>NC_066617.1:365251136-365855220 GCF_025201925.1 Gopherus flavomarginatus | reverse complement strand
ATATCCTTGTCCTGTTCAAGCCCTTGCTGGCTGACGAGTGGGTGGCCGGGACCAGGGATTTTACCTGGGTCTCCTGTCCACAGCCCATCTCCTCCTGCTGCCTAACCTGCTGTCACAGAGTGTAGGGGAGTCAGGACCCGGCAATTAAACGCCAGGACCACAGTCCAAAATAGAGCTTGTAGGTTCAGACAACAGGACCCCCTCAGTCAGGTCCATCTTCGAGGGCAAGGAGCCCAGACCGGTGAAGCTTCCCCCCTTTCCCCAGCCAGCTCCAAATTGAACCCCCCTCCAGCCCCTCCTCTGGCCTTTGTTTCTTTTCTGGGCCAGGAGGCCACCTGATCTCTTTGTTCTCCAACACCTTCAGTTGGCACTTGCAGGGGAGGGGCCCAGGCCATCAGTTGCCAGGAGACAGGGTGTCGGCCATTCTCTGTGCAGACAGCATCACGCCTGCCTAGGGCTCTGCAAGTCACATACCCTTATCCCCCCACCTAGATACTTAAGAAAGGCGTAGGGGAAACTGAGGCACTCACATGGTATTCAGAGAAAACATTAAGAACATTCCCACTTCCTCACACCTGCCTCCTTTGCCTGCCTTTCCTCCAGAAGCGGGAGGCATTCTGCCAGCTGCTGCAGCTGATGAAAAACAAACATTCCAAGCAGGATGAGCCCGACATGATCTCCGTCTTCATCGGCACGTGGAACATGGGTCAGTGCCACGGGGTGCCTGGGGCAGGGCTTGTCGGGAGCTGCCCCTCTGGTAGCATGGGGAACATGGGCAAGGGTGATGTGGAGCGCTCAGACAGTGCCCTGCGGGAGTTCCCCTCAGTCTGGGAAGCAGGGGCCAGGGTCACAGTGGCTGGCCTCACAGGGGTCCCCTTCAGCCCAGGGAGCATGGCCCATAGTCACAGAACGTATCCAGACCCACTAAACACCTCCCACCGGGATGCCTTGAAGTCTCAGATCCCATCTCCAAGCCACATACCCTACCCAGCTCTCCTCCTGCCTTCAGGACATAAGGAATCACAGCCTGTCTTAAATAGGAAGCCTTTATTTAAACAAAACAGCTGCCAGCTCCAAGCACTAACAAACAGGCTTCCGCCCAGCTTGCATTCCACTTTTGTCTGCCTTGTTCACCAGGGACCACACCTGTCTGGAATTTCATGCAGTTCCCCCTGGGGTTGGGCAAACTGTGGCCCGTGGGCCACATCCAGCCCGTGGGACCATCCTGCCCGGCCCCTGAGCTCCTGGCCCGGGAGGCTCATCCCTCTGCCCCGCAGCCTCAGCTAGCTCTCTCGTTGTGCCACCGGCGCAATGCTCTGGGTGGCCGGGCAGCGCAGCTGCAGAGCCCGGCCTGACCCGATCTCTGGGCTGCGTGGTGGCTGTGGCGTGGCCCAGCTTCAGCCGGGGGGCACAGCTGTAGCGCTGCCAGCCACCGGTGCTCCAGGCAGTGCGGTAAGGGGGCACGGAGCAGCGGGGATTGGACAGAGGGCAGGGGAATTTGGGGGGGAACAGGGGGGTTGAATGGGGGCAGGGGTTCCAGAGGCAGTCAGGGGAGATGGAGAAGGGGTGGTTGGATGGGGCAGGGGTCCCGGGGGGCCATCAGGAATGAGAGGAGGGGTTGGGGCGGCAGGGGTCCTGGGACGGTCAGGGGACAGGGAGTTGGATGGGGCAGGAGTCCCGGGGTGGGGTAGGGGGGCAGATAGGAGGTGGGGACCGGACCACGACCCTCTCCCCTAAGCATACAATTTACAAAACTCGATGCGGCCCTCAGGCCAAAAAGTCCCCCCCTCCTCCCCCCGGCAATACACAGTGACATCTAGTGGCTGACTAGCCTGCTGCAAGTGAAAGTATTTTAACTATAGCTACCCCAAGTTTTAACAGCCTGGGCGAGGCAGGATGGTTGCTGCCTCCTGACACCTGTTCGCAGCCCCCTGAGAAGGCATCCGTGTCTGATCCCTGCCTAGTCCCCGATCTCTGTGAATACGCAGTGGGCACCGTGTGATGGTTCTTGTCTGGCCCCCAACACTGCAGTCTCTGAGCACCTCACAATCTTCGATGTGTTTATCCTCACGCACTCCTGTGAGGCTGGGCCCGGCTATTTCCCCAACTGCACAGAGGGGAAACGGAAGCATGGAGCGGCTCAACGGCGGGCCCAAGGAAACCAAGAGGCTGGTGCAGAGCAGGGAACTAAACTCTGGTCTCTGATGTCCCAGGCTGGTGGCCCAACCACAGGCCCATCCTCCTGGGACTGAGCAGGGTGACCCCATTGGTGACCGCGGGTCTGTTGGGCCATGCCCTCTCCCACAGGAAGCGTGCCTCCCCCCAAGAGCATCACGTCCTGGTTTACGTCGAAGGGCCTGGGGAAGACGCTGGATGAGATGACAGTCACCATCCCCCATGACATCTACGTCTTTGGCACCCAGGAGAACTCGATGGGGGACAAGGAGTGGGTTGACTTCCTCCGGGGCGTGCTGAAGGAGTTCACGGAGATCGAGTACCGCCCGGTAAGAGCCCGAGCGCTGGGGCAGGGCCTGAGGAGATGGCCTGGGACTCGGGGCTGTGTGGTGGTACCCGGCTGCACACTGGGCCACGCTCGCCTTGAGACGACAGCTTCCCAGCATGCCATGCTCCAGCTGCGCACCGCTCGGCTCAAGAGGGAGGATCGCATGCTGGGAAGCTGTCATCTCCAGGGGCCATCCCGCCGTATTAAGACCCAGGATGTCTGCAACCTCCTCTGGTTGAGGGCCTGCCATTAGACTCCCAGGCCTCTAAATCCAAGTGGATCCCAGGCTGTGGATGGCCATGGGATAGCAGAAGGGCTCGGGGAGACTGTTGCTGGGGTGACCATCCTCCCAAATCCTCAGCATTGCTGGATTTGCCATTTTCACCTAGGCTATGGATGAGGGACGGCTTAGGGACCGGGTGTGAAACCTGTGAACACAAGCGGCAGGTATAATAGGCTGGGGGGAAGCTAAGCCCCCTCAGACATGATGTGCACCTCCCTTTGGAGCGCCGCCTGCTGCTGAAAGGGCACCTGGGCAGTAGCCCCCACTACACGTTCTGCTCTGAGGTCCCACCCCCTCGTCCTTCTATTACCCCATTGCCCACCCTGCTCCTTTCCTATCTCCACTCCGCCACTTCCCCCGCGTGCCCCTCCCCACTCATGCCTCTCCGCCCCTGAGAGGCAGAGAGGCACGGTGGGCGGGGGAGGGCTTGGGGGAGGGGGTGGGGAGAGGCACAGTGGTGGGGCTCCTTGGGGGAGGTGGCAGAGAGAGATGCAGGCGGGGGGCTCCTTGGGGGAGGGGGCAGAGAGAGGTGCAGGCGGGGGGCCCGTCGGGGGAGGGGGCAGAGAGAGGTGCAGGCGGGGGGCCCGTCGGGGGAGGGGGCTGAGTGGGAGCCGGGCCTGGGGCGGCGTTGGGGTGGAGCGTGAGTGTGGCCTCGGGGAGACGGGCCTCGGGGCAGGGCCATGGTCCAGGCGCTGGTGGCCCCCCACACTTCTAGGGAGCTTCCAGCACTCGGGCCCAGCCTCCCCAGTTATGCGGGGAGTCACACGCTGCCCATGCCCGTGGCCACAGGTCTCTCAGCCCTTTAACCTCCTGAGGTAGAGGCGTCAGCTCCCAGACGCTTTGCTTTTGGAGTGAGGGGTCTCAGCTGCGGTGTCTTTGGCCAACATTTCCCATTCATGTCCTAGCACATTCAGAGTGTTGTGCACTGGCATCCATACCTACCCCCCGCCCCCCAGAGGTGGCTGCATTACTCATGCATGTGTGAGAATTCAATGGGGGCTGGGGGTGTTTGGAGTATCTGAAAAAGGCTCTCAGCTTTCTTGCTTTGGGATCCTTCAGCACCAGCAGAGCTGCGTGAAGTGTAAGGTGTTATATTTAACAGCGGTTTTATCCCTTTCCTCCAGTCGTGGTCAGTTCAGGGACAGTCCCGGGTTGAGTGACTGCTCCGTGAAAATGTCCTGAACAATGAGGGGCCGCAAGCACCTGCAGCAGCGCCCGCCGGGACTGTAACCCCGCCCCTGGCCTGGTGCAGAAGAGTGCGGGGCTGGAGACTAAGCTCATCCTGCACTGACCTGGCCAGTGGCAGCTCCTGTGTCCCGCCGGCTGGGCCAGGCCTGTCTCCGCTGCAAGTCGGAGGTTTCCCCTTCTCCTCTGTCATGATGGACGGGGGTGGCTAGGCCAAACCTGAGTGTGCCTGGTCACCACGCTCGAAACAGGGAGCCAGGCCCAGCCCCGAGGCACAGGAGCCACTGCTGCAGGGGGAGTCCTGAACACACAGTAAAGTCACGGGCAAAAGGAAAATCACGCTGTCCAGGACTCTTCTCTTCTTGCCAGGACAAGCCAGCAGCCGTTAATGTAATGCTAGACCCAGCGACTCCTTAAGGTAGAAACGACTTAAGAGGAAGAGAAGCCTCCTGTAAACATCTGGGTTGTGCCTTGGTGGTTCAGAAAGTGTCCTTGATGGAATATGGAAGAGGGGGAGCAGCAGCTATCCCAGGTGTCTGCCCCGGGGACAGATTGGACTACAATTCCCAGCAGCCACCCTGGCTGCTTTCAACCTCACCAAACTTTATTTAAACCTGGGATTGCAAACACTGAGCAACAGGGAGGCTCTGCGGGCACTGCTGGGTGTCTCGGTGGGTTGGTTCTCATTGCTGCATGCCTGGTTCTCGCTGTAGGTGGGGTTTCAGGGTCAGTGACTTTAAGGCAGCTGCTGCCTCCAAGCCAGGCTCCGGCACCCCCGCCAGGAGTTGTAACAGTGTCTTGTTGGCCCCCTGCCAGATCGCAATGCAGGCTTTGTGGAATATTAAGATTGCCGTCCTGGTGAAACCGGAGCACGAGAACCGGATCAGCCATGTCAGCACCTCGAGCGTGAAGACCGGGATCGCCAACACGCTGGGTAGGGGCCGATCTAGGCGCTGCGGGGGCTAGACTGGGTACCTGGGACAGACAGACTCGGCCCTCCGCACTCACCTTTAGCACGGCTGGCTGTGCGTGAGTGAGGGTGCACTCTGGTATCACGTTCTGCCCCACAGGGCCCTTCTATGCAAGTGGTAGATTCCTCTGGTCTTCGAGTAGCAGGTCACAGTTCTAGTCCCTGTTGCTCTCTGCGTGTGAGTGATTTACACAGCAGTTGTCAGTGCACATGGATTCTTCGCACTGTGTCTGTATGTTCTGGCCACACAGGCTCCAGTGGGGCTGACATCCAACATAAGCATTTTCTGACTCTGGGGGCGGGAGTTAGCTCTGGGGTTTGAGACTGGGACAGTGGAAGAGGGGACTGGATGGCTCAGAGGATTGGGATACAGCGCAGGGCCTTTCAGATGCAGTTGGTCATCCTGATCCGGCCTGGGTCACTAGTTGTGACTGTCTGTGCCTCTTCACTGGCCTTTGCGAAGCGCCTTGGTGGATCTCGCGCCAATTCCGGAGCGGTCAGGGGTCAACGGCCAAATGGACCCTGCAGACCAAATTTCTCTTCCTTCCCTCCAGCACAGGGTTAGGGCAAGTTAGCATCAAGGTGGGTTGTTTTAAAGCATCAGTTGTAATGTTGAGCTAAATCAACAAGCAGGAAACCATGATTTAAAGCAGAAGTCTCAAACTCCCAGCTCGCAGGCTATCTGTGGCCCAAGAACCTCCCCAATGTGGCCCACGGGGCTCCAGCAATTTTCGGGCCGGGTCTCTCCCTTGGCCCTGCCCGCTGCCCCTGTGCACTCCCACCCCTGGCACGTTGCCCAGGCGATTTACAATGGCCCAGGCCCCCGCCGACCACCGGCAGCGCAGTGGAGCTGAGCAGTGTCTGCATGCTCGCTCCATGTGTCTGCTGGCCCCTCCCTGTGGCCCCGGGATAGGGCTGTGCCTCCACACACTGCCCGCGCCCTGAGCACCCTTGTGGCCAATGGGAAGCTCCGGGGGCAATGCCTGGGGGCAGCAGCGTGCAGAAGCCCCCTGGCCTGCCCTGCCTTGGAGCCCCAGGTAAGCACCCCCCCCCCACCTTGAGGAGCCTGCACCCTCACCCCCTCGCCACATACTCCGTCCCACCCCCAAACTCCCTCCCTGAGCCTGCACCCCCTCCCCATATCCCCCAGACCCCAAACTCCCTTCCAGAGCCTGCACCCCTCACCCCTCCGCCCTCCCAGAGCCTGCAACCTTACCCCCTCCTCCTGCACCCCCACCCCCTGCCCCAGCCCAGAGCCTGCACCCAGCACCCAAACGCCATCCCAGAGCCTGCACCCCAGACCCCCTCTACCACCCAAACTCCCTCCCAGAGCCTGCTCCCTAATCCCCTACCCCCGACCTCTGGTGCAGCTCTTAGCCAACTGGGACTCTCTCCTCCTGCCACCTACTGGCTTTGTGTTTTTTCTGCTCACTCCATGCTGCCGGCGCCAGCTTTGGCCACTGTGCAATGGGCCATCGGTGCCCGGAGCAGGCCTGGGAACTGAGCCCTGGCCTAGCCTGAGTGGGGCTCGCCCCCACTCCCTCTTTGTTTTACAGGCAATAAAGGGGCCGTGGGAGTCTCCTTCATGTTCAATGGCACCTCTTTCGGCTTTGTGAATTGCCACCTGACCTCAGGCAACGAGAAGACGGCCAGGTGAGTGCGCGGGGCAGGGCAGCCCCTGGCAGAGTGGGAGCCCATCACCTAGCCCGGGTCTTGCCAGCTGGGCTGAGAGGGAGCTGCTGGTAGCTCCTGCCGCTGGGCGTGGGCAGCACGCAAACGTGGCCAATGGCTCTAGACAGACGATGCTTTGGTCTCCATGGAGAGACAGGAGAGCCGGGCACAGCGGGAGTCGCCTTGTGCTGCCAGGGAGAGCCGAGTCTGCTCTGGGACGTGCTGACACTCCTGCTTGCTTACAGATGTGGCATGCTCACTCCTGGACACCCTCGCTCTGGGTACACTCGCACCTACCCGAGCCACGCTCCTGCTCGCTCTGACACACTCCTGCTCGCTCTGGTGCACTAGTGTTTGCATGCCGCCACTTGCACTCCCACACTCAGTTTGGGGCACACTTGCCATGCACACATGTGCCGGTTTGAACAGGTTCATCCCCTCGCATGCTCACCCTGGGGCACCCTTGCTCACTCTGGCCTTCGCATGCTCCTTCTTGCTTTCTTAGGCACAGTTGGGCTCAGCCCTGCACACTTGCATGCACTCAGACACATTTGTGCTCACCCGTCCCGGAGTGTTTCCATGCACCGTCCCGCACTCTGCTCCTTGGGGCCGCATTGCCCTGGGCCTGGCAGTCAGCACGCGGCGATTGTCGCTGTTAGCATGCATGCTGCAGTCCCGCTGGATGGGCTCTGGAAGCACCAACGTTCCCAAGCTAAGCAGCAAGTGCAGCTGGTGGATCGACTGCCAAATGAGGAAAACCACCATCTCCTGCCCCCTGGTCTCTCTGTCAGGTCTGGTGCTCTTAGCCTGGGGAGGGCGTTCATTCTCCACATGCCTTCTCTTTGGTAGAACCCCTGAGAATATTAAACCACCCCCCAATCTGTCATCTCTACCGTCTCGATGGATCCCAGAGGGCGGTTACACACGTAACAAGCCCCACGCAGCAGGTCAGCGCGTCTGCTTCTGGGGAGGAGCGTGGTGGCAGTTGAATTGGACAGTGACGGCACGCGAGTTAGGGCACCCAGGCAAACCCGCTGCTCCTGTGGGAAGCACCTGGGGATCTTTAGTAACTAGGAGAGGTCGAGGCCTTGGGTTTATGTTCCCATGGGCTGGGCCCCTGGAGACTCTGATCTGTGTCCCCTTCCCTGTCTCCTCTCTGCTGGCCCATCTCTGCCTGCTCACCACTCCCCTCTCTGACAGGCGGAACCAGAACTACCTGGACATCCTGCGCTTGCTGTCCCTGGGCGACAAGCAGCTCAGCTCCTTCGACATCTCGCTCCGCTTCACCCATCTCTTCTGGTTCGGGGACCTCAACTACCGCCTAGACATGGACATACAGGTGAGTGGGGTGCGGGCCTGGTGGGAGAAGGATGCAGCGTGGGGAGGACTGACAAGTGAGGGGCACAGGCCCGTGGGGGGAAGGAGGGTGCAGGCCTGAGGGGAGGGGAGTGCAGGCCCCGGGGGGGGGCTGTGTGGCCTGTCCTCCCCGCTCTGACCTGCCCGCTCGGCCCTGCCTCCTCCAGGAGATCCTCAACTACATCAACCGCAAGGAGTTCGAGCCGCTGCTCAAGGTGGATCAGCTCAACCTGGAGAAGGAGAAGCACAAGGTTTTCCTGCGATTTGGTGAGGGCGGCTCTGCTGCAGGCGGGCGGGGCGTGGTCTTTGCTTCACCCACTGGCTCTGCCCCTTCCCTGCTGGGGTCGGGGCAGGTGTGGGGGTCTCCCTTTCCTGCTGGGGTGGGGCAAGCTGTGGCGGGGGATCTCCCCTTCCCTGCTGGGCTTGGGGGAGCTGTGGGGCATTTTGCCTTCCCTGCTGGAGTGGGGGAGCTTTGGGGGCTCTCCCCTTCCTGCTGGGGTGTTGCTGGGGGGCAGGGGGCTCCTCTATGGGGATCAGCACTGCTGGGCCTGGAGTCCGGTGTGTGGACTGTCGCCCCGTGGCTGCTGGGGATGCTGAGGGTGGCCGAGCCCAGGCTGTTGCTCTTCACACCCCGGGCTGTGTCTCTGCAGGCGAGGAGGAGATCACCTTCCCCCCAACCTACCGCTACGAGCGGGGCTCCCGCGACACCTACGTATGGCACAAGCAGAAGCCCACCGGGGTAGGTGCTGGGGGTTGGGTGGGGAAGGAAAGGCGGGGGGGGGAGCGTTTGGGGGGCTGGGGAGGGCTAGCTGGTTCCCGTGGCTCTCTCTCTGGACCCTGTGGGCCAGTCAGGGGCCAGTGCCAGGGGCCCTGCCAGGTTGGTGGGCAGGGGGAGGGCACTGCCCAGCAATACCTCACCCCAGCATCCTGTGCCCCCTGCCCAGGTCCGCACCAACGTCCCCTCCTGGTGTGACCGCATCCTGTGGAAGTCGTACCCCGAGACCCACATCAACTGCAACTCCTACGGTGAGTGCGGGGCGTCAGCGGCACCCACTGGCTGGAGTCACCTGCTCACCCTCGGGCGGCTGACCAGGGTGGAGCATCTCCCGTGGGAGAGGCCTGGGCCTGTGGAGCAGCAGGCCCCGTGTTCTCACCTCACTGCTGCCAGCATGCGGAGGAGCCCGTGGCCGGCGCGTCTGCACAGAGGTGACCAGGGACCCAGTGCCAGGAGCTCCCCTGGCTGTGCCTGCAGCGCTGGCTGTTCCTTGGGGCTGGGACACCCTCTCTCCGCTCAGCCCCAGAATCTCCTTCCCCTCATACCCCCTCGAGCCGCACGACACCGCTGGGGGAGTGGTGAGAGGGGCAGAGGGACAGCCCAGGCTCCCTGCCAGGGCTCTGCTCACCCAGACCTCGTGGGCGCTGCCTCCCACAGTGCAGCTGGGCAAGGCCCTGCGGGGCTCAAGAGGAAAGCCCTCCCGTGGGCGTGGGGTAGACAGGGTGGGGACCGGGCTGGGAACGAGCTCTGCAGCCTCTCCCTGCTAGGTCCCAGGTTCAAATCCAGCCCAAACCGGTCTAGTCGCAGAGGCCTGTGAGTTGCGGGTCTGAGTCTGGTTCTCATGGGGGAGGTGGGCTCTGTCCCTGGGACAGGGTCTCATCACCCTTAGCCAAGCACCCCTCCTCCTTGTGAGCATCCTCAGTGAGGTAGGGGGGCAAGGACTGAAGAGGCTGTGGGGAGCCTGGGGTGGGCACATTGGCAGGGCAGTGGGTGGGCAGAGAGGCCTGGTCCCCTGGGCTATCAGAATTCCCCACTAAATTCTGGTATGAGGGAAACGTAGTTCTCTCCCTGGCGATGTTTCTGAGGTGCGTACGGATGCCAAGCGAAGGGCCAGGCAAGGGGGCTCCAGCAGTGCCCAGCTCCTTCTCGGCTGCCCCACCGGTGAGCCCAGCCCTGGGGCACTCCACCCCTAGAGAGGGACATGCCTTCCCCTCGGGCCTGATCAGCTGCAGGTCGGAGCCCCTGGCCCTGCTGAGCCAGTGCCCGGCCCAGCTCACCAGTGGATCCTGCTTGTTGGCAGGATGCACCGACGACATCACGACCAGCGACCACTCCCCTGTCTTCGGAGCCTTCGAGGTCGGAGTGACATCCCAGTTTGTCTCCAAGAAAGGTACGGGGGGAAGACGGACGTGTGCCTGCCCTGTGCTGGGCTGGGGGGCCACCGGCTAGCAATGGCCAAGCGGCTCTCCACCTGTCCCCGGCCCTGACTTGTCACTGAGCCTCTGTGAGGGGACACACGTCGCAAAGTTGTAGCGTTTAAGTCCGGAAGGGACCGCTAGAGCCTCCGGTGTGACCGTCTGTCTACTGCAGGCCACCAGCCCACCCAGCCCCCGCATGCTAACCCTGCCGCCAAGAAACAGCGCTCGGGAGCACCTCAGAGCCCTGGCCACCCCATCCTATGTCCCATCTCCAGCCGTGACCATCCCTCACGCCTCAGAGGAGGGAGATAAAAAAATCCTCCCAGAATACACTGGGGGAGGGAGAAATCCCTTCCTAACCCCTGCTGGTGGGCAGTTGAAACCCTGAAGCATGAACTTTGGGAAGGTGTAAGCCATAGATCGGAAGCCAGCCTCAGGGCTGCCGAGCCCTGTCCCCTGCCCCCCACCCCCCGACCCTCACAAGCAATTCTATCGTGCAGTTCCCACTCATCCATTTGTCCAGCTCTCCCTTAAAACCAAGTCATTTGTTTGCTCCCACAGCTCCTATTGATGGTTAGAAATTTCCTGCCTGAATTTGTTCATGGCTAGTTTCCATTTGTTCTTGTGCCAGCACTGTCCTTTAGCTTCCAGAGCTCATCTCCCTCCCTGGTGCTCACCCCCTGGTGTATTCACAGAGCAATCCGGTTCCCTCTCCCCTTCTTGCTGCCAGACTAAACCAGCCAAGCTCTTCCAGTCAGCTCCCCTAAAACAGGCCCACCACTCTCTGGTCATCCTCACAGCTCTTCTGTGTACCTGTCCCAGTTTGAATTCCTCTCTCCTGAACACAGGTGAGCAGAACTGCACCGGGATTCCTGATACGGTCTCACCAGTGCCTTGTGCAATGGCCTTAATACTTCTTTCTCTCTGCTAATGCATTCTAGGAGCCCATTTGCCTTTTTCACAGCCGCATCACTCCACTGGCTCCCAGTCCTGACCCACCCACCCAGGTCTCTCCTCCTCTGTCGCATCCAGCCAGTGAGCCCCCAGCTTGAAGCAAAAATTCTTACTTGACCCAAAGTGCATGACCTTGAACTCTGGACTACTGAATTTCATCCCATTTCCGTCGCTCCAGCCTTCAAGGTCATCAGATCCCTGTGTTCCAGTTCGCCGCTCTACTGATGCTGGCATTTAACTTGGGGTCATCAGCACGTTTCATCAGCCCGCTCCTGCTTTTAGTGTCCAGGTCCTTAATAACCACAGTGAATGAGATTGTTCCCAAGACTGATCCTTGGGGAACTCCGCTAGGAACCTCTCTCCTGTCCAGTATTCACCTTTCAGCGCAACCCTCTGCCTTCTCCCTTTAGCCAGTTCCTTACCCACCTGTCGAGTCTTGCACTGATCCGTAACCATTCCCTAGTGACACCGTGGCAGATGCTTCACTGAAGACCGAGTCTATTAGGTCTGCTGCACCTCCCTTGTCTAAAGCATCCATTCTTTGCTCAAAGAAGGAAATCTGTTGGGCTGGCACGATCATAGAATATCAGGGCTGGAAGGGACCTCAGGAGGCATCTAGTCCAACCCCCTGCTCAAAGCAGGACTATTTCCCAACTAAATCATCCCAGCCAGGGCTTTGTCAAGCCGAGCCTTAAAAACCTCTAAGGATGGAGATTCCACCACCTCCCTAGGTAACCCATTCCAGTGCTTCACCACCCTCCTAGTGAAAAAGTTTTTCCTAATATCTAACCTAACCATCCCGACTGCAACTTGAGATCATTGCTCCTTGTTCTATCATCTGGTACCACTGAGAATAGTCTGGATCCCTCCTCTTTGGAACCCCTCTTCAGGTAGTTGAAATCTACGATCTACCTTTGGTAAACTCATGTTGCATTACATCTCCTTTGCCAGTTACCTCTCTGAATTTAATTATTCTCCTTCACAATCTGGTCTAACTCCTGGAATGCTGCTGCAGTCTGACTAAGAGGTCTGTAACTGCCCCGGTCACTTTTTTCCCCTTTCTTACATCCAGGGACGTTAGCTATTCTTCAGTCATACGGCACTACCCCAAATAGCTAGATGCATTTAAACCCCCCTTTCTCCTGGACTAGCAGTCTCATGTGCCAGTTCTTTCAAGATCCTGGGATGGAAACGATCTGCCCCGCTCCCTGCCACCTGATTTGAGCACATTAAGTTCATTAAGTTTTTCTTCCACCTTGGCTGAGGTAATTACCATTTCTGGAAACTCGTTTCCATCCTGCCTTTGTCCAGACACTCTGATCCTCGTTAGTGAAAACCGAGGCAAAGTATTCCTGGTATTCTGGGGTCATACCTAGATGATCTTTAATCTCTTTCCCACCATACTGCAGAGCGGCCCAGCCTTCCACCTGAGTGTTGGGAGTCCTCCCAACCTCACCACCTCAGGATTGTCGCCCCCCAGCATGATCCTGTCTCACTGCCCCCGGAGAAGGCAACGCCACCCTAGATCCATGCCTCCTTTCAGCCCTGCTCTCCTGTCCTCCCCTCGGCTGTGCCCTTTGGCAGTTCTGGGCACCCTTTGCTCCATCACTCAACCCAGAAGAGAGATGAACTTGCTTGGGGTCCGGCAGACCTGGTAGTTCTCCACGCTTGATACCAGCTGTGATAAAAACTGAGCCAGGGTGTCTTCCTAGTCCCTCATATAAACCTGTGGGTCCTGTCTTCTTGGGGCAGCAATGGCCCTCTCCACAGTTTGGCGTTGTGGTTGCAACACTGGACCGGGACTCAGCAGACCTTGGTTCTGTCCCCAGCTCTGCCACTGGCTTGCTGGGTGACCTTGGGCAAGTCACTTTCCGGCCCCATACCTCAGTTTTCCCCCTCTGTAAAATGGGAATAACAACCCTGCCCTCCTTTGTACAGCACTTGGAGATCTAGGGATGAAAAGTGCTACGTAAGAGCTAGCGAGGTGTTCTTCTATTATTATGCTCTGCTTCCAGGGCTCTCCAAGGCCTCAGATCAGGCCTACATTGAGTTTGAGAGCATCGAAGCTATCGTGAAGACGGCCAGCCGGACCAAGTTCTTTATCGAGTTCTACTCCACCTGCCTGGAAGGTGCGTGCCTGACACCCCCACCCTGCTTGCCTGCCTTCACACATACCGTGTAGCCCACTGGCTAGTGTAGACAGGAGCCTCTCCAACATCTGCTGTGTGCGAGCCTATGGCCTGCCAGTGGCTGCAGCTGGCAGAGGATGTAAAAGTCCTAATTCTCCTTGTGCTCGTGGAGATTCTCCTTTAGCTCAAGCAGCAGAAGCCTGCGGGGAAGAGGGAGGGTGTCTGTCCCTACGTGGGGTCAACTTAGTCTTAGGACAGTTCCATTCTGGCTAGATGGGGGCAGGGTGGGGAGGTGTACTGTGGGACTGCTCCACTGTGTCTGAACGCTGGGGGAATGTGTGCCTAACCCGAGCCTGCCACTTCCTCGCCCCCAGAGTTCAAGAAGAGCTGTGAGAATGACATGCAGAGCAGTGACAACATCAACTTCCTGAAGGTTCAGTGGTCCTCGAGGCAGCTGCCCACGGTAAGAACTCACCCCCTCCCCCAGCCAATCACCCTGACACCCCCTCTGCGCAGAGGAGACACCACCTTGTTGTTGTTAGTAACAATCCCTAAATCTTTACAAAGCGGGTCAGTATCACTGCTTCCCTGTCCGAGTGGGAGAACGTGGGCGATGGGTTCGATTGGCAGGCGGAGCAGGATCCCTGTATTACTGCATCTTGCTCCGCCGTGCCCTGTAGCTGCCACATGCAGCATGTTGGCCTCCTTGCTCTGAGTAAATGTCCATTCTCCATGGGTTCCCCCTGGCTGCAGCTGAAACCGATTCTGTCCGAGATCGAGTATCTCCAGGACCAGCACCTGCTGCTCACAGTCAAGTCCGTCGATGGCTACGAATCCTACGGTAAGTAGCAGGAGGGGGAGCGCAGCATAGGAGTAATGTCACCCTCCAGGGGCCGGGTCACAGAGAGGCTAAGGGAGGGATCTGCTCTAGCGCCTGGCATTCTCCTTTGGCTCAAAGGGAGGAGTCCCGGGTTAGGGTTCTAGTCCTGGCTGCCCTAGGGTGGGGTCTGTTCCCAGCTCTGTCACCGACTCCTGTGGGCTGTGACCTAGGAACATAAGAATGGCCAGACTGGGTCAGACCAAAGGTGCATCTAGCACAGTGTCCTGTCTGCCGACGGTGGCCAGTGCCAGGTGCCCCAGAGGGAATGAACAGAACAGGTCATCGCCAAGTGATCCATCCCCTGTCGTCCTGTCCCAGCTTCTGGCAAACAGAGGCTGGGGACACCATCCCTGCCCACCTTGGCCAATAGCCATTGATGGACCTACCCTCCATGAATGTATCTAGTTCTTTTTGAACCCTGTTATATTCTTGGCCTTCACAACATCCTCTGGCAAGGAGTTGCACAGGATGACTGCGTGAAGAAATACTCCCTTTTCTTTGTTTTCAACCTGCTACCGATTAATTTCATCAGGGGACCCCAAGTTCTTGTGTTATGAGAAGGAGTAAATAACACATCCTTATCTACCTTCTCCATGACCATCAAGATTTTATAGACTTCAATCATATCCCCCCTTAGTCGTCTCTTTTCCAAGTTGAAAAGTCCCAGTCTTATTAATCGCTCCTCATACGGAAGCCGTTTCAGACCCCTCATCATTTTTGTTGCCCTTTTCTGAACCTTTTCCAATTCCAATAGATCTTTTTTGAGATGGGGCAACCACATCTGCACACAGTATTCAAGAAGTGGGTGTACCATGGATTTATATAGAGGCAATATGATATTTTGTCTTATTATCTATCCCTTTCTTAATGATTCCCAACGTTCTGTTCGCTTTTTTGACTGTCACTGCATGTTGAGTGGGTGTTTTCAGAGAACTATCCACAATGTCTCCAAGATCTTTCTTGAGTGGTAACAGCTAATTTAGACCCCATCATTATGTGTTGTGAAAAGTTCCCCCTCTACTTGGTGGGTCCTGCACTTATTGGCAGATTTGCTCACCTCAGTGATCTTCCCCACAGTCTGGGTCAACTCCTCCTGTGTCTGATCAGGAGTTGGGAGGTTTGGGGGGAACCCAGGCCTGCTCTCTACTCCGGGTTCCAGCCCAGGGCCCTGTGGACTGCAGCTGTCTGTAGTACCTCCTGTAACAGCTGCATGACAGCTACAACTCCCTGGGCTACTTCCCCATGGCCTCCTCCAGACACCTTCTTTATCCTCACCACAGGATCTTCCTCCTGGTGTCTGATAATGCTTGTCCTCCTCAATCCTCCAGCAGCACACCCTCTCACACCCAGCTCCTCTCACACACTTCCTCTCCTCTGGCTCCTCCCTGCCTGACTGGAGTGAGCTCCTTTTTTAATCCCAGGTGCCCTGATTAGCCTGCCTTGATTGGCTGCAGGTGATCTAATCAGCCTGTCTGCCTTAATTGGTTCTAGCAGGTTCCTGACTACTCTAGTGCAGACCCTGCTCTGGTCACTCAGGGAACAGAAAACTACTTATCCAGTGACCAGTATATTTGCCCTCTACCAGACTCCTGTACCCCACTGGCCTGGGTCTGTCACAGTATGTATAGTTGGAATTATGTTTTGCAATGTGCATTACTTTGCATTTATCAACATTGAATTTCATCTGCCATTTTGTTGCTCAGTCACCCAGTTTTGAGAGATCCTTTTGTAGCTCTTCTTTGGACTTAACTATCTTGAGTAGTATTGTATCATCTGCAGATGTTGCTACCTGACTGTTTACCCCCTTTTCCAGATCATTTATGAATATGTTGAATAGGACTGGGCCCAGAACAGCCCCCTGGGGGACACCACTATTTACCTCTCTCCATTCTGAAAACTGAATATTTATTCCTATCTTTTGTTTCCTATCTTTTAACCAGTTAATGATCCATGAGCGGACCTTCTCTCTTATCCCAGGACTCCCTTCTTTGCTTAAGGCCATTTCCTTGTCAAACGCTTTCTGAAAATCCAGGCACACTGTATCCTCTTGTCCCCATGTTTGTTGACCCCCTCAAAGAATTCTGGTAGATTGATGAGGCATGATTTCCCATTATAAAAGCTGTGTTGACTCTTCCCCAACAAATCACGTTCATCTACCTATCTTATAATTCTGTTATTTACTATAATTTCAACCAATTTGCCTTGTACTGAAGTTAGACTTACAAGCCTCTAATTGCCAGGGTCACCTCTGGAGCCTTTTTCAAAAATCAGCGTCACATTAGCTAATGTAGTAGGAATTCAGCTTGAGACATGAGCCCTTGTACCAGAGGCCTGGTATGAGTCAGGCCCTGCTCGCAGAATCTGGCAAGAACAGGGCTGCTGGGGGAGTGGTGCAATATGGGAAAGAAAGCAACTGTATTAGTACTACTCCCCAACCAGTACGAGCTACTCTATCGTTCTGATATCTCCTGTACCCTGGTATTGCCGTGTCCCACTGATTATCCTCATTCCACCAAGTTTCTGTGATCCCTGTTACATCCAAATTGGAATTGGAAAAGGTTCAGAAAAGGGCAACAAAAATGATGAGGGGTATGGAACGGCTGCCGTATGAGGAGAAATTAATAAGACTGGGACTTTTCAGCTTGGAAAAGAGACAGCTAAGGGGAGATATGATTGCGGTCTGTACAATCATGATTGGTTTAGAGAAAGTAGATAAGAAAGTGTTGTTTACTAGTTCTCATAACGCAAGAACTAGGGGTCGCCACATGAAATTAGTAGGCAACAGGTTTAAAACAAACAAAAGGAAGTATTTTTTTCACACAATGCACAGTCAGCCGGTGGAACTCCTTGCCAGAGGATGTTGTGAAGGCCAGGACCATAACAGGGTCCATAACAGACCTTTGGTCTGACCCAGTAGGGCCATTCTTACTTTCTTACCAACATTCTCATTTAATATCACCCTCTCGAGTTCACCCATTGTAGTACTGAGACTTCTTGCATTTGTGGACAAGCTCTGATAATATTTCTCAATGTTTGGCTGTCTGCCTTCATGTGATGTAACTGACTGGGACTCTTTTTCGTTTGACGGTTTCTCTTCAGTTCCTACCTGTACTTTATCAACTTCGATACTCTCCTCCTTATGAAGATATAGAAAATCCCCATTAACAGATCCTCCCCTAAGGGATGTCTCTGTCCTGAACCGTGTGCTCAGCACCTGTTGGCTTTCCCTCTGCCCTTAGCTTAAAAACTCCTCTACAACCTTTTTAAGTTTACACACCCAGCAATCTGGTTCCATTTTGGTTTAGTGGAGTCCATCCTTTCTGTACAGGCTCCTCCTTTCCCAAAAGGCTCCTCCAGTTCCTAATAAACCTAAAAGCCTCCTCCCTACGCCCATGTCTTTCAGAATGAAGTCTAAAATGGCTTTTCCCCACTGGTTACATCCTCCTCTTTCTGAAACGACGAGTCATTCCTGCTACAGCCTGAGAACTTGCTGCAAAGTTTACGTGTTGCCTTTTCCATCAGATGGCTGCACAGTTCAAGTCCCCCCATTGTTACTAGGGCTTGCATTCTGGATAGCTGTTATTTGTAGTAGAAACACCTCCTACTTTGGTGGTCTACCATGATGTCACCCCTATTTCTCCCCCCCTTTTATTTTTACCTGGAGACTTTCTGGTCTGTCTCCCACCTCCTTCTGGGCCTCAGAACAAGTGTAGATATTCTTGGTATATAATGCAACACCTCCTGTCTAGGCCCCTCTCTGCACAGCACTATCCGAGTCCCCCACCCTGCTCTGTAGCCTCACATGGCCCCTTGACATTAGGGAAGCATTGTTCTGTTCCTTTCCCAGCTGAGCTCTAAAGTGACTTGCCCAGGGTCAGCCAGGGAGCATGTTCCCAAGCTTGGAATCGAACCCAGGTCTCTAGCATCCCAGTCCAGAGCCCCAGCTGCTCACCCCACCTGCCTCTCGCTCCAGGGGCTCGGCTCCTGAGTGCAGTCGCAGAGCGACTCTCGCAGGCGGGAATCCCACCCCTGTCTCTGCAGCGTCTTCTCTCTCCCTCCACCACTCTCCTTTGGGGTCACATTGCTGGGGATGGTAGGGAGGGCAGGGCGGTGCCATGGGCACCTCTTCCCTCCCCCCATCCCCGGTTAACCTTGACTGGTGCCTGCCTTCTGGCTGTCCTGCCGACGCCCATCTCCCGCCCATCCTCCAGGCGAATGCGTGATTGCCCTGAAGTCCATGATCGGCAGCACCACCCAGCAGTTCCTCACCTTCCTATCCCACCGCGGGGAGGAGACGGGCAACATCCGGGGCTCCATGAAGGTCCGGGTTCCAGCCGAGCGGATGAGCACGCGGGAGAGGCTCTACGGTGAGTGGGTGGGGGGAGGCTTTCCGCCTTTCAGGGGCTGCCTGCCAGGCACCCAGGGCTCCACGGGGTTACACGACCCGATTGCCGCAGCTGATTGCATGGTCTGATGGAGCCATTAGCTAGCAGCCAGGGAGGGAATTTACCGAGAAGAAGCTGGGATGTTGGTCCCCAGTTAAGCAGAGACGCAGGCTGGAGCCGGGCCGCTGCTATTGCGTGGCTCAGGATTTGAATCCAAGCCAGGCCGGCAGCTATGGGGAAGGTGGTATCATCTAGTGCAGGGGTGGGCAAACTTTGAGGGCCACATTGAGTTTCTGAAATTGTATGGAGGGCCGATTAGGGGAGGCTGTGCCTCCCCGAAGAGTCAGGCATGGCCTGGCCCCCCACCCCCCATCCAACCCCCCAGTTCCCTGTCCCCTGTTGGCCCCCCCAGGACCCCTGCCCCATCCAACCACTCCTTCTCTCTGACTGCCCCTGTAACCCCTGCCCCTGACTGCCCCCCGCTGCCCCATCCAACCGCCCCTCCTGACTGCCCCCCAGGATCTCTGCCCCATCCATCCCTCCCTGTCCTCTGACCGCCCCCAGACCTTGACTGCCCCCTGCTGCCCCATCCAACCCCCCCTCCTGACTGCCCCCCAGGACCCCTGCCCCATCCATCCCTCCCTGTCCCTTGACTGCCCCCTGCTGCCCATCCAACCCCCCTGGACTGCCCCCCCGGACTCCTTCCCCCATTCAACCCCCTGTTTCCCACCCTCTGACCGCCCCGATCCGTATCCACACCACCACCCCGAACTCCCCTGCCCTCTATCCAGTCCCCGCTGCCTGGAGCACTGGTGGCTGGCGACGCTGCCCAGACCACCAGAACAGGCAGCCGTGCCGCCCGGCTGGAGCCAGCCACGCCACCACGCAGCACAGAGACCGGGTCAGGCCCGGCAAGAGCTCGCAGCCCTGCTGCCCAGAGCATTGCACCGGTGGTGGGGTGAGCTGAGGCTGTGGGAGAGGGGCTGAGGGGCTAGCCTTCTGGGCCAGGAGCTCAGGGGCTGGGCAGGAGGGTCCCGCGGGCGGTAGTTTGCCCACCTCTGATCTAGTGAGTGGCTGGGGGTGACTCCATCTCACCACCGCTGGAGGTGCCCGAGAGACAAGGACTCTGGGGGCTGAGTTTCCCACTCACCCCCAGAGCTGGGGAGCCAGCGAGATGGTGCCAGGTGGGTAGAAGAAGCCCTCCAAGGGCCGAGGGGTGGGATCCTCATGGCCTGGGACTGCATCGAGCCAGCCAGGCCCGGGTGCCCAAAGGCGAGGCACCAAATGAGCTAAGCGGGGCCTGCTCCGCCGCTGAGCGTGCGTCTCTCCCGCCCACAGAGTGGATCAGCATCGACAAGGACGAGACAGGAGCTGCCAAGGGGAAGCTGCCGCTGGTCTCCCGGGCCAGCCAGGAGCACGCCAAGTAAGGGTGGGCTGGGGTGGGTTCGGGCTGTGGCAATGCCGCTCCAGGAAGAAGCCAGGTGGGCGGGGGGGTGGGAGGGTGCTCTCCTCCTGGGGGAGGGATACCCAGGGGGCATGTCTGTCCGGTCAGCCCTGTCACTCACGGGGACGGTCAGTGACCCTCTGCACTGGCCTGGTCTCAGGGGAGATCAGCGAGCAGTGCGGGGTCCACCTGCTGGGGTGGGGATGGCTTTTGGGGCAGGCCCCTGGCTGAAGAAGCTTCCCAGGAGCAGACAGGGTTGTCTGGGGCTGGAAGGTTTGGGGTGAAAGGCAGCGGGTATCAGTGCAGCCCGCTGCCGTAGTGCGGTGCTGGCTGTGTACAGCTGGGAAAGTCCTGCGGGGGTTTGATCCCCGGTGATGTCTGAAACGCTGGCGAATAGACCGTAGGGTACAGGCTGGCCTGGGCCCGCGGGGATGGGCTGCGTGGCAGCTTTCTAGCCCTGGAGTTGGGCCTGCGCCTCACCGGGCTTGGTGCTAGGCAGCCCTGGCCTGGACGTCAGCACCCAGGTGGGTTGGGCCTCTCCTCCCTGAAGGTGTCTCTCCGGGGCCCGCAGTTCCCCCCTCAGGCTCAGCCCTGCCTCACGACGGATGAAGCAGCACCACAATGTGGGGGTCAGTCTTGGAGCACTGGGAGGGTATGGACGGGCCCTGCCTCCACTGACCAATAGTCTCCCCCTCTCTGCTAGATCCGCCGGACGGAAGCCCCTGCCGGGGGAGACGGCAGCCTGCCCCCTCGGGAAGCTGTTTGACGAGCCAGAGAAGCCCAGCACCCTGACTGCTGGCCGGCTGCCGGGCCCGCTCCGCGGCACCTCCAGGGAGGAGACCTCTCAGACCAGGTCAGTTTGGGACAAGCTGGGCCCCCAGTCCCCTTGGTACCACCATGAGCTAGAACAATGCAGCCTCTCACCAGAGAGCTGGCAGGACGTCCCCCCGAGGGGGGGCCTAAGTGCCTCGGTGGTGACGTCTCGGGGCTGCCAGGGACCGTCCCATCGGGGAGAGATGCCTGGGGTAGAGGAGTCCTCCAGAGCCGGGGAGCAGCTGAGAGGGGGGCCTGAGCCCTGTGCATACCCCATAGCGAGAGACAGTCCCTGCCCCAAAGAGCCTGCGGACTGCATGGACCAGCTTCTCCTCCTGCCTGCCCCTTGGCCTCACTCTCTCGTCCTGTGCCCTCAGGTCCAAGCAGGACTCGGCCTCGGAGCCCGACGGCGGCCCCACGAAGAACAGCTTCAATAACCCAGCCTACTACGTGCTGGAGGGGGTCCCACATCAGCTGCTGGCTGCGGATCCCCCCACTCCCTCCAAGGGGCCGGCCCCCAAGAACAAAGTGCAGATCACGGTGCCTGTGCAGCCGGAGCGGCGCCGCCAGCCGCTCCCAGGCCGGGGCGAGGAGAGCTCCTCCGACGAGGACACAGGCACCCTCAACCTGCCGCCCCCCGACTTCCCACCCCCGCCCCTGCCCAAGGCCGTGGAGTTTGAGGTGTCTGAAAACCCTCTCTACGCCAGCGCCAAGGACCTGGGTGGGGCAGCTGGCAGGGAGGAGCCCGGCACTGCCAAGCCCTGGGCTGCTGTGGCCTTCAGCGACCCCTTGGAGTCCAAGCTGGCCCCACCCAAGCTACACCCAAGGCCTCCCCTCCCCCCCGGACCTGGCTTCCTGGTGGAGCCCCCCAGTGCCCCCCAGGCTCAGGGAGGCCTCCTGGACGATCGCTCCTGCTCGGTGCTGCAGATGGCCAAGACCCTGAGCGAGGTGGATTATCCAGGCAGCAAAGGGGGCAGTGGCCTGGGGCGGGAGCAGCAGGGCCGGCCGGCCCCACATCTGCTCAGCAAAGGGCGGCTGGACCTGCCCCCCAGGTGCATGCACCCCGACTACAGCCGGCCCATCACCTTCCCGCCCCGTTCCATCCGGGAGAGCATCGAGGAGGACCTGGCTGAAGAGGTACTTGCAGGAGCTTGTCACAGGCCCTATGAAATCAGGGGTCCCAGCGCCCTCCCTCTGGGGTCCCTCAGCGATGCACATGGGGGCAAGCTCAGCCAAGCTGCTGTGGCTAAGAGGCCCCAGGTTTAAATGGCTGAAGGCTGAGGGGTCTCAGCAGCCCTGGAATTGACGTCCCCTTCCCCTGGCTTCCACCTGGTCTTGTCCCCAGGAGTCAGGGGAATTGAGTTCTCCTCCCAGCTCTGCCACTGACTCACTGCATGGCCACGGGTAGCTCACTGGCCTGCTCTGGGCCTCGGTTTTCCCATCTGGAGAATGGGCCTGCGGATACTGCCCAACCCCTCGGGGCATGAATTCATCAGTCCAAAGTGCCTGGGGTCCTGGGACGGAAGGTGCTAGAGCCAGGCCCTGGGTTAGTCGGATTTTCCCATGCACAGAGCAGGCAGTAAGGCCTTGCACTAGCCCCCTTGCTTGGCACAGGAGGGTCCCGGGGGTTTGGGGTGGGGCAGCTGGAGGCCCGTGGTGCCTGATGCACTGTGCCAATCTGCTCTGTGTAGGCGCTGGGCCAGGGAGGGAGGAGCAGCTCCAGCCTGAGCGAGTGCAGCGTGGGCGAATGGCTCCTAGCCCTCGGGCTGGAGAGGTACGAGGAGGGGCTGATTCACAACGGCTGGGACGACCTGGAGTTCCTCAGGTGAGGGGGCCTGGCCTGACCATCACCACCCTGCTCAGGGGGATGCTGGCTTGGCAGGAGCAGTGAGCCCAAGCTGGGGGCATGGCAGTGAAGATGGGCACATCCTAGGGGGCGGGGATGGAGACAGCTGGGGTCCTACCAAACTCAGGGTCCATTTCACAGCCAGAGAGTTTTAAAATGAGTCAATTTCATATTTTCAGAGGTTTACATCTGAAATTTCAGGGTGTTGTAACCGTGGGGGTTCTGACCCAAAAGGAGGTTGTGGGGGGTTGCAAAGCTGTTGTAGGGGGGTCGCAGGATTGCTACCCTCATTCTGTGCAGCCACAGAGCTTCCTGCAGTTGGGGAAGGTACCCGGAGGTGGGTCTGATCTCCCCTCGAGAGCGGCTGTGTCCCATCCCAGGACTAGCAGCTGGAGCCCGGTGCACGGGGAGCCCTGCCCCTCTCCCTCCCCTCCAATAGCTTGATTTTATGGGGGAGGTCTGAGTTTGCGGTCCGTGATGTGTCTTTCACAGTTGTGAATTTGGTCGGGCCCTCGAGATAGTCCATGGGAGCGGGGAACATAAGGAGCAGGAGGGGGCGAGACACCCGTTGGGGAGAGCAATCAGCCTCTGTGACGGGATAGCCACCAGTGACACAGGGCATGGGGAAGGGAGGGGACAGCCTCGCTGGTGAGATCGCCCCAGTCTGCCACGGAGAGCGACACCAGCGCTGGGGCGGGGGGATTGAACAAGATACATCTGCCCGGTTGGCGGGGGCAGTGAGGGGCAGCATGATGAATGGGGAGGGGGAGGGGTGGGAGGGTACAAGGAGGAGAACAGATGAGTAGAGACGTCTCCTGGTTGCCCGGGATCTTAGCAAATGCCAGCTGTTGGGGGCACGTCCTGTTCCATGGACCTGGCATGCCAACACCCTGGCTCTCCGGGGCCTTCGCTCTCCATCCCAGCATGCTGACGGGTTTGGGAGCACAGGGTGGAAGTTTGGCCTTTTTGCCACTAGGGGGCGCCACTGACTTGCAGAACCGGGAACCTTCTCCCAGCGTGGGATCAGCTGAGAGGAGCAGCAGTCTATATGGTCCTCTATAGGGGCTTGGTCCTCGAGTGCAGGCGTGTAGTGCAAGGTGCCTCTTGTCCAGACACCTGGTTACCTGCCACGTGGCACAGCTTTGGGGCACAGCTCTGGTCGTCTGACGCCCGCTGCTGTCCTGCTGTAGTGGGGTGACGGTGCCATGTCTGCCCACAGCGGAGGTCTCGGCAGGGAAGGGCATCGGGTAGGCGCCACCAGCCTTCCTGGCAGGGAAGGGTCACTGACCCCAGGCAGGGGTCCCTGTTGGCAAACCCTGCTTTCTCCAGGCACCTCAGAAGCATGCTCTGGGGGGATCTCACTGATGCCTGGGTCTCCTTGGTGACGTGAGAAGTCAGAGAAGTGTTTCCTAGTGGTTACAGCAGGGGACCGTGAGCCAGGACGCCTGGGTTCTATTTGGGGCTCTGCCAGTGACTCATGTGGGTAAATAATATCCCCTGCCTGTGGCTGTCGGGGTGGGGGTGCCGCGAGGGTTAATCGATGTCTGTGCTTCTCCATCAGAGGGGGGCTATTTAGTCACCTGATTTCTGGTGCCGCACTGGGGCTGGCTGCTGACTCCTGTCCTCTCCCCCGCTTCCAGTGACATCACGGACGAGGACCTGGAGGAGGCCGGGGTGCTGGATCCCAACCACAAGCGCCTCCTGCTGGAGAACCTGCTGAAGCTCAGGAAGTAGCAGGAATCTGTGTCTCCCACACCAGGGCCTGGGCGTGCCGGTCCGTGCTCGCTCCTGTTCGCATCCCCCGTCCCCCTCCTGCCCCCTCCTACGTCGGGATCTCGGGGGCTTTCACTGTGCCTGCACCCCCCTCCCCCTGGCGGGGAGGGAGGGGACTCGAGGCAGCCACGAGCTGCATCCCCATGGGACACTGGTTTAGTGCTGCATCTGCAGGGGGGCACCCCAGAGATGGGGCTGTGGGTGTGGAGTAGGGAGGAGCCACCCCACGGCAACCCAGATCCTACCTGTCCTCGCCTCCCATGGCTTCCTGGAGGAATCAGGCCTGAGCCAACCCAGAGCAAGGGGGCGACGGGTGGGAGGGGGCAGAGAGCTGCACGTGGGCTGAGCAGTCCCACAGCTGGGGGCTGGAAGTGACCTAGGCCTGGGAGGAGGGCGCTCTGCTGCCTAAGTTATTGCGTATTTATTGAACCAGGGGAAGAAAGTTTGTCTTGTTTCATTGCCAGGCAGCCTGGGCTTGCTCCAGTTTAGGCCTCTCCTCCTCCTTTGTAAAGAGTTTCCCCTTCAGCCAAGCCAGGCCCTTTCCTGCCCCCCTGCATCCCGCGGGCTCGCAGCGCTGTGGGCAGCGGCGGGCAGGGCCTCTCCCTCTTCCCCGGGCACAGGTGCCACTGGGTTACAGTGCTCCGGGCACCAGAGAGCAACCAGGCTGAGCAAGGGGCTGGAGCGCTCTATTGAGGGGGGTACGCGAGCTGCCTAAGTGGGGACATGAGCCTGCATCCGCCCGGAGGGTGGGGAATCGGGGACAGGCTCTGACTGGGAGTCAAAGGCTGGAATTAACCTGGGAGGCTTGGCCCGGAGCTGAGGAGGAATTCCGTGCCAGTGCACTGGATCTTTCCCCATGGGAGTCATGACAAAACAACTTCCCCCTGTCTCCCGCCAGGCGCCTCAGCATCCTGGGATACGTCCCAACCATGTGGTTAGCCAGGGAGGGCTGTCTGTGTCAGGAACGGTCTCTCCCCCCAGCGCCTCTGACCCAGTGAAGAATTGGAGTGGGCAGCAGGGTCTAGGCTCAGTGGGGGAGTAAAGACTATCTCAGCCCTTCTGCTTGACTGTGGGAGCCCATGGCGGGGGCAATGGTCCCTCCACTCACTCCTGTGTCCTCTGTCCTCCTCTGGCCGCCATTATCTCCTCTCCTCCCCGGCTGTAGCGTAGTTACGCCTTAGGATCCCGCTAAAGCACTCCTAGTGTAGACAGGGCAACACCCAGGGTCAAAGGAAGTCTGTGGCGGAGCAGGAATTAAACCCAGGTTGCCCCCAACCCAGGAATTAAACCCAGGCTAGTGCGCCACCCGCTGGCCAATCTTCCCTGGCATCCTTCCTGCCAGCTCAGCCCTGCCCATCAGGCGTCTAGCCAGGCTCCATGCACTGCCTCCTGCTGCCCTGTCTTCTAGCTGCTCCTCACCGGGCGTGGGGACCCAAGGGTCCTGCCTTCATCTGTGCCCGCCGTCCACGAGAGCAAGGGGCAGCGTTTGTACCCGTCGCTTTATTCCCCCCCTCGGGTCGGCAACGTCTAGGGGCACACCCGTGGGCTTTAGCGCTGCAGTGAGTGAGGGGGCGTTTCCCAGGGAAGCGTGGGAGAACCCGCCTGTCCTTTCTGGGCCCACAAGGGGAATTGTCGGAGGACTGCCAGCTCTGGAGAGTGGTGCTCGCCTGCATCCACACTGCAGAGGGGTCAGGGGAGCAGCTGCTGCGTTCAGCTCGCTCGAGCTGTAGCTTGTACCCCCGGCGGGCCAGCCTACATGTGGGGTTTGGTGTGGAGGCAGGACTCAAGCTAGGGGCAACACCCGAGTTACAACGTGAGTTCCCGCTGCAGCAAAGACAAGCCCCGAGTTCGTGTTCTCTGTGCCTGCCTGCACCACATGAGTTAGTTAGATGTTGGGGCAGCAAGCTCAGGTGCCTGCGAGGGCCACAGCCCTGCCCCATGTGCTGCTGGCTGGAGAGCAAGTCCTTCCACTGGCATCAAGTCTTTACCCACCAGTCTGAGCTGCCAGCAGAGAGCGGGAGGACGTGGCAGCTGAGACAGGCTACAGCAGAGTTGCACCCGCTTGACTGAAAGTGTTATATCAAACCGGTTTAGTTGAACCAGAGCAAAAGATAGTGTCAGAGTCCTTTATCCAAATTAAACTCGGTTTATATCCATGTACGTTAGCTTTGAGTCCTTGCTGAATTAAGATAAATGGATAGATACTGGGCTGCAATTGGCTTAAGAGCACACGCACTGGGGTTTGCTCCATTTTAACGGAATTGATTCGAAATCACAAACGGGGCAGCTCTGGCCGGTGTCTGTAGCGTCCTCGCCTGCTGCTGAGCGAATCCAAAGTGAGTCTAGGACCCCAGCTGCCTCCCTTCAAGCCAGGCAGGGCCAAAGTTCTAATGCCAGGGACTGGGGCTCCGGACACCTGGGTTCTTTTCCCACTTCAGAAGCCAAGATGCCCAAGGCCCCGTCCAACCGCTCCTCTGTGTGCTGGGGGAGAGGGAAACTGAGGCTATTTCACTAATGCCTCGAGATTGTAACTGCAAAGGACATCATAGCTCTCCCAGTACCATAAGCAGCTCCTTTGCCAAACTCAGCTGTGCCAGTTTCCTTCAGGGAGTGGAGCTCCGGCACCCCACAGGTGCCAGAGCGTTTATAGGCACCTGTTAAATCAGAGAGCCGGGGTGGGTCATTCCACTGCCATGTGTGGACAGCTGAGATCGCCCCCATCGCTGCCTACATAGGCTCTAGCTGCTGGGGCATAACCCCATTTCTTCGCAGCCTCCTCCCAGCTATTCTCCACCTGCCACTTTGTAACTGACTCGGGCTCTTGGGCAGCCCCTTGTGGCACTGAAGAGGTTGATCTGCAAGGCCCTGGGGTGGATGGAGACGGGGCAGGCCCTACCCTGAGCTCTTTGCCAGCGAGAGCCTGAAGAGGAACATAGTTCACCCCCTCCCCGGCCACCACGGCCAGGCACATCAGCCTGGTTGCTGGATGCTGGCAGCACATGGGTGGCTGCTTGGCTGACACGTTCCAAGCGGGAACACAGGCAATGGGGCACTCACCCCCACTCTTCACTAGGCTTGGGTGACTCAACCCTCCCCAGCGTGGGCCACGTGAGGCAAGACCCCATACCCCGTCAGCCCCACCCTCGCCCACTGGCACCAACCCCGTCTCCATTAGCTTGTGGCAATGGCAGGCTGCTAATCTGGACCAGCCACCCGACGGGGACCCAAAGGCATTGAGCAAGCGTGTGGTGTTAACAGCCGTCTCCTCTGACTCCTCTGGAGCCAGCTGCGCATGGGGTCAATCCCGCAGTGTAAGGCCTGTGGTGTGGGGGGCCATACAAAGCCCCCCTGCTTTGTGGCGAGTTTGAATCTGGCCTGAGGCAGTGGTGGTGGCTGGGAGCTGTTGCTGGATGAGGTTGCGGCCAGCTTTCCAGGCAGGGTGAGTGCCTTTCAGCCCCTTGCTGGCGATCTCGGGGGAGAAAGCCATGGGCTGCCTCCTTGACTTTCTCTAGGCCCCTTTCCCTGTTAGCCATCAGGAAGATCCCAGGGGATGCGCTGAGTGGCACAGGGAGAGATCAAGCCTTAAGGACGGGCGAAAGGCCAGAGCACGGCCAGAACTCAGGTGTCTGAGTTTGTTCACAGTTTCAGTTTTAAGCAGTTCTCATTTCAAGACACCAGCTGCCAAGGGGGACAGCCCCTTAGGTTGGTGCTGAGGGCAGGTCCCTGCTCACCGATTTCCCTTTCCGACCAAAGGGATCATCACTGTGATTTGGTTCCAATGAGGACCCGCCTGTCGGTGTCAGTGAAACATGGCTGGCTACTGTCCCTGTGTTAGCACAGCTGTCTCTGGGCTAGGATGGACTGGAACCTTGTTCAGAGGCTGTTCTGAGCTACTGGTTTGCGGACATGGGAGTAGGAGTCAGGAGCCCTGGCTTCTGTTCCCAGCACTGATGCTGACTTGCTTGCCTGGCCCTTTCGCCTGCTCATTTCACCGCTCTGTGCCTCAGTTTCCCCATGGAGGCAGTGGTGCTCATCTGCTTTTCCAGAGCCAGAGGTGAGCATGCATGCCCCAGGAGACATATCCAACCCTTGGAGGACTCCGCTAGGTCACTGGAGCCTTTGCCCATCCCAAGGAGAATCTCCAATGGTGATGAAGTGGCTCTCACAGAGAAATGAAGGACGTGTTTGGTTTCCAGTGCGGTTTAGCTATCAGGCACGGGAAGGAGCTGGTCCCCGGGAGGCCTGGCAGGCTCTCTGCACCCCACCTTGTCTCTTTGTTAGTTAGCGAGGCATTTGGTGTGACTTTAATCCTACTAAACTACCGTCGTGTTGTGTTTTTTGTTGTGGTTGAAATCACGAGCTATTTTTTTAATGTTTAATTTAATTGTTATTTGAAACTCTCTTATGCTTAATATTATTTCTTGGGGGAGGCAGGAGACGAGAATTTTAAGTGTTAGGATCTGAAGACTTTGCGAGATGTTCACTTTTTATGTCCAGGAGTATCACATTCTGAAGTAATAAAAGGGCTTGTTTGCTTAGAAACTGCTGTGTTTTCTCCCTCCCTCGGTCTCAGGCTGGGTCACTACTGGGATGGGAGACCCATGCAACACCCACCCAGCTGCAGCAGAAGTCATGCTGGTGAGTCAATAGGTGGTGCACTTCCCTTTGACTCTGTACTAACCTAATTCCGTCCATCGTGCTGTGTAGGAAGGGAGTGCCAGCGTGCAGGTGGTGGGTAAAACCAAAGGCCTCACTGTTTCTGCTCATTAAAGCTCCCACAACGTGATAGTTCTCACGTCCTGCTCCAATTCCGTCTCAGTAACATTGATCCCGCCTCCCTTAGTTCCCCCTGCAGTCTCAAGCAGATACGCTATGCGCCTTCATTTCCTGCTCCAGACTGGCAAGCCGTGTTGCTGTGCGCTGTTAAACAGCTGCTGTGTTCCTCCCCAGAGATGGGTGCATTGCAATTTGGGGTCTGTTGGCTCCAAGACAGTGACTCAGCAAGTCGTCTTTTTATAAGCCCAATTTTGAATCCTGCCCTCTCTAACTTCTTCAGAATGAGACATTAACACTTGCTGCTACTACGTCCACCAGCTGGTCAGGGAATCTGGGCCATTGGGTCAGGTTGTGCTTGGAGCTTTTAATTCTCTATATCCTGGAATCCAGGGATCCTCCAGAATGGCCATATTCCAACCTCACAGTTTTAAATTCACTTCTCCACACACAGACACGGACAAGGGGGGGATAGATAGGAGAAGGGGATGACACTCACCATTTGCTCCAATTTTAGTCACTATGGCCAGGCCTGATGTAGACAGGTTGAGCCAGGATTTGCATTAGTTCTTACCTGGTTTCAAGCAGAGGCCACCAGGTCAAAGCAGATAGTTTCTTAGAGCAGTGGTTTTCAAACTGTGGGTCGCGACCCAGTACAGAACGTAAGGCCTGGGGCCACGGACACTCTGGTCAGCACCACTGACTGAGACGTTAAGTCCCATCGGTGCTGCCTGGCTACGATGGACTAGTCCCCTACCTGTTCCACACCACACTGTGCCCTGGAAGCCGCCAGCAGCAGGTCCGGCTCCTAGGTGTGGGGGCCACAGGGCTCTGCACGCTGCCCCCGCCCCAAGCACCAGCTCTGCACTCCCATTGGTCAGTTCCCGGCCAATGGGAGCTGGGGGGGGTGCCTGATGGCAAGAGTCATGCGGAGCCACTTGTGCGCCTCTACCTAGGAGCTGGACCTACTGCTGGCCGCTTCTGGGACACAGTGCGGTCTGCAGTGCCAGGACAGACAGGAAGCCTGCCTCTGCATCCCCGCTGCATCCCTGACCGGGAGCTGCCTGAGGTAAACCCGTGCCCCAGCCCTGAGCCCCCCCAAAATCTGGACGCCCTTTCTGCAGCCCAAACCTTCATCCCTGGCCCCACTCCAGAGCCTGCAGCCCCGTCCCAGAGCACTGACCCCCATCCTGCACCCCAACCCGCTGCCCCAGCCCTGAGCCCTCCCCAAAACCTGGAGCCCCCTCCCAACCCCGAGCTCCACCCATTCTGAACCCTCAATCCCGGCCCCACCCTACAGCCCTCACCCCCACCTTCCAACCCTCTGCCCCAGCCCTGAGCCACCCCCACACCCCAAGCCCCTCCCCAGCTCTGTTGGGTCATGGGCATCAAAAATTTTCTTCAACTGGGTTGCCAGAAAAAAAGTTTGAAAACCACTACACGGTGATTAAGCACCCCTGGCCAGCCCATGTCAGCTGACCCTGGCCAGCCCTGGGTATTTAATTGCCTTGTAGACGTACCCTTAGGTTGAAGGTTGACCTTGGGCGTTTGCACTGGTGCAGTTGCATCCCTGGCTGGGCCACCCATGGTCAGAAATCCCCAGTGTGGACAAGGCCTAGGAAGGGGAAAGCTGCTTGAGGCTGGGGAGTCTCTCCCAGGAGTGATGGAAGCCCCATGCTTTGGGGCAGCAAAGACTGGATTTGACCAGGTGCTGGTAACTGCAGTCAGAAGCCACCGTGCGCTGGGGCTGGGGGCTAGCTAACCAAATGGATCTGTCCCATCTCTGCTGGCTGACGCAAAGCCTGTCCCTGCAGCCCTTATTCACAAGAGATCCTCCCCAAGGAGTCCCCGCGATCACACGTGGAAGGCAGGATTGGACCTTTACCTCCACCTAACCCCAGACAAAAGCGGTCTGTTAATGGATGGTTTATCAGGCATTTGGGACTGTCCAGCACAGGAGGTGCCATGGAAACACCAGCCTTCTCTGCAATCTCCTCCCTTGACAGCTCTGCCTGGGTTATTTCCTCACCATACTCAAGAGGCCCAGCTACCATTAAATGCCCTAATCTCGCACTCCCATACACAGGCCTGGCTTGAAGAGCACCTTCGGGGTCAAAGCAATTTTCCCCCAGGCCAGGGTATTGGCAGGGCCTTGGCATGAGTCACCCGCCTGTGGACTGCAGAGATGAGGTCCCTGGGGCATCCCCCTCTTATTTCTTGCCTGAACATGGGCCACGTAAATGGGGGAATTTCAGCCCTTCCTGGCTTCAGTTCGGAGGTGCTGAAGGTCTCCAGCGTGGAGGGTTCCACGTCCCTTAGAGATGTGACGTCTATGGGCCAGGGAGCCCACCATGGAGAGGGGCCTTCTCAGAATATGCCTAGAAGGCCTTGATTTTGCCTGAGCTGAACAGGGCCCAAGTCTCAGAGCAGGATGGCTGGAAAGCGCCCAGCTGAAGCCAGTGAAGAAAGTCCTGGAGGGGGGGTCACAGGAGCACAGGGATTTATGGGGAATGCTGGGTAGGAAGAGGCCGGTGGGAGGCTCATGTTCCCCGAGGCCAAGCACCTCAGGGTCACCCGGCCAGGCTGTTCAGTGACAAGCCCTGACAGGAGCAGCCCCTTAGCCACTCTCAAGAGCAGTCAGGACACAGATGGACCCAGCTTTGCGACAGCTCTGCCCAAACCAGGCTCTGCCGCCTCTTCCTTTAACCCAGATGGGGCTGCTCTGCTGCAAGGAGCCACTCAAGCAAACACTTCTGGGGGCCGGCACTGTGCAAGCAAGGGGTTTCCACCCAGTCCATGGGGTAGGCCACTGCCTCAGTTTCCCCCTCACTGCCTGGGCAGTTCAACCCTCTGACTAAACCAAGCCAACCTCCACCCTGTCCAATTGGAGGGGAGTTCACATCTCCCCTCTCAACAGGATCAAGCCAACACTCTGGTGGAGAGGGGTGTCTCTCACCCACTCTCTGTCAGCAGTTTCCACCCTGGGCCCCAAGAAAGAAAAGCAAGTGCCTGGCCCAGTTCTCCAAGCCACAGCTCCCACTCAAGCCCCATTTGTTCCAAGGATTCACCCTCACCAGGGTCCCCCCAATAGTCCCAGATGAGAAATGAACTTGGGTCCAGGCTTTTCCTCTCCATCCTCCCATTCCTCATGCAGCTCCTCCACCAACCACACAGGCAGGACTAACCCTTGTTGCCTGGGGGGGAATCAGGAGGCTGAGAACAGCTCCCAACAACTCCTCTCCTCTCCAGTCCATCTCTGACCAGGGCAAAGTGAGCTCTTTTATATACTACCGCTTTTCCCAGCATGCATTGCTGTCTAATACAACTCCCTTCAGTCCTGGGAACTAACATCCCCAGAATGCCTTGCTTCTGCACCGAGCTGGGAACAGGGCCTTAAACAGCCAAGCCACCCTGTGCTACTGACCCAAGGGCATTTTCTCAGGAGGTGAGTAGAGGTTTCCCACATTCCTGGCAAAATCCCAATTTGTAAAATTCCATGTTGCTTCCTTAAAATTCCCCCTTGGGTTCAGTCACATCCAGTAGTCTTCACCACTTCCTGTCCGAAACCCTGTGTTGTGGCGGTGCGTGGCCAGTAAACAGCTGCCCCGTTCCTCCCCAGAGGTGGCTGCATTTCATAGGAACCACTGTGGTCATCTAACATGACATCCTGTATAAAACAGGCCAGAGAGCTTCCCCCCCAAATAATCCCGAGAGCACATCGTTGAGCAAAACAGCCAATGTTGTGTGGTACCAAGTCAAACACCCAACAGAAGTCTAAATAAATTATGGCAACACTATTGCCTTTATCAACCAAACTTGGATGAAAAAAACATCTCCAATTCGTCTGAGGGGCTGATGTGCTGATTTGCATTAGTGACATTACCCCCCTTTAATTCGGTATTAATCGAGTCCTGTTCCAGCCACTCCATTATTTATTTCAGTGGTGTGTGAAGTGAGCAGCGCTAGGAAGGTGCAAAAGAAACTGATCTTTCAAGCTCACCCCTGCCTGCCCATTCTTGGGTGCTCTCTTGCTGACCACGCCCCAGCTTGGGAATTCACGTCTCCCTTCGAGAGGAAGACACTTTCTTTATCATGGCTGCATGAAGGCTGAGTATGGACAGACACAGCTCCCTCACAGCATAATGCGCTCCAGGCATTTAGTGACCCTCCCCCTCCTGGAAGGGGGTCAGGACACTTATCCCCATTGTACTATTGGGGAAACTGAGGCGCAGAGCGGGCCTGGGACTTGCCCAACTCCACAGAGGGAGATGGTGTCAGAGCTGGGATTGGAACTCGGGACAGCCCGCTTCAAACGTCTAGGCCCCGACGAGCCCTGTGCCAGAGCCGGGAATTGATGCTAGGTATGGTCTGAATCCCAAACTAAAACAACGGCATAACCTTCTTCTGTCGCCCTCTGCAGGGAAGGGGGCGTGCAGATACCTTTGGGCAGGGCACCAACTGGCCTTGCTAACCCTGGGATTGTGAGCTGGGGCATGTAACATTCCCCATCCTCCATCTCTCCAGTCCAAGCTGGGGTTCCCCCACCACATTACTGTCCCCCCCTTTCCGAAGAGCAGAGTCGGCCGCTGGCTTCTTCAATAAATTAAGTTTTATTTGGATTAGTATAATTGGCAAATGGGTTCAATAAATTACAGAACAGGTTTTAAAAAAAACAACAGTCGTACAGCGTCCAATGAGGGGGGACCTCAGCGCCCAACGGGGCTACGGAGCCACTCCTGATGGGGATAGCTCAGTCAGCAAGATGCCCCGGGCCTGGTAAACAGCCCACTCGTAGGGTCCCAAGTGTCCCCCTCCTCTGTGAACACAGGGCATGCGCCTGGCCCCTGTGGCATTAGGGATATGCCTTCTCCCCTGGCCCCTGCTGCATCCTGTTTGCCTGGCCTCACCACTGGAGCAGAACTTCCAAACCCAGCGGAGTGCACAAGGACAAGGGAAGAACCCATGAGAGGCACAAAAGCATGAGTGAGCAGTGTTTGCGTAGCTAGTGCTCAGTGGAAAGGGGTTGGCCGGTGACCCTTCACCACCCCTATTAGATGGCTCATTGAATTCATGAGCTTGACCCTACGGGCTGCGCTTTGGGACGTTCTGCTTTCAACTCTGGTCATTGAGGACAGAAAGTGATCAGTTCCTCACAGCAGAGGAAGCGCCAGAAGTCAACAGAGCCAACCCCGCAACTTTTACTAAGATCTACAGGGGACCTTAATGACTTTGCTTCTTCCACACTAACGACCCTTTTACCTTCCCCGTACACAGGCACCTCCCCGGAGATGAGGTTCATCGTGGGTAGATTCCTCTCTGAGCTACATTCTCCAGGGATGGAATCCCATCTCTCCTTCACCCTAGCACCGGCTGAACACATAATAACATCATGTAACTGGAGAGTGGCTAAATATCTCTTCTTGTTTTGCCTCTCCCACACCCAAGTGAGGGATGTTCCCCGCTGACGAACCCACAAGCAGAGCTACTGCCCCGGGGTTAGGAACGCCTGCGACGGGCTTTGGTGCCAGTGGCCACTGGCCATGCATGATGCTCAGGAGTTTGTCAGGCAAGGGAAGGTAGATTTGTGGGTGTGTCCATGGGGACAGGCTTCGGCTGTAACTACAAATGGCACTGATCTGGCACCCACCGTCTCTGTGAAGAACACACACACAAACACACACACACACCCAGCTCACGCAGCTATGCTAATCTCAGCAGGGCCACACCAGACCAACACCTGCCTGAAGCCAGAGGCTTTGTGACAAGACCTCGGCAGCCTCCGGCATCTCCTCTGACCCATTTCTTCCCTCCGCAGGGGTCTGCTCTGTGACAACAGGCACCGACTACAGCATGGGCTGGGGTGCCCAGCACGAGCACCCAACTCCTATAATATTCCAGTGGGGTTGGGCACCTCACTGAATTAGGCATCTTTGGAACTCATTGCTGCGGTGACTGGGCGTGCTGTGGCTGTGAGTTCTGGGCCTGCAATAGACATTCAGGGATTGGTCCCTTCTGAGTTCTGGTTAGACTCCCAGCCCTGCCCTACCCTCAGCAGCTCTTAGGCCTTCCCAAGCTCCTAGATGTTCAATACTTGTTAATATTGCCCATGGTCTGTTTCCGGAGCGGTTTGCAGCTGGCAAGACCATGCAGCTCCCTCTGCCCACATCCTCCCTCAAGGAAAGAGTGGCATGACTCACGGCTCTCTCCACAGGCATCTTTGAAAACTAGAGGCCCGAGCCCGGCAGCACAGAAGCAGTCGGCGTTAATGTCAGTGTCTGAGGTGTCTGCAATTTGCAGCCATTCCTCCTTAGATCGTCCCAGGTCAACAGGGCTGGGCCCGGTCAGCGACCTTCAAGAGATACCCTGGTGGTGCAGGCACATGGGCTGGGGGAGTCCTTCTGGTAGTGTCAGGGCCAAACTCTGCCTCAGCCTGGTGGCTGGGTGAGATGCTGTGCTGCGGGGAAGTCAGTCAACGCCCTGACACGGTGTCTGAGGCAAGGGGCTCCCCGTGACCCACCCTGCTAGTGAGCAGTGCTGGCCGCTGGAGGGGTCGTCTTCCAGAGAAGAGGCAAAACCATGCATGGACTGTGGCCCTTATCTCTGCCAGAAAGTCACCAATCCTGGGGTCCTTGCCCACCAGAAGCATGACGTCATCCCACCTCCCTCCAGTGCCCTCCGCGGCTCCATTTGGACACAGCGTTCGTCTCCACTTCCTGGAGCAGTGACAACGGGCGCAGCGTCGGAGGGGCGGGCGCGGGTCCCTCTGTGCGCAGTCTGTGAAACGCTTTGCATCCGGTGGGATGAGGGGTCCTAAACAGACATATTGGCCTGGTTTGCTTTCTGCACCTGAGAAGCACAGGCCAGCTGTCCCTGCTGGCTCTCTGGGGTCCTTGCAGCAGCAGAGTTTGGGATAGTAGATCCAGGCACTGCCAGCAACTGTCTGCTGAAGCCACGGGCAGTCCTCCCCATGCCTCGGTTGTTCTGATCCTCGCTCGCCCAACAAGTACATGCCAAGACAGGGTAGGCTGGCCTGCCCAGCCCCGCCATAAAGTGCTTTCTTCCCTCCTTCCACCGCTGGGCAATGTCTCGATTGAAATTCAACATTGAGCAATAAAAGAAACTATCAGCATTGGCCACACCCGAAAGAAAGTGCCTCTCCTTTGCCTGGCGGCCTCAAACCTGCCCTCTACTGGATGGAGAAGGCGTCGCAAGGGTCCAGCTAATGAGTGTTCGCTTGGCTTGACGGAGAAACCAGTCCAATGCCATGGGGCATTGGCTGCCCGCTGCGGTATTTTCGATCACAGTGTTACGTCGTAGGAGTCAGTGGGGAAGAGCATCGCCATGGATAGTCTTTCAAAATGGCCACCCCTCCGGTCTGGGGCTAAGCATGAGGGTGCTAGAGCCTTCCTCTAGTGGGCCCCAAGGATCCAGGCCTGATAGTTCCCGAAAACATCTGAATGAGTTCAGAAGGGGCCACACGTGGTGCCCATCCACATCTCCCCATGGTGAGGTGGAGTTGGTGCTGAACTTACGCCAGGTTTCCAGCCACAGCTTCGACCCAGGAGTGGACAGAAGAGCCCTGCTACCTCTCAGGAAGGGGGTCAAGGTGAATGGACGTTGTGGGGGAGAGACGCTGGCTATTTCTGACCAGGGACTGTTCAATCACAGTTTCCACTACACCCACCTGCATCCCCAGGACTACTCAGGGCTGTTACACTCCTTCCTTGGTTCCTTAAGGGGTCATGAGAAGCTAAAGAAACGTGCTCTCTGCTCTGTCGCTGACTGCATCGTACCCAAGAGATGGCTAGCGTAGGCCTCTGGCCAAACAGGGCCACGAAACACCCTCCCACGCCTGCCCTGTCCGTGGCTAACGGCTCAATGGCACACTAGAGAAGGCTCCCTGCTTCTCAACAGAAGGATTAGCTGTCCTTCACACCCCCTCTTCCCTGCGCTGCTGGGGTACTCCCCCTCCCTAGATATAGCTACATACGTACAAACATTTAAAATGAAGCAAAGCCTGGCCTGGTCCGGAGACTACTGCACACCCAGGGGACCCTGGCATCCCAGGAGCTCAAAAAGAAGACCACTCTTCCACTGCGATCTAAGCATGCCAGGAGAACAGTGGTGGCAGCAGAAGCTGATGTTTCTCAGCCAGAGCCCTGTGCACACTGGGGGAGAGGTGAGGAAGAGCTTCCCCAGTGACTGATCCACCACACAGCTGTTCTACAGGAGTTGAGTGCCTGGCCAGCCGCACTGGTCCCCACCCCAAGGGAAGCTGCTTGGTAGTCGCTAAGCCGGCCTCACGGCTGGGCAAGGTCGACATCCCTAGGGATGTTTGGGGTGAGGGGCAGTTCAGTCCGGGGGCTGCATCGTTTTTCCTCTTGGTTACTGCTAGAAGCACGGACGAGATGGTGGGTTGCAGGCATGGCTCTGCCGAGTGTCTGTTTCAGTACTTCCCTCCAGCCTGGGAGAATCTGGACCTTCCCGGAGGCCTGGAGGGGTCCACCTGGCTCTGCGGACAGAGAGAGGAACCTTGGAGACCACCAGCTAGGGAAGGGGGCAGAGGGGGAGAGATATTTGATGTCGCACACAATGGCACACAAAGGACTTGGCAATGTTTGTTTGTCGCGGTCCATTCCCGGTCATTAGAACAGGTTTGTCTTGAGCACGTTGGGCTTCCTGTGGAAGGAGGAGAGGACGCCGGAGAAAGGTCCTGGCATGGCCTCAGCTGGCTGCCATGCCTTCAGGAGCTCTGCCGTGTTGGTGGCACCATTGCTGGTGCTGACCCCTGGCCAGATGGGAGCCTTTAAGGACTGGGTGGCATGGCTGGGTCCGAGGCCCTGCCCCGTGCCGGGGCTGGGGCTCAGGCTGCTCCCGGGGCTGTTGAGGCTGCCCGTGGGGGGCAGTGAAGCAGTGCTGTCCGGGGTGGGGCTGCAGTTGGATTCCTTGGACTCGTCGTCTTCCGAAGAAGAGCGCGGGTCAGATTTCTTGTTGGCCGAGGAGCCGCCATTCACCCCTTTGGCATTTGCCGCCCGTTCTTGCTTGCGGAACTTGGCGCGTCGGTTCTGGAACCAAACCTGGATGGGGTGAGGGATGGGACGGTGACCGGAAACGGGAGGGGGGGACAGAAAAACCGAGTCAAGCGAGGAAAGAGGGATCTACCCACAACCTAGTCAGCTGTCTCTTGAGTGATGGAATCACAGTAAGGCTTAATAATGATTTCACTTGCACCTCTATGGCACCTTCCATCTGAGGATCTCCACCCAACCACCTATACAAATCCCCACTTCTTGATCAGATTTCCCAAAGGCAGCAGGGCTGGATCCTCAAAGGTATTTAAGCACCTAACTCCCATTGACATCACTTCGAGTTAGGTCCCCAAATACTGCAGTATATTGAAAACCATATTAAAATGAAAAGCTGGTACTTTAAATGAGCTGGGTATTTTCCTGATCCTGCTTGCAGGCTAGAGGGCTCTGCAGGGAAGCGTGCAAGCTGGCTTAGCTAGCAGCAATTCATCTAGAATAAGATGGAGTGAGTTGTGCCTCTGCCTCTGTGAGCAGCCTGCTTTCTCTCTCTCTTTCTCTTTGGTTCTTTTGTTTTATCCCTCTGAATTCTAATTGATAAAGCAGTGTTATGTTGTAATCTCCCAGCCAAGGATTTAGGTTTTTCTCTAACTTCTCCGTGTGTGTCCCATGAACATAACAAACGCCTCTCAGGATCTGGGACTAGGTTAACGGAGCTGCTCGGTGCATCTCAGGAAGGGACCGGCCACTTTTGTTCCGGGTTCTAAAGCACCATGTGGCACAATAGTGATAGATGTTTGTCAATGGTGCTGATGGGCATTTCATTCAGTGCTGTCTTCTCTGAGGTGGGCTTTGCATCGGGAGTGAGTTTAAAGGAGGGGTTTGAGTGGAGATCGGCTGGTTGTTGGCCACGCAAGGCGATTGTATTCACTGTTAAATTCTAGTCTTTTTTCTTTCGTGTTGGAAATTTACCAGCCATTCATTTCACAGACAGATTGTTGGTTCTTTTATTATTATTATTCTTGGCAGTGGTGCCAACTCTCACGATTTTCATAGAATCACAGAAATGTCAGGGTGGAAGGGACCTGGTGAGGTCATCAAAGTCCAGCCCCCTGCGCCAAGTGGTTCTCAATCTGCAGTCCGCTTGTGGCCCAATCAGCACACAGCTGCGCCCATGTGACATCCTCAGGGCCATCCAGGTGGTATATACAGTGTGTGGATGTGGCCCACATAACTCAGAGAGAGCTGCATATGTGGCCCACAATGGCAAGTAGATTGAGAACCACTGGCCTAGGCTGTCCCTGACAGCTGTTTGTCCAATGTGTTCTTAAAAACCTCCAATGGTGGGGATTCCACGACCTCCCTTGGAAGCCTGTTCCAGAGACAACAACCCAGGTTCTCCTGTTACCTAACCTAAATTGCCCGGGCTGCACGTTAACCTGGTTGTGTCTAATTGTACAGTCAGTGGGCACAGAGAACAACCGACCACCGTCTTTTTTATAACAGCCGGTAACGTATTTTTCTCCGGGGAGGTGAAATGACTTGTCCCAGTCTCACAACAGCTGATTTTTTCCCCTTAAAGCTCCAGTTCCGGGAGTCAGGAGATCGTGTGAGAATCTCAGCTTTCTTTTTAATAAGGCTAGGAAAGCTGCAGGCAAATAAGATCCCAATTAAAAAAAAATCGATCGATTTGGGAACCTGCTAACTGATTTTTGAAGGGTTGGGGGTGGCACACCTGCATTTGTATTGCAATAGTGCCAAGAGACCACCCCCTGCATGGGCCAGGTGCTAGGTGCACCAAGAACAAATGCACGGGCTCTGGCCCCAAAAGCTTATGCTCTGGGCAGTCATGTGGCACGGGGGATGGTGAGTTTTCGCTGCCCATGCACTGGCTGCCAGTCCTGGGACCTATTTATTGGCCCTTTCAGCCTGAGCACCAGATTCTCCGTTCACTGATGGAGTTTCCTGGATTTTCACCGGCGTCGCTGAGAGCAGAACTGGCTCCGAGACATGATCGTTACGGTTACAGCAATGAAAAGGCCTTTCCTTCTCCCTGCCTCTATTCTTAGTTATTAGTATATTCCGGTAGCACCAGGAGAGCTCAGCCGAGGCCAGGCCGCTTGTGTACAGCCCCACACCGAGTCCTTGTTCTGAAGTGCCCAGTTCCGCTGGCTCTCGCCCCGTGTAAATCTGGAGTAACCCTGAATGGGAGGGGAGAATCCAGCCCTTTGTCTCCTGTCTCTGTCCCTGCATGTCTCTCCTCCTCAGACCCATTTTGATGCCCACCACTGAAAAAGAAAATCTCAATTTACTAGCATTTCTGCTCCTCCTTATATGTGGCCGTGGCTTTTTTCCGTGGCTGGGTTAGCTGACTGTGTGTGGCTGTGGCTCCCTCTAGTGGTCGCCCCAGGGGCTGATAAGTGGTGGCTACTCACAACCAGCAGCCCCTTCAAATCAAGTGCTAAAGCTGGTACTAAAGGCCTTAGCTCTGCGCCCTGTAGCACCTGGCCGTAGTTTGTGACACAGAGACAGGAGCTTTGTTTTGCTTCCTGAGCCGTTTGTCTGCTCCTACTGCTTATGCTGCAGCCAGCGGGCTCAGTAACGGCACAGTCATCTCACAATGGAGTTAGGAGGCTGTGATGGCTTCGGGTAGGGACTAGAGAGCCAGCTCTGGAGCCAGATTTGTTTGGGCCGAGTGACAAGAGCCTGTTTCCTAAGACGAGCTGGAGCTTGGCGCAGAAGTTCCCCGCCATACGAGGCAAAGCAGAGCCGCCCAGTCACTGCTCACAGGGCACGCAGCCGGCACCGCCATTTCTCGGCAGCTGACCCCGGGGGGAAATCAGCTGCATGGGGCTGAACGGCACTAAACCAGCATGGCTCCTCCAGGCAGATCAGCCGCATGGCATCTGCGGGGTCTGCTGGCCCTCGGATGGGAAACGAGGCCAGGCAGTGATCAGCCAGGCCAGGCCTGCTGCTGAGACCCACTGTCATGCCATTGTGCCAGAACAGCCGCTGGCGCTGGGTGTTTTACGAGATGGAATTCGCAAGGCGGGGGGTGACCCCTCCCGCCCACTTCACCCTTCTGGTCCTAATTTGCACCACTCTTGGCAGGCTCAGCAGAGAGAGCCAGGACAAGGACTGGACGGGCACAGGGACCTGCTGGGACTGTGTAACCAGCTCCTGACGCCTAATTAAAGGCAGCGCTCAATGAGGAGCCTGCTGCAGGGGGCCCAGCGGTTTAGGGAATAAGCATGAGGGTCAGGAGTTGTGGGGTCTATTCTCAACTGACCTGCCACCTGACCCTGGCTACATCCCTTGCCCTGCTGCTGCCTCAGTTTCCCCATCTGTCCAACATGGATAATGGGCATTGTCACCTGGGTAAAGGGCTTTGAGCTCAGTGGATGAGGAGCACTAACCCTAGTCTGGGCGTCCACTGGGCGGGCTTTGAGGCCACTTAATGGGGTGGTCCCTTTGGCACAGAACCAGGGGCTGCTGCCCAGACACAAGGCCCCTGCACTGTCAGGCCAGCTCCTTTCCCCAGTGCTTTGTTCCCAGAAAAAATAAAAGGCAGCTCCCTTACCCCAGGAGCAACCACTGCCAGAGACGAGCTCCTGATTCTCCTGCCTCCCCATTCACCTCTCAGAAGCATTGAGCGAGACAGACCCAGGAGCACGTCCCCATGGTCCCTGCCTTCCAGCCAGTGACAAGCGGTTCTTTAAAGCCCCACTCACCTCCGAGGGAGGGGCACACCTGCTGAATAGGTGTGTGAATGGGGCGGGTACCTGCTGTTGTACTGAAACGCAGAGACCTCATCTGCGCCAGGCTCTGCCGAAGGGTCTGACGCCCTGGGACAGCTCAGGACGGGATAATTCATAAGTGGGCTGAGGTCACATTGGATTGATACCCCGAGAGTTCACAGGGCAGGAGCTGAGCTGTGACTTTGGGCCTGATTCAGGAAAGGCTACGCCTTCAGAAAGTCATTGCATCTAAGGCCTGCCTAGAGCCCAGGCCTGAGAACCAACCCCAGGGATTCTGGCACCAGGCCCACAACTTTGGATGGAGCCAGAGCATCGCTTTTAGAAAGCCAGCCAGTCTTGATTTAAAGACGTCAGGGGATGGCGACTCCATCACATCACTAGGCAAGGTGTTCTAAAGGTTAATTACCCTCCTGGTGGAAAAACGGTTCACCCACTGCACATGGTTCAGGAAAGCGCTTGCTTAGGGTTAAACGTGCTCTCCTGAACAGGAATATGCTCCTGTACTGGGGCCTTGAACTGCAGGCTCCTAACTAGGGATGATTCTCTTCTGGAATCTTTGGGGCAGGACTAGGTCTTCCCATGTGTCTGTGCAGCGCCTGACCCAATGGGGCCCAGATCTGACCAGCTATATGGCAGAGGTAAACCCAGGAGTCCTGACCACCACTCCCCGTGCTGCATAATGCTCCATCACATCTAGTGACTTATACAGCTCAATCCGAGCAGCTGCTAAGTATTTATTCTCATATCCTCGTATTCAGCTTCAATATTTTGTTGGGGTTACTGGCCTCATGGCGGGGAGGAAGCAATAGATGTGATGGCTCTTGATTTTTGCAAGGCTTTTGACATGGGCCCACGTGACAGTCTGGTCAGCAGGCTAGAGAAATGTGGTTTAGATGGAATTATTTGGTGGTTGCACACGTGGTTGAAAAACTACATCCAAAGAGGAGTTATCAATGGTTTTCTGTCAAACTGGGAGGACGTATCTAGTAGGAGTCTGTCCTAAGTCAGGTGCCAGCCAATATTTTCATTAATGACGTGGATAATGGAGTGGGGAGGATGCTTATAAAATCGGTGGCAGACACCAAGCTGGGAGGTGTTGCCAGGGCTTTGGAGGGCAGGGTTAGAATTCAAACTGACCTCCACACCTTGGTCTGCAAGCGACCAGATGAAATTCAATAAAGACAAGTGCAAAGTACTACACGTAGGAAGGCAAAATCAAATGCACAGCTGCAGAACGGGAAGTAACTCGCTAGACAGCAGTAGTGCTGACGGAGAGCTGAGGGTGATAGGGGATCACAGACTGAACACGAGCCAATGCTGTGATGCAGGTGCAAAGAGGCTGATCTCATGCTGGGGTGTGTTAACGGGAGTGTCCTATGTAAGACACATGTCCACTGAAGGTCAGACAAGAACTATTGGACCTTAATCTGCAGCAAGAGAGATTTAGGTCAGATATTAGGAGAAACTTTGTCACTCTAAGCATAGTGAAGCTCTGCAATAGTCTTCCAAGGGAGGTGGTGGGATCCCGTCACTGGCGGTTTGTAAGACCAGGCTGGACAAAGCCCTGTCAGGGTGGGTCTAGGTTTGCTTGGCCCTGCCTCAGCGCAGGGGACTAGATTAGGCGACTTCTCAAGATCCCTTCCAGCCCGACATTTCTGGGGTTCTATGTTATAAACCCACCCTGGGAGGTAGGGAAATCCCATTTTGCAGGTGGGGAACTGGGACCCAGAGACGCCCAGCCGAGGAAAGCGATGCAGCACGTGCTTAACTTTAAGTAGATTTTAAGTCCCAATGAAGTGAATAGGACAGAGGTACCTGCTTAAAATTAAGACCCTGCTTAAGAGCTTTGTTGAATAGGGGCCCTAAACAAAGGAAGGGTTAAACAATGGTTAGCACATGCAACTGAGTGCTAGGACTCCTCCATGCCACTAACTCACAGTGTGAGCTGGACAAGTCACGGGCTTTCTCCTTGCCTCAGTTTCCCCATTTGCACAACGGGGTGAGGACACTGTCCTACCTCCCAGGGATGGTGTGAAGCTTGACTCCCTAATGTCTGTGAGCCGCGCTGAGATCCTTGCATGGAAGGTGCTCGAGGAAAGGGTTGTTATTTACTTGTAATAATAAACGCAGGCGACTCTGCATTTCAGGGAAGTGCTGTGTCATGAATATCAAGCCCCAGCATGGCTAACTGGGCTGGGCTGAGCTTACCTGGACCCTGGCTTCAGTGAGGTCGATCTTCAGCGCCAGCTCCTCCCGAGTGTAGATGTCTGGATAGTGGGTCTCAGCGAAGACCCTCTCCAGTTCCTTCAGCTGGGAGCTGGTGAACGTGGTTCTGATCCTTCTCTGCTTCCTCTTCTCGTTGATGCCCGAGGGGTCCGAGAAGAACTTGTAGGGAACTGATGGGGAGAGACATAGGGGGGAGCTTTACTTAGCAGGAAAATGCGCGAGGGTCTGAGAGCAGAGGGTGCAGTTAAAGGGCGGACTATATCTGCAGCGATCTATAGATGATAGGTACGGGAAGTGACTAGCTATTCACAAAAGATTGTCTCCAGCTCCCACTGACCTGGGTTCCTAACTCACTTAGGCTCTTCGGACACTCCCAGCCTTCATATCGTTCGGGTACCAGGAGTGCACTCGCTGTTATTACATGGTTCACTCCGGTTTCATGCTGCTGCGCTTGCCTGTTCACCGCATCCGGATTGTCTCCGATTCTGGGCTTTCCAGGGCAATAACGTTGCACTTGGTGTGTGGGTATTTCAGCAGGAGTGTGGCACCAGCGAACGGTTATTGCCCTCTGGGCTGTTAGTTGATTCTTGGGCAGATTTCGATGTGAGCAGTGAGGGCGTCGCTAATTATTGGTTTACGAATATTAAACAGGTTATTAATTGTTACCTCGCTGTTATTTGTAGGGTGGCTCCATTTGTAAGTAGCTAATTATTTAAGAACGAAGTGGTCCGTTATGGTCATTGTTTGACTCGCTATTTCGGAGCGCGCGGGCTAGTTCTCTGGTTGATTATTCATTCAGTCATTAATATGTTGTTACATTTTTGCCTTTACCAAACCCCCCGCCCCCCAATCGCAGCAGCATCTGCTGCGGCACCGCTGTCCCAGAGTCGGGAGCTGTATGCACAATATCCGCCAGGATCGTGTCTGCAGCCTTTGGGTAAGGGCAGGACAATGTCTTTGCTTCGGTGTCCTAGGGAAGGACTCGGCCGGAGGCAGAATAAGACCCCGGCTCTCGGAAATACCCCGAAAGCCCCGCACCAGACGGAGACCGGAGCGAACGGTTTAAATGGCAAAATAGCCTTGTTACGGGTCGGCCTCGCTAAAGCCAGAACGGTGACAACTGCAGCACTGGGTCTGCGGTGTTGTAAACCGGGAGCGTGGCCCGGAACCGGCACTGCGAAGTCACGGCTGTTCACACGGCAAGAGACAGATCACAGGGAAATACAATGAAATAGAAAAAAGGTGGGAAACTAATTACAATCGCCAGCAACTTGGTCCAGAGAGAAAAACATGTTTAATACAGGTTCAGTTACTAAGTAGGTAGGTAGAGAGAGATACACAGATAGATACGGTGTATGGGGATAGATAGATAGATAGATAGATACGGTGTATGGGAATGGATGGATAGATAGATAGATACGGTATATGAGGATAGATAGATAGATACGGTGTATGGGGATGGATGGATAGATTAGATTGTATGGGAAGAGAGAGAGATTATAACGAAAAATATATTTGTTTCTACTGATAAAATATATACTTGGCTATATCTAAATGTGTGTCTCCGTATAGCTGGATATTTACATGTATCTCTTGCTATCGATGCGGAGATAGATGCATATCATGTACGTGTCCCTAGTCTAGATAGCTAGATGCATATGCACCTCCCTGCTCTCTTACACCCAGGTTTATAGCTACGGATCAAGACTGGCAGAGGTCCAGCAGAAAACAACCGCGGAAGGTTGCACCGCTTTGAAGTTCTTGGCGTCTGAAGTCTCTTGTCTCCTGTAGTGTTTTCTAAACAGCGCAGATTTGGGCTTCGAACCCTGCGCAGATTTTGTGACCATGTGTATTAGGCATTGTACCTAAAACGAGAGTAAGATCTGTTTCTACAGGAGGTGCCCGAGGGATGGGTTTGTATCTCGGCTGGCGAGAGACCCTGCCGCTGGAAGGAGATTTCAGGATTTTTGTTAATTACCAACACCAGCCGATCAGTGACAAAGTACCACGAAACTGACCAGGAAAAGTTGTAACGCATCGGCTTGGCTTTGCAGTGAGCGCTGGTTTATTCCAGCTGGGCTCAGGCGGATGCGATCCCTTCCCAAAACAAAACAAACCCCTCAAGTCTCGAAATTAATAATTTCAGGGGAAAAAATCTAGAAGCCATTTCTGCAAATATTAAATTAGATTTCTTGATCTAATCCTCCAGTTGCCGTAACCTGATTACCCATTAATTTGTTTTGGCTGTGAACATAGGGATACGGTTCCTTAACTTGATTAGACGCCAAATCTTATATCTTTATAACTGCATTTTGCAAAATTGGTTTATACCTTTTTGTTAAAAAAAAAAAGTGGTGGGGGGGAGCCAACCCGATATAAAGAGATCGGGTGGCAGATTGCTGCGCAAAAAGCCCTCAGACCTTTGCCACACTTTTATCTGTTCAAATTTGCCTAGATCCTCCGGGTCCCCAGGAGACCTTTCTCTGGCTCGCTAGCACCTGGGCATCTCGAGAACTTCTAACGCGCCGTGTCCAGCTCGTCCCACCCTGTCCCTGGCTCCAGGGTCACTGGCCTCGTGTCTTTACCTGTGGAGTAAGGCGAAGGCTGGTGGTCCCTCAGGGCCCCCAAGGTGCAGTTGGCCGTGCTGAGCGGCGGGCACCCCGGGTTGCTCCCAAAGCCGGTCCTGATGGGGTTGTACTGGAAAGTGTTTGCCTGGCTGCAGGAGTTGAAGTCCGCGTAGGCAGAGGCTTCCATGGCGGCCATGCAGGAGTCGTAGGAGTTGAGGTAGGAGTAATCCATTTTGTACATAGAGGAGGTCACAGGTGGATGGCCGGGGAGCTCGGGGGAGGGAGAGAAGCGAGGGCACCACCGGAGGGGTTGGTCTCTGGAGTCCGATTCAGGACTCCAGCCTCAGCGCCCCAGGGTCCGGCTGCCACTCGACCCCCTGTTCCGAGCTCTTGGTCCTCCTGGCTCAGCAAGTTCCTGGATGCCTGGAGAAGGTGCCTCTCCATGCACCCCTCTCCCGCTGCTCGGAGACCGCTGCTCCCGGCTGGCGGGCCCTGCCGCCGTGTAATATACGTGGCTGGGGCTGGGGAGACAATGGGGAAGGCGTCGGTTGGTTTTGCATGACAATATCTCCGGAGTCTATCGGGGGCAGTAGGAACGGGGGGGAAGCGCCTCCCACCCCTGAGCATCACGAATTCAGCCCTTAACCCTTTGTGGCGTGCGGGGCGGTCCTGCTGCTGGAGCCGAGAAACCCCAGCTTGAGCTGGGCCTCCTCTGGCCCAAGCAGCGCAGCGGAGTGGATTCAAAGCCCCTTCCCTGCCCCGGTCCGCCCTGCCTGCGGGGATGGGAGCAGCGACAGGAGCTCGCCAAGATCCAGGCCCGCCGCTGGCCCTGCGGGGTTAGCCCGGGTTTTTAGAGCCCCAGAGGCGCTCGGACTGGGGGCTCGCCCAGGGCACAGGGCTAGGGGACCAGGCGGGAGGATCGGGGCCAGCCCCCAACTCGCCCAGACCCCTCTGAAAACGGAGCCAAGGAAGGGGGCTGGTGCCAGGGGCTCACACGGGGGCCTCCCCTCCCCATCGGGTCTAACACACTCCACAGCCCGTTATTTCCTGCCCGAGCCCCAGAGGCAGCACCCCCGGGTCTCCCCTTGCGGTCCTGGGGGGGGTCTCTCCCCTGTCGGACCCACCCGCCGCCCAGGGCTGCGCCGGAGTGGAGCCCCGAACCGCTGACCTGCCATGGAAACCCAGGAGCGGCGTGGCGGGGTCGGAGGGTGTGTGAAAGCGAGAGCGGCCCCCGGATCGCCCCCCACCCGCACCGCCCCCACTCCACGCAGGGCTCGACCCCCCCGGGCAATGGGAGATTTCGGACGGGAGGAGCTCGGGCGTTCAGGATCGGGGCCTGCCGTGGGAACCGCCCCCCCCCCCCGGCCAGCTCGAAGTTAACCGCTGCCTGCTGCTCCAGCGGGTGGGGAGCCCCTGAGCCCCCCCCCGCCCCTCTGCTGGGCGAAGCTACCCGCGGGGCCCCTCCCGCCCCACGCAGTGTCAGAAGCAAAGTGCAGCTTTCCCTGGGGCTGGGGGCTCCTGCCGGGCGGGGCGGGGAAAGGTGGCGGTTAGCGCGTCTGTCCTTTCCTTCTTTCCTAGCGCCTCTGTCCTTTCCTTCCTTCATCCTTCCTTCCTTCCTTCCCTTTCCTTCCTTCCCTTTCCTTCCTAGCGCCTCTGTCCTTTCCTTCCTTCATCCTTTCTTCCTTCCTTCCCTTTCCTTCCTAGCGCCTCTGTCCTTTCCTTCCTTCCTTCCTTCTTTACTTCCCTTCTTTCCCCTCCTCTTTCTTTCTTTCTCAGGCGTCTCTCCCCACCTGTACCCTCGGCTCCCTCCTTCCCAATCCGAGATGTCTAGAAAATGAGCCCCCCCCGCTCCTCCAGCCCCCACCCCTGCTCTGCCTTCCCGGGGTTTGCTTTCGTTTGTGCTGTTCCGGTTATTCAGCCTCTTCCCCACCAGTCCCCCCCGCCAAGACTCCTGATTATTTGGGGGGGGGGGCGGGGGGCTCTTGTGTTCTAGTCCCTGGATCGAGCCGAGCGGGTTTGGCTCGGGACACACCGCAGCTGTTCCCGCTGGCGCAGATCCGGGGCTAATCGGGGCAGGGAAATTGCGATGAAAACAAAATCTGGCCACCCCCGGCCCCGGGGTAGCGGTTTTGGGGACGGACCCGTCCTAGACACGTTCCCCCAACGAACCCCTGCCCCGGGGGGCGGCAGATCCACCCGCCGGCTCGCTTCCCATTGGGGGCGGGAGTGAGAAGTGGGGCTGTTGGGGGGGGGGCAGGGGCTGGTCTACAAACTCGGGCGGGCTGGGGTGGGTGGGAGGTTAGAGGCCCCCCCCCCGGACACCGCCTGGGCGGGGGTTAGAGTTTGGGCACTGGACCAGCGGAGTACTGGGGGGGAGCGGACTCGTGGGGAGGGGGGTGCGGGTGTGGATATAGCTACAGACACACTGGCCTGTTCGGATCCCGGCGGCAGGAAAGGGCCGTTGGGAGCGGGGCAGGGACCCTGGGGTGCGCTGGGCACCGGAGTAGAGGCTGTTTACATGGAGCATTGGGGGAGGGGGCTAGATCCGTGGGGGAGGGGGCTGGCTGGCTGATATCGGGTGGGGGGTATATTTGGTTATTCGGGGGGAGGGGGGCATGAGCCGGTTCCTGTGGCCATTAATCCCTTTCAGAGACAAACCTCTCCCGTCACTCAATCGTCCCGCTAAACCGCCCTGCTCTGCCCCCAGTGCAATCAGCCCCCTCCCCCGGCGCTCCCGGCCTCCACTGACACACATCTACCGAAGGGAGAGGGGTCCACGTGCGGGTGGGGGGAGGGAGCCCCGGACGGGGGGGCGGTGAAGGGCCGGGGAGCTGAAGGAAGAGCCCCCCCCCCGCCCCGTGCAGCGCCTCGCCCTCTTGTCACTTGCAGCAGCCCCCGTCTCCCCGCGTGTCTCATGTCACGCGTGGCAGTGGCTCCGGGCGGGGCGAGGGGCGATCTGAGCCTGGCGCAGCAGGAGGCCATGGACCCCTCCCTGCCGCCCTGCACCCTCCGCCCAGCGCCGCAGCCCCTCGCCCCAGGCTGCTGTGCGCCAAGCGGGGAGCGGGGTCGGGCTGGCTCCAGCGCCAGGGAACGAGCTGAGCTGGAGCAAGAGGACACGGGGCCAGGAGACGGCACCTGACCTGAGGCCCAGGCGGAGCTGGTGCGGGCTCTGCTGCAGCCAGAGAGGACAGTACAGATATTGCAGTGCCACCCTGCACCCAGCACGGCCACTCTGCGCCCATCGCACCCAGGCTGGCCATCCTGCACCCACTGCACCCAGCACGGCCACTCTGCGCCCATCGCACCCAGGCTGGCCAGCCTGCACCCACTGCACCCAGCACGGCCACTCTGCGCCCATCGCACCCAGCCTGGCCATCCTGCGCCCACTGCACCCAGCCTGGCCAACCTGCACCCACTGCACCCAGCACGGCCACTCTGCGCCCATCGCACCCAGGCTGGCCATCCTGCGCCCACTGCACCCAGCCTGGCCAACCTACACCCACTGCACCCAGCACGGCCACTCTGTGCCCATGGCACCCAGGCTGGCCATCTCACACCTACTGCACCCATCTGGCCACCCTGCACCCACTGCACCCAGCATGGCCACTCTGCGCCCATCGCACCCAGGCTGGCCATCTCACACCCACTGCACCCAGCCTGGCCACCCTGCACCCATTGCACCCAGCACGGCCACCCTACGCCCATCGCACCCAGCCTGGCCATCCTGTGCCCACTGCACCCAGCACGGCCACCTCACACCCACTGCACCCAGCACGGCCACCCTCTGCCCACTGCACCCAGCACGGCCACCCTGCAAACATCGCACTCAGCCTGGCCACCCTGCGCCCATTGCACCCAGCATGGCCACTCTGCACCCATCACAGCCAGCACAGCCACCCCGTGCCCACTGCACCCAGCCTGGCCACCCTGTGCCCACTGCACCCAGCACGGCCACTGCGCCCATCGCACCCAGGCTGGCCATCCTGCGCCCATTGCACCCAGCCTGGCCACTTTGCACCCATTGCACCCAGCACGGCCACTCTGCGCCCATCACACCCAGCCTGGCCATCCTGCGCCCACTGCACCTAGCACGGCCACCCTGCACCCATCACACCCAGCATGGCCACCCTCTGCCCACTGCACCCAGCACGACCACCCTGCAAACATCGCACTCAGCCTGGCCACCCTGTGCCCACTGCACCCAGCACAGCCACCTCACACCCACTGCACTCAGCCTGGCCACCCCGCCCTCACTACACCCAGCATGGCCACCCTGCGCCCACTGCACCCAGCACGGCCACCCTGTGCCCATTGCACCCAGCCTGGCCACCCCATGCCCACTGCACTCAGCCTGGCCACCCCGCCCTCACTGCACCCAGCATGGCAACCCCGTGCCCACTGCACCCAGCCTGGCCACCCTGTACCCACTGCATCCAGCACGGCCACCCTGCAAACATCGCACTCAGCCTGGCCACCCTGCGCCCAATGCACCCAGCACAGCCACTTTGCACCCATTGCACCCAGCACGGCCACTCTGCGCCCATCAAACCCAGCCTGGCCATCCTGTGCCCACTGCACCCAGCACGGCCACCCTACACCCATCACACCCAGCACTGCCACCCTCTGCCCACTGCACCCAGCACGGCCACCCTGCAAACATCGCACTCAGCCTGGCCACCCTGCTCCCACTGCACCCAGCATGGCCACTTTGCACCCATTGCACCCAGCACGGTCACTCTGCGCCCATCACACCCAGCCTGGCCATCCTGCGCCCACTGCACCTAGCACGGCCACCCTGCACCCATCACACCCAGCATGGCCACCCTCTGCCCACTGCACCCAGCACGACCACCCTGCAAACATCGCACTCAGCCTGGCCACCCTGTGCCCACTGCACCCAGCACAGCCACCTCACACCCACTGCACTCAGCCTGGCCACCCCGCCCTCACTGCACCCAGCATGGCCACCCTGCGCCCACTGCACCCAGCACGGCCACCCTGTGCCCATTGCACCCAGCCTGGCCACCCCATGCCCACTGCACTCAGCCTGGCCACCCCGCCCTCACTGCACCCAGCATGGCAACCCCCTCACCCACTGCACCCAGCCTGGCCACCCTGTACCCACTGCACCCAGCACAACCACCCTGCAAACATCGCACTCAGCCTGGCCACCCTGTGCCCACTGCACCCAGCACAGCCACCTCACACCCACTGCACTCAGCCTGGCCACCCCGCCCTCACTGCACCCAGCATGGCCACCCTGCGCCCACTGCACCCAGCACAGCCACCTCACACCCACTGCACTCAGCCTGGCCACCCCGCCCTCACTGCACCCAGCATGGCCACCCTGCACCCACTGCACCCAGCACGGCCACCCTGTGCCCATTGCACCCAGCCTGGCCACCCCATGCCCACTGCACTCAGCCTGGCCACCCCGCCCTCACTGCACCCAGCATGGCAACCCCGCACCCACTGCACCCAGCCTGGCCACCCTGTACCCACTGCATCCAGCACGGCCACCCTGCACCTATTGCACCCAGCCTGGCCACCCTGCACCCACTGCACCCAGCCTGGCCATTCCATGCCCACTGCACCCAGCCTGGCCACCCTGCACCCACCCTGCACCCATTGCACCTAGCATGGCCACCCCACACACATTGCACCAGCATGGCCAACCTACCCCCATTGCACCCAACGTAGCCAATCTGTGCCCACTGCACCCAGCGTGGCCACCCCACCCCCATGCAGCCATGCCAGTCTGTCAGACCCATCACACGACTCATTGTGCCCACCATGCTCAGCCCACAATGCTATCAGACCAAACCACCTTATGTTCCCACATCTGACACAGGATTATGGACACTCTGGCACCATAACAATCACCCCTGTCCCTCACTAGGCCAGCCCTGCATCACTGACCTCAGCTCTCTGGGAGCCAACTCAGCCACAGGGAGGAGGAAGTAAACATGAGTTTTGTGCCCTGTCGAATGTTTTGGGAAGATCCGGACCTTCCGGGCCAGGGGCCAGTTCATGACATTAAAGGGTGGCAAATGCAGAGTGATAAGAGGAAATGCTTTCTCATGGGGCACACAGTTAGGCTCTGGAACTCATGGCCACATGAGGTTGTTGAGGCCAAGAACTCAGCAAGATCCAGAAATGGGCTGGACATTTCTATGGGTAACAAGAACATCCAGAGTTATAAGAAGAGACAACAGAAATTGTGAATGGGAAATTAAAGCTCAGACTTCAGTGTTTAAGCCCATCTCTAACTATTAAGGTATGTCTATCCTGAGAGCCTGAGTCAGCCACCACAGGCCGGTCATGGGGGTTTCATTGCAGTGTAGCCGTGCCCTTAGAGGGCAGGATGAAACCAGATTATGCTCTAGCTGCTACTGCCAGGTTCTCCTTCCTTCCTCAGAGGTGGCGGATGCTGACTCCGTCAGACACAGGACACTGGGCTAGCTGGAGCTCCTCGCTGAGCCAGTCTGGCAGGACTCACATCCCCCTGAACTGTTAGAAATAAAATGACGAGGAGCTGACGCATCAGCTCTCCTTCTTTGACAAAGCCAGCCTGACTTCTTTGTGTGAATGTAGGAATTACAGATCAGATCAGAGCCAGGCTCAAGATAATCCAGTATCCGCCCCCCATTGGCCAGGCCCAGCTGCTTCAGAGGACGGGGCATGAAGCCCTGCACTAAACAGCTACGGGCTAACCCTGGGGGAAATTTCCCTGTAATCCCTGTCCGTCAGGCCCAGGCCCACAGCCTGGAGTGGTCTCTTCTCCCAGTTGTAGCAGCTTTCTAACAGATCGCTGGGGGGTCAGTCACCACAGAGTGGGCTTGGAACTCCAGAGTCTGGACAGAAACGAACAACGTGCAACTGACCGAATGGCAGATTCTTGGGGTTTCCTCTGCTTAATCAACACAGAGCAGGAAAATCTGGGGGATGGAGGGGAATCTGGGGTGTGGCTGTATGGGCACATGCAGTGTGGCTGGATGGGCTCATGCAATTTCACCAGACTTTTCAATTCCTTTACAATCAGTGCCCTGCAGTCTGGGGCCCAGACTCTTTACCGGCCTTGTCTTCTGCTTCCTCATTAATTCTTGGTTTAAACACCAGAAAGAGCCAAGGCCGAGCGTACATTTCACCTGTGGATGGGACGCACCTGGGGGCCGCTTCCATCCTTAAAGAGCTTTTGTGTGGGAGGGAAGGGCGGATTTCAGGGGTTTAGTGAATAAGTCACAAGCTCAGCTCCTCCCCAACATCTTCATTGTCCCCTAGAAGCAAAAAGTGTTCCCTGGTCCAAGGAAGGGCCAAGCCACAAAACTCCAGGCAGGGAGCAGATCTTTTCATTCAGGATCCTTTTCCAATCGCTTGTCCCCCCTCTCTATGTCCCTCCATCCATCCATCAATCCATCCATCCATCTTCCAGTGCCCTCGTGTCTATTCATGGCCTCTCTTGCATCCATGGCAAATCTGTCTTGGTTCACGTCAGCAAAGACATCTGCAGCTCAGCCTCCCTCTTGGCCGTGTCTCCCCTCCCTTCATTGTGTCCTTGCTCCAGCTTGCCTCAGCTTTGCTGATCAACAGCTGAACAGCACAAGGCGTTGATCAGAACCATTATTATTTTTCCTGATGCTTGGCAGGAACATAGGACCTGCAAGGCTGGCTCAGCCCATCCGTCCATCTAGGCCAGGGGCGGCTCCAGGCACCAGCACACCAGGACACCAAGCCACGGGGGGCGCTCTGCCGGTCACCGGGAGGGCGGCAGGCAGGCTGCCTTTGGTGGCTTGCCTGCGGAGGGTCCGCTGGTCCCACGGCTTCCACGGACCTCTCGTAGGCAGCGGACCCTCTGCAGGCAAGCCACCTGAGGCAGCCCGCCTGCCGTGCTTGGGGCGGCAAAGTGCCTAGAGCCGCCCCGATCTAGGCAGGGCCCCAGCTCTGATGGTGGCCAGCAACGCAAGGTATCGGAGGACGGCAGAAGAAACCCTGCAGCTGGCAGTTCGATAATCATCCACCAGGGAAAGTTCTGGCCTGACCCCCATTAAGTTAGAGGTTGGCTCATGTCCTGGAGCATGAGGGTTAAAGAGATTTGGAGTGATGTCCCCTGCCAAAAAATCTTAGCTATTTTTTTTTATACTCTCGTGTCCTGTACGGAAAACACCCACTTGCTAACAGTGCTGTGGGGTCAGAGGCTGCCGTAGAGATGTGGCACAGTTGTCATTGTCTCTGGGATACGTCAGTCCTTCTGGTGCCATTACTATTATGTCTCACTGTATTACAGTGCCTCTAACTGAGCTCAGGGTCCTCGCGTGCTAGGTGCTGTACATACATAGCAAAGGCCAGGCCCTGCCCAAAGAGCGGACACGCTCAGTGTAAAAGAAGGGAGTGTTCTCCCCCGTTTACAGGGGGGAAATTGAAGCTAAAGGCATTGATGGAAGAGCTGGGAACGGCCCCAGCCCCTTGCCAGGCAGCCCAGCACTATAACTCCAAGACCAGCCTTCACCTAACAGACGAAAAGGCAAAGGAAGCACAACCTGACCTGTCAGAACCTGGGGCAGCAGCTGTCAGACTCTGAGCTCTTTGTGGGGGTGACTGTAGGGTCGTCAACTTTCTACTGGCACAAAACTGAACACCCTTACCCCCCCACCCCCACCGTCCCATACCTCCTCTGAGGCCCTGGCCTTGCCCCGCCCCTTCTCTGAGGCCCCGCCCCACTCCACCTCCTTCTGTGCCTTGGTCTTCCCACCCTCCCTCACCTGCTCATTTTCACTGGGCTGCTCAGGGAGCTGGGGTGCAGGAGAGGGTGAGGGCTCAGGGCTGGGGGTGTGAGCTCTGGGGTGGGGCCAGAAATGGGGATTCATGGTGCGGGAGGAGGTTCCGGGCTGGGACAGGGAGTTGGGGTGTGTGGAGGGGTGAGGGCTCCAGCTGGGTTTATGGGTTCTGTTGCGGGACTGGGGATGAGGGATGGAGGGTGCTCTGGGCTGGGATCAAGGGGTTCACAGGGTGGGAAGGGGATCTGGACTGGGGCAGAGGGTTGGGGTGAAGGGTCTGGCTGGGGATGTGGGCTCAGGGGGGCTGAGCATGAGGGGATTGGGGTGCAGGAGGCGGCTCTGGGCTGAGACCGAGGGGTTCGGAGAGTGGGAGGGGGATCAGGGCTGGGACAGGGGGTTGGGACCTGGAAGGGGGCCAGGGGTGCAGGCTCGGGGTAGCGCTTACCTCAAGCAGCTCCCAGAAACAGTGGTATGTCCCCGCTCTGGCTCCTATGCATAGCAGCAACTGGGTGTCTCTGCGCGCTGCTCCATCTGCAGGTGCCACCCCAGCAGCTCTCATTGATTATGGTTCCTGGCCAATGGGAGCTGCGGGGGCGGTGCTTGGGGCGAGGGCAGCGTGTGGAGCCTCCTGGGTGCCCCACGTATAGGAGCTGGAGCGGGGACATGCCGCTGCTTCCAGGATCCACATGGTGCCACCAACTGGACAATCAATGGCCTGGTCAGCAGTGCTGACTGGAGCCGCCAGGATCCCATTTCCACCTGGTCGAAAGCCTGACACCTGGTCACCCTCAATGGCTGTCACTCTGTGTGTGCAGCGCCTGGCACAGTGGGGGCCTGATCGCTGCTGGACCCTCTAGGTGCTTCTGGGAAATGAATTCCATTAAAACCACAAACATGGAGGGCACATGGGGGTGGCAGAAGCAGCCTTCACACTGGCCCTTCCGAGCTCAGCAGTCTGGTCTTTTCACACAGGGCTTTAGTGTAAAATCAACGCAGGATACGACCCCTCTCTCCATCAGGCCATGTCCCTTCCACAGGAGGGAATAATAATCCCATCCGCTGCAGGAATCAGGAGGGCTGGGGGAATCCTCTGGCCCGTGCTCTGCTGGAACGCTAATGGCTCCTCCTGGCCTTACCAGCTGTGCATGACTGTGCCAACCCCCACCCCCACCCCCTTCTCTCTCTGTCCCCTGCCGACTGAGCTGACTTTTGTCCCCACTGACTTTCACCAGCTCCCCAGGCATGTAAAAGGTTGGCTCGTTAATACCCCGCTGGGCACCGCTGAATGGTAAAGTCCAAGTTAAAGGCTTGGCCCCCTTTCAGAGACATCAGAAGAGGCATTAGGGAGGATTAGGGCCACTTTCAAGACAACCACTTTCACTAAAGAGGATTTAAAAGTCTAATTACAGGCCGGGCAAATGGCTTTGTCACCGCTTGGGCTGGGCGCTTTCAATGGGCCAGTTGCTCCCTGGGATGCAGCTAAGCGGGGGGGGATCTGCCCCGGCTTCCTGCAGCGAGGAGCCCCTCTGCCAGGACTGGAGGCTCTAGCGAGCGAAAGCTGAGTCCAGAGGCATGGCTGCACTGAGGCCTCAAGGCAGGATGGACCCCGGGACACTCTGGGCTAGAAGATTGGAGGTTGGGAATGGTAGTGAACTGTGGACTCACTAGGCTTCTCTGGTGTCACACATGGGCCAAGATCCTAGCTCAGCCTCAGGATCAACCCTGCCTAGAATCAGCTCTGGGGCGCGGGGGAGCCTGTCCTGCCTCAGGATCCTGCCCGGAGAGAGCTGCTCTCTCACAGGACCCCTTCTGCAGGGAGAGAGGGAGGTAGGAACCTGCTGGCCAGAGGACTCACTCTCCACTCGGCCAGGAAACATCTGCTCCGCTCCTCTGCCTGGATCTCTGCCCTGCTCTACTCTGCTGCGGGGAGGCTACTCTCCCTTGGATCTCTGCTGTAGAAGGGGAGAGTGATTCCCTCCTGAATCCTTAGATCTAGTCTGCCGGGGGATCCCATTCCCAACCACCCTTTGCCAAGAGCACTAGTGCAGCCATGTCCCATAGGCCCAGGCATGGAGACAGGACCTGTGCAAAGCCAGGCGAGTGCCTTTATGCATCCTGGGGCTAAGCGGGCTGCTGCAGACCTGTGTGACCCCTCAGGGCAGCACACAGATTTCTTTTTTTAAAGTAACCTCCTCCCCTTCCCCTCCGCACCCCATGCCCAGCTGCTGCGGCTGGGTGCTAGCCTGGAACTGCTGTCTCTGGACCCAGGCAGGTTGCTAAACAAGTTAATTAGATCAAGGAGATGGAAGCTGGCTGGTGACAGAGAGCCCCAACTGTCAGCCTGGCGGAGTTGTGAAAAAGTTAATTCAATTAAGTTTTCCCTCTAAACTAATTAGGCAGCAAGCTGCCACGCGAGGAGCTGCTGCTCTTGCTACCCGGAGCCAGGGGCAGAATAGAGGGGGAGGGAGGATGAAGGGGGTGGGGGGTTGGACGAAAGAAAAATGGACAAAGCGAAAGATGGACAGAGAGAAAATGAAAGGACAAAGAGGTGCAGAGAGTGGAAAAAATAATGGCGAGAGACATCCACTGAGGCCAGGGGCACAGGCAGATTAGTGAGTCCTGCCCAGACCATAGGAACAGTCACCCTGGCTTAGCTACAAGCTCCAGCCAGCCCAGGCGCCTGTCTCTGACCAGGGCCAGCACCAGATGCTGCTGAGGAAGGGGAAAGAACCTCACAGTAGCAGTTAGAGACTAGCTGAAGCACAAGGGTCAATAGCTAGGAAATAGCCAGGCAGAAATCGGACACACAGGCTCTGTCTACACTGCATTGTAAACCTGGGTCTGTGGGATCCAGGCGTGTGGACTCGGTGTTTCCAAGCCTGCCCATGAACGGCCACGCTGCATTGTAAACCCAGGTCTCAGAGCTGTGCTAGTGAATCCACACTGAGCTATACAGCCTTCTGACTGGGCTTGAGCTGCGTCCACACTGCACAATGACAGGGCTCAGACCTGAGCCTCAGCAGGACTCATGCTCTGCCCTACCCTCCTAGCAGAATCCCAGGACCCGCTGACCTGAGCTGGACTGAGTTGTGTGTGGACAGAAGAGGGGCTTGGGCTCAAACCTGAGTCAGAGCCTGGGTTTAGTGTGCAGCGGAGATGGGCCCATTGGTACCAGCGGTGCTGCTGCCAGCGAGCGAAGGGGGGAAAACCTCGGCTTGGAAGAAGACAAGCTGTGGGATAGGGCAGTGTGTTCCAGTGGGCAGGCCTCTCTGACGCTCTCCCTGGAGTGCCGCTATGGCAGAAATGAGCACTCTAGAAATACCCAGAGAAAGAGACACACCTGGAGCAGAAGCTAATGCCCATTGCCTCAGGTAAGGAGGGAGAACTGGACCCCTGGGTGCTATACTAGACTCTGCCACTGACTCATTGTGTGACCCTAGGCAGGTCACTTAAGCCAAAATGTTGAAATCCATGTGACTAAAAGCCAGATATTTAGGAACGTAAATAAGGGATCCTGAAGTGAATGGACATTGTTGGCACTTGGCACCTCTGAAATCAGGCCGCTTTTTTAGGTTCGTTTACGTGCCTAACTTTAGATAGCCAGGTTTGAAACCTGTGGCCATATCATTCTGTACCTCACTTTCCCCGCCAGCTGTGCATCATCCAGTGCTGCAACTGGATTGGCTACTGTGGTTCGGGCCATCAAACCCAGCAGGGGTCCAAATGGTCCAACTTGTGGCAGCAGTGCCAGTACGGTCATGAGATTCTCAGCTTCCGTTTAAAAACAATGTATTAAGGCTCCAGCCCGTGTGGCTTCAAAGCAAAATGGAGTGTGACTGACACAGTGATACCTGCCTGAGTCTGCATACAGCCTGAAACAACTGCACGAAGAGAGGTGTGAACTGCTTGCAGTCATCTCAATGACATGTCAACTCTGAAACCTCAATATTTTGAACTATGTGACTGCTGATCAAAGCACACAAGACCATATTGGGAAAGTCACATTATGAAGATCGGGGCGATCTACCACCAGGGGTTAAGATACTTTGAAACACCCGGGGGCACTAAGGCGAGGGCACTGTGGGGGCATGCTGTTACCCCCCACACACACACTGGGGGATGGAGGAAGCTCTTTACTGCTGTAATGGGGCAAATTTGCACCTAGCTGAGGGTCTGCTTGCCTGGGATGAACGGCCTCACATCAAGGCTACACAAAAGACAGGAACAAGGCAGCTAAAACAAGCTGGTGGAAAGGACTTGGAGGTACAGCTGCAGGCAGCTAACATGTCAGGCAGCAGGGTGAGGATTAGGGGCATCTTGACTCAGCATGGGACTGGCGCGGCCCTCACTTCATCATGGTGGCACAAGGTGCAAGGCAAGGGGCATCGAGCACTAAGTATGCACCTGCTGAGAACTATGGTGCCAGGGTTTGCTCATGGCTGCGACTGGGAACTCCACTGTTTGGGGATAGGCCCGAGTATGAGGTCTGCAGGGCCAGGCCTGCCTCGTTAGGTACCAGGCCTGGTTCTGGTGCCTTGTAAACCCTGATGGTGATAACCATGATGGTGATAACCATGGTCCGGGCTGGCTCGTCCCAGCACCTGTGGACACACACAGCAGAGCAACTCTCCGGCATTGTGAGACCCTGCTGTGTGAGCCCGGTTTCACTAGTGTCCCCCAACACTTCCCTATCATGTGGGGGCTGGACTTTCAGCCCCACTCAGCCATCCCCGAAGGGCCACAGCTGGACACGACCGGATGCCAGAGGCGGCTAGGTTTTTCCCAGGGATTTTCAGGTTTTGTCAGCCATTGCCTAGGCCACCATGGGTCAAACACAGACATGGGGCTGGCCCTGGTACGATGAGCTGCACTGGTCCGGATCAGCTTACAGTAGCTTTGCCCAGTGTTAGCATAAGAGGAACAGAACATTAGAACAGCCGTCCTGGGTCAGACCCATGGTCCATCCAGCCCAGTGTCCCATCTTCCAATAATGGCCGATGCCAGCTGCCCCCGCAGCGGGAATGAACAGAACAGGGAATCATCAAGTGATCCATCCCCTGTCACTCATTCCCTACTTCTGGCAATGCAGCCACATCGACTGCTGGCCACAGAGGCTGAAATCAACACGAATGGCCAGTGCCCAAGGTTAGCCGTCTTCAACCTAGAAATCAGACACACACAGTCCTTGCTGCCACCCATTCTCTCTCACCTCCTGGAATCTCTCTCCCCAGCCACTTCCCTGCGATTCTGCTATTTTTCGTTGCTCTTGGTCACAGAATTGTTTTAATTATCCCTGTTTGGATTTATGTACCTGGAAGTGTCTCCTCTCCTGCCTCTCCATAAGCGCTGGAGTGTGTCTTGTGACCGCCCCTTGCCACCTCCCCGCATACACATCAAAGATCTACTGAGGTCAGATGCTGCTAGACCCAGCAAAGCTGGTTGGGAGCCGCTGCTCAGTTTCCTGTTGTTTTCCTGCCAGAGGGAGCTCCCTCAAGCTTCCTAGCCATGGCCTGGGTTTCTCTGGTTGTTGACTGGCTTTACAGTAACGCCTAGAATGATGAGGGAGGGAGGGGTGGTTATGGTGCCTCACAGAGCTCACCCTCTGCACAGATGAGCCAAAGGGTTGGTTGGGGAAACTGAGGTACAGAATCCTCACAACCTCACTGTCTAATATGGTGTTGCAGCTATTTGGAGCGTGTGTGTGTGTGTGTGTCTGTGTGTCTGTGTGTGTCTGTGTGACCATTGACCTCGGCACCTCCAGGTCAATGCCAGTAAAGCTGAACTCAATGCACTGATCTAGTTTATCAATGACAGCGGGCTCTGCCTGCTGAGAGACAATGTTTTCGGAGCTGCATGCACAGACTGTGCTGGCAACAGGCAGAATGGCAAGTGGGGGCCACATGCCTCTCCCGTTAGGAACGTGGAGGCAAACCCGCTGCACATCTTGCTTTTACACAATTGTCTCTGCAGCTTTCAAGGGCACAGCTCCCCTCCACTTGTTTGCTGTGGGGAACATTACTGCTCCTCTCCCTAAAGTCTTATCCCTCATAGACAAAGACAGAAGAACCCAGACCCAGTGCCTCTCTGCATAGCAGCCAGCTCCATTACATAAGCCATCCATTTCTTATAACAGTGGCCCAAAGTCTGCCCAACTGAGGGTTGAAAGGGCAAATGTCCAGATCCAGCACCTACTGTCCCTAGCCTGGAGCAGCTGGCCCCAACCTTCCCATGGGTCACGCTACAGGAAATCACGGGACCCTCTGAAATGGGTGGCATTTAAGAAACAAAACAGCAATGTACTAGACATAGGCAAACAGGCTCCCACACAGCTCGCAGCCCAACTTTGTCAGCCTTGTTTACCAAGGGCAACCCATGCCTGAAACGCCGTACTTCACACATATCGCTGGAAGCACCTAAAACTGCAACCCGTAATACAGCATTCCCGGCGCTCCAACTTGAGGCTTTTTGAATGAAATAATGGGCCTGATTCTCCCGTTATTTCCACCACTGTAAAATGGGATATTTTTAGAAATCAGACCTAAGATTTCTCTGAGTGAGAGAAGGAAACCATGGTGAACACTAAACCAGTGCTTTTTATCTGGCTGCACATGGGATGCCCTCCAGCCACCCAGCGGTGTAGGCCTGCCACAGAGAGTTATGACCCATCTTCCCGACCAGGGGCAGCTCCAGGCACCAGCACAGCAAGCCCCTGCCTGTGGCAGCAAGCCTCCGGGTGCAGCCTGCAGGTCGCAGTGAGGGTGGCAGGCAGGCGGCTTTCAGCAGCGCGCCAGAGGGAGGCCCACCGGTCCCACGGCTTCGGCGGCAGTTTGGCAGCAGGGACGCCAATGGCGCAGCACTGGCGGACCTCCCGCAGGCATGCCCCAAATCCGCGTGACCAGCAGACTACCCACAGGCATGCCACTGAAAGCTGCCTGCCTGCCGTGCTTTGGGAGGCAAAATACATAGAGCTGCCCCTGATCCCGATCCCCCCATCAAAAGCAAATTGGCTCATCCTCATTTAAGTACATTGCATGTTTTGTGTAGTTCATCCTAGAGAATCTGTTTTTCCCTTGACTTTCGGCGGACGCTCTGCTCACCATTTTTGAATGATGCCCGCTGCCGGCAATCCTGGTGACTAATCCAAAGCTTTGCCTTCCTGACATCAGGTGCCTGTTCTGATTCACGGGATATTGCCATGGCACTTAATTCATATTTAATAATTCTGTTGGTGACGCCTGAGCCAGATGAGATGCCAGCTCCCTCTCCTAGAGCGACATGGACTCTGCAGGGCTGGCCAGGATATAAACATCATCCTAGCAGTGCGTTTTCAGGCTAACTGCACTGTTTAGTAACAAACTCAACGCGCTCCCACAAGTCAGCAGCTCTGACTCCGCTACGCAAGGGCAGCACGTCTGGGGCCCTTTTCACGTGGTCAGTTTCAGACCAGTGAGTTTGTTCAAAGTGAGGGCACTCAAGCAACAGATGATTGATTAAAAACAGACTCTAAAAGCTGTTCCAGAAGACCGGGGCTTAGCTGCAAATCTGCGTCTCGCATGTAGCGGGAAATCAAGGACTACTGGGTAACAGTAGCACTGGCCCAGGTTTATAATGATGACCGTCTTCTGGGTTTTAAAGACCTTTACGCGTCTGTCCCTAAATATATAACCGTTGTGCTGCTACCTCCCTACTATAATAAATCAGGGGGGTTAGCTTGTTGTGAGACTCTGTTCCCCACAGGAGCTGAACAAGCAAACTCCAGTGGGCAAAACCCTCCTCTTATTGCATCTTTCTCCCCCACCCTGTAGTAATGTCAACCCCCTGGGGCAAGAGCCCTTCTGACCAAAGCCTAAGCCATTGGCCTTTCTGAAAGATCTTGCCTCCTCTGTTTACACCCAACGCTCCCACTGAAATCAGCGGGCCCAATCCTGCTCCCCACTCATTCACCCCATGGAACTCCTTGGCCACCAGGGAATTGACTGCTGATTGACACCAGCATGAGGCCAGAATCAGGCCCATGAGGAAGACAGGATTGCTGACTGGAAGCTAGACCTGGCCTGTAGTGATCCACAGTCATCGGATGGTCCGGGAGTGAGAGTTTCAATCCAGTTCTTAGCGCTAGTAGGCACCAGTTGTCCCCCTGGCTGGCAGGCTCAGCAGAGGGGAGAAGGACGGATCTCCATTCTCACCCCTAAACTGGTCCTTACCTGTCCCACGTGAGGCACATCATTGAGGAAAGCCTAGAGTGCCTCTGCCCAGGGCTAGATACAAACCATCAGCTCCAGCGCTGATAGGCCAGCACCTCCCACCGACATGACATTCACTACAAAGTACCATTAAAAAGCGGGGAAAGAAGAAGGTTCGCATGGGCATTTCTGTGCCACACCACTGGGGACTATGTGAACCCAGAGTTAAACGCTTGATATGTTCCGAGCATTCACACAGGGGACGTAGATAAAAACATAAATACTCTGGCTGGAAGGATGCAGCATAACATGACTTTTATTCCTAAAGTCCAGCACCGTAACACACAAGAACCCAAACCAGAGAGAGACAAAGCAGGCTGCTCCCTCACATAGCGAGCATTGGCCCCGGCCTGAACTCAGCTTTTCACAAAACTCCCGCTCCAACAGAAGGGTTCACGATGACGTGGATTGCAACAGTGCAATGAGCTCCGACACCCTATGGCCTTCGCACATGGGGCTGGGTTTTCACCAAAGTTGCTGACCCTCAGGGTCACGGCGGAAGCTGTGGGGTGCAGAGTGTCTGGAAATCTGGCCCTCGTTTGGGTGCCTAAATGAGCTCTCCGTAATAGCAAGACCCTCTTCCCTATTCCCATGCAGCCGTCCCAGGTAAAGCAGTGGGACACGCCCCGGCAGGAACGATCCTGCCTGGGCCAGGGTCACCCTGTTCGAATGTCCAGGATCTTTCTGCTTCACACACACCAGCGTAGAGCCCTGTTTTCTATGCTGGCTCCCAGTGGCCTCCGGCCTTTCTGCTGCATTGTTTATTTTACCACAGATGAGGAGCTCTGACTTAGGCCCGGCTCTGCGGCCCCTTCACTAGCAGGAGCTTGCCTGCTTCTAATCAAATTACCAGCCCTGCACGGGGCTGAAGGCTGGCAGTAATTGAATTTCTCCCGTCACAGCCTGATGTTTCTCCCCTCCAGATCCTGCCTGGGTTTTATTGTTTCTGGGCTAGGCTGCAATGGCACATTCATTTGATCTGTCACAGGGAGCCCTTTAACCCTCTGCTGTTTGCTTAAAGGCACACAGGCTCCTTTCCCTGAAACACAATTAAAAACAAATAAAACAATCTGGGAGGCTTTTTATCCCCGCCCCGCTGTCCCCTGCGGAAAGGCCTCAGCGTCCTAGTGGATTCCTCTCTCCAATCAGCTCCGCTGAGCCAGTTTGTCACCAGCCTGGTGCTGTAGTGTGGCTGAACAGCGCTATGGACGGCTGCTACGGCTGGGAGCTGATCGGATCTGAGCCCATCTCCAGGCTGGGATTCCTTGTTAACTTGCCAAAGCACCCTGAGAAAAGGAGCTGGGCCGAGCGTGCTGGTTTCTTGTGGCAGGGTTGCCCAGGCCCAGGGTGTGGTACACAGAGCTGAGTTATTGTAGGGTCACTCTAGCCTGCCAGTCAGCAGCCCTGGGCTGCACATCACTGTTACAGAAGCAGGTGTCTCATGACTGCCAGGCTGGGCTCATGCCCTCTGGTTTGTTACCGTAAGGTCGTCAGTGCTGCTAGGCCAGTGATTCTCAAACTTTTGCACTGCTCACCCCTTTACACAGCAAGCCTCTGAGTGCGACTTCCCCCTTCCCCTAAAGAAAAACACTTGTTTTATATATTTAACCCCATTATAAATGCTGGAGGCAAAGTGGGGTTTGGGGCGGAGGCTGACAGCTCGCTACCCCCCATGTAATAACCTCATGAGCCCCTGAGGGGTCCCAACCCCCAGTTTGAGAACCCCTGTGCTAGGCGTATTTGAGTTGTTATTGCAGAGTTTTGCGTGCTGGGCTGACTGTGGTGTTACTGTGCAGGGTGTGGAGTTCTGGGTTATAAGCACTGGTGTGTTATTGTAGGGTCACTCAGAAATGCTGTGCGCACAGCTGTTAGCATAGGGCCCCCTCAGAACCGCTATGCACTCTGGTTTGTTATTGTAGGGTCACTCACAAGTGCTGTGCACACGGTTGTTAGCATAGGGCCCCCTCAGAACCGCTATGCACTCTGGTTTGTTATTGTAGGGTTGCTCACAAGTGCTGTGCACACGATTGTTAGCATAGGGCCCCTCAGAACTGCTATGCACTCTGGTTTGTTATTGTAGGGTCACTCAGAAATGCTGTGCACACACAGTTGTTAGCATAGGGCCCCTCAGAACCGCTATGCACTCTGGTTTGTTATTGTAGGGTCACTCACAAGTACTGTGCACACGGGTGTTAGCATAGGGCCCCTCAGAACCGCTATGCACTCTGGTTTGTTATTGTAGGGTCACTCACAAGTACTGTGCACACGAGTGTTAGCATAGGGCCCCTCAGAACCGCTATGCACTCTGGTTTGTTATTGTAGGGTCACTCACCAGTTTGTTACGGTTCTACAGCGTCTCTCGTGAAGGAGCGGCCGATGGCATCTTTACCGTTGAGGGGAAATACAGGCCTGGAGTGTGGAAGGAGGGAGAAGGGAGAAAAGCAGGAGTCGACCAATCCAAACCGCAGAGTGTGGGAGCTGTGATCCTGTCCCTTGGGGTGAGCGCTAGAGGCGGTGGGTTAGTGACAGAATCAGGGGCTCCAGCTCCCAGCAGGACCACCAGGAATGCAGGCAGGAGGAATCTCAGTGTCCAAGAGACGGGTCCTCCAGCCATAGAGATTGGCCTGTGACCGTGCTGAGCCTGTCCAACTCCTTGGTGCAATGTGCCCCTCATCGATCCAGCCCAAGGGCAAGTGATGGGCCCGTGGGCCACAGGAGAAATCAGACCCTTTGTTGGAAAAAACCACATGCATGGGGCTGGAGTGTCCATTTTCCTCTCACTGCGGGAAGAGATTATCCAAGCAGGGGTCCTAGGATCTGCTTAGTGGGAGGACTAGAAAGGTGAATAATATTCCATAGCCGGGTGAGTGCTCTCGCTCCAGCAGTGATGAGCCCCTGACATGGGACAGGGATCGGGGGGGGGCAGACTGGAGGGCAGATACCTGGGAACCTGACCCCTTCTCCTAGGTTTATGGCATGTGGGTGCCTGGCAATCTGATGATCTGCCTGTTCTGTCCTGTTGGTACACCCAGCCTGCCCACCCACTGATTGCAGAATGCCCCAGACCACAGCGGGATGGAAGGTGGCTCAGGCAGGACAATCCGGTCAGAGATCCTAGGTACGTCTTTGGGTGGCTGGTCCTTGCTGCTGCCCGTGTCACAGCCTCGATGTGAGCTAGCATGTGTACATCTACCTGAGCTGCAGTCACACCTCCCAGCTGCAGTGCAGACATACCCTTAGTGGGGCACTGTGCCTCAGTTTCCCCACCTGTAAAGTGGGGACAATGATACTGACCAACCTCCCAGGCTTCACTGATGTTTGTAAAATGTCCTTTGCATGGCTGACACCACAGCAGGGCCAGGTATCAGCAGCACCAGCAGGTGCGAGCGTCCTTCCCAGGCGAGGGTGCAGCTTGTTACGGCCACGTAAGGAGGTGTCTCATACCAGCACCACCAATGAAGATCTTTGTGGAGACTCGGCACTCAGCGTGTGTCGCCACCGCACTCAGAGGGGTGATTGCAGCCTGTGTAGACAAACCTGAGCTGGCTCTGATCTAGATAATTACCAGGGTGGCGAGCCCATGCTGGAGGCCGTGCTGCTGCAGCATCACTGCTACTGGGACCTGAGTTAGCGAAATCAAAGCTAGCAACCCCTGCGGCAATCCCACTCCCACGGCCATGTAGACGTAACTCCCAGAGCACAGCGAGAAGGGGTTTGCTACATGCCTGTGAGCAGAGACAGGCAGGGACTGAATGGAACAACAGGGCTTTTTAAACAGACAAATAAACTTTCTGTCATGAAAAAAAATGCCGTGTGTGAGTGAGAGAGAGAGAGAGAGAGAGAGAGAGAGAGAGAGAGAGAGAGAAAATTGTTGTTTTTCCATGTGGGGGATGAAACTTCTATTGCAATTTTCACAAATAAAAGGTTCCCATTTCCCACTCATCTCTTGTCATTTGTGGTTCACAAAATAAGAAATCTGAACTTTAAAAAAAAAGTTGAAGTGATTTTTGTTTTTTAAATCCCACTCACCTGACGCCAACCCCCCACTTTTAAAATGAGGCCTCGCTTTGAAACTAGAAAACACTAACTGCTAAGCACAAACGCCAACCGTTTTCATGGACATTTGCGAAAGCTGAAAATGAATTCAGCTCTTTTGAAGTCCTTTGCAGTCTTTGACCCGCTGGAGTGGTGGAGCAGTGCCTGGTTCTGCCAGTGAAAAAGGGGGAGTGGTGGGATGGTAGACTGAGTGGTGGGATGGTAGATTTAATAGCGAAGATTTAAGGCCAAAAGGGACCACTGTGATCATCTAGTCTTACCTCCTGCACAGCACAGGCTAGGGAACTCCACCCAGTTACCTCTAAGCAGAGCCCAGTGGCTTGGGTTTGACTAAAGCATTTCTGTGAGATAGCATCAGAGAACAGGAGGGACCAATGCCTGACACCCCTGTGATGTCAGGGACTGGATCAGGTGAGCCACGCCCAGATGAGCCCAGCAGGCAATGCTCACCCTATGCTGCAGAGAAAGGTAAGCTGCCCCCCCCCCCCACATCCAAATCTGGTGACTAGTTCGACCCTGTGCACGCGAGCAAGACTCACCAGCCAGCCATCTCTAAGGCAGAACATTCTCTGTACCACTCTACAGCGCTAGTTCTACCCAGCCCATATCCTGTCTCCAGTTGTGGCTGAGCCCTAATGCTTAACAGGAAGGTGGCGGGGGAGAAAAAACAACATAAAACTGGAATACATTTGGCCAGTTGTGCATGGGAGGGGTGAGGTGAAGTCCTTCCTGACCCCTGCAGGTGACACGCTGAAGCCCTGAACCATGAGATTGGATTATAATCATCGTCTTAATGTCAAGTGTTACAGGCGTGTTGAGAGCAATCCAGAGTTTCCTTATTTCCACAGCCCACGAAGAGGAGGGATGAACAGGTGTTGCTGTGATGAGGGCCATTAAGCAGTAAAGGGGTACAACTACCCAGGTGTAAGACAGGACCAGAGCATCGTTCATAGCATATCAGACCTTTAGTTCATCAAGGCTGAATCAGAGAATCAGAGATAGGCAGGGCTGGAAGGGACCTCACAAGGTCATCAAATCCAGCTCCTTCCGCTGAGGCAGGACCAAGTAAACCTGGACCAGCCCTGACAGGTGTACGTCCAGCCTCATCTTAAAACCTCCAGTGACGGGGATTCCACAACCTCCCTTGCAAGCCTGTTCCAGAGCTTAGCTCCCCAGAGAGTTAGAAAGTTTTTCCTAACATATTACCTACATTTCCCTCTCTGCAGATTAAACTGATTACTTCTTGACCTACTTTCAGTTGACACATAATATAAGAACGGCCATACTGGGTCAGACCAATCATCCATTTAGCCCAGTATCCTGGCTTCCAACAGCGGCCAATGCCAGGTGCTTCAGAGGGAATGAACAGAACAGGGCAATTATTGAGTGATCCATCCCCTGTCGTCAAGTTCCAGCTTCTGGCATTCAGTTTAAGGATATCCGGAGCATGGGGTTGCGTCTCTGACCATCTTCAGCTAATAGCTATTGATGGACCTATCCTTGATTAAACTAATCTAGTTCTTTTTGAATCCAGTTATACTTTTGGCCTTCACAACATCTTCTAGCAAGGAGTTCCACAGATTAACTGTGCATTGTGTGATGAGTTACTTCCTTATGTTTGTTTTAAATCTGCTGCCTGTTCATTTCATCAGGTGACCTCTGTTTCTTGTATTACATGAAGAGGTAAATAACACTCCCTTATGCCCTTTCTCCACATCAGTTATGATTTTACAGACCTCTATCATATCCCCCCTTAGTCGTCTCCTCTCCAAGCACAACAGTCCCACTCTTCTTGATCTCTCCTCATGTGAAAGCTGTTCCAGACCCCTCATCATTTCCGTGGCCCTTCTCTGTATCTTTTCCAATCCTAATAGATCTGTTTTGAGCTGGGGCGACCACATCTGCACACAGTATTCACAGTATGGGCGTACCATGGATTTATACAGAGGCAACATGATATGTTCTATCGTATTATCTATCCCTTTCTTAACGGTTCCTAACAGTCTGTAAGTTTTTTTTCTTTTTTTTTTTGACTGCCACTGCCCAGAGTGGGTGTTTTCAGAGAACTATTCACAATGACTCCAAGATCTTTCTTGCGTGGTAACAGCTAATTTAGACCCCAGCATTTTGTATGTATTTAGGATTATTTTTCCCAATGTGCATTACTTTGCATTTATCAACACTGAATTTCATCTTCCATTTTTTTGCCGAGTCACACAGTTCTGTGAGATTCCTTTGTAACTCTTCGTGGTCTGCTTTGGACTTAATTATCTTGAGTAATTTTGTATTGTCTGCAAATTTTGCCACCTCACTGTTTACCCCTTTTTTCAGATCACTTATGAATATATTGGAAAGCACAGGTCCCTGTACAGATCCCGGGGGCACACCACTATTTATATCTCTCCATTCTGAAAACTGACCATTTATTCCTACCCTTTGTTTCTTCTCTTTTATCCAGTTGCTGATCCATGAGAGACCTTCCCTCTTATCCCAGGACTACTTACTTTGCTTACGAGTCTTTAGTAAGAGACCTTGTCAAAAGCTTTCTGAAAGTCCAAGTACAGTCTAGACATGAGATCACCCTCCTCCACAGATTTGTTGATTCCTTCAAAGAATTTTAATAGATTGGTGAGGTATGATTTCCCTTTACAAAATCCATGTTGATCTTCTCCAACATATTGCATTCATCTAGCTGTCTGATAATTCTGTTTTTTACTATCATTTTAACCAATTTGCTGGTACTGAAGTTAGGCTCACTGGCCTGTAACCGCTGGGATCACCTCTAGAGCTTTTTTTTAAAAAGCAGCCTCACATTAGTTGTCCTCCAGACATCTAGTACAGAGGCTGGTCTAAATGATTGGTTACATACCTCAGTTAGTAGCTCCGCAATTTCACGTTTGAGTTCTTTCAGAACTCTTGGGTGAATCCCATCTGGTCCTGGTGATGAATTACCATTTAATTTATCTATTTGTTCCAATACCTTCTCCAGTGGCACCTCAGTTTGGGACAGTTGCTCAGATTTGTCACCTAGAAAGAATGGCTCAGGTGTGGGGATCTCCCTCACGTCCTCTGCAGCAAAGACTGATGCAAAGAATTCATTTTGCTTCTCCGCAAAGGCCTTGTCTTCCTTGAGTGCTCCTTCAGCTCCTCGATCGTCCTGTAGCCCCATCGGTTGTTTGGCAGGATCCCTGCTTCTAATGCACTTTAAAAAATTGTTAGTTTTTGTGACTTTTGCTAGTTGCTCTTCAAATTCTTTTCCCACCTAATTAGACTCTTATACTTTACTTGCTAGAGTTTATGTTGCTTTTATTTTTCTGAATAGGATTTGACTTACAATTTTTAAAGGATGTCTATTGTCTCTCACTGCCTTTTGTTGTTTAGCTATGGTGGTGGTTTTTTGGTCCTCTTACTGTTTTTTTTTAATTATTTAGGGTTTGCATATAGTTTGAGCCTCTATTGTGGTGTGTTAAATAGCTTCCAGGCAGCTTGCAGGCATTTCACTCTTGTGACTGTTCCTTTTAATTTCCATTTAACTAACTTTCTCATGTTTGTGCGGTTCCCAATTTTGAAGTTAAATGCTTCTGTGGTGGGCTTTTTAGGCATTCCTCCTTCTCCACACACAAGGATGTTACATTTAATTACATTATGGTCACTATAACCGAGTGGTTCAGCTGTATGCACCTCTTGGACCAGATCCTGTGCGCCACTTAGGACTAAATCATAAATTGCTTCTCCCCTCGTGGGTACCAGGAGTAACTGCTCCATGAAGCAGCCATTAATGGTGTTTAGAAATGTTATCTCTGTATACTGTATACTGTTATCTCTGTATACCCAGTCAATATGGGGATAGCTGAAATCCCCCATTATTATTGATGTTTCTGTTTTCGTAGCCTCTCTACTCTCCTTGAGCATTTCATAATCACCATCACCATCCTGGTCAGATGGTCAGTAGAATATTCCTACTGCTATACTCTTATTATTCAAGTATGGAATTTCTATCCACAGAATCTCTATGGTACAGTTTGATTCATTTAAGATTTTTATTACAGTTGACTCTCTGCTTTCTTTCACATGTAGTGCCACTCCCCGCAGCACGACTACTTTGTCATTCCAATATAGTTTATTCCCTGGTATTACCATGGCCCATTGATTATCATCATTCCACCAAATTTCTGTGATGCCTGTTACATCAATAGCCTCATTTACTACTAGGCACTCAAGTTTACCCATCTTATACTGAGACTACTAGCATTTGTATACACGCATGTATAAAATTTGTCAATATTTAGTTGTCTGCCTAAATGTGATGTAATTGAATTGGACTTTTTCATTTGACTGTTTTGTTTAAGTTCTTAGCTGCATTTTTTTTTTACCAACTTCTATCCTCTCCTCTTTACAAGGCTATAGAGTATCCCCTTTAATAAATCCTCCCCTCAGGGATGTCTGTGTCCAAACCACCTACTTCTCAGGATCTGTCAGCTTTTCGCCAGCCCTTATTTTAAAAACTCCTCTACAACCTTTGCAATCTGATTCCATTTTGGCTTAGTGGAGTCCATCCTTCCTGTACAGGCTTCTCCTTTCCCAAAAAGTTCCTCAGTTCCTAACAAACCTCAACCCCTCCTCCCTACACCGTCGTCTCATCCACACATTGAGACCCTGCAGGCTGCCTGTCTCTGTGGATGGAACTGGAAGCATTTCAGAGAATGCGACCATGGAGGTCCTGGACTTCAATCTCTTACCTAGCAGCCTACATTTGGCCTCCAGGACCTCTCTCCTATCCTTTCCTATGTCACTGGTACCTACATGTACCACAACCACTGGCTCCTCCCCAGCACTGCACATAAGTCTGTCTAGATGGCGAGAAATCCACAACCTTCGCATCCAGCAGGCAAGTCACCATGCAGTTCTCCCAGTTATCACAAACCCAGCTATCTCTGTTTCTAGTGATCAACCCCCCACTGCTATTATCTGTCACTTTCTAACACCTGGGGTATCCTCCTCTGGAGGGGTGTCCCCAGTGCCAGAGGATCTCGTGACATCATCTGGTAGGAGAGTCCCAACTATGGGATCATTTCCCTGTGCTCCAGTTGGATGTTCTTCTCCAGGACTTTCATCCTCCTCAACAGCACAGAGGCTGTCAGACTGGGGGTGGGACCGTTCTACTGTGTCCCAGAAAGTCCCATCTATGTGTCTCTCTGTCTCCCTTCGCTCCTCCAGCTCAGCCACTCTGGTCTCCAAAGCCCATACATGGTCTCTGAGGGCCAGGAGCTTCTGTCACTGAATGCACCCCTGCGCAACCTACCCATAGAGCAGGTATCATACATGCTGCATTGGGTGCAATAGACTGGCTAACCCCCACACTGTTGCTAGACTTCTACTGGCAGTCTCTTTTTACTCCTGCAGGATTTTTGTTCATTTGTTCTTTGTTTGAGGTGGATTGAGTATCATTCTCTTTAATACAGCCCTTAACAGATTTGAAGACAGTTATCAGATCCCCTCCTCACTCAATCTTTTCTCAATTCTAAACATTCTCAGTATTTTGAACCTTTCCGCGCAGCTCAGGTTTTCTAAACCTTTGATCATTTTTGTTGCTCTCCTCTGGACTCTCTCTCATTTGTCCCCACCCTCTCTAAAGTGTGATACCCAGAACTGGACACGGTTCTCCAGCTGGGGCCTCACCAGTGTGGAGTAGAGCAGGACATTTACTTCCTGCGTCTAGCATCTGACACTCCTGCTAAGACACCCCAGAATGATATTAACTTTTGTTTGCAGCTGCATCTCACTGACAACTTACACTCATTTGTGACCCACTGCAACCCCCAGATCCTTTGCCACAGCACTACCACCTAGCCAGTGATTCCCCATTGTGTAGTTATGCATTCGCTTTTTCCTTCCTAATGTAGTACTTTGCATTTGTCTTTATTCAATTTTCATCTTGTTGATTTCAGACCAATTCTCCAATTTGCCAAGGTGCTTTTGAATTCGAACTCTGTCCTCCAAAGGGCTGGCAACCCCTCCCAGCTTGGTGTCACCTGCAAATTTTATAAGAATTCTCTCTACTCCATTATCCAAGTCATTAATGAAAATATGGACAAGTACCAGACCCAGGACAGACCCCTACAGCACCCCCCTAAAAATGTCCCCCTAGTCTGGCAGCAAGCCATTGATGACTACTCCTTAAATACAGTCTTTCAAACAGTTATGCACCCACTTTCTAATAATTTAATCTAGACTATATTTCCCTGGTTTGCTTATGAGAAAGTCATGTGGGACTGTGTCAAAAGCCTTGCTAAAATCAAGATATATCCTGTCTACTGCTTCCCCCATATCCCCTAGGCCAGTCAATCTGTCAAAGAAGAAAATTCGATTGGTTTGGTATGATTTGTTCTTGACAAGTCCATGGTGGCTTCCTTATCACCCTATTACCCTCTAGATCAGATGTGGGCAAACTACGGCCCACGGGACCGTTCTGCCTGGCCCCTGAGCTCCCAGATGGGGAACCTAGTCCCCGGCCACTCCCCCGCTGTCCCTCCTGCCCTGCAGCCATGCCACCGCATGGACTGAGCTCTGGCCCGCCAATCCTGCTGGGCAGCTGGGGAGTGCAGCTGGTTCTGGCCAGGTGTCGTGGCTGCGAGCTCCTGCTGCTGGTAAGGGATCAGGGAGCAGGGGGGTTGGGTAAGGGAGCAGACGAGTTCTGGGGGGGGAAGTCAGGGAGGAGGGGGCAGAGGTTCTGGGGGGGGTGGTCAGGGGATAGGGACCAGGGAGGGTTGGGAGTGGGAGTCCCGGGGGGCCTGTCAGGGGGGCGGGGATGTGGATAGGAGTCGAGAGGACAGTCAAGGGAGAGGAAGCAGGGTGGGTTATACAAGGGCGTGGGACCCTGGGGGGCATTTAGGGGCTGGGGGTCCTGGGAAAGGGTGGTCAGAGGATGAGGAGCAGAGGGTGGTTGGATAGGGGGTGGGAGTTTGGGGGGGCAGTCAGGGGGAGGGAGTGTGGATAGGGGTCGGGGCGGTCAGGAGACAGGAAGCAGGGGGTTTGGATGGTGGGCGGGGGTCCTGGGAGGGGGTGGTCAGGGGGCAAGGAGCAGGGGGGGTTGGGTGCTCTGAGGGGGGCAGTCAGCGGGTGGGAAGTGGGAGAGGGTGGATACGGGGCGGGGTCCAGGCTGTTTGAGGAGGCACAGCCTTCCCTACCCGGCTCTCAATACAGTTTCGCAACCCTGATGTGGCCCTGTCATAAACAGATAGTTAAGGGTTAATGTCTCTTTTACCTGTAAAGGGTTAAGAAGCTCAGTAAACCTGGCTGACACCTGACCAGAGGACCAACAGGGGAGCAAGATACTTTCAAATCTTGGTGGAGGGAAGTCTTTGTCTGTGTTTTTGTTTTTTGTTGTTCTGTTCACTCTTGGGACTAAGAGGGACCGGACGTACATTCCAGGCTCTCCAAATCTTTCTGAATCAGTCTTTCATGTTTCAAAATTGTAAGTAATAGCCAGGAAAGGCGGATTAGTCTTATTTTTGTTTTCTCAACTTGTAAATGTTTCTTTTTGCTGGAAGGATTTTTACCTCTGTTTGCTGTACCTTTGAATCTAAGGCTAGAGGGGGTTTCTTCTGGGCCATATGAATCTGAGTATCCTGTAAAGCATTCTCCATCCTGATTTTACAGAGATAATTTTTACCTTTCTTTCTTCAATTAAAAGCTTTCTTTTTAAGAACCTGATTGATTTTTCCTTGTTTTAAGATCCAAGGGGATTGGGTCTGGACTCCCCAGGAATTGGTGGGGGGAAAGGAGGGGGGGATGGTTAATTTCTCCTTGTTTTAAGATCCAAGGGGTTTGGATCTGTGTTCCCCAGGGAACTGGTGAAGTCCCTCAAGGCAACCCAGGGAGGGGAAAGTTTTGGGGGGACAGGTAGTGCCCCAGACACTGAAATTTCTGGGTGGTGGCAGTGTTACCAGATCTAAGCTAGTAATTAAGCTTTGAAGGGTCCATGCAGGTCCCCCACATTTGTACTCTAAAGTTCAAAGTGGGGGAAAGAAACCTTGACAGGCCCTCAGGCCAAAAAGTTTGTCCACCCCTGCTCTAGATGCTTACACATTGGTTGTTTAATAATTTGTTCCAGTATCTTTCCTGGTATCAGACATTAGGGCTGACTGGCCTATAATCCCCTGGGTCCTCTTTATCCCCCTTTTAAAGACAAGAACTAGGTTTACCCTTCTCCAGTCCTCTTGGACCTCACTCATCTTCCGTGAGTTCTCAGATAATTGCTAATGATTCCAAGATTACTTCAGCTAGTTCCTTACGTACCCTACGACGCATTTCATCAGGCCCTGCCAATCTGAACACATCTGACTTCTCTAAATATTCTTTAATCTGTTCTTTCCCTGTTCTGGCTTGTGTTCTTGCCCCCTGGGTGTTAACATTGCGGTACGTATCTGGTCACAATTTAGCTTTTTAGTGAAGACCTAAGCAAAATAGGCACTGAACACCTCCACCTTCTTGATGTCATGTTATTCGTTCTCCTTCCCCACTGAGTAGAGGACCTGCACTTCCAGCAGTCCAGAGGATAGTGCCCAGATACCACGATAATGGGAGGCTTAGAAATACTTAGGGAGGCAGCTCCCCCCCTCTTCCCCCATGATGCACCATAAATGAGAAGTTCATTGGCGTGAACTAACATAGAGGAAGCACAAGCCACCCAAATGCATGATATAGGGGGAGAGCCCTAGCCCTTCAGAGAGACCACGGGGGGATTTCTCCTTCCTACAGGAGCCCTCAAGGGTGGAAAGGCTTCCAGAGCGTCCGAGCACAGAGGCATTGGCAGAGCATGAGGGCGCCTTCTCTCCTTTGCCTAAGTTCCAGCTGGTGGGGAAGATGGAGGCTGCATTAGCATCCGAACGTCCACACAGGGTCCACCAGGACACCTGTGGGGAGCAGGGCAGGCGATTAAAGAGAAAGAGTGAAAGGCTCAGTGGGGGCAAGGAGAAATTTTTTTTCGCCCAAGAATATTTTGGGGGAGCTGCACAAGGAGAGATAAATATACAGAGTCCAGAAGGACCCCAGCCCAAGGGTGAGGATACCATCACCTATCTTCAGCATGGGAGGTATCAGTGAGGGAGTTAAAGGAGGAAAGGATCAGGCTGAGACATTAGCAAAAAGCAAGTCTCAGAGACTGGGATGTAGGTGGTCATGCCTAATGGTTAGAGCAGGAGTCGGTAGCCAGGAATAGGAGGCCAGGGTCAGAGCCTAACTTGCAGAACTGAGAGTCAGGGCCAGGTAGGGTAACCAGACAGCAGGTGTGAAAAATCAGGATGGGGGCGGGGGGTAATAGGTGGCTATATAAGAAAAAGCCCCCAAAATTGGGAGTGTCCCTATAAAATTGGGACAGCTGGTCACCCTAGAGCCAGGTACCTGGCATAAGGCAAGGCAGGAGCAGGGCTGGAATAAGGCAGAAGCTATGAGCAAATGCTTTGATCAGCCACTCAGCTGCTCCTATTGGGATCCAGGGTTTAAGATCCAGTCTGCTGACCCATCCAACCAGTCGAGGGGGGGGGGAGGTAGTCAATCAGGCAGCCCACTATGAGCCAGTTGTGCCCATTAGGTTGTTCAGAGATTGGCTCCGCTGCCGGCCCTGAGTCCTGACAGCAAAGAAAAGCAGCCGGTGGGATAGATTGCCCACAGGGCGCCATCACTGCAGATTCAAGGGGGAGACGTTAGGAGACAGAGATCAGGCTGGGCAGCGTGCTCCTTCCCAACCCCGCTATCTCAGCTCGTAGGGTTTTCACCTTCTGCTTCCAGACTGTTTCTAAAGAGCACACAACAGTCTTGCCAACCCCAAGTGATCAAATCTTCCTTATCGGGCTGCCCCAAATTAGGAGACCAGTTTACAAATCTGCCCCCACAGTGAATTCATCAAGGGAGCTCCGTCTGTCTACTTGAGGCAGTAGTCTTGCCTGCACACAAGCCTCAGCAATATTCCCCTGCCCACGAAAGATGAAAGACAGACGAGTACTGGTGAAGGAGACCTACCAAGGAAAAACCATTCAGGTTTGTAACCTTATTTGCTTCTTTAGGAGGGATAGAGAAGTTCTGACAGGGTTTCCCCCCCAGCTTGGTTTATCTTAGACACATCAGAAGTGTCCGATTGTCTTGCCTGGGTTTGTTGGAGGTCTCCTTGGATGCCTCAGAGATGTGAACAGAGTGATTCCCCAGCCTTCAACTGATGGCACAGAGGGGTTGAATCTGGAACTCGCAGACAGTTCCTCCACATGGAGGCAATGCAAAAAAGGCATCCACCATGTGAAAATCTGCTATCCCTGCTGCAGCATATATCGACATGGCACCTTCAACCTTTAGTAGTGGAAGGGAAATAGCAGGGCCACCCGGGGGGGCAAGTGGGGCAATTTGCCCCAGGCCCCGGCCCCACAGGGGTCCTCATGAGTTTTTCAGGGACCCTGGAGCGGGGTCCTTCACTCGATCCAGGGGCCCCGGAAAACTCTTGCGGGGCCGGGGCCCCCAGAGCTTCTTCCGCTCTGGGTTTTCGGCAGCAGGGGGTCCTTTTGCTCCAGGGCAGAAGGCCCCCCCCCCCCGTCGCCGAATTACCGCCAAAGTGGGACCTGCCGCCGAAGTGCCCAGTCTTCAGCAGTAATTCGGTGGTGGGGGGCCCCGCCGCGGGTCTTCCGGGCACTTTGCTGGTGGGTCCTGGAGCGGAAGGACCCCCCACTGCCATTTTACCGCTGAATCCTCTGGGCGGCCCTGGGAAATAGTGCTGGAGAGAGATTGTGTTTATTCTGGAACGTCTGAGAAACGCGGAGGAAGCAAATCCAGCTGTTCTATGGATAGGCCCGGCTTGACGCAGCCCTGGCTGGGATGATTGAGTTGGGGATTGATCCTGCTTTGAGCAGGGGGTTGGACTAGATACCTCCTGAGGTCCCTTCCAACCCTGATATTCTATGATTCTCTGACACTCCTGCAGTCCAGCATGGGTATGTAAATGTATACTGCAGCCACCCATCCACGGACCCCGCCTAACGTCCAGCTGGCCTCCTTGCTCCTGACTTCGGATTATTCTGACAGTTCATGTGCCATCCAAGCCGTACAGTTAATCAGACTCCTTCCAGCGCAGTAGCACGTAGGTAGGGTCCTTCACTCTTATTCCACTGCACTCGCTTAGGGCAAGAATTAACTCAGCTGATTCAAATAGTTTTTTTTTCATTTTGATCCTAATAAATGGCAGGTAAGTAGATTTTCTGCCTGGGATAGTGCATTTTGATAAGTATCTAGCTACACACACACATATACACAAAACTTTCACATTGAGGTGAAAGTTTTTTAAGGCCCACCTTCACATTGAGGTGCCTCGTAAATCAATATTTTGGCCACTAAATACATGGCCTGATTTTCAGTAGTGAAACCTGCACACTTTATTGGCTTCGACCCACCTGATGTTTAGGCCACTAATGTTTAGGGCTTAAATGTAGATTGAGGAGCCTAACTTTAGGCACTGAGGTTTGAAAATTGTAGTGATAGATACATGCAGCGGGGGTGCAGCCAGGCTGGTCCCAGGAGATTAGAGACCCAAAGTGGATGAGATGGTATCTCTTTATTGGATCAACTTCTGTTGGCGAGAGAGACAAGCTTTCGAGCTTAGGCAGAACTTGGTGAAGAAAGCTTGTCTCTCTCACCAACAGAAGCTGGCCCACCTTGTCTCACACACTTAATTACGATCATGGACACGAACCAGTGAGTAAAAGGATAACCCCCCTAACCTGCATGGTGCTTGGTGGCCAATATTCCCGTCTTTGCTGGGTAGTGGGAGGTCTGGCCTGACTAAGTGGGAGGGCTAGCTGGGCTTTCCCTTTTACAATGGTAATGTCTCTCTAGCAGCACACCCCAGGAATACATATGTATGGCCCAGCTCACCAGGAATGTGAGCAGCCAAACAGTGGCTCCCGTCCTTTTCACTCCAGTCCCTTGGGACACATTTTTCACATTTCTGTAACTACTGTCTTTTCTTCTTTAGCCCCAGCTGACATGTGCAACATTGCAGGTGGCATGAGGCAGCCTGCGCGGCCTCAGCTGCAGATAGCCTGGGAGTGCTCCCCCGCCACAGACAAGCCCTGCAAAGCGTGGGGTAAGATGCTACCAAAAATCCCCACTGACAGGAGCCCTTGGTTATGATTTGAAACAGGATGCAAGCACAAGCTGATAGGGGGACCTTTGTAAAGCAAGCCCCCATGGATAGATTTATGGGCAGCACCAAAGGGTGATTTGCAAAGGGGGAAATAGATTTCTTTGTGGTGAATAAAGAAGCCCTTCCCCTCCCGCCAAGAGTATATTTTCCCCGTTGTAGCTTAGAAATATCAAGTCTTGTCTTCTCAGTTTCTGTTAGAAGCGCCCGTGGAGGACTCAGATGTGGCTTCGCTTGGGTGCTTTCTCAAACCCCAGCAGAAGGGATCCTTCACAACAGAGAACTCTGCTTCCAAGTGTTTAAACAGGTGTTAAGAGGACCCAGAAATAGAAATAACAAAACCCTAATCAAATCACAGCCCCGCTCATCAGGCTCCATTTCCGTGGAACATCGAACATTGTAAACTCCCACTTCTCCAGCCATCTAGACAGTCTTCCAACACAGACGAGACTCGACTTTCTAAGCTTAGGAACTGTTTGTTTTTTAAAGTGAGGGGGAGCCAACAAAACCCCAAGATCTTTGCACTCTTTCCTTTTGCTGTCAGAAAAATGCAAGCAAGGGCACAGTCCCAATGTGATTTTCCTTTGCATGTCACCTTCAAAAATATTTAAGGGCCAAATTCTGCTCTCAGGTGCCCCCTGCCACCCCACCAAGTCTGATCCCCACTGTCTTTCACCAGTCTGAGGGCAGCCAAACACCATGGGGATAACTGGTCAGTGAATAGGGGGGATAGCTCAGTGGTTTGAGCAGTGGCCTCCTAAACCCAGGATTGTGAATTCAGTCCTTGAGGGGGCGATTTGGGGCAAAATCTGTCTGGTGATTGGTCCTGCTTTGAGCAGGCGGTTGGACTAGATACCTCCTGAGGTCCCTTCTAACCCTGATATTCTATGATACAAAGGGGATAATTAGAAGAAAAGAAGAACAGTAGGTCTTTCCCACCCCAGTTCCAGGACTCTATTATTCAAGGATTACACACTCCCTAAGTGAATACTGTGTGTTCACCACAATGAGCGACTGTGGCCCATTGGTCTTGTCATAAACAGATAAGTAAGAGTTAATAGAACAAAAGTGCTTCATATCTTTTTGTCTGGAAAGGGTTAACAAGAACAGTGAGCCTGGCTGTCACCTGACCAGAGGACCAATCAGGGGACAGGATACTTACAAATCTTGAGGGAGGGAAGTTTTTGTGTGTGTGCTGTTAGTGTTTGGTGGTTGTTCACTCTGGGGGCTCAGAGGGACCAGACGTGCAACCAGGTTTCTCTCCAATCTCTCCAATACAGGCTCTTATAAGTTCAGACTAGTGAGCACTAGGTAGATAAGGTGAGTTAGGCTTATGGTTATCTTCTTTATTTGCAAATGTGTATTTGGTTGGAAGGAGTTCAAATGTGTATTTTGCTGAAAAGATTTTAATTTGTACTTGAATACTCAGGCTGGGAGGGTGTTCCCAGTGTCTATAGCTGAAAGACCCTGTACCTATTCCATTTTAAATTTACAAAGATAATTTTTACTGTTTTTCTTTCTTTTATTAAAAGCTTTTTCTTGTTTAAGAACCTGATTGTTTTTTAATTCTGGTGAGACCCCAGGGGACTGGGTCTGGATCCACCAGGGAATTGGTGGGGAGAAAGGAGGGAAGAGGGAGAGACAGGCTGATTTCTCTCTGTGCCAGGATTACTGTCTCTCTCAGGAAGAGTCTGGGAAGGGGAAAGAGGAGGGAGGAAGGTGAATTGTCCTCTCTGTTTTGTGATTCAAGGAGTTTGAATCACAGTGATCTTCCAGGGTAACCCAGGGAGGGGAAGCCTGGGAGAGGCAACGGTGAGGGAAAGGGTTTACTTTCCTTGTGTTAAGATCCAGAGGGTCTGGCTGTTGGGGGTCCCCAGGCCAGGTTTTGGGGGGACCAGAGTGTACCAAGCACTGGAATTCCTGGTTGGTGGCAGCGCTACAGGTTCTAAGCTGGTAATTGAGCTTAGAGGAATTCATGCTGGTACCCCATCTTTTGGACGCTAAGGTTCAGAGTGGGGAATTCTACCATGACATGGTGGAAGCGGTGGGATAAGATAGAATCCATAAGACAGTGAGGTTTTTATTTCTCTCCCTGCTAGCTATCTGCAGGCAGACTGAGAGGTTTGGGTTTAAAAGCAAAAGTCGGTAGGATTTTTTCTTTCTCTTCCCCTGCTAGCTGTGTGTAAAGCAGGCTAGAGGAGATTGTATTAAAAGCAAAGGTCTGCAAGTTTTTTTGGTCTCTCCCTTCTGAGTACTCTGAAAGCAGAGGCACTAGGGTTTAACAAGGATCTTTTTTAAACAAAGGGACTCCAGTTGTGAGTCACCATATAACAGTAAAACACATTTGCAAATGAATGGTTTTTTTTTCTTTCTAACTCTGTCGGGAATAGCTAGGTAGAAGGAGTTAAAAAAAAAAGACTCTGTTGCTAAGCAACCTGAAGAAGGCAACAGAGAAAGCAGCAGAGGAACAGCAGTTCAGACAATAAACCAGCAGAGGGAACCCCAACACAAGAAAACAGGAACCATGACTTCCAAGGCAAAAATGGAGGCAGAGGAACAAATCAAAGAAGCAGACCACAGGCGACAAATGGAAAAAAGAGAAGAAGAGGTGGAGCTGAAAGAAAGAGAAGAAAAAATCAAACTGGCAGCCCACAAAAGAGAACAAGAAGCAAAAGATGCGGCCCACCAACGAGATATGGAAAAGCAACAAAAACAAAGTGGAGAGAGGGAAAAAGAGAGAAAGCATGAACCGGAATTAGCACAGGCTAGGCAGCATGCTCCGGCCAATCCTAACAACCCTTCGCCAATTATGGTTCCACATCCCAAGAAATTTCCCACCTACAAGGCAGGTGATGACACTGAGGCCTTCTTAGAAAATGTTGAAAGAGCCTGCCTTGGGTACAGCATCCCTGAAGACCAGTACATGATAGAACTGAGGCCACAGCTCAGTGGACCCTTAGCAGAGGTGGCGGCTGAAATGCCTAAGGAGAACATGAACGACTATAAACTTTTTCAAACCAAGGCCAGATACAGAATGGGAATAACATCTGAACATGCCCGTCGGCGGTTCAGAGCCCTAAAATGGAACCCAGATGTGTCATTCCCCCGACACGCCTATCACATTGGAAAGAATTATAATGCCTGGATATCAGGAGCCAATGTTAAATCTCTGGACGACATGCACCTCCTAATACAATTGGAGCAGTTCTTAGAGGGTGTTCCTGAAGAAATAGACAGGTACATCCTAGATGGGAAGCCCAAAACGGTAACTGAGGTGGGGGAGATTGGAGCCAAATGGATGGAAGTGGCAGAAAAGAAAAAAGCTACTGTCAAGGGGAGCGACTACCCCAGAGGGCACACTGACAATAAACCCTATCACCGAGGGCAGCCCAAGACTCCACCTACAACCCAAGGAAAGCCACAGACACCCTATTCTCTCACCTCACCAATCTCCAGTAACCTACCTCGACCCAGTGACCAGTCAGCTGGGCGATGCTTTAAATGTAATGAACTGGGACATATAAAGGCCAACTGCCCCAAGAACCCCAACCGAGTGCAGTTCATTATATCTCCATCACTCCAAAGATCCCCAGGCCCAGATGCCTCTCAAATACTCTCGGAGCGAAGGGAAATTTTGAGAGTGGGCGGAAAGAAGGTTATCGCGTGGAGAGACACGGGGGCACAAGTGTCAGCTATCCACCAATTCTTGGTGGACCCCAAATTCATCAACTCAAAGGCTCAAGTGACAATTTTCCCCTTCATGTCCCAAGCAGTAAACTTGCCTACAGCTAAACTGCCTGTCCAGTACAAAGGCTGGTCAGGAATGTGGACATTTGCAGTCTACGACAATTATCACATCCCCATGCTACTGGGGGAAGACTTGGCCAATCAGGTAAAGTGGGCCAAGAGGGTGGGAATGGTTACACGCAGCCAAGCCAGGCAAGCTTCCCGACCCATCCCTGTTCCTGAGCCGTCCACAGGGGCCCTGTCTGTGTTAGCAGAGACCCAGACAGAGGTAGGGGACCCGGATCCCCTGCCAACGACTGCAACAGCCACAGTACTTCCAGTCCCAGACCCGGACCTGGAAACGCAACCAGCACCAGAACCATTGCCAGCACTGATGCCAGCGCTTGCAAACGCATCTTCAACCCCAACGCCAGAGCGCGCCAGCGAGTCTGAACTGGCAGAAAGAGCAGACAACCATACCCAAGAGGCTCAGCCAGAGCCTGAAATACCCCCTGGTGCACCAGCAGAGAGCATTTCACCAGCAACGGAAACAACCCCATCACCTACATCGCTTCCAGAGGGACCAAGCCCAAGTCCACAGTCTAAGGAAGAACTGGTGTCCCCAGCCTCAAGGGAACAGCTCCAGACTGAGCAGGAAGCAGATGACAGCCTTTAGAAAGCTTGGGCGGCGGCATGGAGCACCCCACCACCTCTCAGCTCTTCTAACCGATCCCGGTTTATTATAGAACAAGAGCTTTTATACAAGGAGACTCTTTCTGGTGGACACCGGGAAGACTGGCATCTACAAAAACAGTTGGTGGTTCCAACTAAGTACAGGGGGAACCTTTTAAGCTTGGCCCATGATCATCCCAGTGGCCATGCTGGGGTGAACAGAACCAAAGACAGGTTGGGGAAGTCCTTCCACTGGGAGGGGATGGGAAAGGATGTTGCCAAGTATGTCCGGTCTTGTGAGGTGCGTCAAAAAGTGGGAAAGCCCCAAGACCAGGCCAAGGCCCCTCTCCAGCCACTCCCCATAATAGAGGTCCCATTTCAGCAAGTAGCTGTGGATATTCTGGGTCCTTTCTCAAAAAAGACACCCAGAGGAAAGCAGTACATATTGACTTTCGTAGACTTTGCTACCTGATGGCCAGAAGCAGTAGCTCTAGGCAACACTAGGGCTAAAACTGTGTGCCAGGCCCTACCAGACATTTTTGCCAGGGTAGGTTGGCCCTCCGATATCCTTACGGATTCAGGAACTAATTTCCTGGCAGGGACCATGAAAGAACTGTGGGAAACTCATGGGGTGAATTACTTGGTTGCCACCTCGTACCACCATCAAACCAATGGCCTGGTGGAAAGGTTTAATGGAACTTTGGGGGCCATGATCTGTAAATTCGTGAATGAACACTCCAATGACTGGGACCTAGTGTTGCAGCAGTTGCTCTTTGCTTACAGGGCTGTATCACATCCCAGTTTAGGGTTCTCACCATTTGAGCTTGTGTATGGCCATGAGGTTAAGGGGCCATTACAGTTGGTGAAGCAGCAATGGGAGAGGTTTATGCCTTCTCCAGGAACTAACATTCTGGACTTTGTAAGCAACCTACAAAGCACCCTCTGACACTCTTTAGCCCTTGCTAAAGAAAACCTAAAGGATGCTCAAAAGGAGCAAAAGACCTGGTATGATAAACATACCAGAGAGCGTTCCTTCAAGGTAGGAGACCAGGTTATGGTCTTAAAGGCGCAACAGGCCCATAAAATGGAAGCATCATGGGAAGGGCCATTCACGGTCCAAGAGCGCCTGGGAGCTGTTAACTACCTCATAGCATTTCCCAATTCCTCCCTAAAGCCCCGAGTGTACCACGTTAATTCTCTCAAGCCCTTTTATTACAGAGACTTACAGGTTTGTCAGTTCACAGCCCATGGAGGAGATGATGCCGAGTGGCCTGATGGTGTCTACGACAAAGGGAAAAGTAACGGTGGCGTGGGAGAGGTAACCCTCTCCACAACCCAGAAACGTCTGCAGCAGCAACAGATCAAGAAGTTGATGCACTCTCCCGTAAGTTTCCCAAACTCAACTGGTTAAAAATTGTCCTTGCAATGTGAAGAATTTTGTAGTTGTACATAATTAGTAGCTTATGTAAGGGTACATGTGTTTATTAATCTGTTTATTCTAGAGTTCTAGGGAGAAATCACTGCCAATGTGGTTCCACACTGTCAGCGATTTGGGGGGCGTGTCATAAACAGATAAGTAAGAGTTAATAGAACAAAAGTGCTTCATATCTCTTTGCCTGGAAAGGGTTAACAAGAATAGTGAGGCTGGCTGTCACCTGACCAGAGGACCAATCAGAGGACCGGATACTTTCAAATCTTGAGGGAGGGAAGTTTTTGTGCTGTGCTGTTAGATTTTGGTTGTTGTTCACTCTGGGGGCTCAGAGGGATCAGATGTGCAACCAGGTTTCTCTCCAATCTCTCCAACACAGGCTCTTGTAAGTTCAGACTAGTGAGCACTAGGTAGATAAGGCGAGTTAGGCTTATGTTTGTTTTCTTTATTTGCAAATGTGTATTTGGCTGGAAGGAGTTCAAATTGGTATTTTGCTGAAAAGATTTTAATTTGTACTTGTATTCTTAGGCTGGGAGGGTGTTCCCAGTGTCTATAGCTGAAAGACCCTGTACCTATTCCATTTTAAATTTACAAAGATAATTTTTACTGTTTTTCTTTCTTTTATTAAAAGCTTTTTCTTGTTTAAGAACCTGATTGTTTTTTTATTCTGGTGAGACCCCAGGGACTGGGTCTGGATCCACCAGGGAATTGGTGGGGAGAAAGGAGGGAAGAGGGAGAGAAAGGCTAATTTCTCTCTGTGTCAGGATTACTGTCTCTCTCAGGAAGAGTCTGGGAGGGGGAAAGAGAAGGAGGGAGGAAGGTGAATTGTCCTCTCTGTTTTGTGATTCAAGGAGTTTGAATCACACAGTGATCTTCCAGGGTAACCCAGGGAGGGGAAGCCTGGGAGAGGCAACGGTGAGGGAAAGGGTTTACTTTCCTTGTGTTAAGATCCAGAGGGTCTGGGTCTTGGGGGTCCCCGGGCCAGGTTTTGGGGGGACCAGAGTGTACCAGGCACTGGAATTCCTGGTTGGTGGCAACGCTACAGGTTCTAAGCTGGTAATTGAGCTTAGAGGAATTCATGCTGGTACCCCATCTTTTGGACGCTAAGGTTCAGAGTGGGGAATTCTACCATGACAGGTCTGATCTATCAGCTTCAGCACAGTGATGTGTCACAGTGTCTCCCTGCCCCGTTTTTCACAGCTGCTTCGGAGATGCCCCTGCAAAGTAGAACCTCACTTTATAAGCGCTAAGGATTCTTACTTTGGCTATTTCTGTTCACCAGGAAAGGCTGACAAGACTCCTGTGTTTTATCCTTGGCTCTCCTGCTGGCTCCCTGTGGGCATGACTGCACAGCCCGCAGCAGTGAGCCTCCTAGCAGGGACTGACTGATGTGGACTTTCCCTCCTATGTCATGTTTTCTAGACCTTTAATCATTTTTGATGCTCCTCTCTGGCCTTCCTCCAGTTTGTCCAACTCTTTCCTGTAATGTGGTGCCCAGATCTGGACACAATACTCCAGCTGAGGCCAAATCAGGATGGGAGTGGAGCAGACATTACTTCTCGTATCCTGCTTATAACACTCCTGCTAATACATTGATTACAGGCTCTCTTCCCAAGTTACCCAGTGATGTGGCTGGTTTCCTATAGTGCTGGACCACCCTGAATTCTGATTCAGCTGCACTTCTGAAATCAACCTAAGCTTGACCCCCATCATTTGGTGCTGCCTTCTGCCTATCTTGCACCCCAGGGCTGCAGCGTCTCTTAGCACTGGATATACAGACGTTTTGGCTTATTTTAAATTCAGCTTTTTAAGGCCCAGATCTATTTTATTCCAGGAATTTATGTGGCCTCCATTACTGTGGTACCCAGGTGCCTTGTATTTATTCTCGCAACACCCCTGTAAGGAAAGGAAATGGGGAACTACAGATGGGAAACTGAGGCACACAGAGATCAAGGAACTTGTCCAAGGTCACTCAAGAGTTCTGTGGCAGAGCAGGGGATTGCATTCAGCATTCCCAAGTCCCAGGCCTTAACCACTGGACCACCCTTCTCTATTCAGATTCTTATATTGCACCCATCCCTGTGGTATCTGTGTCTGTTTGTGACACCTTATCTGTTATTCCGTGGACTCCTCTTTAAATCGATGAGGTTTGGGCTCCAAGTCATTTACCTGAAGGGCTTTTCTTCAGCTTTACTTTCATTTTATATTCATCATAATGACCTACCATTACACAGCATCTTTCACCTGGGAGGATCCCAGAATTTACAGACAGTGGAAATACCTGAAAGGGGTCATTCACCCACCACTGACACACAGCCCGATTATAACAGCAGCTGGTTTTAGGAGAGGCTCTGCAGAACTCTGTATCCTATTGGATTCTGCAGCTAACCCCCAATTCTTGCAAAAAGTGCAACAGGATATTTGAGCACACGACTGTTTTCCTTCTCTGAAGCCAGGAGTAAGTACTCGTGAACCGTTCAGTGGGGCTCACGCTACAGACACCAAACCAAACAAAATGACTGCGTTGATTTGAATGCACAGAAGTGAGAGACTGTTAGGTTTGCAGCCAAGGGCATCCGGCACACAAATGGTTCAGTGAGTGCAGCAATGGTGAGATCTCTAACGAGTTAAACCTGCAGAGGGAGGATCTTACAATCGCTCAGGGAACAAATCCAATTTTTACTTGTAACAGACAATGCATCTTTCAATTTGTCTGGCCCAGGGAACTTTGCTCTGAGCTCTGACATCGCAGACAGCTAAGACGTTTAGGTTAACCCTGAAATATTGAATATTTGCCAGAAAGTAGACCTGCAGAGCAGAGACCACCTAGCCAGCAGCAGACAGACAGAAGCGTGAGGAACAGCATCAGCATTCAGTGATTGGGTTTATACCATAATCTCACCAGGTCAGGACTGAAAGATGGAAACTCGTCTCTATTATTCATGGTTCCCATTTGAGAGCCGGCAAGGGAGGGGTTTCACAGACAGGTAAGTTACTGTAGTCCACCATTACACCACTTTCTCCTGTCCATAAGAGAGGGGAAATTCCCATTTACTTCGTACCAATTGCAATCCCTCCACCCTTGTTAGGAAGCAGAATGCCATATGAAGATTTTGAATTTTATTGAAATAAATTAAAGGATGTGTCTGAAGCCCATGGGGCCGGGGAGCACATGGGGACTGTGAAAACCAAGCCGTCACACAGCTAACCATCTGACATGGCTCCTCTCAGCTGCAAAGCCATCCCCGCACATTCTGCAGTTAGCTGTGCATACACCCCTGTTCTCGCCAGAAATCCTTACCAGAGCCAGACTCGCTACAGCTGGTCTGACTTGGAATGTGCCTTAACTTCCTCTTTGAAAACCCCTACATACTTCCTCTGACTTGAAGAGTTTCCACACTGCAATATATCTACTCCCTCTCCACATCCTTCAGGTAAACCGAATGGCAGCACGGCATGTCACTGGGACAGTGGTTAGGGTTCTTTCCTGCGATGGAGGTGTCCGACCCTGACTCAGTGCAGACACAGGAGAATTAGCCTATGGTCTCTCCTGCCTAGGAGAGTCAATAACAAAACAAAGAAAGCGTCACCTTCCAGAACCCCACCCTCTGGTTCCGGGGGCTGGGATCCACCACCATTGTCCTTACTCACTGATGGGCCATTTTGCAAATTCCGTGTCTCGGGGTTATTTTATTCATGACCAGTACAACTGGAAGTGTGCCGCCGTGGGCCGCTTTGGCTGAGTGTGGTGTGCGAGACGTTCCCTGTGGCTATAACATAAAGGAGATTTCATCAGGGCTCACTGGAGCCTGGATGTCCAGTTTTCGGCTTTTGCTGTCCTTCTCAACTATCTCCAGCCGCAGCGTCGGGGCCTTCCTCTCCTCCTCCTCAGGGGAGGAGCTGTCCTTGGTTTTCAGCAGCTGTTTGTCCGAATCGTCCACTGTGATTCGCAAGGTGCAGCCTCTTGGCAGAAGGTCCTGCTCATAGGCGGCAGCTAATTGGTTCACAACACGACGCTCTACCTGCGGGAAGGAAAACACCCCCCATTAGCAAAACTTCTGCCCTCTTAGATCGGCCTGGTAGGGAACAACCTGGCATCTGCAGGGGACACAGCGGATTACCTCAAATGGGTCTCTTTCATCTCTAACTCCTAGGATCAGAGCAAACCACCACTCACTGGGCTGAGAGTTGGGGGAAGTGAACAAGAACTGCTTTGTTGGGTGAATGCAGTATGCACCCTGAATGCCAAATGGCTCCAGCTGCTTCTGAACCCCTTACGCCTGGAACCCTTCAATCGAGTAATCTCCTTGTGACTTTAACGGGTGTCAGAGTAAAAACAAATGCAAGACCAAGAGAGAGGTGTGTATCTGTGTGTTTTCAAAACTATCAGTCATTATTTTCTCTCCCTCAGACTCATGGTCACTGAAGGAGCTTCTCTTCACAGGAAAGATACAAACAATAATCCCAATGAAGAGTTTCCTGCCTCTCTCCAGCCTTTCCCAAGCAGATCGTGTGTAACACACGTGGCCTGTCCAGAACGCAGGCTGGTGTGCAAGGGGAAACCTGCGCTGCTGGGTGCAGAATGCAGATGGACAGGGCAAGGTAGCACATCATGCCTTACCTCATGTTTAATAGACCGGGCGCCATAGTGCAGATTGTAGCCGTCTGCCAGCACATCCATCACCTCCCTGTCCCACACCAAAGTGATGTTGTGTCTCACTTTGGCCTGCAGGATGAGAAAGGGAGAGCATGTTAAACTGTCCAGTTGGCTCCAGCTACTCTCCTGCTCCAGGACATGATTATCTGGAGGCCAAGGCCACACTGAGCATTGGCATGGAGGGATGCTGAGGTTACCACCCAGTCAGAGCTCTGGTGAGACAAAACTGAAACTGTGTAACATGGGTTGTGGGTCATGGGTGTCTGCCTGTCCTGGAGGGTCCTGAGCCGCACAGGCGTATAATGTAACTACCCAGGTACCCCGCTCCCATTTGATGATAGAGCTAATGATGCGTAACACATACTCCGCACCCACACCCCCAGAATCCACCACCCACAAGCTCTTGCAACTCAGCTCCGTGTGCAAGCAGAGCAGCAAGTTACTCTGATAAGATCCAGGAAGCGCATGATGCTTTAGGGAACCCACGCTGCTCTGCTGCAGCGTGGCAAGGAGGAGAGAGGGGTCATGCCTGTGAACTAGTCCACACTGGCACATGAAGGTTATAGGACAAAAGTCTGGTCAGGGCCCCCGGCTGCGTAGGGATTAAGGGGAAGGTGAACCCCAAAGCAACACATTCAGCAATGGTCTGGTTTTACCCTCTTGGCCCAAAAGCTCAGCTCCTTGCTGACGAGCTGGATCAGCTCCGAGTGACAGAAGGGGAGAAAATAAACAATCTCGTTGATCCTTCCCAGAAACTCATCTCTTCGGAAGTGAGCCTGCCGAGGAGAAAGGGCAAAGATCAGGAGCAGCAGGCAGGAAATCCAAGCTGCAGGACACTCTGGATAGCCACTGGCACTAGAAGAGGAGATCCCTAGGAAATCACGCCTGCCTACAGACTGCTCTTTACACTGCATCCCACGACACAACATGTGGCTAGTAACCATTGCATCAAGTGCATGCACCAGAAATGCCAGATCCCCACCATTGAGAGCCTCTCACGCACTGATGCTTGGGTGCTAAGGTGAGGAATTCATAGGTCTAGAAGCAGCACAGGAAGGGACTGAAAATCTCCATGTTCTAAGTTCGGCTCTGACACTCACTTGTATCATTGTGCAAGCCACTTAGGCCCAATTTTTCATAAGTGCCCACTGATTTTGGGTGCCTGTGTTTCTGAGAGTCTGATCTGAGACTCCTGCACCACAGCTCCTGCTAATGCTTTGCGCAGGGGGTTGGACTAGATACCTCTTCAGGTCCCTTCCAACCCTGATATTCTATGATTCTATGAAAACTGTGGGTGCTTTGAACCTCAAGCTCTGAGCGTCTCAAGACGGGTGCCTAAAAATGCAGGCACTCAAAATTAGAGGTGGCTTTGATCTCATTTTCTCCAGCTTTAAACAAATATTGCTCTACCTGACGTGTGGGTTGTGAAGGTGCCTTCGGGTTTGTACAGTTCTCTGAAGATGTAACACTCCATGCCATCGTTAAGTATTGTTATTAACAGCAGATTTATGTGGCACAGAGCTGGGTCAGTGAAACTTCCAGTGCCTGCGAGGTGCTGTGGAAAATGGTCTCTCTTTAAAACTAGACAGAAGCACTGAAGAATCTTCTCTTGGAAACAATCCTGTGCTGTCTGGGAATAGTGAAATGGACTCATCTCTCATCTCTAACTTCTATGATACTCTGGTCAGCAAGAGCAGCAAAGAATCCTGTGGCACCTTATAGACTAACAGACGTTTTGCATCTGACGAAGTGGGTATTCACCCACGAAAGCTCATGCTCCAAAACATCTGTTAGTCTATAAGGTGTCACAGGATTCTTTGCTGCTTTTACAGATCCAGACTAACACGGCGACCCCTCTGATACTGGTCAGCAAGAGGTGATTTGATTCCACCTCTACACAAGGAATGTGCCATCTGCAGTGAAGGCAAAGCTCCTTGTTTGTGTTGGAAGGGCAAGTCCGGCAGCAGGCAGAGCTGCCTTAGAAACTTCTTAAAGAAGCGTAAGAGCAAAAGAACAGAAGCTAAGCTCCAGAATTTGTCATTCTGACACATTACATGTGTTTTTTATATATATATATTTGGAACATGTCAATTCTGTGCACGGCCGTTACATTGGTGATTGAATACTGGGCTGTAATTCAATTGGGAGTTCTGCTGCCATCCATTAACCGGCTCACATACACTCACTGCTTGTGGCAGCAGCAGAACCTCCTCCACCGACAAGTTAACCCCTCAGCACCAGGAGCTGTGTGTGCGCGTGTGTGTGAGAGAGAGACACTGTGTCTGAACATGTGGGTGTGACACCGCATGGAGGGTAACATTACTGCTATGTTTTTTGTGGCATTGGGCGTGAGGCTCAGCTCCCCAATTTGGCCTTGTCCATACTGAGAACAGACCCACACTGGCTTAAAGACAGTTGGTAGCAGGGCTCTAACAGGCTTTCCTGACGAGTGAGGATGGGGGTTATTTGCCGTAGTCCTGTATATAAAACCACACAATGTTGAAGCAGCAAAGAATCCTGTGGCACCTTATAGACTAACAGACGTTTTGGAGCATGAGCTTTCGTGGGTGAATACCCACTTCCTCAGATGCATGTTCCTCAGAACACACAATGTTGGTTAGTTGGATTGGGGCAGGGTGCCCATTATCCACTGCATCAAGCTTAAATTTAAAGGCTACCCTGGCTTACATCACTGATCCGGTCTCTTATCACTTCTCCCCTTTTGCCAGTGATGCCACATGCCCCCATTTGTCCTCTCCTCCCATAATCATCTCAGTGCCTTCCCCATGCCTCCCTCCATGCCTGGAACACCTTCTCTGTACCAGCAGGCGAAGCCTCCCGTCTCCCTTCACTCACACCCCTCCAGACTCAGACCCGCACCTGCAGCGCCCACAAGAATTGAGTCAAGGGCGCTACAAATAATCAGAACTCCTTGCCACTCACTCCTTGGGGCCTTTCACAGTGGGCCAGGAAGGCTTGGGGAGGGGAAGAAGTTTTTGTGTTCCTGCTCCACAGACTGGTGGAAATGAGACAAGTCAGAGAACCCGGGGGGAACCTGCCAGTGGCTTTCTTCTGGCCAACCCAGCAGCAACACTGAAGCCATCTTTGGAGGAGGCCATTGCGAGCACATGCCTTCCCTGACCGGCTCCTGCACGCCACATAAAGCCCAAGCTCACCCTCTCCCTGAGGCCTGGCTGTATTGAAATGGGAGTGGATGATAAGATCATCGCCTCAGGCCTGGCTGCTTCGAGGGTTTCTGCCTCACTATGGTCCATTCCGCACCCGAGATCCCGCGTCAGCCAAAGCCCTCCCTAAAGCTCACTCCCGCTGTGTTGTTACAAGGAGCGCGACTCTGGGCTGTTCTGGGAACCGGTGTAGCCATGGCGTAACTTAGGCAGCCCAGCCTAGTCTCAGCTGCCCATGGGCAGCAGCACCACCCAGAATCTCCATGGCATTATACGCTTTTCTGGTCCCCTCACTCTGCTGCAGCAACACAGAGGCCAGGCCAGGATTGGGATAGGGGAGAATCCCAAGTTAGGCCTTCCCCTGCCAGGCCACCTGCTGGACTGTAAGTTGTCAAGGCAGAGACTGCACAGCCAGCACATTTCTGGGTGATGGAAAATAAACAGTGACAACGGCCCAGGGATGAAAATCTAGGATATCTGAAATAGGCAATAAATAAAACCCTCTGTACCTTTAAGATTGGGCGAATAACATTCTCCTTGAATTGCTTCGAGATGGTTATCTTGTCAGTTAGCTGGACATCATCTGAAGGGAGACAAAGTCATAGAGTATAAATGTCTAAGGCAGGGCACAGGATGCGCCTCGTGTCTCACTGACCCCAGGAAGAGCGAATGGACATGGCACTTTGCACAGGAGTGAGGAAATGGGCAGGAATAGAAGACTGAGGCTTACGGGAGACTCTGGAAAAGAGACCCAGGAAGTCCTCATACAGGCATGGGCACGCACTGCCACAAGAGCTGCACAGGTACTACTGCCTTTGTGCATGCCAGGACTGTCACTTGTGATCAAAGCCCACTGGCTTTTCAAGAAAAAGCAGGTTAAAGAATTAGCACGCCTGGGAGGAAGCTTGTTCTTTGTACCCCCACTGACCTTTTACTCCATGGGATCCACCGTGCCTGTCAAATATACGAGAGCAAATGATCTCACTACGCCTGGGGCGCACGGAGATCTCATAGCCCATGGACCCACCCTGTGCCAACTGCATATACCAGAGGGGACACAGCTCACTGATGATACTTACTGTGCTTGGGACTCTCTGTACCTTTGTCATAAACAGATAGTTAAGGGTTAATAGAACAGGAGTACTTCATGTCTCTTTTGACTGTAAGGGGTTAACAAGTTCAGTGAGGCTGGCTGTCACCTGACCAGAGGACCAATCAGGGGACAGGATACTTTCAAATCTTGAGGGAGGGAAGTTTGTGTGTGTGCTGTTAGTTCTTGGTTGCTGTTCTCTCTGGGTTCTGAGAGTGACCAGACGTGCAACCAGGTTTCTCTCCAATCTCTCTGATACAGTCTCTTATAGATTCAAAATAGTAAGTACTAGGTGATAAGGCAAGTTAGGCTTATGTTTGTTTTCTTTATTTGTAAATGTGTATTTGGCTGGGAGGAGTTCAAATGTGTATTTGGCTGGAAGGAGTTCAAATGTGTATTTTGCTGAAAGGATTTTAATTTGTACTTGTATACTCAGGCTGGAAGGGTATTCCCAGTGTCTATAGCTGAAAGACCCTGTAACATATTCCATCTTAAATTTACAAAGATAATTTTTACTGTTTTTAATTTCTTTAATTAAAAGCTTTTCTTGTTTAAGAACCTGATTGTTTTTTTTTATTCTGGTGATACCCCAGGGGACTGGGTCTGGATCCACCAGGGAATTGGTGGGGAGAAAGGAGGGAAGGGAGAGAGAGAGGTTAATTTTCTCTCTGTGTTAGGATTACTTTCTCTCTCAGGGAGAGTCTGGGAGGGGGAGAGAGAAGGAGGAGGGAAGGTGAATTTTCCTCTCTGTTTCAAGATTCAAGGAGTTTGAATCACAGTGATCTTCCAGGGTAACCCAGGGAGGGGAAGTCTGGGAGAGGCAACGGTGAGGGAAAGGGTTTACTTTCCTTGTGTTAAGATCCAGAGGGACTGGGTCTTGGGGGTCCCCGGGCAAGGTTTTGGGGGGGACCAGAGTGTACCAGGCACTGGAATTCCTGGTTGGTGACAGCGCTACAAGTATTAAGCTGGTAATTGAGCTTAGAGGAATTCATGCTGGTACCCCATCTTTTGGATGCTAAGGTTCAGAGTGGGGGTTTATACCATGACAACCTTGCTCTCATAATCCCAGAGAGCTCTCAACTCATCTCCATAAGGAGACCTCTTTGATAACAAAGGACCTGGCCTGGCCTCCATAGATTATCTATGGACTGTGGATCAAATGTCATGACCGATGCTGATTACATTACACACAAAGTACCCCGCCGTCTAGTGTTGTTATGCTTATGGCTGTCACACCTGATCAGTCAGACATACAGGCATAGGTTCTCCACTAGTTTCTGAGCTCTGCATTTTTAAATCTCTTTAGCAAACAGTAGAACTTGCACTTAGCAATTAGCTGTTTATGGCTCAAAATCTCTCTTCATTTCTCTCTCTCTCTGCAATTAGTTAGGGACATTATTTAATGCAGCAATTTTTGTTGAGCTATTGCTTGCGTGAAAGACACTATGGGGAGAGTTTTTGAAAGCATGCCAACGGTCAACTCTTTGAAAGTCCCATCTTATACGTGCTAAGGACTGGATCCTGAAAGTCTTACCCACCTGGCTAGTACCACTGGCATCCATTAGTCACGTAAAGCTATGGCAGGCAGGGCCCTAAAGTGGTATTGTTCTGCTGTAGATGTCTGGGGACAACTGAAGGTGTTGGTTTTTAGATGCAAATCTCCAAATGGTGCAGGCTCTTTGCGATCACCTCTTTCCCCATGTGATACCAGGGCAGCTGAGGTGCTAGAGCTAACTGAATCCTAAGTTAAATGGGAGGCGTTCTATGTGATGGCTCCTGAATTCTGGAATTTGCTTCCCTCCACTACTATGACAGAGCCCACATGTGTTGATGCATGGATGTTTTCCTGGTGGAGTGCTCATTGGGTAGGAGTGGGTGAGCAGGGTTGTGGAGAGAATCAGGTTGAGTGGGATGGGAGGGTCTTTAGATACAGACCCAGGACCACTTTGTACTTTTATGCATTCTGTAGTAAAATGTGGTACATAAGCCTGGAGCTGGCGATAAAAGGGGGATTTTAAATACACAACAATGAATTTGGCATGGTATTGTTCCACTGTGCAGGCCCTTTGTAGGCTGACGGTTGAACAAAACAGAGCAAAAGCAGTAACCTCCAAGCACAGCTTCTTCACGTGTAACACTCACTGCTTTCACAGACGGATGTAAAGATACTGCAGAAGCAGTTCTTTCTTCTATTTATCCGGTTCTATTTATCTATTTATACCGAGCTCGTCCCCATAACATTCAAGCAGCTCTCAAAGCTGAGAACTCAGCAAATTACAGGGCGGCAGATGAAAATCTACTGCAGCTTGTCATTCATTGTCGCTATCTCAGTAAATTGTACTAATCTCCCAGAAATTAAAATTCAATTCTTTCCTCATTTAGAAGGTGGTACTTGGCATTTTAAAATGTTGTTCTTGAAAGTTCAGTTGCAAATGTGCCTTGTTCTTTACTATTTTGACTGAAAATCAAAGGTTCTGTATAAAGTGAGTTCTGCCACCTACCACTCAAGATAAAAAATACATGAGAGAGAGCAAGAGAAGTTGAGAAACGTACGTGGCCAGCACTAAGAATTAAAAGTTTTTGGTTTCATGAAAGTGAGAGTTGTGGGGTTGTTAGTTCCATGCTAAAGATTTAGCAGATCACTCAGAACAAATTCTCAGCCATTTCCAGTAGATTTCCTAGTTAGGTGAAGTTCTCATTGGAAGGACCATCTGCGATGATGCTATATATGTGTGACAAGAGCAGTCACTTCTTCGGAAAGCTTAAGACACCAAAAAGAAACAAAACTCTTCTCACATAGATGGTTAAGCACCAAGAATAAACAACTGCTCCCCCTAATTACCAGCTCACTATAAAGATGACAGTCATTACAGCTGGCATGCTGTAACTACTACCTATCATGCTGACCAATATTGTTCCATTGTACTCCCCCATTGGTCTGTCTGTATTCATCCATTGTCTCTTGTCTTATGTTCAGATTGTCAGATCTTTAGGGCAGGGACCGTTCTTTTGTTCTGTGTTTGTACGGTGCCTGGCACAACGGGAGCCTGGTCTGTGACGGGCATTCCTAGGTGCTATGATTATAAACAACAAGACCAGGAGCAGCAGAGGACTAAGGTGTACATTTGAATTCTCAGTCACTGCCATTACTTACAAATACGGTTCATTTGAATTTTTAAAAGACACACCCTATCCACCACCCTAGGCTGATGTTCAGTAAGAGAAAACTACTTACCTATAATTCTGCTTCTTTGAAGATCATCTCACAGGATCCTCACTCTTGGGTCTGACACTTCTGGCATGAATCAAGGTAAAACTTCTCTAGCTCAGAAGTTTTTGGAGGTCAGAAGCAAGAAAGGATAATGCAAAGTCCCTGCTCTGCGCTCATTAGACACCCATCCCCATCACAGACCCTAGAACCATCCAGCCAGTTCAAGAATTGTGTGGGAAGCAAGTGCACCTCAAAAACTAAGCCAACTGGAAACTGTACCATAAAAATGGACAAACAAAATACAATTTCTGTAATGTAAGAAACATTCTAAATACAGTATAGCCCCTCAAGAGCTGGGTCCTCAGCCTTGGAGGGGAGATGGGTAAGCAGCCGAAGGGGAATCCTCTGAGATGAGATTCTCCATGTGGCAGAATTACAGGTCAATACAGCTACCATCTGTACAAGAACTTCACTCTTGGAGTGGAAGGAATTTGAGGAATCCTGGGTCCGGTTCTGGTGCCCACAATTCAAGATGGATGTTGATACATCGGAGAGGGGTCAGAGAGGAGCCACGAGAAAGATTAAGGTTTAGAAAATATGCTTTATGGTGACGGACTCAAGGAGCTCAATCTATTTGGCTCAACAAAGAGAAGGTTAAGGGATGACTTGATTATAGTTTACATGGGGAACAAATATTTATTAGCAATTTAGCAGAGAAAAGTGTAACATGATCCATTGGCTGGACGCTGAAGTACGAGAAATTCAGACGGGAAATAAGGCATAAATTGTTAATGGTGAGAGTAATTAACCACTGGAACAATTTACCAAGGGTCGTGGTGGATTTTCCATCACAGACAATTTTTAAATCAAGACTGGCTGTTTTTCTAAAAGATCTGCCCTGCAAATTATTTTGGGGAAGCAGCAAAGAATCCTGTGGCACCCTATAGACTAACAGACGTTTTGGAGCATGAGCTTTCGTGGGTGAATACCCACTTCCTCAGATGCATGTAATGGAAATATCCAGGGGCAGGTATATATATGTGTGCTAGCAAGCAAGCTAGAGATAACGAGGTCAGTTCAATCAGGGAGGATGAGGCCCTGTTCTAGCAGTTGAGGTGTGAAAACCAAGAGAGGAGAAACTGGTTCTGTAATTGGCAAGCCATTCACAGTCTTTGTTCAATCCTGAGCTGATGGTGTCAAATTTGCAGATGAACTGAAGCTCAGCAGTTTCTCTTTGAAGTCTGGTCCTGAAGTTTTTTTGCTGCAGGATGGCCACCTTAAGGTCTGCTATAGTGTGGCCAGGGAGGTTGAAGTGCTCTCCTACAGGTTTTTGTATATTGCCATTCCTAATGTCTGATTTGTGTCCATTTATCCTTTTCCGTAGAGACTGTCCAGTTTGGCCGATATACATAGCAGAGGGGCATTGCTGGCATATGATGGCGTATATTACATTGGTGGATGTGCAGGTGAATGAACCAGTGATGGTGTGGCTGATCTGGTTAGGTCCTGTGATGGTGTCGCTGGTGTAGATATGTGGGCAGAGTTGGCATCGAGGTTTGTTGCATGGATTGGTTCCTGAGCTAGAGTTATTATGGTGCGGTGTGCAGTTACTGGTGAGAATATGTTTCAGGTTGGCAGGTTGTCTGTGGGCAAGGATTGGCCTGCCACCCAAGGCCTGTGAAAGTGTGGGATCATTGTCCAGGATGGGTTGTAGATCCTTGATGATGCGTTGGAGGGGTTTTGGCTGGGGGCTGTATGTGATGGCCAGTGGAGTCCTGTTGGTTTCTCTCTTGGGTTTGTCTTGCAGTAGGAGGCTTCTGGGTACACGTCTGGCTCTGTTGATCTGTTTCCTTATTTCCTCGTGTGGGTATTGTAGTTTTGAGAATGCTTGGTGGAGATTTTGTAGGTGTTGGTCTCTGTCTGAGGGGTCAGAGCAGATGCGGTTGTACCTCAGTGCTTGGCTGTAGACAATGGATCGTGTGATGTGCCCGGGATGGAAGCTGGAGGCATGAAGGTAGGCATAGCGGTCGGTGGGTTTTCGATATAGGGTGGTGTTAATGCGACCATCACTTATTTGCACCGTGGTGTCAAGAAAGTGGACCTCCCGTGTAGATTGGTCCAGGCTGAGGTTGATGGTGGGGTGGAAGCTGTTGAAATCATGGTGGAATTTTTCCAGAGTCTCCTTCCCATGGGTCCAGATGATGAAGATGTCATCAATGTAGCGTAGATAGAGAAGGGGTGTGAGTGGACGAGAGCTGAGGAAGCGTTGTTCCAGGTCGGCCATGAAGATATTGGCATATTGTGGGGCCATGCAGGTGCCCATAGCAGTGCCACTGATCTGGAGATATATATTGTCATCAAATTTGAAATAGTTGTGTGTAAGTATAAAGGCACAGAGCTCAGCAGCCAGTTGTGCTGTGGCATCATCAGGGATAGTGTTCCTGACAGCTTGTATTCCATCTGTGTGTGGGATGTTTGTGTAGAGAGCCTCTACATCCATGGTGGCTAGGATGGTGTTTTCTGGGAGGTCACCAATGCATTGTAGTTTCCTCAGGAAATCAGTGGTGTCGCGGAGATAGCTGGGAGTGCTGGTGGCATAGGGTCTGGGTAGAGAGTCCATATATCCAGACAGTCCTTCAGTGAGAGTGCCAATGCCCGAGATGATGGGGCGTCCAGGATTGCCGGGTTTGTGGATCTTGGGTAGTAGATAGAATAACCCTGGTCGGGGCTCTAGGGGTATGTTGATTTCTTCTGGTGTTAGTGTAGGGAGTGTCCTGAGTAGATGCTGTAGTTTCTTAGTGTATTCCTCAGTGGGATCTGAGGGAAGTGGCCTGTAGAATTTGGTATTGGAGAGTTGTCTGGCTGCCTCCTTTTGATAGTCAGACCTGTTCATGATGACAACGGCACCTCCTTTATCAGCCTCTTTGATGATAATGTCAGGGTGGTTTCTGAGGCTGTGGATGGCATTGCGTTCTGCACGACTTAGGTTGCGAGGCAAGCGATGTTGTTGTTCCACGATTTCTGCCTGTGCACGCCGGCGGAAGCATTCAATGTATAGGTCCAGGCTGTCATTTCGACCCTCAGGAGGAGTCCATGTGGAGTTCTTTTTCTTGTGCTGTTGGTGGGAGGGCACCTGTGTATCAGTGCACTGTTCAGTGTTGTCCTGGAAGTATTCTTTGAGTCGGAGACGGCGAAAGTAGCCTTCCAGATCGCCACAGAACTGTATCATGTTGGTGGGGGTGGCAGGGCAGAAAGAGAGTCCCCGAGATAGGACAGACTTTTCTTCTGGGCTGAGTGTGTAGTTGGATAGATTGACGATATTGCTGGGTGGGTTAGGGGTACCACTGTTGTGGCCCCATGTGGCAGGTAGGAGTTTAGACAGCTTACAGTCCTTTTTCCTTTGAAGAGAGGTGAAGTGAGTAAAGTAGATCTCCTGTCTTATTCTAGTGAAGTCCGTTTGTATAGAAGTTTGGTTATTAATGAGAGTCTCCAGGTTGGAGAGCTCTTTTTTGATGTTTTCCTGTTTGCTGTATAGGATGCTGATCAGGTGGTTCCTCAGTTTTTTTGATAGAGTATGACATAATCTCTCACTGTGGTCTGTGTAGTATGTAGATAGCAGTGGATTTTTTACCTTTAGTCCATTTGGTATGATGTCCATCCGTTTGCATTTGGAAAGGAAGATGATATCTGTCTGTATTTGTGCAAGTTTCTTCATGAGGTTGATGGATTTCCATTCCATACGGCTAAATGCAGTGCCTTGCATGGTGTCAAGTATCAGAGGGTAGCCGTGTTAGTCTGGATCTGTAAAAGCAGCAAAGAATCCTGTGGCACCTTATAGACTAACAGACGTTTTGGAGCATGAGCTTTCGTGGGTGAATACCCACTTGCTCAGATGCATGTGGGAAGTTCTGTGATCTATGTTAAACAGGCGGTCAGACTGGACGATCCCTTCTGGCCTTGGAATCTCTGAAGAGGTCTCAACATAAAGGAACAACGGTAAGTCACGGCAACAGGCAGCGTTGAGAAGAAAGGCAAATGCCCAACAGATGAACAGGAAAGTTGGAAGGAAGGGTAAAATACCTCCCCCCAAAGATGACTAAGAGGCATAGATGGTCAAAGCCTCAAGGAACTCCCCTTCACTCAGCAGACTTTTCAAAACTAGCCAATTCCAATAACAGATACAGTAAGAGAAAAAGAGTCAAGTTGTTGTGAGTGTGTAGCCAACTCTACTCAATAACAGGGTCAATGAGACCATGAGCCAGGACGCTTCTCCAGAAGCCAAATCTAAGCAACAGAACAGGCTCCTGGTCTCAGTGATATAGGAGGTTCCTTCCAGTCTTACATTCCTAACTTCACAAACGTACATAGAGAAGGTCACGTGATGCTTTGCATGTCCTGTACTGTCTGAGGCCTGCAACTAAAGCTGCTGTCTCAGATCACATGATCAACAGCATGTGCCCACTGGAGGTCCACCAGCTCACCTCAGGAAGAACTAGGCACCTGTTTTGAAGTGCTTACTGAGTTGGTGTCAAAGGAAACAAACAACTGGATGGACTTTCTAAGACCTTTAATCTGCTCCAGGTAGAAGCTCCAGGAGTTTTTAACACTGAGCTAGGGCAGAAGGACCTCAGTGGGATGAGTATGTGGCCGTGGAACAAATACTGGCAGGAAGATTGGTTCATGAAGGTAGAATTCCATCGCCATCTTAGGCAGGATGGTGGGAGGAGTCCACAACCCCACCTTAACCTTTGCAGAATCTGGTGTAAGGGGGATCAGTTTGAAGCACATTCACTCAATGAGCTCAAGCTGCTGCACCAGGAAAATTACTTTCCCCTAAACAACTTGATCTCATGGGTACCAAGTAGCTCAAAGGCTTTGTCTGTATGACAAGCCATCCCATGGCACAGTGGGCTTTGGAATTGGGGGTCTCAAATGTGTCAACCCCAGCAAGAGCCTGAGGGAGGATAGGATGCAGAAACCATAGCATATATTTGATCAAAAGCCTATTGAAGGCTCTGGATATGGTGCCTGCCATCTAGCTAAAGTAGAGATGAGGTCACAACATTCACCAGGATCCAATTGCAGCTCCTGCTGGGAATTTTTTGGCTGGCTTAGAGCAAGAAGGAACTAGCCTGAAGGTCCAAGTGGCTAAGGTACAAGAAGCTAGTGATGCACGATTGACCAGCATTGGAAGGTTCCTGCCAATAAAGGCTCTCTGGCTTATGAGACAAAGCATGTGATTCCACACCTTGGGGATGTGCAGAGGTAATTTATGAAGAAGGCTCCTTTGAGGACTTATAGTATATAGCAGAGGTTGTTACCTAGGTTTTCGGCAATCCTGTTCCTGCTCATTTCCAGGGCCTCCTGTCTGAGCTGCAGGGCATGCTGGGCTATCTCATCACTTGCCACGTTGGAGGTCATGATGAAGATGGCATCCTTGCAGTCAATGGTCTTTCCCTTCCCATCCGTCAGCCTGCCCTTCAACAAGAACAAACAACAAAAATCTGCATTAACAGGGATGTTGTGCTATGACACTGCATGAGAGAGCCAAAAAGCATGGGGGAGATTTCAAATATGTGAGTGTCAAACCCTTCCTCCCAAGAGGGAGATATTTCTAAAAGTGCTGAAAGGAAGCCTGGGCGAGCGTCTTGTGTGACTGTGGGCACGTCATTTAGATAACTCTCTGTGCTATGGTGGTAACACAGGTACCCTTGCACCCTTCATGGGGGCCAGGGAGGGAGTGTTAGTGGAATGAGTGTTCGCAAAGTGCTTTCAGATCACTGAGGAGGCACAATTATCCTTGGGGGGGGGGAACGGGGGACGAGCCACAGAGGGTTAGGAAATCATCAACAGAAAACTGATAATGGGGACATCATCATTACAGACTAAGGGTGGGTGGTGGAGGCAATGGGCTTGAGAGGGGAGCTAGGCTGCTCTAAGTTACTCTGTGCTGTCTAAGGACACTAAGGGGACGAGTTGTTAGACTAACAGTGCAACTGCACTGAGCAATACAGAGCAATCTATGGTACGGCGGGATCACGCAGCCAGATCAAACCAGGGCTCATAACTGCAACTACTGTCCAATATCACACACACTGTATTAACTGGAGGGGATAGCAGCAGGTGCTTGTGTCCTGCACAGGGGAGTGATTGTCTCTGTTGTGAACACCGATCTCCTCTGTATCACTGTTCCTCCTATAATACTAAAATAGGAACCTTTCAAAAACACTAATTTTCTTTAGTAATAACAAAAAAGAACAAGATCCCAAGGCAGTTCCCCCCCCGGCCACATGTACACAACAGCAGATACTCAGCACAATGACACAAATCCATGTTGGGTGCTTGATATTAACATTTAGGTTATTGCCCTGTCAAGCATGTGGTGCAGGAATTGATTTCACATCTAGCTGCTGCTGTGATGATCTATGCAAGAAAAAATTGTGTTATTAATCCTTCAAAGAAAAAAAAGGGGATTTGGAGTTTGTTTCCCTCTGAGGACAGATTGAGGCTTCAAAACCCTCCCATAATAGGTTGTACACTCAATCTACCATGCAGGAGTACCTATAACGTTTGTCCAGCTCCATTTCTAGGCACTAAGCTGACTCACTGAGACACAGGGCATTTGCCTCTGTCTTCCCATCAGCTTATACAGGTGCAGCCATAGCTTCCAAAGACAGAGAATGAGGAGAGATTTCCCTTGAAGAGCAAACAGTACACATGCCAGGCAATCAGGGATTCCTGAGTCTGTGATTCCTGCCAATACCCTTTCTAACATTATTGCTAGGGATAGATTAGTGTGCATGGGTAGGGGAGTAAAGCCGTAGGACATGCTATCACAGCCTGGCAGAGAAATCATAACCACAATCAGGCTGACTTAGAAAGTAGACAAGTACTTAATAAGAAATAAGATATTGATGGAGTTTTCTACTAGATGAGTAGCTAGGTCAGATTCAACATGCTCCTGGGTCTCCTTTCAGTCCATAGTGTTTCTCTGTATGGTGCAGTGATATATCAATATGTGCCTGCTAAAGAGAGCGTTATTTATGTTAAAGGGGTACAGCCTAACCGCTCAGAGTCTGCACAGTGAAACAGGAAGAATGCTGCTATTTCACTCTTTGTGTTTTCTGCAATGGACAGGAGACTGTGTACCTTTTCTTGGCACCATCTACCCAGATATTATTATAATTCATTATCCTTCTCAACTGCTCAGTATAATCTGTGTAGTTCCACTCCTCTTCATTTCTGATTACCCATCAAAATAATCTCTTCCTTTAACTGGAGGTGTAAGCTAGACCAGTTGTTCTCAACTAGGGGTATGAGTACCCCTGCGGGTAAACAGGTCTTCCAGGGGTTACATCAACTCATTCAGATATTTACCTAGTTTTGAAATAGGCTACATAAAAAGCACTAGAGAAGTCAGTACAAACTAAATTTCATACAGACAATGAATTGTTTATACTGCTCTATAGACTATACACTGAAATGTAAATGCAATATTTATATTCCAATTGATTTATTTTATAATTATATGGTAAAAATGAGAAAATAAGCAATTTTTCAGTACTAGTGAGTTGTGACACTTTTGTCTGTTTATGACTGATTTTGTCAGCAAGTCGTTTTTAAGTGAGGTGAAACTTAAGAGTATGCAAGACAAATCAGACTCCTGAAAGGGGTACAGTAGTCTGGAAAGGTTGAGAGCCACTAATCTAGCCCACCAGACCTCTGCACTATGCTGTTTCACAGGGTTAAGTCCTTGGAAAGGCAGTGTGGTACAGGAAAGGCAGTTTGGTACGGTGGATAAGACAGGGGTTAGCTGTACTAGACAGCTCGGTTCTGGGCCTACAGTGATCTTGTAACAAGCTCGTTCCTAATTTGTCTCTTAAATGATCTGGGAAAAGGGGTAGACAGTGAGGTAAGCAGTTTGCAGAGATACAAAATTACTCCAGACAGGTAAACCCAAAGCAGACTGAGGAGAGTTACAAAGGGATCTCAGTAAATCGGGTGATTGGGCAACAAAATGGCAGATGAATTTCAATGTTGATAAATGGAAATTAATGCACATTGGAAAACATAATCCCAACTATACATACAAAATGCTGGGGTCTAAATAAGCTACCACCACTCAAGAAAGAGATTGTGGAGTCATTGTGGATAGCTCTCTGAAAACATCGGCTCAATCTGCAGCAGCAGAATGTTGGGAATCATTAGGAAGGGGACAGTAATAAGATAGTATATATCATAATGCCATTATATAAATCCATGGTACGCCCACACCTGTAATACTGAGTGCACTTCTGGTTGCCTCATCTGAGAACAAGTCCACAAAGGATAGGTCATAGGTGGCTATTAGCCAAAATGGTCAGGGATGCAACCCCATGCTCTAGGTCAGGGGTTCTCAACCTTTTTCTTTCTAAGGCCCCCCGACATGCTATAAAAACTCCACGGCCCACCTGTGCCACAACATCTGTTTTCTGTGTATAAAAGACGGGGCTGGCATTAAGGGGTAGGAAGCAGGACAATTGCCCAGGGCCCCAAACCACAGGGGGCACTGAGAAGCTAAGTTTCTCAGGCTTCTGCTTCAGCCCCAGGTGGCAGGGCTCTGGGCTTCAGCCCCATGCTGTGGGGCTTCGGCTTTCTGCCCTGGGCCCCAGCAAGTCTAACGCTGGTCCTGTTTGGCAGCCCCCTTGAAACGTGCTCGCGGCCCCCAAGGGGGTCTTGGACCCTGATTGAGAACCACTGCTCTAGGAGTCCCAAGGGCCTACGCCTCTGACTGCCAGGTGCTGGGACTGGATGACAAGGGATGGATCACTTGGTGATGACCTGTTCTGTTCATTCCCTTTGAAGAACCTGGTGTTGGCCACTGTCAGAAGACAGGATTCTGGACTAGGTGGGCCACTGGTCTGACTCCGTAAGGCTATTCTTATGTTCTTCAAATAGGAAGATGGGGGTTATTTGCTAGCCCAAATTTTCCAAATTGACTAGTGATTTGGGGTGCCTAGACTGAGACACCCAGATGCCAGCTGTACCAGTCAGCCCCTTGTATCAATCACTGTCGTATTGCATATGCTCACACTCTGACACGGAGACCCAAACTTACTTCATCAAAGAGCTGCAGCATAATGGTGAGAACATCTGGATGGGCTTTGTCCACCTCATCAAAGAGGACCACAGCATTTGGGCACTGCTTCAGCTTCTTGGTCAGCTGCCCACCTTCTTCATGGCCAACGTAGCCTGGCGGAGAGCCAATAAATTTGGCAACCTAAGAGGAAGTGATTGAAAACAAGACATGCAAGAGACGATGGAAGGAGCTCCTCTCTATACAGGAGCTAATGACCACTAATTTTTTTTTTTTACAGAAGAATTAAGTTACATATACACACTGGGACATCTTTTATTCGCCAAGTGCCTCAAAAGCATCTGGACAAGCAATGAGTTAGATACACATAACACAGTGACTGCTGAACATTAAACACTCAGTAACAGCTCACTCACAGCCTTGGACATTTGAACCTGAAGAAATGTCTACATGTGTCAGTTTGCGTGCAGCAAGTTGGGATGTAACTCTAGAGTGCTCTAGCTTGCCGTGCACTCCCTGGCTGTGTGGACCTTGCTACCACACACTAAAAACTTTAATAGTGCATTTTGATCTATTTCTCTTTGAAACCACAGTAGAACAAAGTGCACTACAGAACTTTTAATGTGCATTAGCAGAGTCTACACGGCCAGTTAGTGCTGATGCATTGTAGATTTACACCTCAGCTTGCTGAGAACTAAATGGCCTTAAAGTCAAACAGAGAAATTGTGGCCAGATGACACCAGTTAATTCCTACTCTTCTCGAAAAGCACCAGGGGATCTTTAATGGCCATCTTCCTGGTCTCCTTTAGTATCTGTTAAAACACTTCAAGAGCAGGACAGCTGAGAAATGTGGACAGCTAGCTCATTCAGTGGAAGATCTAAAGTGTGGAGAGGCAATAGAGACTTCAGATTGGCTAAGAATGTGAAGAGGTCTCAGGCAGATGGTGAAAGATGGAGCCTCTGCTCTCTCTCAATTGGGGGAACCATCTGGAAGTCAGAGCACAGGAAAAACACACAGGAATTCTGTGAATAAAATAAACTGAAAAAAACTGTAACAAAAATATTTGCCCTTTCTACTTAAATCTTGGTGAAGATAGCTGTATTGTGGTGGAGCAACCAAAAGTGGTGGCTGCTCACCACAATACAGCTATCTTGGCCAAGATTTTTAAAAGCACCTAGTGATTTTGGGTGCGCAACTTAAGACACATTAAAGGAGCTTGATTTTCAGATGGCGGATGCTCAGCATTTCCTGAAAATGTGGATCCTTTAAGGTGTCAGAAACTGGGCCCTCCAAATCACCAGTCACTTCTGGAAATCTTGGCCTTATAACATATGATGTCCTAATAAGGTTGGCTGCAGTCAGTTAATAGGGGCCAAGATGGAACATTTGGAACAGAAAAACACATTTTTCAAATATTTAGCTTGAGAAAGAGAGAATTCACAACTTCCTGTTCTGGAACAATGACATGGCCCAGCATTATGAAGAATCCGTTGCAAACTAACTTTGTGCTGGAGAATAACAGTTGAGTTTTTACGGCCATTTGCCCATGTTGCCACCTGATATAACTGCATTTCCCAGTGGCAGTTCCCTTTCACTATTCCTACCTCTCCAGCGCAATACAGGAAATCCGAGGGAGGGAAAAACCCAGCCTAGGTCCATCCTTCGAATGAACCACGGTACTTCCTCACACAAAGGTTGGTGCCTGCTTTTTGCCACTTGCAGAGTATTTTGCACAGATTTGTCTGCCTTGGGAGAACCGGGATCTTTACTTCCTTCTCCTCTTCCTGAGAAATGCATATCTGCTTCTGGCATTTGGCCCCCATCCTCTTTTGAGAGTGCTACATTCTACCGCATAGGCGAGAAGCTCCCACTCATTAGACAAAATTTGGCTGAAGTTCATTTGTTCCAACTGTTTTAGCAATGCCCTCAGCAGTGTCAGATTCCTCATGCCGTTCTTTAGTACGGTTGTCTCCAGCACTGACCTCTTGATCCTGGCTTGCATGAAAAACATATTCTATCTTCCTTTGCAGTTCTCTGCCTTTGCTTTCCTTATTTCTTCCATTCTCTTCCTTACATGCTGTCATCTCTGTCACCCTCGCCAGTGTATGGTATTTGATACTTTGCATATTGCTGTTTCTGACTTTGGATTCTTTTTTCTTTTGTCTCTATCATCAACACTGTCATTTATGTATTTATTGCTACTGTATAGAGCACATCTATCATACGACCCTTTGGAAATCATCTATTAATCGGTCTCTGAGCATTCTTCTATTTTCCCTCTCTGTACCCCTTCCTCTCCAATGCTTTGTGGTAAATAATAGTATCCTGGCTAGCTCTTTTTTAGCCCCTTCCTTCTAAGAATCTCATTGTGCTGGGCAAGCACACTGAGATTCACAATTGCCCTCTATGATACATCAGCGTTATTATTATTATCCCTTGTCACAGTTTAGTAAACAGAGGCACAGAAGGATTTAAGTGATTTGACCAAGGTCGCTGAACCAGTGGAGTCCTTTCTCCACTCCAGAGCATAACATGTAAGTGCATGCACATGCAGACACATCCTATTAGTGTCCAAAATTGACACTCCCAACCTGGAGCTTTTCCTTTATATTTTGGAACAATCAACAGAGATCTTAGCTTTAATGGGCTGTTTCTAGAGTTTTCCCCTGAAAGGTCATCTCTCAAACACTCTAGTCCTCTCTTGACTCACAGACTGTCCTCTGAAGTTTGAGCTAACGAGACGCTCCCATTTTCCTTCCTTCTCGCATACTGTTTAAGGAAGTAGCTGCTTCTGTTATGGGTCTCTTCTTTAACTTACTTCCTAACTCGCACTCTGCAGGATCTCCACGTACCTTGTTCGATTTACTGTCTATAAAGATCTGCAAGTCATCTTCAGCTGTTGAGAGGAAGAAAGGGACCCGGTGTAAAACTCTATACACTCTTTATAGATTACCTCTTTCCAGTCTGAAATCTTTAGTGCCATCAGATTTTCCTGTTCTATTTGCTACAGCTTTAAATACCTTTGTGGCACAGCTTCTCACAGAGAGATACATCCTACACATTCAACTCCATGCATTTTCATTACTAAAATCCTGCACTGGGACACACACAGTATGTCCACACAGCAATGGCTGTGCATGGAGGCTGCGCAAGCTAGCTTGAATCCAGCTAGCAGGGCTAACAACAGCAGTGAAGACAGCTCTGGCTTCAGTGAGGATAGTACAAGCTCAGCATGGACCCTGAGTATTTAACTTGGCTCGCAAGTCTGCTGTGAAGCTCACGATGCTCTGTTTTCAGTTATTGTTCTCCACACTAGCTGGGTTCAAACTAGCCTGTGCACAGATTTTGCTGTGTAGACATACCCTGAGTCTCTGGTGTTCCCTGCTTCTGTCATTAGTCCAGCTGTTCTGCTTCTCTTCCAGTGGTGGAGGTAATATTCGTCCAGGATGCTACACAGGTTTGCTAGGAATACTGCATCATCAGTAAAATCTATTAATGCCTCTTCATCCTTTCAATTCCTTCTCTTGTCTATGGATGCATGAACCTTTCAGAGGACGCACAGTATCACCAACAGCTCCTCCAACGTACCTTACCTTAGACCTTAGTCCACTCTGTGCTTTGCTGCATATTGGGCTACTCATATTTGCCATCCTTGCCTGTCAACTGTCCTTCTCTCCAGATCTTCCCATTTCATGTTGAGGTGCTTGATGTCATTCAGAACTGTTCATTTCCATGTTATTCGCGGTCTCTCTCTTTTTCTTCTTCCATTTTCTGCCTTCCATTGAGGACAGTATTTGGTAAGCATTCATTCACCACTCTCAGCATATGTCACCACCACTGATGTCTTCTTTTGTAGATTATTTGTGAGAGGGGCCTTGGACAGTCATTTTTCTGACTTCTTCATTCGTCTTCCTAGCTTTCTCTGTTATTCCCAATATTCTTCTCAGCCATTTGTGATGAAATGCATCCAGCTTTTGCCTATCTTTCTTGGTAAGTTGCCATGTCTCACTGCTATATGTGGTGGTGGCAATAACAATTGCTTTGTACACATTCACAGTTTTGTCTCAAGGGAGATGTTTTTGAGTTGCCAGATGATTTTGAGTCTTCCAAATGCAGCGTTTGCCTTCCCGATTCTTCTTATTTCCTCAGAACTGGCACCATCTTGACTGATGGTACTTCCAAGAGACGTAAAACTGTCCACCTTCTCCAGTTTCTCTTCTTCAGTTTTGATTTCTGCCTCTGTAGTCCCCATTGACATGACTTTACATGGTTTTAGTGGGGGTTATTACAATATGGCTGATCATGTACATTCGGACAGCATTCATTCCTGAACACTATTCCCGTCTGATACCAGTGCTATTGAAACCACTGGCATCATGTGCAGAGGGCATAATACAGGATTTTTATTGTTATCAAGCATTTCCTTTGACTTGGCCTCTGCTCCTAGTCTGCCTTGTCACTTTACACTCTAGTGCAGTGGTGCCCAAAATTTTCCTCTCATGGTCCTCCCGCTTACGTCTAATGGAATGTGTCCACACACCCCTGTCTGCTGCCAGAAGTGGAGTTGTGGCTGGGGGTTGGGGCCACAGGCTGAGCTGTGGGCCCCCTGCCAGGAGCGGAGTTGTGGCTGGGGGCCGGGGCTGCAGGCTGAGCCGTGGCAGGTGGCCAGAGCCACAGCTGGCAGTGGAGTCGTGGCTGGGACCGCAGCCTTTGCTATTCTCCTTGCATCTCTGTTTGCAACATTTCACTTCTCAGTTCCTGGAGACCAGGGGTCTCACCCTGAAAGATGCTAAGCACTCACAGCTCCCACTGATTTCGCTCTCAGGATTAGATCCCATGCTAAGGCACAAGACCTATTCGGTGCTTGTTGCTTTCAATGGGAGTTGAGGAGGTGCTCAGCACCATAGAGGGCAGTGATGGCAGGTGGAGGGGAGAGAGAGAAATGCAATTGACATGATCTGTTTAAATTACTGATTAAACTAGAATTTCAGTCCCTGGGAACACAGACAGGCCATTGACTAACCTCATGTCTTTCCTGGAACTCTGACATGTCCAGTCTAATGAAACCCTGCAACAGAAATAAGTAAGGAACATTATTTTTGATTAATGCTCTACAAATTTTATTACATTTAAATAGCATCTTTGGATCCAGCGCAGCTGCTGAAGGGGACTGACATGCCGAAGTGTGTGTGTGTTTGTTCCCAAGGATGCCTGTCAATGAAATGCGTAGATAAATCTACTGCAAAAGGCCGAGATTGATTCTGAAAGAAAAGGGTGGAAATAAATCCAAGGTTTCTCAAGGGTATGTAAGAATGGTCCCAAATCTGGCTACCCTTGTTCTGAATGAGTTCAATTAAGATGATCTGCTCTCATCACTACAGTGGTGGGGATGAAAATGGGACTTGAAATTTGCTACATAAAATGGCCATTATTACTGTTCAGCTGTTTAGAAATAAATCAGCAGGAGAACATAATGCCTACCCTGTAAAAAAAAAAACAAAAAATCATAAAGTCAAGGTAAGTTAAGTACTTGGATGATCACAGCATTGAGATAATATTGTTACAGAATTTATAGGTTGATACACAAAGCTCCTTTTATGTCTGAAAGGGCTGGTGGTTCATTGCAGAAAATGAATTTCTCATGCTCGCAGCTATAACTTAGCTCATATTGCTATGAAAAGGCAAGCTTGAACTTTCCTAGCAGTGATAGCAGGGATGGGAGTACCTGACAACCAGCCAGGTCCCCAAAGGCATTTCTTCTCGTTGCAGCTTGTACCTCTGTGACTCACATGCTGTGTGACATACATGACTCATCCCATAATTGTATCAGTTGGAGAACCATGGCAAGTGTTCTGTGGGTGCTAGAGACCCTTGGAAGCTAGCTTAGACCAAGGCTTTGTGCTTAATGCATAGTAAATGTTACCTGCTGGCAATTCAGTAGCATTTACTCCCCCTCCTGAAACTTGTTTCACTAGGCCGATAAGAAGCTAGCTGACTATATCATCTACTCATCTGTATCAGCCATCTTATTTGTGACATATTCGTTTGTGTGGAGGAACAGTAGCTGAAGGTGGAACAGAAGAGTGGACAGAGATGGATGTGAAGTTGGGTATTGTTTTGTGGAAAGACAGTATGTATGAAAATCCACCTCAGAATAGTGATATGGTAACAAAAATAAAGAAATCAAATGAAGTAGGAGCACATCTCCCTACATGCTTCTAAACACCCTCTATTCACTGAGACACAATCATGTATATAGAAACACAGAAGAGTTGGGAAGAAACAGCCTGGGACTGTAAATAGTTCCCTAATAGTTGAAAAAGGGTAAAAGTATAAAAACATAGCTACTGAATGCTGGCTATCAATGGGAATTCCCATTGGCTTTCCAATCCCAGCAGCAGTTTGCCTCCTCCAGGGACCCAGCACTAAAAGATGCTAGATTTAGTTCGCAAGGTATGGAGAGCGGAGGTGGCTCAGCATCTCCCCAGAGGATCTGCTTTTACTGTAAGTCTAGAACACAACTGGAGTTGTATATGAACAAAGATTGCAGTGTTACAGATGGTTAAGAACCAGAATTTCAATTTTGTGGAAAATGCTGACATGTCAAAAATAACTTGTTCCAATTTGAAACAAAAGGCTGAAATTTCAAAATTTCCCACGAGGGGGAAATCTACAAATTTTTGATATGGAACCATCAAAACATTTTCTGTCAATAGTGTCATCTTAATTCATTTTGTTTCAATTACACTATAAAGTCAAAACAAAATGAATCAAAAAGACACTATCAAAACAAGTATGCAGTTTTGAAGTTGCGTCAGACTCAAACATTTTGACACTATTGAAACAATGTTTAGACTTTTTCTTTTTGAAAAAAGTTGTCAAAACTGACACAGTGCCACAAAAAAAAATGTATTTCAATAAAATTGCAATTTTTAATGGAAAACTGTTCTGGAAATTTTTTCTTCAACCTGCTCTAAATTAACATTGCCAGGCCAGTCAGACTGCGTCACTGACTTTGGAGTGCCCAACTTGAGACACACAGGACCTGATCGTCACAAGGCCTGAGTACCCACAACTCTACGGATGGTCAATGGGAGCTGTGGATTGTTGCCAGTCTCACACTGAGCATCAAAAGTAGAGACAAGCAAAATCAGTGCCATTGTTCTAAAGGTGGTTTTCCGGGCCTGATCCTGATCTCATTTACAATGGTGTAAACCAGGAGTGTCCCCTCCAGAGGGAAATACCCTGGTGAGAGCAAGATCCGCACCAGGCCCTAAGACATTTCTAAATTCCCTTTTCTGAATCGACCCATTTGTGATCTAACCCCTCGTGTCAGCAAATCATCAGAGAGTTCATTGTACGTACAGCACAGATTAAGGCAGGCCATGTAAGGATATTAGCATTTGTAATTAAATATTAACCTTTCTGTCAGTATGAAAATGAGACCATTATGAATTCTTCTTTCTTAATCAGTCCATTCCTGCTAATAGCTACATTCCCTATAACTAGCCATATAGTTTATGACCTCTCTTCAGAGGGCTAATTACTGCAATGACTGCCAAACAGTAAAACCCTGATTTGTGCATGCTATTGAATTAACACAACATTCAATGTTTGGCTGATTTTTCCATCTGATGTTTAGCTAAAGCACTGACCAATTCCAGGTGCAGCAGCTCTGAATTAAGGTGCCTGAGCTCCAGGAAGTGGAATTTATTACATTTAAAAGGCAATTATAGATGGATGAGGAAAAGAAACCAGAACAGGCTGTTTTATGGCCTTGTTTTACTTTTGATCTTCTTTCAATATGTGTAATTTCATCTTGTCTTTTCTACACTGGAGAACTTATAGGAGAGGCAGAATTGATCTAACACCAGTTTGCAGGACACCTCGGTGCTGCATCTCTGCATTTTCCTCTGTGACAGGCAAAGGGCCTGTTTCTGACTCTCACACCAGTTTTATACTAGTGTATCTCCACTGACCTCAATGGGAGCAGCTGGGAATTCTGAAATTTAATAGAGGCTTAAACATGGATTTAGGAGCCTAACTTTAGGCTCCTAGTTTTTAAAATCTTGGCCCAATTTTGTTAAAGGAAAACCAAAGATGTTCTAAAGCCTAATACTACCTACAAATGTTTCTATAATATGGCTTTTTAAAAAAATCCAATGAAAATAGCTGTTTTTAAACAGATAATCTGCAACAGTGCTTGCAACCCGAACACTCCGGCACTAGGAACCTGAATGTGATGTCACTTATTTTCATTGTCCAAGCTGAATGAAATGCAAAAACCAAATAAATAGCACACGCAGTGACAAGTAAATTGGACTTTTAGAATTCCTTCACTTCTAATAATCTAAGGTTTTATTAGTGACATAAGCAAAGAAATGTATTTGTTCACAACAAAGGATGTTCAAATTAACAGTATTCTCATAAACGAGGAAAACAAGCCAAACAAGCTTTTGCTAAATTCTTTGAATTTACTAAAGTGTTATGAAAAACAAAGGCAGTGACACTGTTTTTTAAAAAAAGTTTGCTTTAAAGCAATAGCATCCCTCACTGATGCACAAAGATAAACCTGATGCTTCCTTTCAGCTGCTGAATAAAGTGCGGCCGTGATCCAAAAGGGACAACAATGTGAGTTTGGCTCCCCCGCACAGAAGGACCATGCAGTGATGCATGCAGTAGTACATCAGGGATGGACAAAACCATGCTGCTATCTAAAGGCCAGCTGATAGGTAGAATACAAATATAACAGGGTTTACCTTCTTGGCATCTTTGTGCATGTACTTGGCTGTCTGTTTGGCCAACTCTGTTTTACCTATTCAGAAAATAGTAAGAAAAGATTTGCGTTAAAACAATCAGAATGCATGTTCCATTTACACTGAATGATTGCAAGAGTCACATGTCTAACTCTCTACAACCCATGTGCTCAATACAGGACTTGAGCCCAGTTCAAACAGGACTAGGAGCCGTCCATGTATGGAGATTTTCTCTGCAACAGTATCTCATGTTAAGCGGGTGTATTAATATTAAGGCAGAAATGCCAAAATTGAGATATCTAAAATAAACAATTAGTTTTTAAAAACTTGATCTCCATTTAGTACAAATAATTTTAATGCACCTATTAATAGCAACTATTATTTATTATTTGTATTGCAACAGCACCTAGGAGCCCAGTCATGGACCAGACTCCCACTATGGTCGGTGCTGTACTGAACAAAAAGACAGTCCCTGCCCTAAAAAGTTGACAATCTAAATATAAGACCAGACACAACAGGTGCCTACACAAAGAAAGAGGGCGGAGCACCAGGAAACAATGAGACAATATTGGTCAGCATGGTCAGCACTGGTCTCAGCACACCAGCAGCCTGACAGTTGTCAAAAGTTTCTGGAAGACATCAAGGCAAAGGAGAGTTTTAAGGAAGGATTTGAAGGAGGACAAACAGATAGCTTTGCTGATGTCTACAGGGAGCTCCTCCCAAGCGTGACGGCCAACAGGGGAGAAAACACAAAGGTGCATGTTGAAAATTTAACAAGTGGACGATGAAGGCTTCATCATGGGCTGAGCAGAGGATCTTGTGCTTGACCTTTAACAGGTTTATTCTTGAATGGAGATCCAGAGAGATTCTAATTCTTTTGACCAAAAGCTGCACAGTTGGATCAGATTTTTGCTACATTTGTGGCAGACATCCCAGGTTTCATGTGCAATGCCTTTACTTTCCCGATGAAAAGTGAATTTGATGGGAAATGTGATATTCTTTATTTGTTTGATTTATCCAAGGAGTCTATCATAAAACTCTAGGCACATGAACAATCAATAATTCAAAACATATATTACAGGATAAATCTATGTTGACGTATCAACAAACACACCGGCTCAAGAAAACTTAGACCCTGTCCTCTCACTCTATCTATTCAGAAAGAGCCTGGGTAAACAGACAGGCTTTGCAACATGCCCTGGGTGTCAGAATACTCCAAAGGCCCTCAGGGAGAATGCCCCGCTGCCAACCTCAGGGGTTTTCACTCTGAGCACCCCAGCTCACCTCGACTGCCTGAGTACCACAAGAGGAGACAGGCAACCTTTGAGATACATAGGACCCCAACCAGAAGAGGCTTCATGGGTTAAAACTAATAGCTTATGTCATGCCTGGAAATAAATCCGAAGCCAGGTATGGCATCTGTACTTACGTCCCCAATACTCCATTTATATCCATTATATATTAAATATACACCTACCTACACTCATATACATGCATTCATGCATATGGCATACACAAAAAAATACATCACAATTTACCCTTTCCCCACAAAAGAAGTTCTGCCCTGATTTACAGCAGGTCTAATCCCACAGAAGTCAATGGAGGTGTCAGTCAAGGAAGACTTTAGCTCTAAATGTCCAACAGAAACATTCAAAAGCAAGAAAATTCAGAGTTAACATTGCTTATTGCTTTCATATAGTTACATAGCAACTCACTGAGAGTAAATGCTTTGCCTCAGGGCTCTGGACAGACAATAATGGTTGCATATACTCAGTAGCCTTAACCTGTACAACTAGAGCATCTTCCAGCCAGCCAAGCCAATGTTCGTTGTCTTTCAAAGGCCACATTTTGAGTGGTCTGGAAAAATATTAGTGCCAATAGTGTGCTAGGTGCTTTGCAGACAAATATGGTCCTTGCTCTGGAGTGCTGATGATGTAAAAGCCATCTCTGAACTGGTTATTTTGCACACTTGTGCACAGGTTTTTCTTTTTAAGGTCCAATTTGTTAAAAACAACGTTTTTATTATTAAAAGTGCCCCTCTTCAGTTGAGACTTGAAAGCCCCGACTGATTTACAGCAGCTGATAGTTTAGCTCCACTTGCACAAGCTGGGGATCTGGCCCTACATATGAATTTAAGACTGAAGCTATTTCGTTTACCTGGACAAAACACAGGAGGATGGGCTAGAGGACCCACTGGAGATCCCTTCCCAGCCACAGGAGTTAATGACGTGTTTGACAAGTGAGTGATAAGTCCTTGAAAACAAGGTTTAGTGAGTGTGGTGACACACCCTGGAATATAACTGGGTAACAAGGTAAGTTACCGTAACCACTTCCTCTTTCCCCCTTCTCCACACACATGTATGTCCAGAACATGCCACGAGATGATGCCTACATCAGCGCTCATCAGCTGTGCTCTCTCCTGTGACAAATGACAACACATATGTTACCTATTCCTGATGATCCCAAGAACAGAAAAACCAGGGGATGTTCTTCGTCGTACCAGCCATTTTCCTTTCTCCGAATTGCTGAGTTTAAACACAACGAAAACAAAGGAGGAAGAGAGGAAAAAAAAGAGGCATATAAATCAATGACACAAAAGCAAGTATAATTATCACTAAGTATACACTATGTTTTACTGCTCTCTGCCCACTCAAAGTCTTCACTACCATTAGTGCTACCTAATTTGATTAGCCAGCAAGGCCCCCAGAGACACCTAATCAGGTTAGCATGGATTTGGAAAGCTGCCCAGAGCAGATTTCGGATAAAGTTTTCCAGGATGTGCACTCAACGTTGCCAGGGAAACAGAAAGGAGGGTGGACACTGAATGACCGAAGAAAGGGTGGTAGAGAGAGAATTCAAGAGGCGTGTTAGCTTTCCAGCTTGTAAGTGCAACCTTTATGTAAAGGGCTGGTTTGGAGAAGTTTGTCACTTTTTTCCCTTATGCAAATTGAAAGGGGGAGGGAAGTTTGGATTCAAGGTCATGGCAGCCTGACGATGTACATACCGCCGTAAGTTTTGTTTAAAAACACTGGAAAAGGGGATTGTCTGGAGATAGCAATGAATGTCTGCAAAGGGATATGGATGTGCATTATGGATCAGTGATATAAACGGAAACCTCTACCTCAAAGGCAGGGGTTGGTTAGAAAGCAAAGTCCAATGTTCATTTACAAAATACTGAAGGTCAAACCACCTTCCTGCTTCAGGGCATTGACTGGTTTGCCTGCAGGGGTCGGGATTGAGTCCTCTCACCCAAAGTGGGCTTGTGCAATTGCTAAGGGCTCGATTGTGCCACCCTCAGTCAAACTGAGGAGTACCTGCCTCCTCCAGCAGCATCCCTGAAACAATGAAATCATTGGAACTATGTGGGGGGAGGGAAAGTAAAGCATGATACTATGTGAGCTAGGGTGGTACAGTGGGACCCTAGCGGTTTTGGCCTTTGATCCATCTGACAGCAGCCACTGCTATATGCAAAATACAGGACTAGTTGGGATACTGGAGTGTTCTAACACAGTCATTCCTATGGTCATAAAGCTGCTTTAGTTCATGTGGGAGTTTGGGGCCTCAGACAGCCATTTCTGGGTTTTGGTCTGCATGAGCTTTGAACTCCCTGGAGTTTCACAAAGTTGCAGATTCTAACCACTTCAAAAATTCAAAGCAAAGCTCAGTCAAATCTGTCCAGATTTTGCACTGGAATCCTAAATTGGCCTGGATCCCCTGACTGGTTTGCAAAGGGCCTGGGCTAAGCATCTTTGGAATATACACAAAGCCTGACCCAAGAGATGTCTTCCAGCTCTAGTTTAAGTATAGAATTGGTGTTAACTAGAAATGGGCGTCAATCAAACCCAACCCCCAGCTCAGAACTGGAATCTCTGAATGAGGAGAGTAATGTTTACCCAGCTTTGTAAACGGCTTTGAGTTCTCTGAGAGAAAAACAAGTATTATTGTATATGTAGGCGCATCTCATAGAAAGTACATTTCCTAGCAGGCCACAGACAACTTGGTCCAATCAGAAGGTCCCACAGACCAAGATGAGGCGTTGCAGCTGGGACTTGAGGTCTCAGGAGACCACCCTTCTGCATTAAATATGACCGGCTAATGATCTAGGATGGGGCCCTGGTTGGGAAAAACTTGGGCACCCTGCTCTATAGAAACAAAGCATACACCACCCAACAGCAAAGAGCAAATCTTATCAGCTCAGAGGGTTCTCACCATCATGGTTGAAGCATAAAGGTAGTGAAAGGATACTGAATATTCAGCTTACTGGTTGGGGGGGGGGTCTAGTAGTTCAGAAGAAGAGAGACAGAATCATGTCTCAGACCACTGAGGCCTTCCTGAGTTATTTGCATTGTTTAAAACAAAGCCTCCTCTATTACAGCTCTTATAAGGAGTTATTCTTGCCGTATTGATTGGTGGGTGCTGGAAAGCATTTTGTGACATTTTGTAAGAAGAAAGCTACATAAAAATAAATGGCATTGTGTTGTAAATTGTGCTCCTAAGAATTTACCTGTAGTGTGCTTTTTAAAATTCTACACAGACCTGTCTCAGCAGTTGCCAGAGATCATGAGACCAGAGATGCAGCATATCATGTCTGATATAAGTACTGCATAAACAGCCTAAACGCCAAGCTTTCAGGAATTACAGTCTAAAATACTTTTAAGATTGCAAGGGAGAATAATGGTAGCAGAGGTAAAGGCAGGCAGGATGAAAAATGGAGAGAAAATGAATGATCTAGAGCAGTGGTCCTCAACCTTCTAGTCTGGCGGGTGCCAGACGAAGGACCATGGCTGTGGTCAAGCATCTGCCGAAATGCCACTGAATTTTGGTGGTATTTCGGCAGTGATGCCTCTCGATGATGTCGCTTTGGGGACCCCGATCTAGAGTTTTGGGGCTCTACTGTGCTTTTAAAGTGAAATTCTTGCCTTCAGAGTAGAACTTCACTGTAAAAGTGGCACTGTGAGGGGCCATGTTTATTGTCCTTCAGTGATTTCCATATCAAATACATTCCGTTTTATTATTTCTGACTGCCACCCCAGCAAATACAATCTGGGATCTGAGAGTCAAGCTGGGCTCTTTCCTCCTCATTTGCCCATCTCTCTTAGGGTCTTAATAAAAGTTCTGCAGGTCAAATTCTGCTCCCAGCAATCCCAATGCAGCACCTTTGCCTTCAGGTATAACTGACAGGAACTCAGTAAACAATGCTATTGCTGATGCACAAGAAAGAAGTGACTCCAGCTCCCTTTCTTAGAACTTGATTGTCTCCACAGTGCTAGCAGGAGGAAGTGGATAGCAATCACTATAAATAAGCAGTTATGAAATACAGATAACTGATAAAGGAAGCTAAAGGAAGTTAACCAGTATAGTTAAGGACTATAAGAAGGAATTTTTAAAATGTATCAGGAGAAAAAGCCATCCTAGCAGTAGTTCAGATAAGGATGACTTTCTAGAGGATAAGGGTAGAAAATTTTTAATCTTGATACAGAAAAGGCAGAAAGTTCAATAAATATTTCTATTCTATATTTGAAAAGAAGTTGGATGATTAATTTTTAGCTTATAGCACTAATGAAAGCATTTCTATTCCAACAGTAACTAGGAAGAGTGTAAAAAGCAACTGATAAAGTTAAACATTTTAGATCTGCAGGAGTGGATCATTTGCACCAAAGATCTTCAAAAGATTTGGCTGAGAAGCATTCTGAGCCATTGATGTTGATATTTAACAAATCTCTTCACACTGGGGAAACTCCTAGAAGACAGGAAAAAAACAAATGTTGTGCCAATATTTAAAGACGGGACAACCCAGATAACTATTGGCTGGTTAGCCTTACACTGACCCTGGGCAAAATCATGGAAATGCCAACGTGAGATGCAATCAGTAAAGCCTTAAAAGATGCAGCATAATTAATGCCAACAAACATGGATTTATGGAAAATAGGTCTTATCAAATGAATCTGATTGTTTTTTGATGAGATTATAAGTTTGGTTGATAAAGGTAACTGTGTTGACATAAGAGAGAGACTTCTGTAAGGCATTTAACTTAGTACCACATGACATTCTGATTTACAATATTACCGCTATACAGAATCAAGACAGCACATATGAAATCAGTTAAAAACTATCTAAATGATCGATTTAAAGAAGTAATTGTACATGGGGAATTATCATCCAATAAGGGGTGTTTCTAATGGGGTCCTTCAGGGTTCTGTTCTTGGCATAATGCTATTTAGTATCTTTATCAATTATCTGGAAGAAAACAAAATAATCACTAGTTAAGTTTATAGGTGACACAAAAATTGATGTAGTGGTAAAATAATGATAAGGAGAGGTCAGATTTATAGCGTGATTGGGATCACAACTACAACAGGCTCCTTTGGGAGTGTTATTAAACACTCACACTTCCCAGGTGACTGAATGTACTACGTCTGCCTTTGGTCTTTATCGTTCACATAAGAACATAACAAGGCCATACTGGGTCAGACCTAGTCCACCTAGATCAGTATCCTGTCTTTGGACAGTGGCCAATGCCAACTGCCCCAGAATGAATGAACAGAACAGGGAATCAACAAATGACACATCCTGTTACCCATTCCCAGCTTCTGGCAAACAGAGGCTAGGGACACTTCAGAGCATGGTTTTGTATCCCAGCACATCCTGGCTAATAGCCATGGATGGACCTATCCTCCAGGAACTTATCTAGTTCTTTTTTTAATTGAGAAATACTTCCTTTTGCTTATTTTAAACCTGCTGCCTCTTAATTTTATTGGGTGACCCCTAGTTCTGGTGTTATGAGGGGTAAATAACACTTCCTTATTTACTTTCTCTGCACCAGTCATGATTTTATAGACCTCAATCATATCCTCCCCCCTTAGTCGTCTCTTTTCCAAGCTGAAAAGTCTCTGTTTTATTAATCTCTCCTCATATGGAAACTGTTCTATACAGCTAATCATTTTTTTTTTTTGCCATTTTCTGTAGTTTTTCCAATTCCAATATATCTTTTTTTGAGATGGGGTAACCAGAACTGCAGGCAGTATTCAAGGTGTGGGTGTACCATGGATTTATACAGCTGCAATATGACATTTTCTGTCTTATCTATCCCTTTCCTAACGGTTCCTAACATTCTGTTTGCTTTTTTGACTGCCACTGCACACTGAGTGGATGTTTTCAGAGAACTATTTACAATGACTCCAAGGTCTCTTTCTTGAGTGGTAACAACAAATTTAGATCCCATCATTTTATATGCATAGTTGGGATTATGTTTTCCAATGTTCATTACTTTGCATTTATCAACACTGAATTTCATTTGCCATTTTGTTGCTCAGTCATCCAACTTGTAACTCTTTGCAGTCTGCTTTGGACTTACCTATTTTGAGTAGTTTTGTATCATCTGCAAATTTTGCCACCTCATCATTTACCTCTTTTTCCAGATCATTTATGAATATGCACCTGAGAGGTCAAATAATGTGGGTGGATTTAAACGAAACAAAAACAAAAAATCGGATGGAGACTATTATGGCCACCACCACCATTGGCAACTATGCCAGTTAAGATAATAAGTGTACTAAACTCTTGCTTCAGAGCACAAAATGATTACCTGCAGGGGTCAGCATATACAACACTGAACAGACAATTGGGTTCACTGTGGTCATGTTTTCACTTCTCTCTGGAGCAAGTTCCTAGACTACATGGACAAATGGTCAGCTCCCGTATGGCAAATCCCATAGGTATCTGATACAGCCACAGATCTGGTTGTGTTACTGTTTGGAGAATATTGCCTATCATAAAATGAGGGATGATGACTTTAGACTGAAGTTCTTGTTAGAACGCTAGAAAGAGTTCTCAGTCATTGCAGTGAAGAAACTCAGCTCCTGTAGGTTATTTAGAATAACTAGAGTCGCATGTGCCAAAGTGGTTTTGTATATAGCCTTAAAATAATTATCATAGTCCAACTAAGTAACCTAGCTAACACGAAAGATTCAGGTCAACTAGAAAGAGAGATTGCAACAAGGAAGCCATGACTCTAAGCAGCTGTCCATCTATCCTCTAGTTGGTGCTGGCTGCTGCACTGCTTAGCTATAACAAAAGAAACAAAGAGGTCATCTCAGAACGGAGTGATCCTCAAGCAACCCATCAATGCAGGGTTGGGAAGATTAAAACTTCAGTGGAAGGCTCAGAGAGCAGCACCCTGGCTGATATAGTGTTCCAGGTGTTCATGCCACATGATGTATTTGCCCATCACGTTATGAATTTTTCATCAACATTCATGCAGGAAATCCATATTTTGGGTGGTGATGCCTCCTTCAGTGCTGAAGATGTGAAGAAAATTCAGGTACTGCTGCTTTACTGAAATCTCACGAAGAAATCCAAACCCGTTGCAATAGGAAAAGATGATGATATCTGAGCCTTCTTTCTGGAGCCATTTCCAGCATCACTGCAGAGCTCTTACTTAATTTCGTACATCTGTAACAGTGTAACCGTGCTGCTGTGTCTCTGAGAGGCCCTTCAGCTCGCTATTGAACTGATAAATTCACTGTATTACTTTACACAGATCAATACCCCAGCAGTTATCAGGGGTTGATGTGACCAAAATTGGTTTCAGCCAATTTGTGAGCGTAATAAATGTCCATTTATCAAATCAATTCATTCAGTGGTGCTTCTTAGACTGCCCACATTCATGGGACCACCAGGGTGACTCTTTTCAGGTGTGTGCCAACTGCAGGGTCACCCTCCATCTAGTGAGCTTCTGAATCTACTAACAAGGGTATTCAGGAGCCCTCAGATTTTGCCAGGTTAGAAGTTTACTGCAGGATCTATCTGAACTGAGTCACTGGGTGAGCACAACACTGCTAACTGTGCCAAGCTGTATGGAGATTGTGAGATATGGAGGAAGAGAATCCCTTTTACTGGATCCTGAGTCTCCCACTTGTCTTGATTGGTTGGGAGTTGTTCTGAGGACTAGAGAGCTCAGTGCACACTTAAGATAGTTGTGCATGTGCAGTCAATTCCCCCATAGTCGAACCCTTAACAAGACAGGTACTAAGCATGCTCAGGTATGGGATTTGCAATTTGTCCCTATCAAAGCCATTTTCCTTGGGATCAAGGCCAGGTGCTGCTCCAATTCTTTCCTTTGTCAGATGGCAACTTTCAACCCTCAGATATCTCAGCTGTAGGACTGTTCAGAAAGGTCATTGTGTAATTTTGTAACATGAACACTGGATTTTCTGTCACTTCCCTTTCATTCAAAATGGCTGAAGAGTATTTGCTCAAACTTGAAAAAACCCAAACAAAAGAGGCAAATCTCCTTTGGGCAGAACCCAAAGACGGGAAATTTTAGTCCCGAAGGTTCAGAAAATCAACAACTGAAAACCGTGGCAACCTTAACTATAAATGATTGCTACCAGGCACCCAATGTAATACTATTAATATTATATAGACACACACAATTACATATTGTCTATCGGGAGGATGTGAGGACATGAAACAGAAAATACACATTTTTTAAAGAGCTCTCACCCTTTGATATAATCTGAGAAGGGATCCCTTCCTGGGGAATCACCAGAGCATGCAGTGAATTTACCGTGTCTGTATGTTTGTGTGCAAGGACAAACAAGATTTGATGATAACCAGAAGGAGTGCAGTGATTTATTAAAGTGCCCTGGAAACATCATCATAAACCATTTAGCTGTTCATTTGCATGAGCACTTGCAGCATCTAGGCCTTTGTCAGTTTCTAACATTACAGAAGAGATCTGCTTGTTTTTTTCTTGGATGTTGCAGTGCTACCTGAAATACTCTAGTTTGATTGCATTAAAATACATCATAGAAAAATAGGGAGCATCCACATCTGTACAGTGTAGAGCATCACTTAAATACATTTATGCTTCCTCCCTTCCACAGGGCTAAACTGATCAGCAGATTGGAAGACAGGAAGGAATTTCCCCACTCAGAGTACTGGCAGGAACAGCGGACAGTTAGGGTTTCCCTCCTTCCCCTGGAGCAGTGAGCAGAGATCATCTGTCAGGATCTTCTAGGTGTAATCCCAAACTATCACAGTCCTGCCCTGGTCCTTCCCTTCTTCTAGAGCAGCAGAGACAGTGGAGATGTAGGACTGAGATATAATTCTATGGAAAATCAAAGAGGAATACTGCTTCCTCATTCATGAGGACATGGTGAATCAGCTACTGTACTCGTCTTAGTTCTACTACAGGAGGCTCAAATACTATATAAGAGAAAATCATGCAGTTGCAAAGAGCAAACCAAACCAACTTCCTTTACTCTCATATTGTTTTTCCTGCTCTACTCGTCTCTTCCAGCTTCTCAGTGTGCAAACTGCACCAACCCTCAAACTCAGCCTCCTTTAGCCCCTAATTTCAGAACTGCTCTATTAGGTGATGGAAGTTGCATGTCAGCAAGTGGGTGTGAGTCTGAAGAGAGTGCACTTGAGTTTACTGGAGTCTTTTATTCCAAATGAGAATGTCCCCTCACATAGACTGGCACTGAAAGAACAAGAGGTGTGAATTAAAACATTTAGTCAGTTCAGGGGAAGCTTCTGAACACACAAATTAATGTAACTTGCATGCTTAGCGCAGCAGCAGAAGGTGCAAGATTCAGTGTTTTAGCTTCACTGCTCTCCTCAGAATCTGGGCACCACTGCTTCTGAAACCGGCTCCTAGATCGGTGCTCTAAACCCCATTCTCCTTTTCACTCTGGGATGGGAGTCTCTGGAGACTGTTGGGATCATACAAGAGGCACTGAATCAAATCAGATGATTACATTAAGGAGGAGGTTATAAATTAAAACCTAAACATATCAGCTAAATTTGGTAAATCTTAAGAGACATTGTATAGTCTGTCTCCTAGCCAAAGAAATAACATGTACTGTATCCACGGTGGAAAGCAGAAGGGCGCACTGATTCCGTAAAGTGGCGGCAGAAATAACTGAACGGTGAGCACTCAGAAGGCTAATTGCTGGCTAAATTCAACGTTATTGAAACAAAACAACAAAACCGGGGCAGCGGGGATCTCAGTCTAATATCCCGAGGCTGCTGGGGTACCTAGCGCTTTCCCTATAATTCAATAAGAGAAGCCTCCATAAAGGCAACGGCTTTAATGTGCACAAACACCACCTGTGTCAGAAACAGGCACTACCCATTAATCAAAGCTTCCCAATTAGCCCGTCCGGCTGCCTCCAGGCACAGCCGTAACCCTTCTCAAAACAGGGACGGTGTCTGCTGTGTTAGCAGTGGGAGAGGCAGCTCTTCCATGGGCTGCGAAGGCCTGTCTTTGTTAACGATATTGGTATGGTTTTGTATTTATGATCATCAGCTGCACGCGCCTGTGTTCTGACCTTAGCTCTGTCTCACCTTATTGTCCTATTTCCAGACACTGAATCTGGGTGACGGAATTGTTCAGGGAACTATTAACAGGATATGGAGGCTTTCGGGTCTGGGTCAACGTATCAAATCCAGCCCAGGTTGCTAGTAACTGAAAGTCATTATTGCCTCACGGCTTTTCAGGCAGCCTGTGTGAAATGAATTGCTTGTGATCAAACTGTTAAAACACACTGAATGGTACTAATGCAACTTCACCCACTTGGGGTGCCAAATGAGAGGCCACTTGCAGTGTGATTGTCTCTTATGTGCTTTGATCAGCAGTGAAATAACTAACACTACACATTCAACTTCTCCTGGCTAGACTTCAGAATTACCACTCCTTCAAACAAATATGGGCACTTCACACCTCTCAGAGCTACTGTTTCTGCTGTCTGCAGACTCAGGAAGATCACACTGGCTCACATTTTAAAGATGTTTTTCACAACCATAAGGGCTAGAATCCTACTTTTTTTTCCTCTCTTTTAAAACAATAAAAGCTTAGACTCTGGAGCACAAGACATAGCCGCAAGGGGAAAGTAACCGCTCTCTGAGTTGCCACAAACTGGCCTAATTCGATCCCCTGGGGACTGAGGGGCTCAGTCCTGCTCTGAGTGTGATCAATAAAAGGTATGAAAACAGTTACACACATAGGTAAAACTTTTCAATGCATGTCACTTGAGAGTCTCTGCACCTACATATGGAACCCTTGTAGCTCCAGATCTATAAACCGCTGGGCTCACCTAGAGGCATCTCACACAGCTGCAGAGTTTGTTAGAAGAGGGATGTGAAAATAAAACACACAAACAATTAATAATATGAACTATGCAGTAAAGGAGATGGGTAATCCACTAAAATGTACATCTTCAGAGAACCATCATCACAGGACATCAATGACCTGCTCTCTGAAGACATCCTTCCTAATGGATTGCCTCTCATCAACATTAAAAAGACTCCAGGACCATCTCTAGGAGACCGTGGAAATCAGTGAACACGGTGCACAATTTTATTTTTCTTTTTGGTAAATGAAACAGGTAAATGAGCATCCATTATTTACAGAAATGGCAAAATAAATAAAGTGATCACCCAAAATAAGTGAAGCTTTAGAGGGTAAGAGAATTTGCAACGCCCTATTCAAAAAATAAGTTCAGTAACGGCAACTGTCCAGTGCTGTTCTATGACAGCTAGTTATATACCCTTCCTTTCCCTTCTATTCTGTATACGTTCATATACTGCGCTCATCACTGTAACATCTGAGCAACTTCCACTTGTGTGTTAAGCCAACACATTGGTCAGGTGTTGTCTGTTTTTTCATCCTCTCTCCGGGGGAAAGTCTTGTTTGGGTAGGCTTTTATTTAATTTTTAAAAATAAATGTACACATTGCTAAACATTAATGTTAGAGACGGCAAGGTCAAAGAAATATATCTTGGCCTTGGAGTGGAAGGTGGTGAGGTTGGTGATGGCTCTTGGGGGGTTCCACTCCACAGTTCATTCCCTAAACAATTCATCTCCCTACTTGGTATTCACAGCTTGGCAACATTTGTAAACAGTTTCCACCTCAGCCTGAGATCTTGTCAGATCTAACAAATTTAATAGAGTCAACCCTGAATGGTCCCTTGCAATATTTGTTAACTGCTTAGGCTAAACAATCTGTTCAACCTTGTATTTAGTTGTGACACTCTGATTAAGTTTCCCAGACCTGAAGAAGAGCTCTGCGTACCTTGAAAGCTTGTCTTTCTCACAAACAGAAGTTAGCCCCAAAAAAGCTATTACCTCATCCACCTTGTTTCTCTAATAGCCTGGGACCAACACAGCTACAACAACACTGCATATGATGGGAGGCATTCACGGCACTACAGATACTAGAGCTGGTATAAACTTATTAAGTCACTTTGTCCAGTCCTGGTCTGTGCAGGACTGTTCCCTGAAGTGTGTTTCCTGATGCTTTGTCCAATTTAGATTTAAAGTATTCCACATAGTGAGGTTTCCAAGACTTGCTTTGGGAGACTATGCCACAGCTTTAAAAATATTATCATCAGACCCTTTTCTGATGCTCAGCCTACATTCTCCTTTTCTTAAGTACTCTTGGGGTGAGGGGTTTCCCAGCAACCCTCCAATCCTCAACATTTTGCAATGCAAAATAAATGAACTAAATCCTTGGTGTTAGCAGCCTTAGATATCTGTAGGCAGTACTGTAGGAAATGAGTTTTCTGATATTATTCCTCTTTCTATTGGTATTCAGTCAATTCCCTACCGAGGGATAAGGGCCTGGAAAATTATCAAGAGTAGGCACTCTCCCCGCTTTTCTGCTGCCTACCATTCCAGCAGGACTGTGCAAAACAGTCCTCCTTGTGACTCTCCCATGTTCTAAGTACATCATGATGCCTCACTGAGACTGAAATGAAATGATGGCATGTTAAAAGAGCACCACTACATGCTGGAGGAGACAAGATCTAGTGCTGAGGGTAAGCAGTGGAGCAGTTAATCTGGAAGCCCTACTAACAAACCAGTCAACAATAGCGCACAGAAAATCCTGCTCTGTCTTTTTGCATGGAGAGGTTAGAAGATCCTCTATTCAACAGATGAGAGCCCTGACAATTTCTCTCTCAAATCTATTCCTGTGTAAAAACGTCTCCTTGAGGTCCCATACTGGAATCACGATACTTCAGCTCCAGAAAGACTAGATATTAGTCCACATTTCAATGACAGTCAATGTCACTCCTACATTGGGCAGATGAATCAATGTCTCTATCAAGCCCCCCACAAGAACATGAGAATGGCCATGCTGGATCAGACTCAATGATCCATCTAGCCTGATATCCTGTCTTCTCATAGTGACCAGCGCCAGATGCTTCAGAAGGAATGAACAGAACAGGACAATTTCGAGAGATCCATCCCCTGTCGTCCAGTCTCAGCTTCCGGCAATTGGAGGTGGAGCTGGAGCATGAGATTGCGCGTTTGACCACCTTAGCTAATAGCCATTGATGGACCTATCCTACATGAACGTATCTAATTCTTTTTTTAAGCCAGTTATACTTCTGGCCTTTGCAACATCCCCTGGCAAGGAGTTCCACAGGTTGACTGTGTGTTGTGTAAAAAAGTACTTACTTGTGTTTGTTTTAAACCTGCTGCCTATTAGTTTAATCAGGTGATCCCTAGTTCTTGTGTTATGTGAATCTCTAATGTGTTACATGAATCCCAGTCTCTTCAAGCAATGCACATGAGCCCTCTGCAGCAATGAAAAACCTACTGGGCCTCACTGTGAATTAGGCACCCATCCCACCTCTGCACATCAGTTCACCGCAGTAATCTGGTAGGAATTAGTCCAGGATCACAGGTTTAGCAAATACTACATGCTCTCTTTTTTGTGGGATGTAGAACAATTAACAGTAACTGATCTTACCAGCTCCCACTGTTGCTATGGCATTCTCTTGCCCAATGATATGCTCTTTTAGCCGCTGCTCCAGTGGAAATCTGCGTCGTTCCTCTAACTCTCTTTTACGTTGCTCCTCCTGGAACTGTGGACAGGAAACAAATACTATGAGCGAAATATTTTTTCATCCAACAACAACTAATGTCTATATAGTGCCTTTCATGCAAAGGACCCTAAAATGCTTTGCAAACATGTATATGAATTATACACAGGGATCACTTCTAATCACTGAAAAGTAGCTATATGTGGGGTGGGACATGGCTGTTGTTAACAGCACCCAGTGCAACACTGTACACATTTAGGAAAAAAAATGAAAAATATTGCATCTGGGAGAAAATGAAGGGGGGAATTTAGGTGGCAGAATGTAATTAGTCAAGCTGGATTTTAATGGGTGGTCTTTAATGACAAGGAGTGATCAAAAACTTGATTGTGCATCTCACTTGAAAGATGGCACCAATAGATGGCTCTTTGCTAGGCCAGTGATGTAGCACTGAGTGGAAAGAGCACTTCCCACTGAATCGCCCAGCCATGTAATAACAAGAGTGAGCTTGCTTATCTCAATAAATAAAAATACGAATTAATAATAATATCTGGATCTTCCTTAGCATCTTCTACTCCAGGGTCTCAACACACTACACTCATTAATGAATTAAGCCTTACAACAACCTGTGAAGTACGGAGGAACCATTATTATCCTGTTTCGTGGACTGGAAAAACGAGGCACAGAGCAGCTAAACTCCAAAGACCCCAAAGGGCTTTGCATACACATAATGTACAAAGGGGTCACGGACAGAAGTTCGTTTACTTTGAGTATTTGCCTTCTTTCAGCTCCAGTTCACAAGGAAATCAGTCCTGCTCCTCTCGCATGAGGAGCTGGGCCCGGTGATTCATGCATTTGTCCTCTCTGCGCTCTTACTGAAATGTGCTGAACACAATGTCAAATGTCCAGCTGGTGCAATGTGCAGCTTCCCACCTCCTCCTCCCCCGCGAGCCCATCAGGCCTGTGCTTCAATTCTTCCACTGGCTCCCAGTTCCCTTCGCCTGACAGTTTAAGGCCTTAAAATCATTAACTGATCCAGTCCCAGCTACATTAGACACTGTGCCTCCATCTCTGAACCACCAAGCCAGCAGTACTCCTCTGGAACAAGGCAGAGCACAAAGCCCAGAGCGAGACGTGGAATGAACTTTCAGGAGATTAGCTGAATCCAGGCTCTAACCATCTTTAGGAAATGCTGTGAATGCTGAGAAAGCCTTTCCCACCGTGACCAGAATGACATTCGCAGCTGCACCTGTCCCCTACTCAACTTGAAACTGAAAAAAATCCAACTCTGAGCAGAGACTTCTATAACTTGGCAAAAAGAGAAGAATCAGAGACCACATGAAGTCCACTAGGGATTTTGCTATTGCCAGTCAAATTTTACATGGAAAGTGCCCAGAAACTGGTGATGGGCGACAGCGCAAAAAGCCTACAATGGAACAATTGATAGGGTCTTTTCATCATGAAAGAAGCTGACAAACATCTACATAGGAGCAGAAGACAAACCTTAGAGAAATGTTTTAAAAGGTGTTCTGCAAAGGTGTCAGGAGGGATGTCCTATTTAAAGGGGGTTCTGTCAGGAGACTTGAATTGGTCAACTCTGAGTAATTTGAGCAGACATTTCCCTTTTAAAATTCCCATGTTACAATCCATAAGTGTAGGGTTTTTAGCCCTGGTTTCCTGGTCAAGAACCTGGAGTACACTGTGGCTCTCTGAATTCCCCTGGAACTTAATAGGAAAAAATCTGCCTTTCCAGTGAGCTTGCACTGGGGGAAGCAGTGACAATTAGAAACAAGGAGAACAGAAAGGCCTAAAGAACATAGCAGTGATGCTTTGAAAATCCCAGTGACGGGGCACCCTGTTGTGACTGGGTATCCAGGTAGCTTTGACACTCAGTACTGACAGCAGTTTTCCAAAGGACAAACAAGGCCAGTTTTCTGCTTTAGAAATCCTGCTTATTGTCTGACCATCCAGTTCCTCAGCAGAGCACCAAAGGTGGTTGTCTGCCCCTCCCTCTGCATGTGACTCACTCAAGGTCAACAAGTGAGTCAGTGGGACTCCTGGCTAACACTCCTGTGCTCTAACCACTAGACGATTATGCCTTGTTGGTACACTGAAAACACAGCACCCTGATAATGGACTTTGATGCAATGCAGAGATTTAGCTAAAAGGAGGTCTTTCTAAGGGAACACCTGGGATTCTGACTGGTGTACAATCTAAGCATTTAAACTGTCTTCTGAAGGGGACACTCTCACAACAAAAGCCGAACTCTGCTGTGAAAGCTGCAGCAGCCAGAGTGGATAAAACACATCAGCCAGTTTGCCAGTGTTTCCCTGTTATGGTAGTGACCCTGACAGAAGTTAAAAAAAATAAATAGCAAACAATCCAATTTTGGCTGCTGCTATCAGTCTACTGTATAACTGAGAGATCCCATCAGTCCTGATGTTTCATATGGAGCAATAACTTCACTGCTGATCCCAGTGGAATGACACATGGAGGATAGAATCCAGTGTGTCAACTGTGTATCGCCCGCAGGCTTCGCATATATCACCAGGCTCAAACTACTGCAGCTCCTTCTATATATCTATGTCTTTCTATATATCAGGACAAATAGTTAATTTCTTTTTTAAAGCAGTGTGAGGAATACAAGCTGTGCTGGTGGAATCCATACGATCCGTTCTGGTTTAGATGTAAAAGGAAGGGAGTGCACAACAGGAGAAGTAATGGAATGGACTGTGGCGCTCGTCTCTTTGGGAACCGTCTCCCTCTGGAAGACCAAGACCTGGGACACATGGTGTTAGAATTTAAAACATGAGGACACAAGAGATTCGGGGAAGGAAGCAAGACTATTCAGATCTCGAAGAGAGTCTGCACTTTAATGTCACTATGAGCAAAGACAAGCTAGTGCTTTGCAGAATCCCTCTCGTTGCCTCTGCCTGAGCGTATTTCCAGGGCAGGCCCTCAAAAGAGGCACCACCGTGTTAAGTGAGAGCACGCCCGCTTCTCTCTTCTGAACTGAATTCTGTCTTGCGTTATTGTGTTTCACCCCCCTGTCCTATGACTGCAGTTGTGTTTGAAACAGGAAAACGCTTAAGTTACACTGTGATTGGATAAACAGGTCCCTCAGGCTCCCCACAGCTACAGTGCTTAATGCAGTGCTGATGAGCCTATTGGGAAATGGATGTGAGAAGGGTCCTACCAAATTCACAGCCATGAAAAACATGTCATGGACTTGAAATCTGGTCTCCCCTGTGAAATCTGGCTATTGTAGGTGGCGTTGCTGCCTTCAGAGCTGGGCACCTGGCCGGAAGCCAAAGCAACACAGAAGTAAGGGCGGCATGATGTGGTACTGCCACCCTTACTTTTCCGCTGCTGGTGGAGTCAGCACTGCCTTCAGAGCTGGGTTCCTGGCCACCAGCCATCGTTCTTCGGCCACCTAGCTCTGAAGACAGTGCAGAAGTAAGGGTGGCAATACAACGACCCCCCTACAATAGCTGTGTGCTTCCCTTCCCCCCTCCTCGGTGACCCTGTTTTGAGCTGGGATCCTCTCGGTTACAACATTGTGAAATTTAAGATTTAAATATTTGAAATCATGAAATTCAAGATTTTTAAAATGTTGTGACTGTGAAATTTACCAAAATGGACCGTTAATTTGGTAGGGCCCCAGATATGACCTATTAGACACATACAGATTATTATTACAGTGCCTATGCAGTAAAAAAAGGCATAATTCCCCGTATGGGAATAACCAATACCAATATAAACTCTTTTATACCAGCATAACTGCATTCACACTGTGTGTGTGTGTATATGTACTGCTTTAATTATACTAGCGTAGTTAAAAACAGCACAACTTATGTGTGTAGACAAGGCCTATGTGAGGGCAAAGCCAGCACCATCATCTTCCTGTGACTTGGTTTTTTTTTATTTCATGTTTCGCAAAGGTTTTGTGGGGAAGATTTCTCAGGTCCAGGACAGAATTTCTGAGAGACAGAGGGAGACACCTCTGGAATAGCCAACAGCCCAGTAAGACAGGAGAGTCCTTTGGCTCAAGCCCTCACTCTGCCTGATTTGGGACAGGGACTTGACCCTGGGTCTCTCACCTCCCAGTTCCCCAAGGTCTCGTTTTCATTCTGCACCAGAAAGATAATACATTTCAAAACCTCGACACTTTTCACAAAATGGAGACAGCAGAGAACAAAATACAAGAGGAAAATCCACCATTTTATAAAAACACAGAATCCAAGGTCAGGCCAGTATTCTTGCCCATCTATCTTGGTTTTATACTGCATTCATCACAGTAATATCTAGAGCTCCTTCAAGTTTTTGACAAACAGGATTTTAATTCTAACCCCACCTGGAAGAAGTTTGTTCGAACAGAGGCTGTTAACAGGGGAGTTTCGGTGGCAGAAGCGCCAGGCTCAGCTACAGACTTCTGTGCTTGGAGGCAGCAGGACTTAGTGAGTGCTGTATTTGGTCCCTTTGTGGATTGTTTATTTGACTGTTGTTTGTTCACTCTCTGTGTACAGGCAGCATAGCTGGGCTGTGGGCCCCTGAGTAAGTCCTTGGACCTTTGATCAGCCCAGCTGTTTGAAGTCTCTGCCTCTGGAGCTCAGCTGAGCTAAACGGGGAAGACGTGGTCACTTGCTAGGCGAACTAGAGAGCTGTGAACGCAGACCACGAACAGGGGAGTTATGAAAGGGTCTGTGAGTGCCTTTCCTTCCAGGTTCAGCACTGTCTATGATCTCAAGATGGCCACTGATGGAACAGCGGCAGTGACTGGCAGTGTGCAACGTTCTCTTTCCTGCCTGACGACATAAGTGATTTCCTGGGCATGAAGTGGAATTTGGTGGCCATACTGGGAGGAAAAGATTCTTGAACTGGGAGGGCAGGGGGAAAGTTGAGATGCTACTAAGAATCAGAGAAGCCGAGGAGTTTCTAGACAACCAGATTCAGGAAATACCAATACCCCAGGTTCCAAGCAGAATAGAGCAGGTCACAAAGGAATCAGTGAGAGAGGGACTCAGAGAGGAGGCTTGGAAGTTTATAATTGCAAGAGGTCATGGCAGCATTGCCCATGGTTGCAGACAGATGAGCATAGGCAGACTATGGCCACCAGAGAGAAGAGAAGCAGGAGGAATTCCACACAGCTAGAAGTTTATCATCAATATTGGGTTCTCAACATGGAAATTACAAAAGATACCTCTGTAGATCCAGGTGGTCCAAGAGAATGCATAGCCGTATGGGACAGATATGTATGGAAGCTTGGCCCAGCCTATAAGAAAATCAAGCTTACCCACAAAGATTTCTCCAGCTGTGCAAAGAAGACATACAGTCCTTGCTGGAGATTCGATACTCAGAAGAATACAAAGAACATTCTGCAAGGGACAGGCGGACAAGATGGTGTCCTGACTTCCTGGAGTCAAGACATGAGATGCTGCTCTAAGCCTGGATAGGCTTCTGAAGTCTATGGGCAAGGAACCATTGGTAATGGTTCATACTGGCACTAATGACACTGCGTCGCGGGATATCTTGCAGAGAGTAGATGACTTCAGGGGACTTGGAAGCATGCTGAAGAAGAATAATGTCCAAGCAATCTTCTCTGAGATCCTTCTTGTTGCACAAGCACAGAAAAACAGAAGGCAAAAGATGCTGTAAGTGAATCGCTGCCTAGGTAAGTGATGTAGGGTAAAGGGCTTTGGTTTTGTGGAACATTGGCCCACCTTCTACAGGGAGAGGGGGCTCTATGGTTTGCATGGCCTCCACCTCAGTAGAAAGAGGACCAACCTCCACAGAAACAGGTTGGCCAGAGTAGTCAGGACGGGGTTAAACTAACAGCAGAAGGAGAGGTAAAAGTGGGAAGATATGAGCACTCAGCACAAAAATCAAGATGTTGTGAATAAACTTAATAAGAAACCAAACGACATGAAAAGAAAAAAAAATTAAATTGCCTCTACGTTAATGCTAGGATCCTGGGTAACAAACAACCACCATTGGAATTGCTCATTTATGAACATAAATTCAATCTAGTTGGTGTTACTGAAACTTGGTGGGATGAGTCACACAATAGGAATGTTAAAATCAATGGTTCTAACCTATTTAGGAAGGATTGAGCAGCCAAAATGGGACGGGGAGGGGCACTCTACCTCAAAAATGGCAGTACCTGTTTCTGAGTCACTGATAACGCAGAAGAAAATGATCTTGAATGCTTATGGATCATATCCTAACAGATCAAGCACAAGATGGGGTATTAGTTGGTGTCTGCTACATACACCAAATCATACAAGGGAACAGGATGACCAGCTCCTTATGCAACTATCTATAATGTGCAGGGGGGGAAAAAAACCTGTGCGATCATCAGAGACTTCAAGTGGCATATGCTGGAGGTCTCATGCTACTTGGAATTTCTAAATATTACAGATAACAATTTCCTAATTCAAAAAGTATTTTAGTCAACATAAGGGAATTCTGTATTAGACTTTGTCCTAACCGATAAAGAGGAACTGACCACAGAAATACCTGACCACAGAAATAGCTTAGGTACACATGATCATGACTTGATCACATTTATAAGGTGTAAGCAGAATAAAGTCCAGAGTAGTAACATATATACTTGGTGCTTTAATAGGGCAAATTTCATAAAGCTGAAAATAATTATGAGCCAAAAAAGCTGGGAGGAAGAATTTAATCAGGAAACTGTGAATGATAATTGGGAATCATTTAAGGAAACCTTACTAGATGCACCAAAAGCCACAATCCCACAATTGAGGAAAATGGCTGCATGGGTTACAAAATCAATCTGGTTGAGAAGGGAGGTGAAGGCAGCTGTAAAAAATTAAAAAATAATACTTAACAAATGGAAAAAAGGTGAAGCTGATAGTAATGAATATAAATCAGAAGTTAATAATTGTAGAAAAATGGTAAGGGAAGCCAAGGGACACAAGGAGAAAGCCATGGCCAGTAGTTAAGGAAATAAGGAGTTCTTTAACTATATTAGGAACAAAAGGAATCCTAACAGTTATATTGGTCCATTACTAAATGGAAATGGTAGAATTATCAACATTAATGCTGAAAAGGCAGAGGTGTTCAATAAATATTTCTGTTGTATTTGAGGGGAAACAGATGATGTCGTCTGTGGCAGATTTAATCTCAAGAAAAGCTTCATAACTATGGTTCTAGTCATATTATACAATGATGATAACACTCTTTCCATTCCAGTAGTATCTTGGGAGGCTATGTTTATCAGCAGCTCCTAAAGTCAGATATTTTGAATTAGGAGGTCCAGATAACTCGCATTCAGGACCTTTAAAAGAGCTGTCTGAGAAGCTCACTGGACTGTTAATGCTGATTTTCAATAAGTCTTGGAACACTGGGGAAGTTCCAAAGGACTGAAATAAAGCTAATGTTATGCCAATATTTAAAAAGGGTAAATGGGATGACCCAGGTAATTTTTGGCCTGTCAGTCATCAATCCCAGACAAGATAATGGAGCAGCTGATGTGGGACTCGATTAATAAAGAACACGAGAACGGTAATCTAATTAATGCAAATCAACATGGGTTATGGAAACTAGATCCCGTCAAAATAACTTGATATCTTTAGTTGATGAGATTACAAGTTTGTCTGATAAAGGTAATAGTGTTGACATAATATAGAATCATAGGGCTAGAAGGGACCGCAAGGGTCATCTAGTCTAACCCCCTGCCAAGATGAAGGATTTGTTGTGTCTAAACCATCCAAGACAGGATGGCTCCAGCCTTCTTTTAAAAACTTCCAGTGAAGGAGCTTCCACAACCTCCCTAGGCAATCTGGTCCATTGTCCTAGTGTTCTTTCAGTTTTTCCCCAAGATTTAATCTAAATCTGCTATGCTGTAGTTTGAACCCACTGCCTCTTTCCAGCCTTCCGTGCCAAGAGAGAAAAACTTTTCTCCATCTTTTTTATGGCAGCTTTTCAAGTATTTGAAGACTGATACTGCTTAATCTCCTCTTTTCCAAACAAAATATACCCAGTTCCTTCAGCCTTTGTTCTATGGTTTGCATTCCATCCCTTGGACCATCTTTGTCGCTCAACTCTGGATCCTTTTCCAGTTTCTCTACATCCTTCCTATACATTGCTGACCACTACTGGACACTGTACTCCAGTTGAGGCCTAATTGGAGCCAAGCAGAGTGGTACTATCACCTCCCATGATTTGCATGCCATGACTCTGTTAATGCAACCTAAAACTGTATTTGCTTTTTTTGCAACAGCATTGCACTGCTGACTCATGTTGAGATTGTGATTCACCACCACTCCCAGATCCTTCTCAGCAGGGCTGCTGCCAAGCCAGTTATCCCTCATTCTGTATTTGTGCATTTTTTCTTCCCTACATGTAGTACCTTTGTTTTTGCTGAATTTCATTTTTTTGTCCCTGGCCTAGTTCTCCAATTTATCAAGATCCCTCTGGATTTTAGTTCTACCCTTCAAAGTGTTGGCATACCCCCACCCCCAGCTTTGCATCATCTGCAAATTCGATCGGTATGCTCTCTATTCCTACACCCAGGTCATTAATAAAAATGTTAAACAAGATGGGACCCTGAAGAGATCCCTGTGGAACCCCACTTGAGATGTCCCTCCAATCTGACAGCATTACATTAAGAGTTACCCTTTGTTTGTGGTTGTTTAATCAATTATGTATCCACTTCATGGTAATTCCACCAAGTCCACATTTCTCCAGTTTTCTTTTCAGAATGTCATGTAGGACTGTATCAAAAGCCTTGCTAAAGTCCAGGTATATTACGTCCACTACATTTCCCCCATCTACAAAAGCAGTTACCTTGTCAAAGAAGGAAATCAACCTGGTTTGGCATGATTTGTTCTTAGTAAATCCATGCTGGCTGCTAGTAATTACCTCTTCATCTTCTAGGTATTTGCAAACTGAATGTTTTATACATTACTCTAGTAGCTTCCTAGGTATCACCGTTAGGCTGACGGGCCTATTGTTCCACAGCTCCTCCTTTTTAAAGATGGTTAGCCCTTCTCCAATCCTCTGGGACCTCTCCAATCATCAATGAGTTTGTAAATAATATCATCAGTGGCTCCTAGATTTCTTCAGCTAATTCCTTCAATACTCTTGGGTGAATAGCATCTGGTCCCGCTGACCTGAATTCATTCAAATTGGTCAGAAGATCTCTGATGTGTTCTTTATCCCGATTTGCATCCCTTCTTTATTTTCGGTGGTAACTTCACTAGTCATCCAGTCACATGTTATTTTTTTGTGTGAAGACTGAAGCAAAGTAGGTACTGAGCAGCTCTGCTTTCCTATCATCTTCCATTACCAGCTCACCTTCAACACTGGGCAGCAGACCCACACTGTCCTTGAACTTTCTTTTTTGTCTGACATATTTGACTAACTCCTTCTGGTTGTCCTTTACATTCTTTGTCAGCTGGAACTCATTCTTTGTCCTGGCTTTCCCGATTCTGTCCCTACACACTCATGCTATTCCCACGTATACTTCCTCGGTGACATGCCCCTCTTTCCATTTCCTATATGTATCCCTTTTGGTTTTTAAATAGCTCAAAAGCTCCTTGTGCAGACACACTGACCTTTTCTGACTCTTCTTTTCCTTCCTCTGCAGCGGAATAGCTTGATGTTGAGCCTCCAGTATTACATCTTTTAGGAACTGCCATCCCCCTTCGACTCCTTTCCCACTTTCTTCACCGTTCTTCAGTCCCGCCTCCACTACCCTCCCTGATTCTTTGGCATGCTGTGCCCACAGTCAGGGGCGGCTCTAGGCATTTCGCAGCCCCAAACACAGCAGGCACGCTGCGTTTGGTGGCACGCCTGCGGGAGATCCACCGAAGCCGTGGGACCAGCGGACCCTCCGCAGGCATGCTGCCGAAGGCAGCCTGCCTGCCGACCTTGTGGCGACCGGCAGAGAGTCCCCAGTGGCTTGCCGCCCCAAGCACGTGCTTGGCGTGCTGGTGCCTGGAGCCGCCCTGCCCGCAGTACCAAATCCTGACATCTATCCAGAAAGTCTTCGTTTTCTCTGACGCAATGCAGGATCAATACTTGGACCTCCAGTCCTCTGACCTTTGCTTCCAGCATGGAGACCAGCTGACACTTTGCACAGATCAAGTCACTTCTCTCCTCTAAGAGAAAGACACACATGGCATATCCTGTGCAGGTCATAACAGCAGATCCCTCACTATCCATTTTTTCTACCTTGTAATGTATCAAGAGCCTCCTTGGATAATGTATTTACTGCTTGTACAAGGCTGAAATGCAGAAACTCTGTGGGCTCTCCCCCTAGGCAAACGCCCACACAAACTCACTCTGTTTGGGTCTCCTCTCTTCGCTGCTCACTAGGTTCACAACATACTTAAGATGTCTGTAAGGTATTTGATTTGGTACTGCACAACATATTGATTCAAAAACAAGAATGACATAAAATTAACATGGCACACATTAAATGGATTAAAAACTGGCTAACTGATAGGTCTCATAATCTAACTAACTGGGAATCATCTTCAAGTGGTCCCAGAAGGGTCTCACAGGGATTGGTTCTTGGCCCTATGCTATTTAACATGTTTATCAAGGACCTGGAAGAAAACATTAAAACATTACTGATAAAGTTTGCAGTTGACACAAAATTGGGGGAATGGTAAATAATGAAGAGGACATATCACTGATTCACAGAGATTTAGATTGCCTGGTAAACTGGGTGCAAAGAATGTGTGTTTTAATATGGCTAAATGTAAATGCTTATATCCAGGAACCAAGAATGTCAACCATAGTTACAGGATAGGGGACTCTAACCTGAGAAGTAATGACTGAAAAAGATGTGGAGGTTGTGGTGGATAATCAGCTGAACATGAGCTCCCAAACGTGATGCTGTGGCCAAAGAGCTATTGTGATCCTGGGGCGTATAAATAGGAATCTCAAGAAGGAGCAGAGAGGTTATTTTACCTGTGTATTTGGTGCTGGTGTAACCACTGTTGGAATCCTGTGTCTAGTTCTGGTGCCCACAATTCAAGAAGGAAGTTGATAAATTAGAGAGGGTTCAGAGAAGAGCCACAGGAATGATTAAAGGATAAGAAAACCTGCCTTATAGTGATAGATTCAAGGAGCTCAGTCTGTTTAGATTAACAAAGAGAAGATTAAGGGGAACTGGGTATAGTCTAGAAATACCTACATGGGAAACAAATATTTCATAATGGGCTCTTTAATTTAGCAGAGAAAGGTATAACACGATCCAATGGCTGGAAGTTGAAGCTAGACAAATTCAGATGGGAAATAAGGCATATATATTTAACAGTGAGAATAGTTAGCCATTGGAACAATTTACCAAGAGTCACTGTGCATTCTGACAATTTTAAAATCAAGATTGGATGTTCTTCTGGTCTAGGAATTATTTTAGGGAAGTTCTCTGTGTCATTCAGGAGGTCAGACTAGATGATAACAACGGTCCCTTCTGGCCCTAGAATCTATTAATTGTTTGTTTTGTTTTTAATTTAACACACTGAAGTCTCAAATTTGGGGGCAGAGGCAAAACACTTGCTCCAAAGGCCTGCGGTGTGGTGGAGCTGATGTTCCAAGAGAGGACTGGGCTTGTGCCAGTTTCCTGCACCCCAGACTAGTTGGATGAAGTACAGCACCTCTTCTGCCTTAGAAAACGACTCTTAGCCACAAGGGTGATGACAGGGCAAGGACTGCAGAGGGTCACGGAGACACCGATATAGCTGATGACAGCAACCTGCCGAAGTTTGGGGAGGAAAGACTGAAGTGCTGGGACCTGCCTTCATTAGTTCTTTTGGTGTGACACTGTGCTGTGATACTAAGAGGCACCGCAAAGCACTTGCAGCCCAGCAAGGTGTAGGGTTCCAGGGGCTTGAAGACAACTTTCTGCACTACTAATTTTTGGCTGTTCCAGGGCTGGAGAGGCCCCTAGTGTAACTCAGCCCTGGACTTCTCTATGGGCTGCAGCACAGCTCTGAATGTCTGCAGGGCTGTGGGCTGCAACCAGACCTGCAACACACCCCCATCCCTGGCACGCTACCTACACCAGCACCAGTCCTCAGGAGGCAGCCTTACATCTGTCTCATAGTGTCTGTGCCAGAGGACTCCTCCTCCAATCTGAACTGGGGATTTTAGAGCCCCTTCACACTGCTCCAGCACTTTTACCCACAGAGGGGCTGGAGTGGGGGGTGAGGATATCACTCTCTGTTTAGTAGCAAGACATAACTTTCACTGATTTTTGACACCAACCATTTTTCTCCCTGTGCACGACTGAACAAGGCTCCATATAAAGCAAGTCACAATTGCTCCTTAATCTGCACTGCTTGCCTCCTTCCTGTCACCCTGATACCAATGAACGCCCATGATCAGTGACTGGGGCGGTCAGTGAAAGCCAGGGCTCACGCACAGCCACACATCGTGTTACTGCTACACAGGCACGACCAGAGAGGAAATCACAAAGAGAGCCTGACCTTGTTTCCATGTGACTTTAGTCAAATGTTCTTTGGGCAGGTAACTAGACACCAGTGAAAGTGACACCCCATTACACGACGTGAAATGCTATGAATGGGGACTGTTTTCCTCCTCTGATAACTGATCTCTAGTTCTTCTGATTAAACTTTTATGGAACATCATTGCCATGTAAGTGGATTACACCAGTGTTACGTGCTCTGAAAGAGATGCAGGGACTGATACTCTGCTTTTCTCGTGCTAGACAGGAGGCAACAACGTTCCTAGGTTCACGTGGGCTAAGAGGTTCTTGCAACATAGTGCCAAATGTAAAGGAGGAGAACCCATCTTTTTAATAACAGACGCATTCTATTAGCTTTGCTATCTCAAGGTGAGGTCTGACAATCCCTGGCTCCCAGTTGCTAATACAAGCCTGGTAATTGTGATCACTGGCTTTTATTATTCTTTATCCAGTATGGCACCCCTCCCAGCCATGATTTCATTTACGGGAAAATATTCAAAGAACAGAGGTTCAAAAGCACAGCTGCTAGTGAGGCTGAATGTCTGCAGAGAACCTGGGCATGTGTAGGACACAACCTCTTTTACATTACAGGAAAAGGAATTTAAAAGATTAAATAAACTAGGATTATATATTTGTTTTCAGCTGGAAAACGTGTCAGGGATACAAACTAAGCTATTTAAGTAATGGCAGTCTTTGGAGATTTTGGGTGGCAGTTCATTCACATCATGGGCCAAATCTATCCCTGGAGTAACTCTGTTTGTTACAGCAAGGATTAATTTGGCTCGAGATCGTTGCTTCTTATGAGGTTATTAGGATTCTGCTCTATCTATGACTGTGCGACTCCATGGATGGATGCTCTGCATAGCGATGTCCAAAACAGAAAGGGCATGGCCTGAGAAGAAGCCATCAGGAACATGGAGGGCCTAGTGTTTTAAGAAGATGTCTGGGATACAAGAGATCTACGTTCTAGTTCTGGTTGTGACAGGGATGTGCAGCTCTAGACAAGCCTGAAGTCACCAGAAACACTGGTCAGTACTGGCTTTCCTACTGGCAGTCTCAGCAGAGAGGTGAAGAACAGAACTGGCACAGCGACTAACTGAGTTGAGGCACACCATCAAGCTAATGTTGGGAAAGATGCCTTCATTTCCCCTATCCTGGGGATAAATATAAGGACTTCAGTCTTTAGGGCTGTTAATCTGCCAGCTTTCACCAGCAGTAAAAGTCACACAAGAACCTGGCCTCTTTACCACCTCTTTACCTACTTTGGCCTATCCCTTTGCTCTTAGCCCTGTCTGTCCGGCAATATATTCAAGTTTCATTAGCTTGTTTAGCAACATGAATCAGCTGGTCTATACACAAAACAAGATTCTTATAACACAGTAGAAGCATGCATAGCACTCTTTTTAAAAACAGATTTAAAAATACATATGAAAACTCCTTGTTACTCTGTCACCAGGATATGTAAATAAAATATATGTGATATGTCTATCTGGTGAATAGTCCTGTCAATTCATTCTCCAACTGTGATTAAAATGAGAAATAAATTCTCAAAGACTCTCAGTGGAATGCAGATTCAGGAGTGGGAATGCAACCCTGCTACCACCACATCCCCCTCAGCAGAATATTCATCACAAACCAGCTGCACAGACTTATGTTTTATATACACCCTGAATCATTTTCATCAGCAACCTCCACTTATATTTATCTCCTCTCTCTCCTCCATCTACTCACTTGCTGACATTGGACTCCAGAGGCCATTTAACCAAGAGATGATTTTTTTTCTCCTCTCAATGATTTAAGAATTTTGTTCTCAACATTTCTGTTTTAAAACTTCTAAAGAGCAGCCCTGACTGTTACAGCTCACTCCGAGCAATGCCCTGGGCTAATAGGAGAAGCACTGGTTCTATGGAGAAATGCCACATTCAAGCTCTTCCTTCTTGTAACAGCAGTGCACAGAGTTAGAGGACGTGGCATTAGTCTAGTAGTTAGAGCAGGAGACTAGTGGCCAGGAAACCTGGCTTCTACTCTTAGCTCCACCAAAGACTTCCTCTGTGACCTTGGCTCTAGGTTTGACCATGGACTGTGAATGTGGTTTTACTTTGTCAACACTAGATGCTAGACTTTGCTTAAAACCATGTAAATAGCAGGGCAGTTAACACAGTTTAACACACCTCTCATTTTCCCGGATTAGACAAGTTTTTAGGCCCACATCTTCAAGACAGCAAATTCAATGTCTAAAGCTGGGTAACCAAAAATGGAGGCATCCCAAATTAAAGACCACTTTTGAAAATATGGGCCTTAACCTGTATTGACCTCAGCTTCCCCATCTGTAAAATGGGGACACTGATACTTACCCACTGCACAGGGGGGTTGTTAGGCTTAATGTACTCGGTGACTTGAGATTCTGGGAAGAACAGCACTCCAGAAGGCAAATCATTATTACTACTTCATAATGATGTCATTACTATTTTAATAAATATTTGTACCTAATAACTTTAAATGCTGTTTAATACTGGCGTCAGTTCTCCCTATCTAATGACCAGGAGCTTTATCATTACAAGGAAGAGAAGGAGGATGGAGGAGATCCAAGTTCAATTCTCTGCTCTGCCAGACTCATCTGTATGACCTTGGGTAAGTAACTTAGCCTCTCTGTGTCTCCATTCCCCATATATAAAATGGACATAATGGCACTGCAAGCATCCCCCACTTCAGGCCTATTCACTTCCTGGACCCTTTACTGCAACTGCTGCTATCAGTTACTGCAATTGTGGGTTTTTTTCCTCCCCTTTACAAACACATCCTTGTGCAGTATGTATGACTCTACCGTATCAAGGGAGAAAATGACTCTGGGAGAGGTTAGGTGAATGGCCCAAGGCCATTCCAGAAGTTAAGACCGATGCTCAGGAGTTCCCAGATCCCAGTTCTGAGACTCCACCGCTAGGTGAGATCACATACAAGGATCTGTCTTGAACTCACAAATCCCAGGCATTTCAGAAGAGAAGACGGAGACAGCAATCTGATTTTACCATACTCTGCCTGGAGGCTACTGGGGTAAGCAGACAACAGGTGATCTTATTTGTGGTGTGCAGCTCAACGATAAGCCACGGAAAGCAACACAAGGGGCAGAACAGGTGGCCACAGATATATCTGAAGATAATTCTAACACTTTTGAGTTATACATCATATAACTTTAAGTCATTTCTGAAGATACTCTGCATGTCATTCCAGAGACACTGAAAGGATCAGAGATGTAACCATGCTAAGATATCCTTCCAGAAGGCGCGTAGGACAGGCTGGAACAGGCCCTCTCTGTTGAAGCCTGAAGAGGAAATAGTAAGTCACCTGAATCAGACTCACCTTTGTTTCCGATGCTTTCAGAAGTTTCATGACTTCCCCGTCACGGGCATAATCCAGTGGTGTGTGCCCCATTTCATTCCTCTGCAGAGGGCTGGCACCTGATTGCAGGGGGAAAAGGAGGGATCAGAGTTCAAACATCGGGCAGAATAAACATGAAGCACAACTTGTGACTCCCACGCTCCCCAGTGTCCTCTTCTAACCTTTTCTCTGAGGGGTATTCAGATCAGAAAGGGACAATGTACAACCAGCACACGTAAGGATGTCATGGGAACAACAAAAGGAGAGTGTCACTGTAACAATCCGCTTGGCAGGGAAAAGCTGTTGTGATGATGAAAGCACACGGAGTGCCCGACACAAAACACAGCTTCGTAAAAGCACCAGCTACTGGGCCTATGGCAGCTCCATGGAACCACTGCAGCTTCAATTGGACATGGTATTCTTTACTTCCTGGTCTGAACTGTTGTCTAGGATTGTTTAACAGCTGCTGCCTTCTCCCACAGAAGTGACTGCATTTCAGCAGTGGTTCTTCTTCATCGGGGCAACTAATCTCTTTGTGAGTTACAAAAACAGTCAGAGAGACTCCGATAGGCACCCTCATGAGAAAAGCTCTACATACAATGTCCTAACACTGAGAAAGCTTCCCACCGCCCCATCACCATCTGAACCAGACTGAACTAGGGATAGCAAAAAGGTCAGATCAACTGATCCCCAGGGCCTTGGTGGCATGGAGGGCAAAATATGGGTCACTAGCTATGGTGGTCCAAGTTAGAATTGGCAGATGTAATAAGGATATCTAGGGAAGTAGTCAACGACACAAGTATCAGAGACCTCAGCATATCCTAGCATTTCACGATATACTTGAGAAGGCAGAGATACATCTCAAGGCCACATACCACATGTATTGCAGCCTGCTGTCTCCAACCAGAGAACAAGGGCTACGAAAATATCCAATTTGCCTGTAACTCAAAGTTCTGAGGCTCTACCCAGCAAGCTTGAATGAACTAGCCAGTCAATATCTTCTGAAATGAGAGTGGCCTGTGAAACCGTGACAAGCAGAGGCGTTGTGTGGATAAAGCACAGAGGGCCTGGAACAAGGGATCCCAGAGTTCTACTCAGTGGCTCTGACGACAACTCACTGTCTGTTCGCCCATCTGTAAAATGGGAATAACATTTACAGGGGTACCTGGGAGGGGCGGACCGTAAATATCTGTACAGTGCTAAGAAAAAATCCAAAGCATCAAAGCAGTATTATGCCATCCCCTCAACCAGACCAAGCTTTTATAAACATTGCCCTTCTTTCCCTCCCACTAGTCTACATGGGTTATTTGGAAGAGCAAACTCAGAAACGATCACTCAGTTGCTTCAGTTAACATATACTGATGAGGCTCTATTTTTGCCTCTACAATGTAGTCTGCTGCACAAAGCACACTATCCGCACTCAGGAACAGTGAGCAGTAATCATATTAAACTGAAGAGCTGTCACTGAGAGGGCTCTTTGCTATCACGAGCTGGAGAGATTAGCCATTTTTAAGCGCTGGCATCGGGGATCTATATTTGCTTACAGAATGAAAAATGTGCTCCATAAACATTCGACACAGAGTAATTTCTATTGCAAGCCTTGTCATTGCACATAAAGAATATGACTAGGACAGGTGAGATTGTATACTGCCTGGGCTGGCCACTCAATGTCTTTTAAAGAGACAGTGGCCCCAAAATGCACCTGCAGCCCTGATGTTTTTAAAAACGCCTTCAGTTTGTGCTAGTCTGGATAGGGAGTCGGGAAAAGTTTTATGGGCTCTCCAAATGAAGACATCCTGGAGGCCAGGTCTGCTTTCATTTCAGGAAGGCTGAGGGTTTCTTTTTGCCCTGGATCTATCAATAATGGCTATCCAATATTGGCCTAATCCCCCTGTTAATGGCTTTGATGACTTGACTAATTGCCGCAATAATTGATAGAACCTGACTCATACAACTGGTCGATTTCACCTCAATAAAATATTATGCTTTAATAAATAACAGTGTCACTCCGTTTGCTAATAGAACACAAAAGTGGCTCCTAGTTCATAAGGGCCCTGGCCTGACCTTCCTTCGCCTTCCCCCCTCCTGCCCCCCTCTCTCCTCACAAGCCAAGCAGCTGGTCCAGAGAGCAGAGCTTTTGGACAGAGCAGTCTTGGCAATCTATTGTGTGCACCCTGAGAGAGCTCCAACCTTTAGATCCTTAATAGTAGGCAATTTGTCACCTCCCACTAGCTGTCTCTAGCTGGGGATCAACACCTGGGCAACACCCCAGGCTGTGCAAGGCACCCACCTCCCCCTTCCCCTGTTCATATTAGTAGGCTCAAGCTTATAATATTTGATAAATAGCATGCTAGTTCACTCCTAGCATCAGTGCAGCAACGAGGCACCGGAGCAGCTGCATAAGGTCACTCATTGGGGAAATATGTTTCTGTCAGTGGTATTGAAAAAAGTTTAGTGGAGTGACAGGTCTCAATTTTTCAAATTTTATTAACTCCATCCTCTTAACAATTTGTCTTGAATTCCTTCAGATTCCAGATAACTGTCAATAGGGCCCAGGATGGGTGAGTATTGGCACTGCACATAATTATGCTGTTTTATTCAGTGGCAAGTTTTTAATAACTCCTAGTGGGGGGAAAATGCCACATGAAAAGGACAATCCTATACAAAGAATGTAGGAGAGACTGAAGCTTTCCCAAGCTTCCCGCAAAGATAGGGGTGGGCAGGGGTTGGGGCAGATAAGGATCCTTAGTGGTGATTTTATTGTTACTTTCTTGTCTAAGTCTCAAGCTGCTGAGATGGGACCCCAGCAACATGCCTGAGCATAGGTACCAATGCCTACGGTCCATTACCAGCTCTGCCAGACTCCAGGTAAGACCTTGGGGCAAGTCATTTCTGTTTCTCTCTCAATACCTCAGTTTCTTCTGTACAATGGGGACAATACTTCAGCACCTCAGAGTGGTGTTATGAGGGGCTCAAACAACACTGATGGGGTATATGTACATCAGTAGGTAATTACTTTTCTGCCAGAGGTAGACAGAGGAGAATAAATCGCATTAGTTGGAACCTGGCACACAGTATAATCGGATGTTCTGCAAACCATCATACAGACTGCAGTTCTACCAACGGACCTAGTCCAGACCTCCTTTCCCTGTTCTAGTCCTGACCCTCTCTTTCGTAGATCACTATTCTTTGGTGTCCGTGACATAGACGAATTCTCTGTTGGGAATCATCACGAGACCATCACTGTCCTGGTGCTGTCAGTGAGAGCTGCTGTTTGCAAAGAAGCCTGAGTAGAATAATTAAAATTCAGGGGAGCCACCCAAATGAGACACCCACTAATCCTCCTTTCCTTTGTTCATGCACTGACTGAAGGCATCACAGGACGATAATGATAACTACTGAAACCCACACAACTGTCAGCAGAGCCGCTGTGGTACAAACAGAACAATCATCTTCACCAGCTGGCAAAGGCTTTTAATTTTCATTTGTATAATGTAAACTCCAAGGTAAAAACCAGACTGACAGAAGCAGAGTCACTCATTTCACAGTCAGGACTTCCTGCTATTGTGCAGGTGAGTTGGAAGTACAAGGAGCTCTGCCCCCGCCCACCCAGGTGCCACTTCTCCAGGGCTATTTAGCCAGATTCTCCTTGGGGAGGGAAGTCCCTACTCCTGACGATTGCCCAGAGCATTAGCTGTCTGAAATCGGGAAGGGAGAGGTAGCTTCACCATGAATGGCTAGGCATACAGCAGGGTGCACACTGCTCCCTCTCTGCACGGCTGGTGCAGCTCACAGTCTGGTGTGTGCTGCCGGGTGTCTTTCTCCTACGGATCCAACCCACAGCACAGCTTGCAGGCACTGCATCTCAGCATGCTTGATGCAATTCAGGGCAGAATTCTGTTCTAAGAGAGCAAGGTTTTGCAGGGTCAGGTCCACGGTTTCTTTCGGGCAAACACAGTTCTCTTATTCCACACAGAACTGGGGAAACCTAAACCTATAAAGATGTATGCTGTTGGGGATGCCCAAGAAAGACACACTGAATGCCAGCTCCTCAGACCTGACAGACACTGAAACTAATTACATGCACTGCCCACACACTCAGGTGTGCTAAAACCAATTTGCCACTACAGTTACTTCTCTCCAAGGCCTTGTTTTGAGCACCAAAATAGCCCAGAATTCACCAGGAGATAGCAGCCCGTATTACTTGCTGGGGATTACACAATGTCATCAGCCATCAGCTTTGACAAGCAGTGACATTATTATTGCTCTACATGGCTAGTTAAAGTAATATACAAAGACTTCTGTCCTCCTGAGTCCTCAGTGATTGAATTAGCATGCTCACCCTTTTTTCCAGTAAAATAAACCTGGTTTTAAATCAATAAGGCACAAATCTTTCACAGGTAGCTTTTAACACAGTATTAACATTAAACAGCTCTTGCTGCCCTAAAGTAGCCACTACAGACCCGTAATCCTATCAAATTTGAGGTGTTTTGGCTTTTTTTGAAAGATAAAAGGAACACATCATGGCCAGATCCTCAGCTGGAGTAAACTGCTGTAGCTCCATTTATTTATTCCTGCTAAGAGTCTGGCCTTCTTTCTTCATGTGATGCTTCCAGCAGCTTGGATTTCACTGGGTACACTTCACTTCAAAGGTTTTTTTCTCCTGCTGATGATAGCTCATCTCAATTGATTGGCCTCTTACAGCTGGTATGGGTACTTCCACCTTTTCATGTTCTCTGTATGTATAAATATCTTCTGTCTGTGTGTTCCATTCTATGCATCTGAAAAAGTGAGCTGTAGCCCACAAAAGCTTATGCTGAAATAAATTTGTTAGTCTCTAAGGTGCCACAAGTACTCCTGTTCTTTTTGCGGATACAGACTAACACGGCTGCTACTCTGAAAACTGGGTACACACACACACCCCAGGAGATGTTCATATCCCATCAAGGGAAGATATGGGGTAAAATTTTCAAGAGTGCCAGAGTGATTTAGGACCCGTAGGAACATTTGAATATTACACTCTAGATCTTTTAGAACCCATCCCTGCTTGTCCTTCACTTAGGCAAAACTCCTGTAGATGTCCATGGGTATTTTTCCACACTTAGGATTCACAGGATTGACCCCTCTCAGTGTATTTACATATCAAGGCAAATTCTGCCCTCAGTTGCACCCAGAAAAACACCAACTTCCATAGGATTACACACAAACATCAATGAGGGCAGAATGTGAACCAAAGACCAGTGTCTTCTCTCCCCTACACCTCGTTTTGGCTGTTTCTTCATAAACCAGTTCCAACCCCACATTTTGATTTGACAATAAGGGCTTGACCCTCAGCCGTTACTCAAGGATAAATCTCCCATTGAAGTCAGTGGGAGCTCATCGAGTAAGGGATGAAGGAGAAAGCCCCAAGGCTCTGACATGATTTATACAAGTCCTCATGTCAGGGCATGAGAGAAACCCTGACATTTCTCTTAAACCATCTTTCCAAAGACCCTTCCAAGGAAGCATGAACCGCAGAAGGAAGAAATACTGGAGGTGAACCATTGGCTGCAAGACTAGCTAAATGTTTTGGTTTTGTGGCACACTGGGCCACATTTCAGTCAGAGAGGGTGCTATATAAACAGGAAGGCCTGAATCTCACGGGTAGAGGACTGAATTTCTCTTCTGGAGACTAGCTAGAGCAGTCAGGAAGGCGTCAAACTAGAAATGCAAGGGGAAGATGCTAAGAAGGCAAATGTGGTATAAACTCAAACTCAGCCATGTTATGAACAAATTAAATCAATGCAACAAAGAATCCAAAAAGACGACTTTTTTTTTTCAATGATTTATATACCAGTGCCAGGAGTCTGGGTAGCGAGTAAGAGGAATTAGAAATTCTCATTGACGGGAAGAAATTTGATACAATTGGCCATTCTAAAATCTGGTGGGACAATCTGCTTGATCCAAATGTTAAAATCATGGGTTATAATCTGTTCAGGGAGGATGAGGGGAATAGTGGCACTCAACATTAAAGACATTAATACCTGTTTTGGAGTTATTGATAATTCAGAAGTGCAGTGTGCTGAATGCACATGGATCAATGAGCTAAGAAGGGAGGGAGTACTGCTGGGGGTCTATACAGAAGTACTGAATCAAACCAGGATGAGTTATTCCTTCTATACTTCTCTGTTTTGTGTGGAAAACCAAACTGTGTAGTTATGAGGGACTTGAATTTGGGAGACATATGCTGGAGGTCTCATGCAGCCACTAGTAACACATCATTAGAGCTTCTAGGAATTATAGATGATAATCTTCTAATGCAAAAAGGTATTGCACCAAATACAATATAACTCTGTTTTAGACCTTATTATGATGGATATAGATGAATTAATCATTGGACTGGAAATTAGTGGTTGCCTAGTGACAAGTGATCATGATCAGATTACATTCCATATGGGTTAACAGAAGACAGGTCCAACCAGCAATACATGTACACTTTGTGTTTCCAAAGGACTAATTTCCTGCAATTAAAAACGCTGAGGAAATTCATGAGCAAAATTGATTGGAAGGAAAAAATTAGACAGAAAAATTAAAATGAAATTTGGGAGTTCTTTAAGAAGAAATATTAAATGACCAAAAAGCCAAGATTCCACAATCAAGAAAGAAGACAACTTTGCCTAAAAGCCCATCCTGATTCATTGGTGAAGAAAAAACAGCAGTTAGAAACACAAAAGCAACATATAACAAATGCAAAGCGGGGAAAATAGATAGCAAGTGATACAAATTAGAAGTTAAGAGCAGAAAATTGATAAAGGAAGCTCAAGCCATCAGGGAAAAATCCACAGCTGGCAGGGCTAAGGACAATAGAAAGAAGTTTTCTTTAAGTAGATTAGGTACATTTTGCCTAATAGCCATTGAAGGCCCTATCCTCCATGAACTTATCTAGTTCTTTTCTGAATGCTGTTATACTTCTGGCCTTCACAACATCCCCTGGCAATGAGTTCCACAGGTTAACTGTGCATTGTGTGAAGAAGTACTTCCTTATGTTTGTTTTAAATCTGCTGCCTATTAATTTCACTGGGTAACCCCTTATTCTTGTGTCATGTGAAGGGGTAAATAACCCTTCCTTCTTCACTTTCTCCACGCCATTCATTATTTTATACACCTAGATCATATCATCCACCCCTCCCCATCGTCTCTTCTCCAAGATGAACAGTCCCACAATCTTTTTAATATCTCCTCACATGGAAGCTGTTCCATACTCTTGATCATTTTTGTTGCAGTTCCCTGTCCCTTTTCCAATTCTAAAATACTTTTTTTGAGATGGGGCGACCAGAACAGCAAGTAGTACTCAAGATGTGGGCATATCACAGATTTATATAGTGGCATTATGATATTTTATGTCTTATTGTCTATTCCTTTCCTAATGGTTTCTAACAATTAGCTTTTTTGACTGCTGCCACACATTCAGCAGATGTTTTCCAAAAATGATCCATGATGACTCCAAGATCTCTTTCTTGAGTGGCCCTAGCTAGTTTCAACCCCATCAGTTTCTACGTATAGATGGGATTATGTTTTTCAATGTGCACTTCTTTGCATTTATCAGCACTGAATTTTAACTGTCATTTTGTTATACAGTCACACAGTTTTGTGACATCCCTTTGTAAATCTTTGCAGTCAGCTTTGGACTTAACTATCTTGAGTAATTCTGTATTGTCTGCAAATTTTGACACCTTACCGTTTACCCCCTTTTCCAGATCACGTATGAATATGTTGAACAGCACTGGTCCCAGCACAGATCCCTGGGGGACATCAATATTTACCTCTCTGTTGTGAAAACTGACCATTTATTCCTACCCTTTGTTTCCCATCTTTTAACCGATCCATAAGAGGATCTTCACTTTTATCTTATGATTCTCTACTTTTCTTAAGAGCCTTTGGTAAGGAACCTTATCAAAGGCTTTCTGAAAATTCAATTACATTATATCCACTGGATCACCCATGTTTGCTGAGCCCCTTAAAGAATTTTAATAATGTGGTGAGGCATGTTTTCCCTTTACAAAAGCTATATTCACTCTTCCCCAGCATATCATGTTCATCTACATATCTGATAATTCTGTTCTTTACTATAATTTCAACCAATTTGACTAGCACTGAAGTTAGGGTTACTAGCTTGCAATTGCGAGGATCACTTCCAAAGCATTTTTTAAAAGTCAGCATCACATGTACTATCCTCCAGTCATCTGATACAGAGGCTGACTAAGCAATAGCTTACATGCCACAGTTAGTAGTTCTGCAGTTTCATATTTGAGTTCCTTCAGAACTCTCGGGTGACTGCCATCTGGTCTTGGTGACTTATTACTGTTTAATTTATCAATTTGTTCCAAAAGCTCCTCTAACAACACCTCAATCTGGGACCATTCCTCAGATTTATCACCTAAAAAGAATGGCTCAGTTTTGGGAATCTCCCTCACATCCTCTGCAGTGAAGACCAGTGCAAAGAATTCATGTAGCTTCTGTGCAACAGCCTCATCTTCCTTGAGCGCTCTTTTAGCTCCTTGACTGTCCTGTGGCCCCACTGATTGTTTGGTAGGCTTCTTGCTTCCGATATACTTTAAAAAATCGTTGTTAGTTTTTGAGATTCCTCCTATTTGCTCTTCAAATTCTTTTTGGCCTACCTAATTATACTTTTACATTTGACCTGCCAGAGTTTACGCTGTTTTCTACTTTTCTCAGTAGGATTTGACTTCCAATTTTTAAAGGACACCTTTTTGTCTCTAACTGCCTTTTTCATTCTGTTGTTTGGCCATGGTGGAGTTTTCATGGTCCTCTTACTGTTTTTTTTTATTTTTATTGAGGGGATGCATATAGTTTGAGTTTCTATTATTCTGTTTTAAAAAGTTTCCACACAGCTTGCAGGCATTTCACTCTTGTGATGATCCTTCTAATTTCCATCTAACTAGCTTCCTAATTTTTGTCAAAGAGCTCAATCTGTAGGGTTTATCAAAAGGCTTAAGAGGTGACTTGATTACAGTCTGCAAGTACCTTTATGGGGAGAAAATACCTGGTTTGAAAGAGCTATTTAACCTAGCAAAGAAGGACAAAACAAAAACCTGAAGCCAGCCAAATCCAGATTAGATATTACACACACATTTTTAATGGATGTGGTGCATTCACCATCTCTTGATGTCTTCAGACGAGGACCAGATGCCTCTCTGGATGACATGCTTTAGCCAAACAAAAGTTTTACTTTAGCAGAACAAGTTGTTGGGCTCATTGCAGAGCTAACAGGGTGAAATTTAATGGCCTGTGATATAACGGACGTTAGACTGGATGATCTACCAGTTCCTTTCTGGGTTTAAACACCGAATTTATGAAAGCAGGAAGAGAATCTTTGGGGCTAAACCTGGGACTGCGTAGGGTTTTTACTGTGATCATCACCTGCATGTGTGATTATTCTTCCCCAATGTTTTTAGGAACACCTTTCATTTTTTAAATAGGTACTATCAGGTTAAAAGTCCTATTTAGTACAGAGTCTGATTAAGGTGGCACTTTATTCAATTGCAGGAGAAGAGCAGCATTATGAAAGGCTCTGTTTAGAAATAATTTAAAAATCATTCTAACCTTTGACTTCCACCTCCTCAGGTTATTAAAACTGAAACAAATCTGATTTTTACATCATTTGTGCTATGGTAGTGCTCATCCCCATTGTGCTAGGCACAAACTCATCCATAGTTAGAAATCATCCCTGCTCAGAAGAGCTTGCACTGTACATAGACAAGACAGACAAAGGTGCGGAAAAGGGAACAGAAAGGAGAAATTAATTGTTCAAGGTCACATAGCAGGTCTATATCAGAACTGGGAACAGAGGCTTCCAGGTCTTCCGAGTCCCAGTCCCTTCCTTGCTCTGTCCACATGCTTATTGTATTTAATTTACCTTGGCCACTGAAACTAGAGAGGGCTGGACTCCAGTTATACACTGGTTGATTAGTTACACAGTACTGCAGTGCTAAAGTTCTAAACTACAGGAGATTGTTTTAAATTTAAAAAATTAACAAAAATTCTTTCATCTTTTAAAAAATTCTTCCTACTGCACCAATGGCTACAGTATCTCAGTACGCTTCATTAAGGGTGAAATTCCACCCTATGCTGTTTTGAGGGCATAAGCAGCACCTAACTATTGCATGAGCCTTGTGCTGGTCTCCTGCATAAGCGTTTTTTTCTCAGATGTTCCTCGGAGAAAAATTTGGTCCCATAGCCATAATTTTGCATCAATTCTGCCAGAAAAAGAGTTAAATCTTTCCACTCCATTCTTAGTTTGCTACTATGCTCCTTATTGATGACTGTCTTAGCTATTGCTAAGCCTTTCTGTGTCTCCATTACCACGGACCAGCCTGCTCAGAGACTGGCTTTGCATCTCAAGCTAGTCCTGCATTTGTTTTTTTCATTTGATTTTTTCAAACATAATATATGCTGGACACCTGCCTATATATTTTCACTATCGCATAAAACGTTTTTACCAAAATATACAATTAAGTACCAGGTTCTGCTCTCAGTTATGCTGGTGTAAATTGAGGGACTAACTTGCCTTCGATGGAGTTACTCTTGGTTTACAGCATTGTAACTCAGACTGGAATTTGGCCCTAACTGTTAAGAGAAAATTATTCCACTGGATTATTTGACAAGAATTCTCTCTTGAACTATCCCAAACAACGGACATATTCTGTAAACGGGTAAGCATGTAAGAAAAAAAACAACCTTCTAATCACAGTGCAATATTTTGGAACCTTTGGTCTCGTATAACTGAAGACAGATCGTATTCAAATGGTGCCAGTATTATAAGAGTTAAGCAAACTGGCACTTTACACACACCTATCAAATATAAAGCATGCATGCAGCTCATTGCAGAACACACCTGTCAAATATGAAGCACGCACATAGTTGATACCAGATATTATGTGGGCACAGAAGGAAAACTCCTCAAGACACAGTACATGTGCCTCAACATTACCCACTTCTTAAACATTTGACTGATTTGGGACTGCCATCAGATACATTCGCTCGCCAGGATGTATCAGATGGGAGAGTTGTAGTTACCCCTTGATGGACCATTATAATCCTGGCTTCGTACTTTTGGCTTGGAAAAGTCTTTGCTGCTTGTGTCCTGGTGTTTCAGGAGTGTTTGCTCAGTCACATTTCTCGCGCTGGTATAATTCCATTAGAACATCTCTATTCATATTGTTTTATAAGTGCCTCATTTCTAGAGGGAACAAAACCACTTTTAACCTTGATCTTAAGGTACCAACGTGAAAAGGGAAACTAAAGAATAATACTCTCTCTCTTCATATATTCTCTCTCTCCATAAATATATATAACTATTAAATGCCTTACAAATGGTTATGTCAGTGCAAGGCTTTGTGTCCAGAAAGACTTCAAAAGGGATCTATTTGTCCCCCATCCTGTGGGGAAACTATTCTTAAAAGCTTTGACATGGACATAAATGTGCTTGTGCTCACACACTTATTACACTCGCCATGGTGGGACATTAGAAGCCTCAGTGCAATGATATGATTGGATTTTAAATCCCAGTCTCCGAGGATTTTAATTACTGGTCTGGGGCTGCTGGGAGTGGAACTCACTGCCTTTGGACAGAGGGGGTCGATACGCTGGCCCACAACATATTGAGCCATGACGCCTGCAGACACTATTGTGCTATTTAATCATCTTTTGCAAAATTTACAGTGTAACAGAAGGAATCAATACTGAATTTATCACATTCTCTTGTAAATATGAGCAGAGAGTTTAAGACACTCTTAACACAGCAAAAGGCCTGGGACAAATGTGCCTTAGCAGCGCAATGACATCCCTGTTTGTTAAGTGTAAGCCATGTGTGGAGCAACATAAAGAGCTGGGCAACCTAGCATGGCACGTGGGGGGCTCTCAGGAACCCCTGATCTTTGTCCTCCCGCTGCCACCCTGGAGTCTGGCAGGGGCTCGGAAGGCTGTAGAGACAGTGCACTCATTCTTGGGGAGGGGTTGGGTGAATGTACCTAGAACTGCTCAACAACATCCCCTTCTGACAATGATGGGTTGGGCTCAAGGAACTGTAACGGTGATAAGAACATAAGAACGGCCAGACTGGGTCAGACCACAGGTCCATCTAGCCCAGTATCCTGTCTTCCGACAATGGCCAGTGCCAGGTGCCGTAGAGAGAATGAATAGAACAGGTAATCATCAAGTGATCCATCCCGTCACCCATTCCCAGCTTCTGGCAAACAGAGGCTAGGGACATCATCACTGCTCGTCCTGGCTAATAGACATTGATGGACCTACCTTCCATGAATTTATCTAGTTATTTTTTGAACCCTGTTACAGTCTTGGCCTTCACAACATCCTCTGGCAAAGAGTTCTGCTGGTCGACTGTGCGCTGTGTGAAGAAATACTTCCTTTTGTTTGTTTTAAACCTGCTGCCTATTAATTTCATTTGGTGACCCCTAGTTCTTGTTTTATAAGAAGGAATAAATAAAAAACGGTTACTCACCTTCTTGTGACAGTTCTTCAAGATGTGTTGCTCATGTCCAATCCAATTAGGTATGAGTGTGCCACGCGCACAGTTCACTGGAAGGTTTTTCCCATAGCAGCACTCGTCGGATCAGCTCTGATGCCTGGGAAAAATCCCTACCCCTACACACAGTCCTTCTCTCAGACATGACTGAAAAGTGTACCGAGGCAGACCCCTGGGACTGGTGGTAAGCCCACAGGGTTGAGAAGGGCCATTGGGTCGACATGTAAGCCAGTACCTGCCATTGTGGTGGTCACGGTACCGGGGGAAAAGTTTGGCTCATCCTTGCTGACTGGGAGTGCCAGCGACTATGGTGTCAGCTTCTCCAGGACATATATGAGTCAGTGTCTGATGTGGACTCCGATGAGTCCGTGCTTGGGGACCATGGTGGTGCCGTGCCTGTCAGTGCCGGGGATCGATGCCAGGGTGATATAGATCGTTGCCAAGTCATAGCCAGCTTGCTCCTGGACTTCACCGGTGGCCTCTGAGTCATTTGGGAACTCGGGATTGGTGCCGTGACACTGTGGTCGGGGGATTGTGGGCCTGTCAGTGTTATCAGGTCCCGCGCCGTCTCATAAGTTTTGTGTGTGGAAGGGAGGTCCAAATCCTCCATCTGGATCTCCTCCGGTGGCACCGGACTCAACGGTCCCTCCCGTGCGCCCGGAGTCGATGGTGCCGGCTATTGAGCTGGAGGGGAGGTGCAGTCTCCCACCGGTCTCCCTCCTTTCAGTTCACGTTCCCGTGCACGGGAAGGGGAGCGCCCTCTATCGGTCTTCCTGTGCTGCTTTTTCAGGACAGCAGACTGTGAGAGGTGCCAAGATTGATCCTGCGCCGTGTTTGGTGCCAGGGAATGACAGTGCCAAGGGTCTCTGACCCCAGAGTCCTTCCTCAGCACCTCCCAGACCGAAGCAGGCGTGCTGCGCATCAACGGTGAGGAGCCCGGTGCCGCGTCCATGGGGCTCAACTCAGACTGAGGGCGGAGAGCTGCTTCCATTAGCAGCAACTTTAGTCTTTGATTCCTCTACTTCTTTGTGCGGGGGTGAAAGCGCCAACAAATCCTGCACCTGTCCGCCTGATGGGACTCCCCCAAGCACTTCAGACAAGCTGAGTGCGGGTCGCCCTTGGGCATAGGCTTCTTGCAAACCCCACACGGCTTAAATCCCTCGGTTCGAGACATGGCCTAGGAGAGGGACGGGGAAATGGGGGAGGGAAACACCCTCCAGTACCCCAAGTCCAGTTATCTAACTAACTACAACAGTTTTTGAAACTATCCTTAACTATTTACAGAAAATACACTAGGATCGCTTATTGAAGATGAGAGACGCAACGCTCCGACGACTGCCACTGACAGTAAGAAGGAACTGGAGAGGCGGCTGGGTGGCAGGGCCCTATATGTAGTGCTATGAAGGTGCGGCTCCAGAGCTGATCCGACAGGTGCTGCTAGGGGAAAAACGTTCTGGTAAACTGTGCACATGGCGTGCTCACACCTAACTGGAATAGATATGAGCAAGCACTCAAAGAACATTTCCTTATTTACATTCTCCACACCTGTTATGATTTTATAGACCTCTGTCATATCCTCCCCTTGGTCGTTTCTTTTCCAAGCTGAACAGTCCCAGTCTTATTAATCTCTCCTCGTACATAAGCTACTCATTTTTGTTGCCCTTTTCCGAACCTTTTCCAATTCCAATATATCTTTTTTGAGATGGGGCGACCACATCTGCACGCAGTATTCAAGGTGTGGGCGTATCATGGATTTATAGAGGCAATATGATATCTTCTGTCTTATTATCTATCCCTTTTTAATGATTCTCAATATTCTGTTTGCTTTTTTGACTGCCGCTGCACACTGAGTGGATGTTTTCAGAGAACTATCCACAGTGACTCCACAATCTCTCTCTTGAGTGGTAACAGCTAATTTAGACCCCATTATTTTATATGTATAGTTGGGATTATGTTTTCCAATGTACATTACTTTGCATTTATCAACATTTAATTTCATCTGCCATTTTGTTGCCTAGTCACCCAGTTTTGAGAGATCCTTTTGTAGCTCTTCACAGTCTGCCCGAGTCTTAACTATCTTGAGCAGTTTTGTATCATCTGCAAATTTTGCCACCTCCCTGTTTACCCCTTTTTCTAGCTCATTTATGAATATGATTTGTTCATGCCTCCTTAGCTGGGAGGAGGGTGCCTGGGACAAAGGGTTTTGAGAGTAGTGAGGGGAGAAAGGGAAGCTTTCAGAGCTGTATAAGGAATGGAGAGGCTCTTCCCTGAAGGAGCTCTTATTTAGATTGTAAGCTTTTTGTGTCTGGGAACATTTCCTCAAGTGTGTGTGCGCGTGCACAGAGCAACTGGCATAATGGGGTCCAGATGTGCTGGAGGCCTCTAAGTGCTACTCTAATACAAACTACTACTAATAATAATTTTTAAGTTATGTTTAGATTTTTTGCACACTGTAAGCAGAATATGGCCTTGTGTCACTAGGAAAAAACATGCATCCGACGAAGTGGGCATTCATGCACCAAAGCTTATGCTTCAATACATTTGTTAGTCTATAAGGTGCCACAGGACTCTTTGCCGCTTTTAGGGAAAAAAAGGTGTGTTCATACCTCGACTTAGCTAACATGAGGTAAAACCCTAGTGAAAACAAGGCAGCTTGTAGTTTTCACACTAACTAGCAGGTCAAGTTAAAGACTATGGGTGAGCTGAAGACAAGGTCCAATCACGTCTGGCTCCCTTCAGGAGATCACAGACATACACTCATTCGTGGCAGGCATTTCTAAAATGAAAGCCACGGAAGAATCTAACCTGGCTCATAGATGGCTTGCCGCCCATTGCTGTTATTGTACACACAAACGTCACCTCTCTTCCCCTGTGACTGGGTTAAGAGGAGAGGTGGAAAAAGCTGCCATAGCAGCTACAGAGAAATCCCACAAATAATTTCTATAGCTGGTGTGGGAGTTCTTGAAACAAACCGCTCACCAACTTGAATTTCTGTGGCTTTCCCGCCTTTTAACTCCCCACTTAAAATATTTTAAAACCACGGGCCTAGTTTGGCTCTTTCTTATCCTGGTGTAACACCACTGATTACAAGACCCATGCTGATTTACAACAGAATACTACGATCTGAATCTTGTGGCTGCGAGATGACTGTATTTCCGAGGATATGCTCGTCCCCTCCAGCAACAGTCCACTGCTGTCAGCTACTGCCTAAACAGTGCCCCATCTAGGATACAACTCCTGGAAAAAATTCTTGGTCAAACAGAAGTTTAAGATGATTTGATTGCAGTGTATAAGTATCTACATGGGGAACAAATATCTGACAATGGGCTCTTCAATCAAACAAACAAACAAACAAAGGCAGAACACGATCCAATGGCTGGAAGTTGAAGCTAGACAAATTCAGAATGGAAATAAAACACCAATTTTTAACAGTGAGAGTAATTAATCATTGGGCCAACTTACCAAGGGTTGTGGTGGATTCTCCATGCTGGAAATTTTTAAATAAAGATTGGTTGTTTTTCTAAAAAGATATGCTGTAGTTCAAAGGAGAATTATTTTGGGGATGTTCTTTACCCTGTGTTATATAGGAGGTCAGACTAGATGATCACAACAGTCCCTTCTGGTCTTAAAATCTAGGAATCTTCTTATTAAGCTGACTTCAGATGTAGGAAAACAGCTATAATTATATCCTGGAATTTTTCTGATCATACCACAAGCCATTCTGGTTTCATGATGTCAAAAGAACCATACCATGTAACTGTAGCCCTGTAATTCACTTACCTATCATTTATTCTATATCCGATATTAGTAATTATAATGTACCAAACAAGTAAATGCCAAGTACTACCAATAAATGTATGATACTAAATTTACTGCATATGGAGTTCTGTGGTCTAGGTTCATGTGCCACTATAAATGGCCTTTCCTATATTTTTTGAATTACAGATGTGTGTGTATTGAGATGGTTACAGCTTAAGCATGGTGTGAGCGGAATCGGGCACCAAATCTGCATGAGTGTTACTGATACTGCCAACAGTCATTCAAAGAGGTAACATGTCAGAGGGAGTGTGGTTAGAGCAACACTCTGGTTACAGCAAAGGATTGAGATAGGAAACCTGGGTCCTATTCCCATCTCTGCCAGTGACGTCACGTATTGGCCTGAGGCCGGTTATTCGGATTCTCTATGCCTCCGAGATTTTAAATCCCAGTCTAACTGATTTTAATACTGGTCTGAAATGGGGACTAGTGCCAGGGATCAGATTCAGTGCAATGCACACATCAGTGATTCTGAACAGGAGATAAACAGCACACAGAAGCCACATAAATGCCATGGCAGGTGTTAATTATTGTGAATAGTATGCAGAGAACTGGTGTAAATTGCCATTTACTGTCAAATATCTCCTATGTGAGAATCATAGAATCGTAGGACTGGAAGGGACCTCTAGTCCAGTCCCCTGCACTCATGGTAGGTCTAAGTATTACCCAGACCAGGCAACCTTTCATAAGTGGTGTGCCGAGTCTTCACTTATTCATTCTAATTTAAGGTTTCGTGTGCCGGTAATACATTTTAATGTTTTTAGAAGGTCTCTTTCTATAAGTCTATAGTATATAACTAAATTATTGTTATATGTAAAGTAAATAAGGTTTTTTAAAATGTTTAAGAAGCTTCATTTAAAATTAAATTAAAATGCAGATCCCCCTGGACCGGTGGCCAGGACCCGTGCAGTATGAGTGCCACTGAAAATCAGCTCGCGTGCCACCTTTGACACGTGTGCCATAGGTTGCCTATCTCTAATCTAGACCATCCCTAACAGGTGTTTGTCTAAACTGCTCTTCAAAATCTCCAGTGACAGAGATCCACAACCTCTCTAGGCAACTGATTCCAGCGCTTAACCATGCTGACAGTTAGGAATTTTTTCCTAATGTCCAACTTAAACCTTCCTTGCTGGAATTTAAGCCCATTGCTTCTTGTCCTATCCTCAGAGGTTAAAGAGAACAATTTTTCTCTCTCCTCCTTGTAACAACCTTTTATGTACTTGAAAACTGTTATGTCATAAGAACATACTCTCAAGTCTTCTCTTCTCCAGACTAAACAAATCCAATGCTTTCAATCTTCCCTCATAGGTCATGTTTTCTAGATCTTTAATAATTTTTGTTGTTCTTTTCTGGACTTTCTCTAATTTGCCCACATCTTTCCTGAAATGTGGTGCCCAGAACTGGACACAATACTCCAGCTGAGGCCTAATCAGTGCAGAATAGAGTGGAAGAATTACTTCTTATGTCTTGCTTACAACACACCGGCTAATACATCCCAGAAGGATGTTTGCCTTTTTTGCAACAATGTTACACTGTTGACTCATATTTAACTTGTGATCCACTATGATCCCCAGATCCCTTTCCACAGTACTCCTTCCTAAGCAGTTATTTCCCGTTTTGTATGCGTGCAACTGATTGTTCCTTCCTAAGTGGAGCACTTTGCATTTCTCCCTATTGAATTTCATCCTATTTCCTTCAGATCATTTCTCCAGTTTGTCCAGGTGATTTTGAATTTTAACCCTATCCTTTAAAGCACTTGCAACCCCTCCCAGCTTGGTATGGTCCGCAAACTTTATAAGTGTACTTTCTACACCATTATCTAAATCATTGATCAAGATATTGAACAGAACCAGGCCCAGAACCGATCCCAGTAGGACCCCCTTAATATACCCTTCCAGCTTGATTTGCGAACCACTGATAACTAATCTCTGAGAATAGTTTTCCAATCAGTTATGCACCCACTGTATAGTAGTTTGGGGTGACCAGATGTCTCATTTTTATAGGGACAATCCTGATATTTCGGGCTTTTTCTTATATAGGTGCCTATGACCTCCCCCTGCTATCCCAATTTTTCACACTTTCTATCTGGTCACCCTATAGTAGCTCCATCTAGGTTGTATTTCCCTAGTTTGTTTATAAGAAGGTAATATGAGACAGCCTTACTAAAGTCAAGATATACTACATCTACCACTTCCTCCTATCTACAAGGTTTGTTACCCTGTTAAAGAAAGCTATTAGATTGCTTTGGCATGATTTGCTCTTGACAAATCCATGTTGACTATTACTTATCTTATTATCTTCTAGGTGTTTGCAAATTGATTGCTTAATTATTTGCTCCAATATTTTTCCAGGTACATAAGTTAAACTGACTGGTCTGTAATTCCCTGGGTTGTCCTTATTTCCCTTTTTATAGATGTGCAATATATTTGCCCTTTTCCAGTTCTCTGGAATCTCTCGCATCTTTCATGACTTTTCAAAGATAATTGTTAATGGCTCAGATATCTCCTTAGCCAGCACCTTAAGTATTCTAGGATGTATTTCATCAGGCTCTGGTGACTTGAAGACATCTAACTTGTGTAAGTATTTTTTTAACTTGTTCTTTCCCTATTTTAGCCTCTGATCCTACCTCATTTTCACTGGCATTCACTATGTTAGACATCCAGTTGCTACTAACCTTTGATGAAAACTGAAACCAAAAAGTCATTTAGCACTTCTGTCATTTTCGCATTTTCTGTTATTGTTTTTTCTCCTCACTGAGTAATGGTCCTACCCTGTCCTTTGTCTTCCTCTTGCTTCTAATGTATTTGTAGAATGTTTTTTCTTGTTACCCTGTATGTCTCTAGCTAGCTGTATCTCATTCTGTGCCTTGGCCTTTCTAATTTTATCCCTACATAGTTGTGTTATTTGTTTTTATTCATCCTTTGTAATTTGACCCAGTTCCCACTTTTTGTAGGACTCTTTTTTGATTTTTAGATAATTGAAGATCTCCTAGTTAAGACAGGATGGTCTGTTGCCATACTTCCTAGACTCTAAACAGACTGCACACTGACATATATTAGGGTACTTGGCCACAGGAAGCAGCAGGGGGCAAGTGTGTTTTTAAAGCTAGGAAGGAGGTAGTAAGTTTGTCAATGAGTTAAGCAGGTTTAGAGAGAATTTGATAGGAGCAGTTGATAGACACAGGGAGGAGATGGTCTGGGTCTGGCAGCTGGAAGTTTGTCACTCAGATGGGAATGGAGAGTGAGGGGGGTCAGCAGCTGGAAGGTGATCAGTTTGGGGGAGAGGGGACACTTGTTACTTTTAAACAAAGACATTAAATACAAACTCCCACCTTTTTTAGTGCACTGTTAGAGTGATGCACTTGGACCCACGAAAGCTGTAAACAATGCAGCCAAAATGCACATATTTATTAAATAAAAACATACATTTAGCAGCCTGAAGCGTAATCCAATCTACTACAGATGTCATATGTGCCACGCAGCTGAGTAACTTTGTTGTGGGAACTTTAGCTTCTAGATTTCTTGACTTCTGTGCATTTACATTCTCAGTCTTAACTTAGTGTGCGTGGGGTGGAGGGGGCCGGTTGGCATGTGTTTTGTTATTTTGCATTTAATGTGTTCAAGCACAGAAACAAAGGAATTAGAGACAGAGAAGACCTATCAGGTCCTAACTAATCCATCCCTTCAGGCCAGTGCGGGATCATCCCTGCAGTATAGTCTCCCCTGCTTTGTCCAGTTCTGTTTTAAATTACTATAAGCATATCACAGCCAGCAAAATACCTCACAATTAAAAGCCTGTGAAGAGAAAATAGTAGCTAAAAGAGCATGCTCTGCAGCATGGTGACCCCAAGCCGGCCCTCAGGGCAATGGCCTAGCACAGCTGCTATAATGGGCAGCAGAAAGGTCATGAAGGATGCCATAGAAGAGCATTCAGAAAAGGCCTTCCAGGAAGCTGGCTACTCACACAGAAGGTCACTTTAAATCTTGAAGGGCATATTCAAATTGGATCAAAACAGGGGATGGGTAATAAATAAATACACTGAATTTCTGCAGCACCTTTCAGCTAAGTAGCTCAAAGCCCTTTGCACACATGCTGATTAGGTAAGCCCCAGCACCCCGGCTAGGCAGGTATTATGATACACATTGCACAGCTGGGCAATTTGAAGCACAGAGAAGCGAAGTCACTCAGGAGTAAGAACCTGACTGATGTTGGTGGAGCTGTGCAGGTAGAAATCAAGACAGCATTTGATCCCGCAAGTCTCATTCGTTCTACGTCCTCATGCACAGGTTGAAGAACGGGCTGAGCGTTATATGTGCAGCCCTGTATCCCTGTGCCCGTTGCCTAGACGGCTACACTTTGATGATGGTTAAGACAACAAGGGACTGAAGAGAGGCCAGGCTGGGATGTGTGTTTCTGTTTTACAAGGGAAATGGATGGGGGGAAGGTCTTCTCTAGAACCCAGGATAAAAAGCAGGGGGGGGTGAAGGGGCGGAAACAGCACCTCAAGGACCCAGATTTTCTCATCACGTTGTTAAAAAGGGAGCACTTCCTCTGGGATTACAGTCAACAAAAACCTACCCTGCTCAACTGTCCTAGGAATTCAAATTAGCCATGTAAAACCTCAGCACTCTGACGTTAACTACAGCTCTCAATCTATCTAGGTACTTACCTGACTCTCATCACTGCAGTCTGAGGGCCCTCTCTAGCCTCCTTCAAAATCGCCTCCCAAAATTGATCTCTTCCAGCATACAGCCTCCTCCTATTAATTCCCCTATCTTTTAGCAGGTAGCTTTTAACTGAAGTCCTCACCACACATAAGCCTAATAACACGACTCCAAGGTACAGTCACAACTTGTGCCTGAATCTTGGGCTTGTATTTATTCTTTTGTCATAAACCCCCTGCTCCGTATTGGTCAAATGGCGTTTAAATTAAAGAAAAAAAATCAGAATACCAAAGAGTAAAAAATTAAACAAAATAACACGTATTTCCTATCATAGCCTCCATTACTAGCTTTCATTTACTGGGCTTGTCTGAAGAAGATTGTGATATTATTGGGTCAGGGACCCCATCTTCTTATGAATTTGCAAACCACACGTTCTACTGTGGCACTATATAAATAATCATGCAGGCAAAGATTTAGCGTTTACAGCAAGGAGTCTTGAAGCATAAACAAATGCGGCACTGGGGATAAGGCACCATGCTGGGAGTCAGAAGCTCTGAGTTCCGATTCCCAGCACTGCCACCAACTCATTGCATGCACTTGGGCAAGTCACTCAAGTTTTCCGCCACTCAGCTGCTCCATCTGTAAAAAAGGGGCTACTACCTACCTCAGGGGCAGGCTGTGAGGCTTGAGCAGGCTTGTAACTCACTTTGAAATGGAAAGTGCTAAAAAAGGGCAAAGTTTGTTATACTAAGGATGGCCTAAAAAACTCCATAAGGGTAAGACCTTTGAATATGGCCATAGTATAATAATACAGTATATCAAAATATAAATTTATTAAATCATCCCTAAAAGCCAGTGATCTATATATATGCTACTAGTTATAGGCCCGGCCTTCCTTCCTACCAATCAAACCCCTCCGAACTGATCCTGCATTGAGCGAGCTGAAAGGCTCTTGTGCGGCTCGGAGGCTCCCACCCTCTCCTTCAGATAAGCACCGTTTATGTCAGCTCGGATCAGGAGACTGTCAGATGTCACCAACAACTGCCCAAAAATACAACAGAGCAGTGACTTAGTCTCGCGGTCTGCTGGGCACGCACACACGCTGACCACAAGGGGATAAGGTCCCGGAAGGGTCAAGTGAGTCAGTGAATAGGCCACAAAAGGCCAAAGAGGTGGGGTGAGGGGGAGGTTGCCTGTAGCCAAGCACGTGGAAGCTCCCCATAAAAAGCCCTGAAGAAGGGGTAGTTGTTTAAGCACAGAGAAGGGAGAGAAGCCTTGGTGGTTAATGGCTCTGGCCCCGAGGGCAGGACGGCAAGTGGAGGAAGTGGAGGAGAGATTAAATGGACACTCAGTAAAATGGCAGGTGTAGGGAAGTATAAAGGAGGGAGTGAAGAGAGTCTGTTCCATGTCAGCAAACAGGAAACATCCCTCTCTCAGATGTCAAAGGCAGACCACATGGGGAAATTATCCTCACAATGGGCCTGAGGCAGGCACACTTTTAAAGGTGTTCGATCCCTACTTCTGAGACCCTCAGACTCACAGCTACGTATTCATCTCGGATAACACTAACAAGAATGTCCAAGCCGCTGCTTTGTTAATGCACAGAGGGGGAGGGGGAACGCGGAGTCAATGCAATGAAAACCTCATGTCCCACACTAATCATGAACCAATACAATGAGAAATCTAACTTCAAGGCACAAAAAGTGGAAGATCAAAGGAAAGAGTTTGGAGAGACTTTATAACAATATCAGTCTGGCAGAATTCTGCTTGCCAAGGGAGGCATAATTTTTATTTTAACTGGTGAGTAAAATACCATTAGTTTTTCTCATAATCATGATGGCAAAGGGAAGGTGAATGGATATAGTATCTGGACTGGTAAAGACAGGTAGATCTGAGATACACTGCAAATCTAGTCTGAGATCCTGCAAAGACATGTATGTGCTTTAGCTTTACACACTGGGAGTACTCTCACCGTGGGACTTCAGTGGGACTATAAATTTAGGCATGTGCTCACATCTTTGCAGGATCAGAGCCTTCTTTTGGAAACACATTCTTAGCACATCCTGACTTGAGTTTGTATTTGGAAAGATTCCAATAGGTCATATTAAAAAGGGCAGAATGTCAATCGGGCCTTTGAATTCCAGTGCTTTGGCAGCTTAAATTTAGATCTTTTATTCTGACTTAGTGTAATTACTTTAAGATATTGTGTAAAAAATCAAAAAGTGAAACAACTCCACTTTGTATTAAGGGATTTTCTCTACAATCAGAGTGAATCCTTCAGCGCTGAGCCAATCTGACACGAGCAGAAGTCTGTGATCAGACCTGAATTTGGAGGAGTTCATTCACAGAGATATCATCAGCTCCAAAACAAATGTCCAGCAGGAACAGATTTAGAACAAAACAGAAAACATTAAATCCTCTTTGGCCTGGAACCGGATTTGATAACAGCACTCATATAGTCCTATAACAGTGTCCAGATACATAGATAAGATGATACAGAGATATTTGAAAATATCAAGGCTGTCGGGGGGGAGAGGAGGGGCACAAGTGGGGCAATTTGCCCCAGGTCCTGCAGGGGCCCCCATGAGAATATAGTATTCTATAGTATTGCAACTTTTTTTTATGGAAGGGGCCCCTTAAATTGCTTTGCCCCAGGCCCCCTGAATCTTCTGGGCAGCCCTGGAAAATATATGACACAGTATGACCTAAATTCTCAAAGGCTGACTTCCCTTCTGCATACACACATACTTACAACTGGACAGCGTCCTGTGGCACCTTATAGACTAACAGACATATTGGAGCATGAGCTTTCATGGGTGAATACCCATTCTGTCGGATGCATGTCGGACTACATGCATCCGATGAAGTGGGTATTCACCCACGAAACCTCATGCTCCAATACGTCTGTTAGTCTACAAGGTGCCACAGGACTCTTTGCTGTTTTAACAGATCCAGACTAACACGGCACCCCCTCTGATACTTACAACTGCGCTTTGCAGGTACAAATATATCTGAGCTCATGCTGCAGAATTCTAACTCCTGCATGGGCATTCCAGCACTTTGCACATGTTGGGGGAGCTTTTCAAAGCATACATGGCAATTAGGCACCTAACTGAAATCTTGGCCTGACTCTGTCTCTCTGACATCTCCTCGTGGATGTCTAGTTGCCAACTCAAGCTCAACAAAACTAAAACAGAGCTCCTAATCTCCTCCCGCCCCAAGACCACCCGGTCACCTCCTGTCTCAATTACTGTGAACACCATCATCCTGCCGGTCACTCAGGCCTGTAACCTGGACACCATCTTCGACATGCACCTCTCTCTAGGTCCTCACCTCCAGGCTATGTCTAAATCTTGCAGATTCTTTCTGAAAAATTTCTCTAAAGCTACGTCTTTAGATGTGCACACTTACAGCAGCGTGCAGACTACAGGCTTTATAGATGTAGCTACATGTCACAGTGAAAGGTAGATTGTGTTCACACTGGTCACAGAGGTGTGCAGCTACATGCTGCAGTGAAAGGCTCTGGTAGCAGGAAGCAGCACGACACGACATTACTAAAAGTAGCAGTATAGACATAGGAAGCACCGCGTGGGTATGTGGAGAGCCTGAGGGATCAGGAGTGTAGAGCATTTTACTCACTTAAGCCGTGCCTCACTGTTTATATCTGTGACAGCTGAGTGTGCAGCGTCTGTACCATACACACCACCACAAGTGTACCGGTACCTTAAGATACAGCTTTTCCTGTCCATCCATCCAGCTAAAACTCTCATCCAGTCTCTAATCACCTTGTCTCAATTACTGCAACATCTTTATCTCTGGCCTGGATAAAAGCGATCTTGCCCTGCTTGTATCCATTCAGAAGGCTGCTACAAAGATCATTTTCCTAGTCTGTCACTTTGACCACATCACCTTCTCTTCCCTGGGCTCCCTATCCCTCCAATGGCTTTTCCTTCTTTAATGCATCAAACATAAATGGCTTATATTCACTTTCAAGGACCTTCACTGCCTAACTCCACCCCATCTATCACCTCTCATTCATTGCCCACTTGTTAAATGTTCAAACAAGCACCTTTGTGCTCTCTTCCATGTTATTTCACAAGCTTGGGAGGAGCTCCCCACAGACATCTGCAAAGCTATGTCCTTATCATCCTTCAAATCCCTTCCAAAACTCTTCTTTGCTGGGATACCTATAGAAAACTTGACAATGGCCAGGCTGCTGGCGTGCTGAGACCACTGCCCACCCTGCTGACCGATAGTGTCTCATCATTTGTCTGTCTGTCTCCATTTGTTGTCTCTTGTCTTATACTTAGACTGTGTTGAAACTATATACAAGGATCACTGTTGATTCTCCGTCACTGACAATTTTAAAATCAAGATAGGATTTCTTTCTAAAAGATCTGCTCTGGGAATTATTTTGGGGAAAATTCTCTGGCCTGTGCTATACAGGAGGCCAGTCTGGATCATCACAATGGTCCCTTCTGGCCTTGGAATCTCTGACTCTCAGAACTGCACACTCTTCGGAGCAGGAACTTTTAGTTTTGTATCTGTACAGTGCCTAGTACGACTGTGGCTCCTGGGTGCTACAGTAATACAAATAAATATAACAAAATAATCACTACTACTCCTCCCCCTTCTCCCATGTTATAATCCGTATCTCAAAATCCATTGGCCATACCTTTGAGAAGCCCCTTGCAAAGCTACATTAACTGTTTCTGTTTCCTTGTACTCTTTATGGTTCCCTGCAAGCACTGCAGCCTGTTCCACTGTACTTATGGAGACCTTTTGGGTTTTCCCAATCAGTAGTAATTCTCAGCATCCTCTGAGATGTCTGGTACCCTTGTTGTGGCATCACTTATCATGGCACCTGGAAGGCGGCACATACCCTTCCGTTTCCTTTATCTGGGCTACTGAGGTCTCAGCCCAGGCTCCTCATTTGGGAGATGCTAGATAGGCTTATTTGCATCAACTTTTCTTTTGGTGGCTTCCTGTCAGTGCTTCTCTCCCGCTCAACAGTCTGGCTCTGGATGAGTTGTGGGCTGAGTGAAATTCTAACTTACTTAAATCAATGAGAGCTACGCCATTCAGGAGGCCCAGGATCTCATCCTTAGTATTTTCCTTCTCTGCCTTGTCAATGGTAGAGTACATTACTCACTGGAATATCAGGGTTCTATCAGTCTTCTCCCAGCTACTCCTAGTGCTTTTAGCCTTCTCTGCTGCCACATTCCTCCATCTTTCTTAATTTTTCATCTGCACCCTATGTTTGTGCTGCACCTTGCACAATGCCCCCCTGGTAGACGCTACCTCAATAGAAAAGTTAAATAATTATAGAAATGTGTTGATTATGAATTATATGGGGGGAAAAGCCCAAATAAATATAATTAGGATGGAAAAGAGGAAAGATATAGAACTGGTGTCATGGTAGCGTCAGTCTATCCTACTAGATGGGAATTTTTAAAAGTAGTGGAAATAAATAAAGGTAAAGGTACTTTATTTTTTATTATTAAAATATTGCTCTATCACCATAGGTGTGGCTGGCACATGACCCAAAATATAATAAAGCATGCTTTGTGCTCCTAGTGCATGAGTTAAATACTGCACATTAGCAAGGAAGGATGGTCCTGTGCTTTCTCCACTGGACTGGGACTCAGCGATCAGGACACCATTCCTGGCGCTCAAAGAGACCGTCTATGTGACCTTGGCCCTCAGTTCTCCCTCTGCAAAAGGGCACAATGATATTTGCTCTGCCTGTCTTGTTTGCATAGACTGCAAGCTCTTCAGGGCAGAGACTGTAACTTAATATACATATTTACAGCACCCAGCACAGAGACCCACAACTCAGCTGAAGCCTCTAGGTCTGACTGTAGTACAAATAAGCCATGACAAGGCGGCAGGGGGGGATGAGGAGGAAGAGAGTTACCCAAAAAGGGAAGGGTGGGGACACATCAGAAGGAACAATCTTCCTCCTCTCTCATCTTTTATTAAGGAGTTGCTAGCCTTGAATTGTCTTGTAACCTACATTACATGGACAGGCATAGCCAAGGCATTGGCAACAGTTGAGCAAAGATTTGCTATGAAGAGCAAGCTGGAAAATAACGAGTTGTCAGGAGAGATTCACAGATTTCAAGGCCAGAAGGGATCATGAGATCATCTAATCTGACCTCCTGTATAACACAGGGCAGAGAATCTCTCCCATTCATCCCTGCATCGAGTCCAATAACTTGCGTATGGCTAAAATACTGTCTTTCAGAAAGGCATCCAGTCTCGACTTGAAGACATCAAGAGATGGACAATCCAGTCCTCTCCTTTCCTTGGTAGTTTGTTCCCATGGTTAATCACTCTCACTGTTAAACATTTGTGCCTTACTCTAATTTGAATTTGTCTGGGTTCAGCTTTCAGCCACTGGTTTTTGTTCTATCTTTTTGTGCCGATTTTCAGGAGAAAAGAGAGGACACATAACATATAGGAAGAGGGAGGCTATTCCAGGCATCGGAAGTGGTATGAAAGACAGGCCCGGAGACGCAAAAGGGAACATCAAGAAGAGTGGATAAATAAATCCAAAATAGCAGTAAATCCTAGTTCATACTGTAAATCAATAAGGAGCGAGGTCACAGTCCGCAGCTGTGATCCTGACCCAGGAACCTCTACAAGCCATGGACCTTACCTCCGTCTAGCAGCAATTTGACAGTCACGTAGTCGTCAGCGAGCACAGCGTAATGCAGAGCCGTGCATCCCTTGAAACTGGCTCGGTTGTTCAGGCGGTTGTTGAAATCATCCTCCCGGGTTACCAGAACTGCAGAAGGAGAAGAGTGAACATGTAGCTCAATAAAGTGCGGAAAAGTAAAGATCCAGTTGGGTTAAAAATGCAGCTGGATTTTCACAGGGTGAAACAATGCAAACTGTCAAAATATCCAGGAAGCAGTTTATGCCCCCAGGTATAATTCCCAAAGGATGAAAGGGGGAGGCCCCTGGTCACTCAGTCCTACCCCCCACACTAACCCTTCAGCAGAGGGACACTGGGAGGAAAGGGCTGCTGGAGGCAGGCTGCCCCACTCTCCATCCAACCAGGTTTACAAGGCAGCCATCACTCGGCATTTGGAGGTGAGGAAGGTGCTGGAGGCCTGCTTACCGTCTCTGGGAACAGTCCAGAGTCCCAGGGGAGGCTGCTGGTAGGCCGGTACCCCCACCCCAGTGGGCAGGAGCCAGGGTGGCTGAGTCTGAGGGTCTCACTCCATGCCCTCACAACTGTAACAAGGAGGAGGGCAAGTTTGCTGGAAGCCCGGGCCTCTTCTCTGCCAAGCAGAAGAGGTCTCAGAGGTGCTACTAGTGGTCAATTATCTTCCCCTTCGCTGGAAGCAGCAGGGACACCAGAGTGGAAGCAAGACCCTTTCTCCTCACAGACCCCTCCACTCTCCCAACCCCGCAACTTTAACTGCCTCTTTCATTTAACTGAAATTACTTTTAAATACAAGTGAGCAATATGGAGACTTTTGCTTTATGGTCCGTCTCTGTCTCCTATGGCAAATCAGGGCTAGGAAAGGGCACCCACGGACGAGCCTCAGCACAGCTACACCACCACCAGTTTTGTGTGCACCTGCATACTGGACACACACACTCCCAACAGTAACAGTACACTGCATTTATCATGCAGCTTTATTTGCCTACCTGCCCTCTGCCCACTAATTCAGCTCTGCTGGGGCTGCCTCGAATATCCCACACCTCTCAGAACCTTCGAACGGCTACCATAAAAAACCAAAAACAAACCAACTCACCAGAAATACCTTCTCCCCTCAAAGATAAATAACAATTATCCTGGCCTGAGGTCCAGGAAGCACAACATTCAGCTTAAGGTTTTATTTTACATATATATTCTCACTGTTTGCTTGTGCTCCCTTGTTCTCTGTATCCACCACTTATCCCTTGTCATACACTTGGACTGTAAACTCTTTGAGGCAGGAACTGTCCATTTGTTCTGGGTTTGTACAGATCCTAGCACAGTGAGGTCCAGGGCCATGAGTGGGGCTCCTAGTGCTACCACAACAGAAAAAATACCATTTCATGACCCCTTAAGGATGCCTGGAATTCCTTTTTCCAATAGTGTAATATAAAGCAAGGAAGCAAAGCTAGCAGAAGTCAGCCTCTGCCTGCTTGCAAGCTCTCAGAACCTGGCAAGAACAGGGCTGGTATTGCAAGCAGGCAGAGCCTGACTTCTGCTAGCTTTGCTTTATATCAGCAAAGTTTGACCACTACTTTGGTTAAGGCCTCAGGCCTCACACCAGGCTGCTGATACAAGGCCATATGTTTCAGGTTCTCTTCCCACTATAGTGGCACAGGTACAGCACCGCAGGTGTCTCACCGTGGCATAGACATACTCTGAGAGTGGTCATGGTTGACAGAAACAACCTGCATCGTCCGAGTCACAGACAACGGATGACACCAGGAACTGCATAAGAAGCCACCTCAGAGGCCAGACACCCCACTGAAGAAACTCTTCTAAGACCAAAACGAGGCCATGTGAACAGAAAGCCAGAAGATTTAGAGATAGCATTGACTGACCAACGTCCAATAACACACAGCGCAATCCTCTCATCTGTTAGGGGATTCAGGCTTCCCTCACCCTAGACAACACCATTTGCTGTTCTCTTGACTGGCTGTTTTACTCAGTGGTTGTTGGTTTTGGTTGATATTGTGTTTTACTTACCTTTGATTTTCAAAGAAAGGGATGCTGTAATACCAGCCACTGGAGTCACTGAACCCTGCCATGTGACATGTGACCTCTGCCACTTACCTTTTATAACCCTGACCCATGTCATATGACTGAGGCCAGAAAATAAAGATCAGTCACTCTTTTGTTATACTCTCCTCTCCCCCGGGCAATCAATCTTCAGAAGTGTGGATCCAGCAGCCTCTCTCTTGGCTTGCCCTAACCTAGCTGGAGTTATTTGGAAGCACAGAGCCCGCCGGGGGTGGGGGAAGGTACATCCCTACCATAAGGCATAAGTGACAGGAAGGGCCCTGCACATGCTGTCGCTGAATGAACGTCTCCGACATGGCAGGCCACTTTTCGCTCTTGGATGTGCGTGCTTAACTCTTATTGACTTCAGCGGGAGTACGTGTGCATAGCCAATGGCAGAACAGGCCCTTTGACTGTAAGCTCCTGCAGGCAAGGACTTTACAGTGAGGATCTTGTACAGCTCCGAGCACAGAACAATTGGTGACAGTAATAACAGACACAGAACTTGGACCATCCGCAATGCAATGTGCCTACATTACCTTCCCATAACTACTGCTTGATTCCACCACCTAAAAGTTGCAATAAAACCTAAATACAATACTGTAACTAATAGCCAAGCCCATTCCAGCCAGGCACCTCTGCTACTAAAACCCAGCACCTGCAAAGAGAGCAATTAACGTGACGCTTCCTTCCTTCTGCAGGCATTTTCTATAAGCATACATGGGGTGTATGTATATTTATTTATTTTTCTTCATTTCCTATCCAGGGAGGGGCAAGATAATGAACTGCGTGCGTCAGGGAAGATGAATCTGAGATACTAGGGAGCAGTGCAGTAAAAAGATTAAAGTGTTATTATTGTTGGGTTTTTTCCCCCATGGTCCGTTGTGACAGCTCGGCCGTCATCTGTAAAAAATGTCTCAGCAAGAGATAATCATCGGAAACTCAATAAAGCGTCAGGGGAAGCCTCGTCTGCCATCAATCACTGGGTGCCTGGAAATTTTCAGGCCTCTGTCTCCCTTCCTGCCATCCATATAAATGTCTGCAATATATTTTGTGCAGTGCGTGTGGCGTGTATCCCTCTGATTTGGAAGTTTTTATGAAAAAATATTTATACATGAAATATGCAAATCGGTTTTAAAAAGAGGCAGTTTCGCTTTCTCCCTCTCTCTTTCTCTTTTTAAAAATGCAACTGAATTTATTCTTTTTAATAAAACATGTCAACCAAAGAATTAATGCAACTTCTAACTGAGTGGACTTATTTCTCCCCATTCCCCCAAAATAAAATATATTAGTTTAGAGAACTGTATGCAGACAAAAACAATTAACTTTATTGGTTGATATACTTTGTCTTAAATAAAGTCTAAGCACATGCATTATGTATTGGCACTCCATTGTTCATTTTTTTAATGTTGTTTCATGCATTTTGCATTTGCCGCTACAGCAGCCTGATGCGTGTTCGCAGCTCCCATCAACGAGAGGGTCGGTAGAACTAATACGTTACAATGAGGGATGAGAGCAAGGAGCATTTAAAAAAAAAATAACGCCCTGTCAAAATTGCTCTAGAGTTGATCCATCTTCTGAACGTGTATTTTATCAAAGGCAAAGGTTGAAAGATTACACCTTCATTTGACTTTATCTCACTTTAAGCTCCCAGCAATGAGGCCAAAATGCTGTGCTAAACCAATGGACAATCTCACCACACAGTTCTGTTTTTTCTATCAGACTAATTAGCAGTATTTTATTCTGCAAATAATGCAGGAGAAGCACTATTTGCCTTTGATAATGTAATCGGGTTTCCTAAATTTGCTCCACACAATAAGCAGGAAATGTTTATTTTCTGAGCCAAAGGTCAAAGCGTAGGAGCTATAGTTAATTTAGTTACAAGTGTCAGGAAAGGCTGGAGTTCTGGTAGCTGCATGAGTTATGGTGAGGTGATATGGAATGGGACCAGAAAGATACTGCTTAGATTTGTCTTCCTCAGGGAAACCATGCAGAATGTTTGGCATCTTGGACTCATTGGCTGTCACAAGCTAAGGTTTTCTCACTACTTAGATGGATGAGACACCTCTAAAGAGAGTCAAATGGCACAGGAAGTGGTGCTGGTGACTCAGTAGGCGATGCCCTTTTACCTGGGTCAGACTAAACCAATATCCCAATTTTGGGAGCACTGCTGTGCTGGAGCCTGTTTCAGATCAGATGTGAAACTGAGATACTGACCATGAAAGATGATAAAAGATCCAACTGCATTCAGAGCACGGAGGTTAGCGCCAATACCTTGCCAAAGGTCAAAAAGGTGCAATCAGTCTGTCCACAGAACATTCCCCTGCAGTTTCAATTAGAGCAGTTATTCAGGGTTTTACATCCACTTCTAAAAACTTGCGGAGTGTTGCTGGTGCAAGAGCAGTCTTACTTCACCCCAGAGGTGGCTGCATTTGAGTGGATGATGTAAACCGTCTAACTATAATTTTGCATAGTGCTTTGGCGTCCCTCCAGATAAAAGTGGCTTTATAAATGTTAGTCAGCAGGGCGGCAGCATCCCCACGTCACCTCCAGGATACTGAAGGATGTCGGCTCACGATCGTTTCTCTAATCTTGACATACACACAAACCCTCCCCCCTTCAAGTAGACTGCATTTAACTGAACATGAAGCAGTTTCCAGAAGTGAGGTGACATTTCCGTTTTGATCCCAGTAAACAAGATTTTAGGATGTTAGAATCACAAGCAGGTCTCCACTGCACCACATTTTTGTTTGTGGCTGGTAATGGGCAATCCAACTACCAGGCACAAAGGGACACAAACATAATAGTTTATCTTACAAAATGATACACTTATATTCATTTACCCATTCAAAAAGGCAGTAGATTTTTAAAAACTTATTAGCTCCTTTTGCCTGCTATATAGAATTACAAATACTATATATTACACACAAAAAACTAAATTAACAGAACATTACTGAAGTTGCAAAACTCAAGTACACTTTGCAAGGAGGTTTCATGGATATTTGCTGACAACAGAAGAATGGTGACACTCAGGGTTTCTAGTTTCCATTCCAGTCTCAGGAGGGGAGTGTGTTCTAGTGGGCACAGACTCTTCTGTTCATTCTCCACCATGCTTGACTCCTACCCTGTCCCCTCCTTCACCCTGGCCCTGTCCTGTCTCTTCCCCACGCAATGACTTCTTTGTTTCAGTCTTCACCGAGAAGTTTAACATAGTGAATGCTAATGGGAAGAGGGTAGGTTTGGAAGATAAAATAAAAAAAAGAACAAGTTAAAAATCACTTAGAAAAGTTAGATGCCTGCAAGTCACCAGGGCCTGATGAAATGCATCCTAGAATACTCAAGGAGCTAATAGAGGAGGTATCTGAGCCTCTAGCTATTATCTTTGGGAAATCATGGGAGACAGGAGAGATTCCAGAAGACTGGAAATGGGCAAATATAGTGCCAGTCTATAGAAAGGGAAATAAAAACAACCCAGGTAACTACAGACCAGTTAGTTTAACTTCTATGCCAGGGAAGATAATAGAGCAAGTAATTAAGGAAATCATCTGCAAACACTCGAAGGTGGTAAGGTGGTAGGGAATAGCCAGCATGGATTTGTAAAAGACAAATCATGTCAAATCAGTCTGATAGCTTTCTTTGATAGGATAACAAGTCTTGTAGATAAGGGAGAAGCAGTGGTATACCTAGACTTTAGTAAGGTATTTGATACAGTCTCGCATGATATTCTTATCGATAAACTACGCAAATACAACTTAGATGGGGCTACTATAAGGTGGGTGCATAACAGGCTGGTTAACCATACTCAGAGAGCAGTTATTAATGGTCCCCAATCCTGCTGGAAAGGTATAACAAGTGGGGTTCTGCAGGGGTCTGTTTTGGGACCGGCTCTGTTTAATATCTTCATCAACAACTTAGATATTGGCATAGAAAGTACTCTTATTAAGTTTGCAGATGATACCAAACTGGGAGGGATTGCAACTGCTTTGGAGGATATGGTCATAATTCAAAATGACTGGATAAATTGGAGAAATGGTCTGAGGTAAACAGGACGAAGTTTAATAAAGACAAGTGCAAAGTGCTCCACTTAGGAAGGAACAATCAGTTTCACACATACAGAATGGGAAGAGACTGTCTAGGAAGGAGTATGGCAGAAAGGGATCTAGGGGTTATAGTGGACCACAAGCTAAATATGAGTCAACAATGTGATGCTGTTGCAAAAAAAGCAAACAGGATTCTGGGATGCATTAACAGGTGTGTTGTAAACAAGACACGAGAAGTCATTCTTCCGCTCTATTCTGCACTGGTTAGGCCTCAACTGGAGTATTGTGTCCAGTTCTGGGCACTGCATTTCAAGAAAGATGTGGAGAAATTGGAGAAGGTCCAGAGAAGAGCAACAAGAATGATTAAAGGTCTTGAGAATATGACCCATGAAGGAAGGCTGAAAGAATTGAGTTTGTTTAGTTTGGAAAAGAGAAGACTGAGAGGGGACGTGATAGCAGTTTTCAGGTATCTAAAAGGGTGTCATCAGGAGGAGGGAGAAAACTTGTTCACCTTAGCCTCTAAGGACAGAACAAGAAGCAATGGGCTTAAACTGCAGCAAGGGAGGTTTAGGTTGGACATTAGGAAAAAGTTCCTAACTGTCAGGGTGGTTAAACACTGGAATAAATTGCCTAGGGAGGTTGTGGAATCTCCATCTCTGGAGATATTTAAGAGTAGGTTAGATAAATGTCTATCAGGCATGGTCTAGACAGTATTTGGTCCTGCCATGAGGGCAGGGGACTGGACTCGATGACCTCTCAAGGTCCCTTCCAGCCCTAGAGTCTGTGACTCACTCTTCGTTTCTTGTCCCAGTCCTATTCTCCTTAAGTACCCAGCCCCAATCTCCACTTCTCAAGCTCCTCCTCCTCACCCAACCAGTCCTTGTCTCCTCCTCCAGGTTCACTGTCCAGTCCCAATCTTCTTCCCGCACCCGAGGGCCTGGCTCCTTTCCCAGTTAATATCAGTTTCTTCCCTCCTTTTTTTTTTTTTTTTTTTAAAGTTTGCAGGAGCTGGTAGGGAGTAGTGTGCTGTGAGAGAAGCAGAGCCCTGATTAGGGGACAGGACTTCCATGATTAGGGGGGCCTATAAAGACAGCCAGGCAACCAGTCAGCGACATAGGAGCCAGCAAACAGAGCTGGAAACAGGGGAGTCTGCGAGGGAGTTTCGGGGAAGGGAGTGTGTGGTGTTCTGATTTTGTTTTTTGTGTGTGTTTGTGTTTCCTGCTGTTCTCCGGGACAGGAGCTTAGGAGGGAATCTATGACAGCTACTGAGGCAGCAGTGGCAGGGACCCAAGGAATGGAAGAGGCAAAGAAGATGATTGGATGTGAAAACAGTGGCAATGTACGTGACCCTGGAGCGAGTACCTGAAAAGAGCTTCTTTTGTATGAAGTGCCACCAGACAGAGCTGATGGAGGAGAAGATCTGAGGTCTGGAGATGCAGATAGAAACTGTGGTTGAGTTTTGAAAGGGATTCAAGCAGATGATGGAGGAAGGAAGGCGGGAGGAGGCTGAAGGGAAACCTCAAGACTCGCAGATGCAAGCTGGACTGAAGAACTCTGAGGGGAGACGATGGGTGAGGAAAGTGGCCAGTGGAAGCATGTGACTATGAGAACCAGGCAGAGGAAATGACCAGATAGTGAAGGAGAAACAGAGCTCAGGAACAGGTTTGCTGAGCTGGAAAATGAAGAAAGGGCACAGCAGCAGTAACAGAAAATGGGAGAACACGGGAGAAGAGAAGAGCAACACGTCCTACAAGACGGGAAGAGTCAATGGAGACAGCCAGAGTTCTGAGCCCCAGGAGGATACAGGATGACTCACAGAAGATGGCAAGTGAGAACAAAAGACAGGAGGACTTGCAACCAGAAAGTACAGAAGGAGGGAAGGCTGGAAAATCGCACCAACACCAGGAAGAGACACTGTACGTGACTAGGGACTCCCTACTAAGAAAACGACACAGGCCTGTCACCAGAGCTGATCCAGAGAACAGAAGGGTGTGCTGTCTGCCAGGAGCCAAGATATGGGATGTGGACCTGAGGCTTAAGAGGATTATAGTGGCAGCTATAAAGAATCCACTGATTACCCTTCACATGGGAGCAAATGATACAGCTAAATTCTTGCTGGAACACATTAGGGCAGACTATGCCAGGCTGGGGAAGACTCTTAAAGAAATGGAAGCTCAGATGAAGTTCCGTGGGATTCTGCCTGCCCCTAGAGGAGGAGAGCAAAGGCGAGACACGATTATGATGAGCAACAGATGGCTCAGGCCGTGGTGCTATAAGGCAGACTCTGGGATGTTCGACCATCGTGAGGCAGTCATGGACAGAGGACAGTTCTCATGGGATGGACTCCGTCTGAATGGGAAGGGAAAGACTTCTGGGGCTGGCATAACTGATTAAAAGAACTTTAAACTAGGAATTCAGGGGAGATGGTTGGGAGATGCTCATGTAATCTCCACGCCTGATTCTAACACTGAGTGGTAGGAAAATCAAGTAAGAGGGGTTTACAGTAATAAAGGAACAACAGAGGTCGGAGAATGGACATCAAGAGGAAAGATAGCGTCACTAGTATTGGAACTAACAGTCAGGTAGGTGATACTGGCAGTAGAATGACTATACCTAATCGGGTGAGGAATCTAGCTGAAGCTGAGCAAAAACCACTGAGATGCCTGGACACCAATTCAAGAAGCCTTAGTATCAAAATAGAGGAACTAGTACTATTGATGCAGGAAGTGAAACCAGATAATATAGGAACAACAGAAACATGGTGGAATAGTAATGATGTCTGTAGCACAGCTATTGAAGGGTAGGTGCTGTTCAGGAAAGACAGAAATAAAGGTAAAGGTGGTGGAATAGAATTGCATATTAATAAGGAGGTACACTGTAAAGAAATTAGAAGTGATGGGATGGATAAAACAGAACCTGTTTGGGTCAAAATCACTTTGGGGAAGAAAGGTAACAAAGGCTTCCTTGGGATAGTGCTTGGGATCTGCTAGAGACCCCTGTGATCCAATTTGGATATGGACAGAGATCTCTCTAATATTTTTAATGAAATAAATGCTACTGGGAATTGTGTGATTATGGGAGACTTTAATTTCCCAGACACAATTGGGGGACAAGCGTTATGAAGAAGGGTAGGGCCCGGATATTACTGGATTTGACAGCTGACAGATTTCTTCACCAAATAGTCTCTGAACCTACAAGAGGTGATGCCATTTTAGGTTTAGTGTTGGTAAGTAGCAAGGACCTCATAGAACTGGCTGTTGAGGACAGCTAATTCAGCTAATTGCAACTAGGGTCCTTGATTGCAAAACGGCAAACCTAACAAAATTAAGGGAATTAGTTAGGGAAGTAGACTGGACTGAAGAACCCAAGTCAAGGCTCTGAATGTGGAGGAGGCTTGGAATTACCTTAAGTCAAAGTTGCAGAACCTATCTCGAGCCTGCATCCCAAGCAAGGGGAAACATTCACAGGGGAGAGTTGCAGATCAAATTGGATGAGCAAGCTTCTCAAACAGGTGATTAAGAGAGAGCCCAAAGCTTACAAGGAATGGAAGATGGGAAGAATCAGCAAGGAAAGCTACCCCTTGGAGGTCAGAGCGTGTAGGGAAAAAGTGAGAAAGCCAAGCAGGTTAGACCTTGCAAAGGAAATTAAAACCAATAGTAAAAGGTTCTTTAGCGATATAAATAAAAATGAAACAAGGAAAGAAGAAAGGGGACTGCTAAGCACTGAGAATGGAACGGAGATTAAAGATCTAGGCATGGCCCAACACCTAAACGAATACTTTGCCTCAGTTTTTAATAAGGGTAACAATGAGTTTAGGTGTAGTGACAGGGTGACTAATGGAAATGAGCTTACAGAAGTACCAATAACCACATCTGAGATGGAGTCAAACTCAAACAGCTTAATGGGATTCACTCAGGGAGGGAGAAGATAATCTGCATCCAAGAATATTAAAGGAACTGGCACATCACATTGCAAGACCAATACCAAGGATTTTTAACGAATCCATAAACTCAGGGGGCATACCTTACAATTGGAGAATTGCTAACACAGTACCTATTTTTAAGAAAGGGGAAAAAAAGGGTCCAGGAAACTACAGGCCTGTTAGTTTGACCTCGATTATATGCAAGGTCCCTTGGAACAAATTTTGAACATAAGAACATAAGTTTTGTGCCCTGTCTCTCTAATGATAATGAACATAAGAACGGCCGTACAGGGTCAGACTAAAGGTCCATCCAGCCCAGTATCCTGTCTACCAACGGTGACCAATGCCAGGTGTCCCAGAGGGAGTGAACCTAACAGGTAATAACCAAGTGATCTCTCTCCTGCCATCCATCTCCACTCTCTGACAAACAGAGGCTAGGGACACCATTCCTTACCCATCCTGGCTAATAGCCATTAATGGACTTAGCTTCCATGAATTTATCCAGTTCTCTTTTAAACCCTGTTATAGTCCCAGCCTTCACAACCTCCTCAGGCAAAGAGTTCCACAGGTTGACTGTGCGCTGTATGAAGAAGAACTTCTTTTTATTTGTTTTAAACCTGCTGTCCATTAATTTCATCTGGTGGCCGCTAGTTCTTATATTATGGAAACAAGTAAATAACTTTTCCTTATTCACTTTCTCCACACCACTCATGATTTTATATACCTCTATCATATCCCTCCTTAGTCTCCTCTTTTCCAAGCTGAAAAGACCTCGCCTCTTTACTCTCTCCTCATATGGGACCTGTTCCAAACCCTAATCATTTTAGTTGCCCTTCTGTGAACCTTTTCTAATGCCGGTATATCTTTTCTGAGATGAGACCACATCTCTACACAGTATTCAAGATGTGGGTGTACCATGGATTTATATAATGACAATAAGATATTCTCCATCTTATTCTCTATCCCTTTTTTAATGATTCCTAACATCCTGTTTGCTTTTTTGACAGCCGCTGCACACTGCGTGGACATCTTCAGAGAACTATCCATCATGACTCCAAGATCTCTTTCCTGATTAGCTGTAGCTAAATTAAGCCCCCATCATATTGTATGTATAGTTGGGGTCATTTTTTCCAATGTGCATTACCTTATATTTAACCACATTAAATTTCATTTGCCATTCTATTGCCCAATCACTTAGTTTTGTGAGATCTTTTTGAAGTTTGTCACAGTCTGCTTTGGTCTTAACTATCTTGAGCAGTTTAGTATCATCTGAAAACTTTGCCACCTCACTGTTTACCCCTTTCTCCAGATCATTTATGAATAAGTTGAATAGGATTGGTCCCAGGACTGACCCTTGGGGAACAACACTAGTTACCCCTCTGCATTCTGAAAATTTTCCATTTATTCCTACCTTTGTTCCCTGTCTTTTAACCAGTTCTCAATCCATGTAAGGATCTTCCCTCTTATCCCATGACAACTTAATTACGTAAGAGCCTTTAGTGAGGGACCTGGTCACAGGCTTTCTGGAAATCTAAGTACACTATGTCCACGGGATCCCCCTTGTCCACGTTTGTTGACCCCTTTAAGAACTCTAATAGATTAGTAAGACATGATTTCCCTTTACAGAAACCATGTTGACTTTTGTCCAACAATTTATGTTCTTCTATGTATCTGATAATTTTATTCTTCGCTATTGTTTCAACTAATTTGTCCGGTACTGATGTTAGACTTACCAGTCTGTAATTGTCAGGATCACCTCTAGAGCCCTTTTTAAATATTGGCGTTACATTAGCTAACTTCCAGTCATTGGGTACAGAAGCCAATTTAAAGGAGAGGTTACAAACCATAGTTAATATTCTGCAATTTCACATTTGAGTTCTTTCTGAACTCTTGGGTGAATGCCATCTGGTCCTGGTGACTTGTTACTATTAAACGTATCAATTAATTCAAAAACCTCCTCTAGTGACACTTCAATCTGTGACAATTCCTCAGATTTGTCACCTACAAAAGATGGCTCAGGTTTGGGAACCTCCCTAACATACTCAGCCATGAAGACTGAAACAAATAATTCCTTGAGTTTCTCCGCAATGACTTTATCGTCTTTAAGTGCTCTTTTTGTATCTCGATCATCTAGGGACCCCACTGGTTGTTTAGAAGGCTTCCTCCTTCTGATATACATAAAAAATCATTTTATTACCACCTTTTGAGTTTTTGGCTAGCTGTTCTTCAAACTCCTTTTTGGCTTTTCTTGTTACATTTTTATACTTAATTTGGCAGTGTTTATGCTCCTTTCTATTTACCTCACTAGGAGATGACTTCCATTTTTTAAAAGATGCCTTTTTATCTCTCACTGCTTCTTTTACATGGTTGTTAAGCCATGGTGGCTCTTTTTTAGTTCTTTTACTGTGTTTTTTAATTTGGGGTACACATTTAAGATGGCCCTTTATTATGGTATCTTTGAAAACTGTCCATGCAGCTTGCAGGGATTTCACTCTAGTCACTGTACCTTTTAATTTCAGTTTAACTAACCTCCTCATTTTTGCATAGTTCCCCTTTCTGAAATTAAATGCCACAGTGTTGGGCTGTTGAGATGTTCTTCCCACCACAGGAATGTTAAATGTTATTATATTATGGTCACTATTTCCAAGCAGTCCTGTTATAGTTACCGCTAAGAGAAAGCAGTTAAGGAAATATAGGTAAACAGTAATTAGGACAAAATACAATATGGTTTTGCAAAAGGAGATCATGCCAGACCAACCTGATTTCTTTAAGAGGATAATTGCTTTTGTAGACAAAGGAAATGCAGTAAATCTAATCTGCCCGGGTGTCAGTAAGGCATTTGATACAGCTCCACATGGGAAATTATTAGTTCAATTGGAGAACATGGGGATCAGTATGAGAACTGAAAGGTGAATATGGAAATGGTTAAAGGGGAAACTATAATGGGTCATACTGGAAGGTGAACCGTCAGGTTGGAGGGAGGTCACTAGTGGAGTTTTTCAGGGACTGGTCTAGGGACCAATCTTATTTAATATTTTCATTCATGACCTTGGCACAGAAAGTGGGAACGTGCTAATAAAATTTGCAGATGACACAACATAGGGTGGTACTACAATGGTCCCTTCTGGCCTTGAAGTCAATGAGTCTATGGTCTCAGTATCCTTGCCCAGCCTGTTCCAGTTCTGCTCTCCCAGCATTTTGTCTGATCTGTCTGTCCCATCTCCCTTCCACTGGCTCCCAGTGCACCCCAGCTCCTTGTCCAAGTCTCTTTTCCAGCAAGTCCGAGTTCTCCCCCAAGACCTTAGCTCCTTGTCTGAACACATCCCCAACCCACCATTGTAAGCCCCAGTCTCCTGGTCTATACAGTCCATCTCTTTCTCTTCCTCCAACAGCTCTTCAGCCAATCCCAGTATTCCTTGCCCAATCAACTGACCTACTCAAACAAACTAGGGAAATGCAACCTAGATAGAGCTATACTAGAAGGTGGGTGCATAACTGGTTGGAAAACCGTTCCTAGAGAGTAGTTATCAGTGGTTCACAGTCATGCTGGAAGGGCATAACCAGTGAGGTCCCGCAGGGATCAGTTATGGGTCTGGTTCTATTGAATATCTTCATCAGTGATCTAGATAATGACATAGAGAGGACACTGATAAAGTTTACGGATAATACCAAACTGGGAGGGGTTGCAAGTGCTCTCCAGGACAGGATTAAAATTCAAAACAATCTGGACAAACTAGAGAAATAGTCTGAAGGAAACAGGATGAAATTCAATAAAGACTAATGCAAAGTACTCCTCTTAGGAAGGAACAATCAGTTGCACACATAAAATGGGAAATGATTGCCTAGGAAGGAGTGCTGCAAAAAGGGATTTGGGGGTCATAGTGGAACACAAGCTAAATATGAGTCAACAGTGTAACACTGTTGCAAAGAAACAATCATCATTCTGAGATGTATTAGCCAGTGTGTTGTAAGCAAGACATGAGAAGTAATTCTTCTGCTTTATCCGCACTGATAAGGTCTCAACTGGAGTATTGTGTCCAGTTCTGGGCCCCACATTTCAGGAAAGATGTGGACAAATTGGAGAAAGTCCAGAGAAGAGCAACAAAAATGATAAAAAGTCTAGAAAACATGACCTATGAGGGAAGATTGACAAACTCAAGTTTGTCTAGTCTGGAGAAGAACAGACTGGGGGAGGGGAGGACGAATCATGATAATAGTTTTCAAGTACATAAAAGGTTGTTACAAGGAGGAAGGAGAAAAACTGTTCTTGCTAACCTCTGAGGATAGGACAAGAAGTAATGGGCTTAAATTGCAGCAGGGGTGGTTTAGGTTGGATGTTAGGAAAAATTTCTTTTCAGGGCAGTTAAGCACTGGAATAAATTGCCTACGGAGGCTGCAGAATCTCCATCACTGGAGATTTTTAAGAGCATGTTAAACAAACACCTGTCAGGGATGATGCAGATAATATTTAGTCCTGCCATGAGTGCAGGGGACTGGACTAGATGACTCCTGAGGTCCTTTCCAGTCGTACGATTCTATGAAACTGCTTCCTCCTCCAAGCTGTCTGGTTAGCAGCAAGGGCTTCATTCACAGCATAGGCAAGTCAGGTTCCTTGCTCTCCATACCAGGTCCCACCGTGACTTGTAGCAGCCGGATGCAGCAATTACAGGGAAAACCTGGTTTTACTCCTATATCCCTGGACTGGAGCATGCTCAGTTGCTCTGTGAGGATGGTGCATGGTGCACATGCAGTCTGGTCAACACTAGGAGCAGTGAGAGGATGGAGCATGCTCAGTGAGGACAGAATCTTCAGTGATTTAACTACTAAAATTAGAGAAGTCTCTACTGAGCATGTGTGAACTGAGATTTTTCCACGGTTTATAACTTGCCTGCATTTGGTTAGATTCGCACAGATACAGCACCAGCATACCTCTGACTCAAAGGCCAGCCCCTGCTAAATTTCAAGTCCATGTTCCAAAATATGGAGACACTAAAGCTGTTCAAAGAAAAGGTCTGAAGATTTTTTTTTTTTATATATGGGCAAAACAATATTTTCCATAGCCTCATTCTCAGAGATGGTTGAACCAGTCTGCTGAAATTTTAAAAAAATCAGCCCAAGGCAGACACCCAAAATGAAAAATTTCAGTCCAAATGGTTAAAATATCATAAAATTATAAGCAACTGGAAACAGGGTCTTATATTGGAAAATGTTGATAGAGTCACAGAGTTTAAGGACAAACGTGACCATTATATATTCTAGTCTGACCTCCTGTCTATCACAAGCCATAAAATTTCACCCTGAGTTATTGAGCTCAATAACTTGTGGTTCAATAAAGCAAAACTTATCTTGGGCTAAAGAACATCTTCCAAAAAGGCATCTAGTCTTTATCTGAAGACATCAAGAGCTGGAGAATCCACCATTTCCCTTGGTAGTTCCAGTGATTAATCATCCTCACTGTTAAAAATCGGTGTCTTATTCGTAATCTGAATTTGTCCAGCTTCAGGTTCCAGCCACTGGTTCTTGCTCTGACTTTCTGTGATAGATTAAAGAGCTCTTTAGGACCTAGTATTTTCTCCCCATAAGGGTACTTACTCGCTTTAATCTAGTCTCTGCTCAATCTTCCCTTTGATAAACTAAACACACTGAGCTCGCGAGCCCTCCAAGCGTTTTTGTGGTTCTTTTCTGCACCCCCTCCAATTTTTAAATATCCTTTTACAAATGTGGATGCCAGTACTGGATGGACTGTTTCAGTATCAGTCTCAACAATGCCATATAAAGAGGTAAAATAACCTGCTAAACTCAGAGTTGTGAGTTCAATCCTTGAGGGGGCCATATAGGGATCTGGGGCAAAAATCTGTCTGGGGATTGGTCCTGCTTTGGGCAGGGAGTTGGACTAGATACCTCCTGAGGTCCTCTCCAACCCTGATATAATTCTATGATTCTATGATCTCCTGTTTACATCCTGAAAGGATATTAGCCCTTTTCGCCACAGCATCACAATGTAAGCTCATGGTCAGTTGCTTGTCTGCCATTACCCCTAGATCCCTTTCAGAGTCACTACTTTCTAGGATATAGTCCCACATTCTGCAAGTACGGTCTGCATTCCTTGTCCCTAGATGCATCACTTTGCATTTGGCTGTATTAATATGCATTTTGTTTGCATGGGCCCAACTTACCAAGCCATCCAGATCACTCGGTACGACTGCCCTGTCATCATCATTATTTAACACTCCGCCAATCTTTGTGTCATCTGCAAACTTCATCAGCAGTGATTTTATATTTACTTCCACATCATTGATGAAAATGTTGAATAGCGTTGGGCCTAGTACCAGTCCCTGCAGAAACCCCCTGGAAACATCTCCTGCCGCTGAGAAGTCCCTACTGATCAATACTTTCTGAGATCTGCCAGTTCTTAATCCATTTTATGTGAGTAAGTGGGGCTACTGTAAGAAAGTCTGGCCACGAAGAACTGGAGGAGGTATCCAGGACCTGGGACCTTCAGCAACTATAGAAACTTAGAGTAAACATTTATTCTGCTCTACAAAAGGGATGTGAGCCAGAGTTTTTGCTAGCGATTTTAATGGAAATGGCCTGGGGAAGCTGGATGAGATAAAACACCTTATATTTAACTTGGCACCACATCCTTTGCCTCGGTTTTCATAGAGTCACAGGACTTAAGGCCAGAAGGGATCATTTTGATCTGACGTCCTGGAAGACACAGGCCAGAGAACCTCCCCCAGTGAATTCTGCATCTAGTCCAATAACTTCTGTTGGAGCTAGAGCATAACTTTTAGAAAAACATTCAGTCCAAAGACTTCAAGCACTGGAGAATCCACTCCACCCCACAGTAAATTGTTACAGTGGGAGAGAGCTCCTCCAGTGGCGGAGTTCAAAGCAATGCAGGAGATGCAGTGTGCATCTCAGAGGAGTTATTGCACCAGGATGTTCCCAAGGCTCAGGTACTCTCCTAGACTTTGGAGTCGGCTGTTTCAAGTCTGTATTTTGGAGGGCATGGCATGTAACAGACGACCTATGCCTAAAGATTATAACAGATAGCATCTGTCTAAGGGAAAGTAAGAAGCACAAGTGGATCAGAATTATCCAAAGGCCTAACCAAACTCTGGGCACAGAGAGAGACATACTGTCCCGATAAGGTAACATCAACAAAAACTTTAACTCTTTTATTACCTTCCAATGAATGGAGTCCCTTTTCTTTGGCAGTCTCATACACGCTGTTGAATTCATCTCCGAGGTTTGGGTCAGCACCAGCTGCAAGCAGGATCTTTACCACACTGTTATAAAATATAATGAGAACAGGATCATCAGGAAAGTTTCTCAATCAGAAGGAACATCAGGAACTAGACACCTTCAGAGTTTGCAAAGGGAAAAAATCTCAAGGCACATAAGATGGGAAGAGGATTCAGCAAAAAATTTGCTGCCAGCAAAGGAGAGTTAAAAAAAAAAACGACAGTGCTTAGCAATATTAACAATCATAAGACGACTGGACTGAGGAGGCATTCGAAGAAGTGGGCTACTCTGTAGATCTACATGTGTTGTGCAACACAGATATGTTCAACAGAGGCCAAGTCCAAAACATCTGCACAGAAGTGACTGAGTGCCATGCACTACATTTCCAGGCACTGGACTGGACTGCCATCCCATAAGTCACTCTTCATAGTTGAAAATGCAACCAAGACACACCCAGCAGCCAAACATTTGATGTCAGACCCCTGTAAAGGATGGATTCTAACGGCAGCCTAAGGAAAGCAAAATTCAGTTATGATATTGTTACATATTTTTAAGGCGCTAGTCACAATAGCAGCTGGGCTTCTTTTACATCTAAGACAACAAATGCATGGGACTCCAGTACCTGGCAGCATAGAAGCTCAGTAAGGAAGCTGCGGGGCGGCAAGGTGGCCTATAGATATCTAGACTCCCACCTTCTGATATTGCGCTTTCCCTTGAGACTTGTACTTTGCCTGGACACAACTAAATGAGTTGGTCCTTGAAATGGGAACTCTCCTGCATCCAAGGTTGCATATGAAAAGCATGGCTCAGTCCTTAGCCCCTTTTCTGCCATCACAAGTGAAGGACCCACCTGAGTATCCCAACAATAGATTTCAATTGCTTTCATTTTATTGTGCATTGAAAGTGAAACATGTAACTTCTAAGTGACACTATGCCATATGAATGTTTTCCTGGGGACCCAACAACTGGTGTGAAATTATCAGTGGAAAGAGTCCAGTGTATGGGATGCAGCTCAGTAGCTGGAAGGACTTTTAAAAAGTGATTTTATTTTTTGAGGTTCAGGAGATAACTAGTTGCTGTTTTAACACGAATACCAATAAAGAATTTGGGGAGAAGACTCCAGGAGGCGAGAGAGCGGGAAGAGAAAAACAACGACGATGAAAGCACAGGGTGAGACTATGAGGTACGGTTTTGTTTGCAGATCCTCAATGAACTGAATTGGGTGATCACAATAGGCCAGTGCCCGCCCCATCACAAAAAAACACAGTTATAATTGACAATACTTGTCACCTTTGGTGGCAGTCCCAGGACAGAGGTTGAGGAAGAGAAATAATCAGATTCTCATTGTCCCTAAAGGTAGTGGTGAGGCATATTAGTAGAAGAGTGAAGGGGTTGGGGAATCTCTCACTGCTTCTGCTCATGCTTGTCTGGAGACATTGGACTGCAGTCTCCAGAGTTGTCCAAATTGTCACCATTCCCCAGCAGGACTATTCAGCACACAGAAAAAGAGACGGGCTAGATTTGGTGCAGAAGGCCTCTGAACCAAACAACCATCAGGCAAGAATTAGATTTTTTACCATTTCTGAAAGCAGCTTGAAGCCAGTTATTCTTTTTCCTGGGTTCAGGCCTTCCATGGCAACTAGCCAGTAAAATGTTATACAGTATTCATCACAGGCGAGATAGCTTACAGGCTGGCAGAGGTTCTTCACTATGCACACCACAGATTGACTGACATGCATCTGCAGGCTGCTTTTTGTCAAGTCACATTTAAAATTTACCTTAAGTTCCTCCCCCATTTAGTCCTTTACAGTAAATACAATTAGCAGAATGGAAGGCAGTTGTTCTGTACTCTCAATAAGATACATTAGCAGAGGTGTATTTCTTGCCTTCCGCAATTGACACTTGAATTGTGTATAAAGTCCAATTTAGTGGACTGAGCACAAAGTTGTGAGTCAGGAGACTTGTGTTCTCAAATACATCACCGATTTCTTGAGAGAGTGTAGGGACTTCACTATGTTCACATTTTCAGACCTGGCTTCATTTCTGAGTGTTTTTTCAAGAGGTGCCTAACATCTGCATCTCCCAGATTTCAAATGAAGCTGTGGGTGTTTGCCCCCATGTTGCTGCAGAGGGGCATTCAAGATCAAAATGGTCTCCTGAATCAGTGACCTGTCCTCTGCATTATTTATCACTTCCCCTAATTTTTGTGTCATCTGTAAACTTTAACAGTGATGATTTTATATTTTCTTCCAGTTCATTGATAAAAATGTTAAACAGCTAAGAACCGATCCCTGCGGGATTCCACTGGAAACATCTATTCTACGATGATTCCCCATTTACAGTAATATTTTGAGTCCTATCAGTTAGCCAGCTTTTAATGCATTTATTGTGTGTCGTTCTAATTTTTAATCAAGATGTGCAGTATCAAGACAAACATCTTATAGAAGTCTCTGTAAATTACACCAACACTATTACCTTTATCAACCAAACTCGTAATCTCATAAAAAAAATCAAGTTAGTTTGACAGAATCTATTTTCCATAAATCCATGTTGATTGGCATGAATTACATAATCCTCTTTTAATTCTTTATTAATTGAATCCCTTATCAACCGACCCATTATCTTGCCTAGGGTCAATGTCCAACTGACAAGCCTAAGGGTTATCCTGTTTTCCCTTTTTAAATATAGGCACAATATTAGCTTTCTTCCATGTTCTGGAAATTCTTCAGTGTTCCAAGACTTGTATAAAATCAACTTTAACCGTCCAATCAGCTCATAGGCCAGCTCTTTAAAAACTCTTGGATGCAGGTCATCTAGACCACTGATTTGAAAAGGTCTGTCTTTAGGAGCTGCTGTTAAACATCCTCCTGAGATACTATTGGAATGGAAAGAGTGTTGTCATCATCATCATCAGATAAGACTATATTTGATCTTTTTCCCAACTCCAGAGCCGTAATATTTATTGAACACTTTTGGCTTTTCAGTATTATTACTGATAACTCTACCATTTCCATCTAGTAACAGACCAATTCCTTTGTTAGGATTCTTTTTGTTCTTAATATACTTTAAAAACTCCTTCTCATTGTCCTTAACTCTGCTAGTCATGGATTTCTTCTTGCGTCCCTTCACTTCCCGCTTCAATTTCCTACAATTCCTAGCTTCTGATTTATATTCATTACTATCAACTTCCCTTTTCTTCCATTTGTTTAGATATCACAGCTTCTTCCTCAGCTGTGGGACTGTGGCTTTTTGGGCATCTAATAAAGTGTTCTTAAATAATTCCCAATACCAATCACATTTTTCTGATTAGATCCTTCTTCCCAGCTGATCTGGCTCATAATTGTTTTGAGCTTTGTGAAACTGGCCCCTTTAAAGCACCAAGTATATGTATTATTGATTTGGACTTTATTCTGTTGGCACATTGTAAATGTGACCAAGAAGTCATGTTCACTTGTACCAAAGTTACCAATTTTAATGATGTGCTCAGTTTCTTCTCTGTCAAGATGAGGTCTAATATGCAACTCCCTGAGGTTGGATGCAACACTTTTTGAGTTAGGAAACTGTCATCTGTAGTATCATGCATGTGGTTGGATCAGATGACCACAGTGGCCCCTTCTGGCCCTTAATATATGAACTCATGAATCATTTCTAAATGCAGAGCAGATTGCCTTCAGCACACTGATGATATACAAGTGTCTTTTTTGTCCTGTGGATCCTATATTTGAAGGACTGTTTGGAGGATATGTCCATTTGGATGTGTCACTGCCACCTTGTTCTCAGTCTTCAGTAAAGAAGTGCCAGACAGGAGTCATGGATACCAGGGGGTTCTTTCCTCTTTTGGATCCCATGTTCAAAGGTAGAGAGCCAGTTTAAAGATACCGGCATTATCTTCAACCACATCTTTACCATGGAAAACCCCAAGTCTGCGACAAAGGTGCAAAATCTGTGATGGGGGGGGTCATTTGTGCAATTTGCACTACTATTCTGTCATGGCCACGCACACCAGATCAATTACTGCAACTCTCTCTCTCAACAGGGCTTCCAGCAATGCCTCTCTGACATTTGCAGCTTGTCCAGCGTGCTCCAAGCTGGTATTGTTGCAATTTAAAGCCCTCAGCAATGAAGGTTTTGGCTACATTCAAGTCCTCCTCTTCAGCCTTGTCCTGAAGGGTATCTGCACTCAAAGACTGTCTGGTTTTTAAGGGTCCCCACTACTGTAGTTAAAATTGACAGGCTATGACATATCATAGGGTCCATCCTTTCCATCTTAAGAATAAAAAAAAACCATTTTACGAAGAATGAGCCCAAGTTCCAGTATGGGACTTGAATCCACAACTTTCTAGCCCAGCGTGGAGACAGCCACCGAATGAGTCATACGGCTAACACATAAACAATGACTCTCAACTTCCTTGGCAACTCCCTCCATCAGCTTTTCCCTTCTCCCTGGCCGTGTTTGTTGAGTGTTCTTCCTAGGCTCTTTATCCACCATCAACCTCTATGTTCTCAGCAACTCTTAGGAAGGCTCTTTCTCTTCATTCTTAACTCAGACCATGAGAGTTCTCTTGGTAATGTTTGTTTTCATAAAAATGTTAAAGAGTTACAGAGAGGCAGTGCTGAAATGTGAAAGCAGGAGGACATGGACGCAGTACTCCTGGGTTCTGTTCTGTACAACTGTCTGTTTCATTTTCCCCATCTGTAAGTATGTAGCCATACTCCTCTACCTCATAAGGCTGCTGGGAGGCTGAATGGTTCATAAAATAGCAGCATGAGTCACTGCTGGGAGTCTAACTTTAACTCTAAAATTTGGTAGTACAGAACCCTGTCCCAAGATGACAGCTCTGATACAGCATGTCACACATTCCAAATCAATTCCCATCCGACTGCTGTAAAAAGGAAGTGAAAAGAGCTCGCTGGTCTCAACTCAAAAGGACAATTGTCTGTTGTAAGATTAGCCTCTCTGTCCAATCATCCTTCAATCTAACCTCCTTCTTCTGTGACATGCGGTCCCTTCCAGGCAACTAATGTCACCGAATTTTCCTTCACAGAGCCAGCCAGACATTTCTGGAATCACAAGTATTGATTGCACCTGTCCAATTTGCAGGTAATAAGCCATTCAAGCAAAGTAGCCTTTGCTAATAGTGCAGTGATAGTGCAATGGAAATACAGAAGTCGTCATACTCATCAACAAAGCATGTGAACGTAATCAGAGGAAATAAGACAACTTGAAAATGTATATAAAATTGTATATAGTTTTTTATATACATATAACAAGGATGCAGTATGGGCTAGTGGTCAGAGGAAGGGAACAGGGCCAGGAGTCCTGAGTTCTATTGTCTGCTGTCACTGAGTCCCTGGGTGACAATGAGCAAACCACCACCTCTCTGGCCCTCAGTTTCAACATCTGTAAAATGGGGGTAATTCATTCCTACCTCTGAGGAGAGTTGTGAGGCTTAATTAAGCTTTATGAACCATTATGAGATCCACTGATGACAGTGCCGTGTGGAACGGCAGAGGGGAAAGTACATTCCCTCATTATTTGTGCCCTGTTCTTTCTTCTGAACCAGCTCACAATTATTACTGGTAAGTGAGTCAGTGCAAAGGCTGTGATTTAAATCCAGGATTCCCCTCACCTTGTTTATGATGTATCTCCTGTTCATTCCCTCCGTCAGGCTACTGGGTGGCTCTGGCAGAGTACTACTCTCCCCTCAGTGAGGTGGTGCGCTTGGAAGAGAGCTGCAGTATGTCTGAGCTGTAAAGGCAGGCTTTCCTCGATAACTCACCTGTGCTCAATAGCCTCATCAAGCCCTGGGTTTAATTTGCTGATCGAGTTTTAATTTGATCAGAGACAGAGGCTGTTCATCTGTGCAAATATAAATCTAAACTGACCCTGGTGATGACTCAGAGGGCAATGCTTAACTGAAGATCACTGGGCAGTTCAATCGATTGCAGTAAGTGCTTTCTGCTTTTAGAGGCTGGGCCAGCATATTGTTAAGACCAAAAAAAAGCAAGGCACCTGGGGGGAGAGAGCTGGCCTTGGCTGGGACTGCCCTGCAAACCTACCAACACTCAGGCAGCTGGAGTTGGTGAACCAAGAAGGGCAGTGATCCTAGTGACCGGGAGTTACAAAACACAATGCAAGGCCTTCAAGGGATTTTGATGAGGGGCAGTGCTGGGCTTTAGTGGAAGCCGCAAGTCCTGCTGGACACAAAGAGGATCCCTAGAATAGCTATATCTTAACTTTCTGTAGAACTCAGCGTGGGAATAGAGGGGTGGTTGTAAGGAAAGAGCAGTTACTTACCTTCCCGTAACTGTGATTCTTTAAGACGTTGTCATCCGTGTGAACCTCAAACTAGATGCGCACGCACCCTATGCATGCAAGAGCAGAATTTTTTTGAATAGCAAATTCCATTGGGCTCCATCTGGGCCATGTATGCCTTTCTACCCCCACCACACACACCGTAGAGCATAAGTGGCACAGCAGCTGCAACCATCCTTCAGTTCCCTTGCTAATGCAGGATCCCAGAAAAAGAAGAACTCCAAAAAAGCAGGGATGGAGGGTGGGTCAGGGATCCACATGGACGACATCTCATAGAATTGAGGTTACTGTACCCGTGGCATACAAGAACTTAGTCTCCAGAGGGCTGTAATACTTTGGTTTAATTTCAGTTGCTGGGATTAGGGGGCAGCTGTTAGGTAGTGTGGGTGGCCTGTGATACACAGGAAGTCAGACTAGATGATCGGGTGGTCCCTTGGGGCTTTAAAACCTATGACTACAAGGTACGTAACCGTTCCCTGTTCTTTGAGTCTGTGGGGGTTGAAAATCCCACTCCAGGTCACTGATAAGCTGTGTCCCAACTGGACAGTGGGACTGAGGAGTCGTGACTGCCACTAACTAAACAGCGATTGTAAAATTGCCCTACCAAGTTTGGCATCTGACCTTGCAGCTACATCAAGGGTTCAGTGTTAACTAGAGTCAGGGAGTTACTCCATTTAGCTGCCTCACAAATTTCAGCTATGGGGATGCTCCTGAAGCATGCAGAGAGAGAATACGTTTGGGAGAACTGAAGGATGCTTGCGGCCGCTCCAACCTTTATGCCTTAAGGTGAGGGAACAAGGATATAACTGATACACGAGTGGCCCTACAGACACTGCTATTCAAAAGATTTCAATCTTGCCCGCATGGGGTGCATGTGTCCTTACACGGGATCCCCACGGGCACGTACTGAAAGAAAACAATACTGCAACAACTGACGCAACACCCAAGGGATGTCATCAGAGCCTCCTCTCCAACTGGCTCTGTGCAAAGGCAGCACAGCCCACACCTGCATAGCTAGCACATTATGCATGCAAGTCTACATGCCAATGAAGCTCTTGACTCTAGAAGCTTCAGGATATTTATCCCAGTTGCCCAGCTCTGCTTCAGAGACCTCCGAATTATATGCCTGAAGTGGAAAGACTGAAAGAGAGGATATGAAGCAGACATATGTACCTAATATAGGTACTAGACTGTGCCAGTTAATCACATCACTGCCTATAGACACTGAGAGAATAGCTCCAGACAAGTCATACTCATTATATGCCTTAGAACATACCCACTGATCTATACTGTGCATGATGCACTATTACTATTAATAAAAAACACGTATACAGCGCATTAGATGTACAAAGTGCTGTTCACTCAAAGAAGAGACATATTCCCCAGCCACAAAGAGCTAACAATTGAAACCTGGCGACACACAGGAGAGGGAGGGCCAGGGGATTAGCGAGCAGGAGAAGCAGGGAAAAATTGCACAGAGAGGTAGGGTGTTTTGGAGGGATCTGAAAGACGAAAGACCAGGTGCTTGGTGGATAAGCAAAGGGAAGGTGATCCAGACGTGTGGGATTGCAGCAGAGAGGGCGTGAAGCTGAGAATGGGAGAAGGAGATGGAATTGGGGAAGGGGATAAAGTGAGAGGATTGGAAAAAGTAAGAAGTGAGATCAGCAGTGACTACCACAGATGCAGCAAGATCACACATGGCCTTGTGAGCAAGGATGCGGAACATCCCATTAAGAGATAGGGAGCCAGGGGAGGGACTCGGTTAAGAGCATTAAAAGGTGTGGTCAGGGATGCATTACGTGAGAAAGAACACAAGTACCAATAAACACTAGGACTAGTCCCTGCTCCTTTAAGAGAGCATTATGGGATCTTTAAAAGGGAAAGCTTCACAGTGGGACACGCACATGTAGAGATCCCTTCCTTCTTACTGAAACTCTTTTTGGAGAGCCACTTCTTCACAGCACCTACAGGGGATCAGCTGACGAGGGCCTCTGCTCAGCTGTGTCATTTATTGGTGTTAGGTGTGAACTGCTCATTTCAGTGCAGAGGGGGGAATCGAGTGTTGAGAGGGAGGGGGATGGACAATGGAAATGAAGCTATAAATTCACATGGGGAACTAAAGGAATTATAGATACATATAAAAATAAGTCACGTGCCTATCATTACCCTGATCATGTTGCTTATATGTTGCGTCCCTTTCCCAAAGGCTCTGTGTAGCTTTGTCCTCTTAGGTTGTACACCAGGGGTTCTCAAACTGGGGTTCGGGACCCCTCAGGGGGTAATCAGGTTATTACATGGCGGGGTCATGAACTGTCAACCTCCACCCCAAACCCCACTTGCCTCCAGCATTTATAATGATGTTAAATATATTAAGAAGTGTGCTTAATTTATTGGGGGGGGGTCACACTCAGAGGCTTGCTGTGTGAAAAGGGTCAGCAGTAAAAAAGTTTGAGGCTCACTGTTGTACACTATCCAGGGAAAGGACTTTGCCTCTGACACAGAACCCCTCTGCAGCCTTGGTCAAGTTATTTAATCTTTGTGTCTTTAGTTTCACCTCATCCATAAAACACAAACAGCATACCTACTAGTTAAAATGTTATTTACTGTGCAGAGGCCCTGGTTCAAGTAGGCATCAGGAGGCAGTCTAGCTGGGTGAGCACAAAAGATCTCTTCCCCTACAACACACTTGAATGCAAACAACTTGCTAAATTCAAGAATCATCTTCCTAGTGCTCCCCACAACCCTCCAACCAGCCCTGCACATAATGGTGTGATTACAGTGGACAGGAGCTGGAAATTTATGGAGGCAAACCAGTTTGAAGACCTACCCCAGAGTGCTTAGGACAGCCTTGCCTGGGTAAAGTCTCTTCACTGCCCCGTGCCTCAGTTTCCCCACGTGTCTATTTGAGTTAATAACATTTACCTCCCACACAGCTGGCTATGAGGAAGTTAACTGAAGCTTTTAAGCCATTCATGTTATTCACTTTGGGACAGCGGAACTAAAATGTTCCCTTCAGGGTTATACTTACAGGGCAATGCTGCACAGTTTAAGATGCTCGTGCTACAGGGCAGGTTCGAATACAAGAACTTTAGATAAAAATCAAAAATACATTTCTCTCAACATCCGTTTTTTAAAAACGTAAATGATGCTGGTTGTGTGTTTTACAGACAACCTAAGAACTCCAGACCAAACCTGAACTACCTAGTGGTTTCCCTTTGTTGTTGTTATTATCACTGGTATTCCAGTAGTGTCCAGAGGCCCAAGCTGAGGTCAGGGCCCTTCTGAGCTAGACACTGTACACACACACAGTAAGAGACAGCCTCTGCCTCAGAGCTTACAGTCTAAATAGCCAAGCACACCTAACCGACAGGGACAGATGTAAATAAACTGGATGTATGTTTAGTTTTGAGAAGAGAGGTTCCAAATACGTTAAGGGCTGTTATAAAAAGGATGGGGATCAACTGTTCTCCTTGGCCACTGAAGGTAGGACAAAAAATAAAGGGCTTAATCTGCAGCAAGATTAGGGACTGGAACTACCTTTCTAAGTACAAGAGTAGTTAGGCTCTGGAATACGCTTCCAAAGGGGTTTGTGGAATTCTTATCATGGGAGGATTTTAAAAACAGTTTGGACAACCTCCTGTTAGGAATGGTCTAGCCTCAGTGCAAGAAACTGGACTAGAGAACTTTCAAGATCCCTTCTAATGCTACATTTCTATGATTCTAGGACAAACGATAAGAGAGGATGTGACTCACCCAAGGTCACACTGTAGGTCATGGCAAAGCCGGACACAGAACCCTGGTCTCCAAGCACCCAGTCCGGCGTCTGGACCACACTACCTTCATTCCACTCAGTGAGGAAATATCCATTTCTAATATAACAGTGCTGTCAACAACGACTGAGTCCAACCATATGCGTCAGCTGAATCCACAAGCTTCTGATCCAGAGATGAGAAAGATTACAACTTGATACTATTTACACTTTGTTAAAATACACAGGAATGCATCCTATTAAATAACGCTAAACTTTGCTATTCTGCATTAGGTAAATAAGACACTTCTTTCTAATCCAAAACTCCCTAGCTAGGCAAGGCTGAGAGGTGTATATGCTGAACTGGAAACACACCTCACACTAGAATACTACTATTTTACCTCAGCAAAAGGATTCCAAGTAGGATTAGAAACAAGTCCTGGTTACAGAGAACAATCAGCTGGGCCACAGTCAAAGTGAAAGGAACCTTGGCACTGAAATTAACAGAGCCGTAACAGGATGCCACAAAAGCATGTATCTCTGTGTGACAAATATCCCGCAGAAGCAAGACCTTAGTGTAAGATGAGCAGGGGGCTCAAGGTTTTGAAACTCAAGTGATTTTATTTCCCATTAAACAGGTTTTCCATTGAATCTGTCCGGTTCTTTATCTGCAGCAACCGGCAGGAGAGGGAAATGAAAGCTTTTCCCTTCCGGTTCCTAACATTACTTCCATCTTCCCTGTCGTCTACTAGCCTTGCCAGATCCCTACAAATACCTTAGCCCTGTTTTCTCCTTCCATCACCCCCTTGAAACCATCATCTTTCCAGCTGAGAAGGACTGGACAGCAACAGCTGCAGGGGTCACAGGCGAAGGATGCAAGAACTGGCCGTCCCCCAATAGGATCTGAGTTCACTGGCTTCGCAGTGTTTCCCAAACACTGATAAAGGGGCCCAGGGTATTGTGACCAGAATATTAGACTCCTCCATTCCTTCCCAATGAGTCTTGTGATGGGCACTGAGGCACCCCACTCTCTGCCTCCTCATAAGCAGTTCACATGCTAACCTTCAACAGAGCTTCAAAGGGCAGCCCAAACCTCTGCTCCTAAAGCAGGACGGTCTCCACTCTGATTCAGGGTCACAATGGAATAGAAGGGAGCGGGCACTGGCTGGGACAGCTGCAAAGTATTGATCTATGAGGCGGTTTTATATCAACTGAGATGTCAGAAACAGCATCAATAGTGCAGTGAGGACTCAAAGTGCAGTGCACTCCAAAAAGCGACTTTGTAAAGATGGCATTGTGGGACTTATGTTTATTTTCTCTCAGTGACTCCAGACTGAATATGCTCAGTCAGACTGCCAGCACCGTAAACTCCCCTGGCATCTGAATGCCAACCTGAAACCTTTGCTCAAGTACCAGCAACACCTAAAACATGTGCCATCGGAACTTAGTTCACAGTTTTGCTGATGCGTGATTTCTCATACTGATGTTGGCTCTGCTGAGCTATGAAGGGCCACAGAGTAAAAACTTACTTTGGTCAATAACGTCTGCTGCTATGGCTGGATATACACGGAGGCAGGTCTATTAAGTAAGGAGGACCCGTTTTTACATCGTCACTTGTCAGAGTAGAGAGACACTTCAAAAAATTCAGCATCCTACAACTGTTAGCATAAGTCAGACAATGCAATTAACTTAGGCCTATAAGTGCCAGACAGCATGTTGCCCAGATCACTATTAAGCATGTGTACGGTTTGGTTGGAAAGCATGGAGGGGACTGACATCTTTAACCTGTTCAGGTAATGTTGTTCTCACCCCACCGCAAATGGAGCTTTACATGAGAGAAAAAGAAAATAATTACAATATGTCCAGAAAACCAAGAGGCACCTTGCACTGGAAAGGAGATGTATAGCTATCTAGAACTCTATGGGTAAACCTGTGTCACTGAATCAAAGCCATCAACTCCTAGTGCTCTTTTAGCTCCATTTACATAGTACCTCAGCCCCAAACTACATATCTAATACCAGGGCCAGGCTCTTTAGGAGTCAGCTTAAATAGGCCAGTATTTGTACTGCATCTGCGAGTGGACAACTTGGAGGGAATTTCAGACATTCTTTGTGTCGTTTTCCAGCTCAGTACATTTCCTGGCCAATGGCGAAATCCTACTGGGTACACTGTAAGGCTAGAAATAGCAGCAGAGGTCAAATATGCTCCTGGTGTTATCCCTGTGATGCCAATGGAGTAGTTACGCTAGGGATGAGTTTGGCCGTAGCATATGCTTGTTTCCAGAAGTAAGTGAAATATCTAAATAACCGTTCATTATGTTTACAGATGAGTCATAGTGAATTTCAGATAGTCAAGGCCTTTGCTTAAAATTATAGGCAATAATCATCCACAATGTGTGGCAAATAAACCTGATTCACCCAACACAGCTCAAAGTTTCAGTCTTTTTGCCAGACACCCAAATAAGAAACCCCACTGTTAGTCTTGTGCCAATGCAGAACAAGACTAGACTGGGTCCTGAAGGCCTTTTAGTGCTTAGAGGTTTTTGTTACCAGTTCTACCTGATTTTATGCTATGTATCTTAAATCGTAAGAAGGGTGATCCATCTGGGGTAATTATTATACCATGAACTGCCTTTCTCCTTGTCTCCCTTCGAGCCTTTGCACCTCCCCAAGCCCTGTTCTGGTCCACTAGTCACTTGGAATGGTCAACAATCGTCACAGTCCATCGCTGACCATTGTCCATCAGCAGAGGTGGGAAGCTCCAAATCCATCCCTCTGCGGACATGCAAACAACGAGGCCCGTTGCTGCTCGGACATCAAAGTTAAACAAACAGACCCAAGCCCCCGCCTCTCTGCCCATCCTAAGGAGCTCCCCAAGGAGGTCACGACTTTCAGCTTGTCATCGCACACATCAAAGTTTGCACCACACACGAACTCGGCACACGGATTGGAATCGTGTCGCCCGAGAGCGGATATTCAGCTTTTGTGCCCCGCTTTAATCCTGTGTTTTCCCAAGTAATTAAGCCTTTTTTGCTTATGAACTTGTGACTAAGTAAAGCATCTCTGAGAGGTTGTAACATCAAAGCTCATTCTACCGTCTGTCCCACGTTTTCTAAAATTGGATTTCTCTTTCTCTTTTTTTTTAAAGAAAAACTAATTGAATTTAGTTGTAGACTGAATATATTTAAGAGTGCCTTTAAAGGTTACCAGAAGCCACAGTGATCATCCTGGGAACTAAAGAGGTTGGACACAGAGTCAGCCCTTTTGGTTCATGAAGGCACAGCATGAAAGCCACAGCACTCGCCCCACAAGCTAGTAGCAAATCCTACTGCAGCAACTTGAGACTTTAGCTCAGTTACTGACACAGTGCGGCCTGCACCAGTACCACCGCAAGGCTACAATCTCCTCAAATCTCAAGATAAACAGGCGAAGTCTGATCAGTACTCGGATGGGTGTCCTCCCAAGAAAACAAGAATGCTGCAAAGAAACGGCGCTGGTGATTCAATGCATAGTGCTTTCCCCTTTCAGCCAGTAAACCAGTTGGGGTTCTTGGTTGTCACGCTGTACATAGGTATATGAAGAGTATAAATATATGGTTTCAGGTTTAACCAGCAACCACATCCCAGAACTGCACAAGAGGGAGACTCCGAATGCAGGTTGTTTAGATGGAATCCATGTGGGTTTATCAAAAGGAGAAAGTAGCATAGCAACTTACCCAGGATGGTCACAAACAACGCTGGAAAACAACTTACCTAGAATTTCTGTTTATAGCTGCTACCATGAGGGCTGTCCAGCCAAGCTTGTGCCTAGCATTCACATCGGTGCCTTCCAACAACAACCTACACAAAACAGAGAGAGACGGCTTCATAAGATTTTGTTTTTCCCCAACAGACATAGGCAAGGGTGCTGAATGGATCAAGGGCCTGGTAACAGAATACAGAATCTTTCATCTCAAGGTCACTGGTTTCAATGGAGCCCTGGCCAATAATGACTGAAAGTTGTTATGGTCTAAGAGCTCTTCAGCAGCCGATAAGAAATGAATTGGTGGGTCTCAATCCAATTCCTAGTAGACAGGTAACATCATAACTAGCAGGCCTGAATCCTTTTAAGGTTGCTCACACGGATCTTAACAATTCACCAATATGCTGGAGGAGGGGAAGCTGGTCGACACACATACTCATGGACATCTAGAATTTTTGCGCTGAGTAATAGCCATAAAGGATTCAAGGCTGGGTATCATGGGAAGGCCAGCAGCTCTTGAAGTGCCACATACTAACATGGCACTATTTTGGAGCATTCTTGCATGGCAGTAAAAGTCTTATAGAGGCATCAAACAAACCTTTGTGCTCTTTCAATAAAGATCTTTCCACTCGTTTTGGACCACATTCCTAACAGACTCTTAGCGCCCACTACAAAACTAGTTCTTACCTGGCTATTGCCAGCTTTATTTCTTAATCTCCTCCACATTCTGACTCTCCTCACAGTTATGGTCCTCTGCCCCTGCCGCTAATCCTATACCCCCAGTATTATTAGCTTAGACCCTATTTGCAACTGATCCCAAGCAGTATCCTAGAAAGGTGTTTTTCTTTGTTATTCTTATTCTTTGTTATAGTATTGAGTAAGTTTGATTTCTTTGTTAATGGCCAAGACTTTTACATTTTAAATCCATGGTACATCTACATCTTGAACACCGAGGGCAGATGTGGTTGCCCCTTCTCAAAGATATATTAGAATCGGAAAAGGGACAGAGAAGGGCAACAAAAAGGATCAAGGGTACGGAACAGTTTCCATCTGAGGAGAGGTTAATAAGACTGGGACTTTTCAGCTTAGAAAAGAGACAACTAAGGGGGGGATATGATAGAAGTCTGTAAAATCACGACTGGTGCAGAGAAAGTGAATAAGGAAGTGTTATTTACTCTTTAACGTAACACAAGAACCAGGAGTCAGCCCAAACCAAAAGGAAGCACATCTTCATGCAATACACAGTCAACCTGTGAAACCTGTTGCCAGGGGTTCAAAAAATAACTCAATACGCTCATGGAGGATCGGTCCATCAATGGCTATTAGCCAAGATGGTCAGGGATGCAACCCGGTGCTCTGAGTGTCCCTAGTTTCTTATGGCCAGAAGCTGGGAGTGGACAACAGGGGGCAGATCACTCAAGGATTGCTGTTCTGTACATTCCCTCTGAAACATCTGCCATTAGCCACTGTCGGAAAACAAGATATTGGCCTAGATGGATCATTGGGCCATTTTTATGTTGTTAGTTAGGCGGACCAAAAAAGAATCTGAAGAGTAACTTGACTCAGCAACTCAACTCAGCAAAAGACTCAGTAATTAACAGCAAAAACTTTCTAAGTACATCAGAAGCAGGAAGCCTGCCAAACAAAGTGGGATCACTGGATGACTGAGGGGCTAAAGGGACACTAAAGAAAGATGGGGCTGTTACAGAGAAGCTAAATTAATTCTTTGCACCTGCTTTCACTGCAGAGGATGTGACAGAGATTCTTGCACTGGAGCCATTCTTTTTAGGTGACAAATCAGAGGAACTGTCTCAGATTGATACGTCAGTAGAGGAAGTTTTGGAACAAATTGATAAATTAAATGGTAATAAGTCACCAGGACCAGATGCTATTCACCCAAGAGTTTTGAAGGAACTCAGTTATGAAATTGCAGAACTACTAACTGTGGTATGTAACCTATCACTTAAATCCGCTTCTGTACCAGATGACTGCAGGATAGCTAATGTGACACCAGTTTTTAAAAAAGGCTCCAGAGGCGATCCTGGCAATTACAGGCCAGTAAGCCTGACTTCAGAATCAGGCAAACTGGCTGAAACTAGAGTAAAGAACAGAATTATCAGACACATAGAGGAACACGATTTGTTGGGGAGGAGTCAACATGGCTTTTGTAAAGGGAAATTATGCCTCACCAATCTATTAGAATTCTTTGAAGGAGGTCAAGAAACATGTGGACAAGGGTGATCCAGTGGATATACTGTACTGGACTTTCAGAAAACCTTTGACAAAGTCCATCACCACAGGCTCTTAAGCAAAGTAAGCAATCATGGGATAAAAGGTCCTCTCATGGATCAGTAACTGGTTAAAAGACAGGAAACAAAGGGTAGGAATAAATGGTCAACTTTCAGAATGGAGAGAGGTAAATAGTGGCGTCCCCCTTGGAGGCTCAGTCTGTTGTGTGCATCTCTCACAGGAGTTCCCCAAACCGCCAAGGCACACCGATTCCACTGCAAGGGGCCCCGCATAGCCATCGAAAAGGGACAGATCTGCCCCTAAGAAAGGTATTGACTCTATCTCCCTTCATCTTTGTGGAATTTTAACTCTGAATCTCTTAGGTCTTGTATGCCGATGAGAGGGGTTCTCCCATAAGCGCAGGTAATCCACCTTCCCAAGAAGTAGTAGCTAGGTGGACAGAAGAATTCTTCCATTCACCTAGCACTGTCTACACAAGAACTTAGATAAGCTTAACAATGCCATTTAGGGGTGTGGATTTTTCACACTACTGACCAATGAAGTTAAACCGAACGGTGTGGCATGGCTGAGACTGGGGTAATTTTGACTGCCACGGGCCATCGGGGTTAACAGTTCAGGCCGGTTAATGGTAAGCTTAATGCTTATTGGTTAACCAGTTAACTGTTTAACCTTTTATATCCTTAGTGCACATGGTGAGCACGGACAGTCAGCAGGCTAAATCTTTTGGCTATTGACTTCTCGGATAGTTATATTCAAGAGTTAGTGATGTTGAAATTGACCAAGATCACTACAGGGATACAGTCAGCACTAAGGACATCTTAGATGGGTTCATAGTTCAATGGGCCAGTGGCAGGAACAAACGTTTGGGAGGCCACGTATTTATCAGATGAACAGACTTCCAAGTAAACATTTACCAGATTTCTATCACACTCACAGTAAGGTCACTACTCCAGACGATTTTAGTCACTGCATGAAAAAATGGTGCTATCACCATATAACCCTGATGTGTTCCAAGCAATCTGTCTTTGTTCATCCTTGAGATAAGTCTTCCACCTCCCCGTGCACCTCCTTCCATTCTTGAGTCTAATCACTGAAAAGAGGCAACAGAACTTTAAGCATGCCCTTGCAATCTGAAGAGCTCTCTTGGGGATTGTCTACACTGTGAAGTTGTCGACAAAACTTTTGTCTTTCATAGGTACTTAAATGAAAGACAAAAGTTTTGCCGACATAAGTGGAAGTGTGAATGCAGTTTTGCCGGCAGGAGCGCTCTCCTGCCAACAAAGCTAATGCCACTTGTGGAGCTGGAAGTATTTTGTCAGCAAAAGTGCCAATAAAGTACCAAAAAAGAGCATTTACGCACACTGACTTTAAAAGTCTTTTAAAAGCTGCATGGTGTAGATAAGCCCTTAGATACAGGTTGGCAGAAAGAAAAAAAACATCCCTGCCTGATCAGAATTCTCTCCTGACCCTGTGTAAGGCACAGTAAGTGCTGGAGCACATGGCATGGCAGCCTGTGTGCAGTGCAGATTGTTATCTTTAGCGAGCAGCAGTGCATAAGGGCTGTGTTTACAGTAATAACAGAGACATGCTGGGCTCGTCTGTCTCAGACTCATGGCCACTGCTGGACACGGCGGTTAAGCGTCTCGCTCGACGTGGCATTGCCTGCAGCATGAATCTACACGGCTGCTCCATCTGCCAACTTCACTTTACACAGTCCCTTTGGATAGAAATGGAGTGCCAATAACCCCAACAAAGGCTTCCTTGGGAGGATCTTTGTGTGGCACTGTCTCCTCACAGAGTTTCAATGCCAAGCTGTCCACTTCAGACAGTCCCAGCTTACTGTAGCCCCATGGACCAAATTCAACCCTGACTTCCAATGAAGTTAATGCATCCACTCAAAACAGAGCTGAATTTGGCCCCAAATCAACAGGAGGCAGAGGCGGAGAATGGTATCATTTCATGTCTGATCTTTACCATCTGACTCCAGCCCAACGTCCTTTATGTTAATACCGAATTCTTTCACCCACCACGGTACACAGCCACTTCCTGACATTCTAACACTGCGCTGGACAGGGAGGGCGAGGGCTCTGAGGTGGTACCAAGCACTCTCTCCCTCAGAGGTGCTGGGTTGGCTGGTTCTTGCTTGCGTGCTCAGGGTCTAACTGATAGCCATACATGGGTAGGGAAGGAATTTTCCCCCAAGTCAGATTGGCAATGACCCTGGAGTTTTCCACCTTTCTCTGCAACATGTGGGTGCGGGTCACTTGCCAGGATTATCTGGGTGTATTGCATTAAATCATTTCCCTACCATTGCAGAGACATCAAGTACTGGTGCACAGCAGTCCCTCCTATTCTCTGCCTGTTGCACTCAAGAATCTGGTCTCCTCTGGGTCTCCTTTACTATGGTCTCATTTCAGTTGTTGGGTTTAGTGTGCAGGTGTTGAGTGAGGCTGGTGGCCTGTGAGATACAGAAGGTCAGACCAGCTGACCTGCTGGTTCCATCTGGCCTGAAATTCTAGGGCTCTGAGGCCATAGTTCAGTAATGACTCAGAGGAAAGAGTGCAACCAAACGATCTCACATTTTCTCTTGGTTTACTTTGACCATTTGAAAGCACTTTGTACATAGTCAATTTCACCATTTCCCCTGTACAGTCAATTAGTCAATTTCCCCTGTTTGGGTGGGTCATTCACACAGTAACAGGGCAATAAAACCCTTTAACACTACAAAACTGGCAGAATTCAGGGGTGGGCAGGTCTGGCTTGTGAAACTTGTTTTTTTAACTAATAAATAATAGTGCCTGGTTTTTATCTAGCATCTTTCATCAGAGGGGTTCATAATAGTTCACAAAGAATTGCCCCATTTAAGTTAACTGAGATCCAGGAAGGTTAATTGGCTTTCCCAGTCAGTGACAGAGCCATGAACAAGATTTCTCAGTTCCCCTATACTAGCAACAAGAGCACTGTGACTCCCTGAAAAACACCCAAGTATTTGCTTTTACATCTCATGCAACCTGCTACACAACAGCTTTGTAAGTGCCTGCACTTGAATTCCATTGGGACTCTCTCAGCCCTACTCCTCATCACCAGGAAGGTGCACCTCATACTGGGAAGGACTGGTGCAAAGGCACCGCTTCCTCTTAGAAAGCATTCACAATTATGGAGATTATGAAACAGTGAGAGGCTTTTCCTAAAAACTGCTCTGGAAATTCATTTATCAATATATACCATATGTGTTCTTCTTTCATGATCATTCAACTGTTGATGGCCCTGATACCCCAATTAAACCTCCCACAAAAGACCCCACACCCACACAAAGGGTGCCAGAGTACTCGCTAGAGAAGCTGATTACAGGGTCAAGGCCTAAGGTATTGGAATTAATCAAGCAGTTTTCCATTTAGGAACCCATCTTAAGTAATCTGAAGCACGTGGAATGCCAAATGATCAAACCTAGTACGAAAAATTACTAGAGTCACATCATGTAGCGTAATACGCATTGACATTTCATTTAGGAGTATTTTTTTAAAACACCGCAAGATGCCGAGCAACTTAACAGATTTGCTAGACAACTGAACTTTATGTTCAGTGTGCGTGAGTCTATCATTGATATTTTCCCAGCCTGATTTAATGATATGACAATCGATAAAGTGACGACCACTGTTCAGATCCTAGACAGCCAAATGTATTTACCAGCCGGGACATATTTTTTAATTAAATAAAATCCTCTGATCAATGCTTAGGATGTCTATCGACATTTTAACCAAACAAGATCCAGGGGGCTCACTGTTAACAATTTAACACATACATGCACTTCCAACAATATGAATACCATCACCACATTTTTTTATGAGACAAACACATCCTCAGCTGTTGGGTACACGGAAATCAGTGTCAATAAGTAAACATCTGGGATGTGAACTGATGAAAGGCTGAGCTTCTTAAACAGTTTCAAAAGAATCTCAGGATTATCAAAGTTCGGATTCAGTTTGCTTTGGTGTCAAAGAGTTTGGATGTTCCTCTAAGCCAAGCTGGACAGTTCACAAGGATGGATTTTCTTGTGAAATTTCCAGTACAGTTGCTTTCTTGAGAACAGTTTCTCTCATGGTATTTGGGAACGTCTGGTTCCAGTTCTATATGAAAACTGCCCTTTGCCTAGTTGGTAACAATGCAAAGATCCACCAGTAACTCCGTGCAGGGCAACATCTCCTTTTAAATAAGAAGAGGGTTTGATACGACTCAATGAGCTGATCAGCAAAGTATCTTGAGGTGCTTTGGAATTTTCCGACAGGGCTCAAGATGGGTGCGAGGGGAGAATGACACACATTGCTTTTGGAGTAGATACTATTTTGCCTTGAAGTAAACAGGACCTAAAACTCTGACACTTTGATCCACCCAGAAAAGAGATAAATGACCCAACTTCCCTGTCTCCGAGTATCTCCTGTTGCAATGCAGCAACTTTTCTTCTCCCCCCAGGCTGTCCCTAGACAGATGTGGCTTCTATTCATCCCTCCTATCCCATGAGTTCTGGGTGAGTAACTCAGTGACACTGCTGCTTAAAGCCAGAGCCCAGAGGGCATGTTTGAGTTTGTGCTAAGCGCCTGGGAGCATGCCCAGCTCACCCTCCTGACAGGTGGAGGAAGAGGAAACTTGAACTTTTGCAACAACAATAGCTTCTGTTTCTCTCGGTTGGTTGCTTAAACATTTCTCCGCCCACCCCAATATGTTACTGTTTAACTCAGTGGCTCTCAAACTTTTTTACTGGTGACCCTTTTCACACAGCAAACCTCTGAGTGTGATGCCCCTTAGAAATATATAAATAAGTGTCTTTAATTTAACACCATTATAAATGCTGGAGGCAAAGCAGGGTTTGGGGTGGAGGCTGACAGCTCGCGACCCCCCATGTAATAACCTTGTGACCCCCGAGGGGTCCCAACCCCCAGTTTGAGAACCCCGACGTTTAACTGCAGGGGTGGCTCACTCTCCTGGGACATGCCCTCAGCTTTGCAACTTTAACTGCAAGAAAAACAGTATATTTTAACATTACAGCATAAGCTCCTCTTCGAAACTCTAGTGAAAGGATCTGTCCATCCAGGAGGACTACTTAAGCCACTGCAAAAACCTCTGACCATGCTCTTGTCATCCAAGAGGCAGGCTGCCTAAAGACTACAGTTGCTTATGAATCCTTTAGTGATCATCTAATGGCCAATAATTACTGCCTTGGTACAGTACAACTATTCTGTACATAGAAATCAATCCAAAACATTATAAGGAATCAAGACAGACAGTTAAACCATAGCACAGGGAAAGAGAATGAAAGATGTATAGGCAAGGCAGAAGACAGATATTTTCAACTGAGGTCTGAAATGAGATGGAGGAAGACAGATAAGCTGCTCTAGCTGGATGAGTTGCAGTGAAGAAGGCTCTTACATGAAGTGTGGTGAGATGGTCTGAAGGGACAAAGAGGAGGCCATTCCTGTGTAGGCAGAGATGGCGAGCAGGGAGTAGAGAGAGAGGTGGTCAAGGAAGCATTCTGGAGTAAGTTCAGAGGGCTTTGGGGGAAAGGGAAAGAACTGTACCCAGAACGAACAGGAAGTCAGTGGCGTTGTTTAAGGAGGTGAGTGATATCTAAGTAGTAAGCCACTGCTGAATGGAGAGAGACAATCAGGAGTCACAGAAACCTCAATTTTACTTTTCATGTCTTAATACACATGGTATGAAAACACCAGGACATGGTGACATGGTCAATTTCCCCTCAGGTGAGAGGAAGTAAAAAACCACACACGATAAGCTGGAGCCTAGTGCAATGGGGTGATGGTTCATGGCGGGGCTCTGACCTAGATGCTATAGTCATACAAATAATGTCACTGCTGGAAGAGGTTCAAATGCTACAGCACTGGGCAGGCTAACGGAGCCAAATACCAGGGCCACCCGAGGTGGGGGGGCAAGTGGGGCAATTTGCCCCAGGCCCTGGGCCCCGCATGGGCCCCCTCAAGTTTTTTGGGGCCCCTGGAGCAGGGTGCTTCACTAGCTCCGGGAGCCCCGGAAAACTCTTGCAGGACCCGGGCCACTGGAGCTTCTTCCGCTCCGGGTCTTTGGCGGCAATTTGGCGAAGGGGGGTCCTTCTGCTCTGGGACCTGCTGCCGAAGTGCCCCAAAGACCCTCAGCAGGAGGTCCTTCTGCCCCGGGACCCACCGCCGAAGTGCCAGGTCTTCAGCGGCAATTCGGCAGCGGGCGCCCCCCTGAATCCTCTGAGCAGCCCTGCCACATACTCTCATGCTACTGAACCCCTTCAAAATGAAACTGTGCACATCTCACCTAGCGCCATCTGTTCGTTACCAGTGGTGCTGTGCAAATGCAGAAGTTGTTATGAGTCAAACATCATCACATACACATACAGCTTTAGAGGTTAGAACCGCGCCCTGACCATCTTTTGACCATCACAACATCCCTTGGCAATGAGCTCCACAGGCTGACTGTGTGTTGTGTGAACAAGCACTTTCTTACGTTTGTTTTAAACCTGTTGCCTATTAATTTCATTAGGTGACTACTAGTTCTTGTGTTGTGTGACGGGGTAAATAACCCTTTCCTATTCACTTTCTCCAACCATTCATGATTTTATCTCTATCATAACCTCCCTTACTTGTCTTTTCAAGACGAACAGTACCAGTTTTTTTAATCTCTCATACGAAAGCTGGTCCATTCCCCTAATAATTTTTCTTGCCCTTCTCTGCACCTTTTCCAATTCTAATATATAATTTTTGAGATGAGGCAATCAGAACTGTATGCAGTATTCAAGGTGTGGGCATATCATGGATATATTTAATGACATCATATTTTCTGTTATATCATCTACCCCTTTCCCAATGGTGTCTAGCATTCTGTTCGCTTTTTTGGCAGCTGCTGCACATTGAGTGGTGACAGCTGCTTTATATCCCATCATTTTGCATGCGTAGTTGGGATTCTGTTTTCCAGTGTGTATTACTTTGCATTTTTCAACACTGAATTTGATCTGCAATTTCTTCGCCCAGTCACCCAGTTCAGTGAGATCCCTTTGTAACTCTCCGCAGTCTGCTTTAGACTTAACTAATTTTGTAACATCTGCAAATTTTGTAACATCTGCAAATTTGGCCACCTCACTGCTCACCCCCTGGGCCCAGTACAGATCCTTGGTACATACCCTGCTATTTCCCTCTCTCCACTGTGAAAACTGACCATTTATTCCTACCCTTTGTTTCCTATATTTTAACCACTTACTGACCCATGAGAAGACCTTCCTTCTTATCCCATGACTGCTGAGTTTGCTTAAGAGCCTTTGGTGAGGGATCTTGTCAAAGGCTTTCTGAAAGTCCAAGTACATTATATTGACTGGATCACCCTGATCCACAAGCACAGGATTATAACTTGAGATGGAACGGATGAATTCCTAAGCAACTTGGATGCAATTTTCACGCAAAGCTCCTTGACTGTAAAAAGCAAAGGGGTGAGAAATGCAGGAAATAGCAGCAGAATTATTTCTAAGTAGAAACAGTCCAAGGGTTTCTTGTGGTGTCAGAGGAGTCTTTAAAAGGTTAGCTTGGCTCTTCCTGGTTATTTCAATCAAGGATGGCCAAATGTGGCAAAACACACAAAGTCCAGAAGAGATTTCTACAAGAAAAAAGTAAAACCACTGCTCCAAGGCTGGTCTTTCTGTGTTTTGTATAGATCTGACCAGCATTTCAGTGTCTGCTTTAGACTCTAAACTCTTTGGGGCAGGGACTCCCTGAGTCTGTACACTGCTCAGCACAGTGTCAGCACTCAAATATATTCATCTTTCTGACGGCAATACTGCCTTTGGAGACTACACATCCCAGCGCACAGCGCTCCACCTGCATCTGATGGGAGGCATTGCACGCTGGGATCTGTGGGCAATAAGGGCCACCATGGTATCAGAGAGGATGGTGTCTGCAATCTCTTTCCTTTATTATATATTAGGTGCAGCCCTGTGGGTCTCTGAGAGCTGCCAGCATTTCCCCTTGACTGGGCAGAGCCGGATGTACTTGCCTTACCTGATTTTCACACAGTCATAGATTATAAGGCTAGAAGGGACCCACCAGACCATTCAGTCTGATCTCCTGTGCTCCACAGGCCACCAAACCCTACCTGGTTACCCCTGCACTGAACACAACCACCTGAATTGAAATAAGTATCACAGCACTCAGGAAACTCAGCTATTATGTGCCATAGGCGGACGGGGGCACCAAGGTCCATTGTGTGTCTGTTTTAGAATTATGATGTATTGTTTGTCTTGTGCTATTGTCCAAAATCCCCATTCCCGGAGCAGGCCCCTGTAGTTCTTGGAGCTGCACAGAGATGGCCCCTGCCCCAAGCAGCTGACAATCTAGAACACGAGAGTCAACAGGTGGATACAGCCAGATGGGAGAGGACCATGAAATGACGAGACTACCCGGGCACGCAAAGAACAACTGAAACATGCTGAATTGCTTGACACAAGGTAGGGATGGCCAGTCGCCCAACCAGTTTTAATTTTTCAGTGAGTTTTACTGAGCCCAGTTAAAATCAATCCAGAGAGCAGGACAATCTCAACTGCTCAAAATGGCACCTTTTAAAAGGGCAGGTCAAGTTTCTTGACACCTCCTTGCTCTGAAGGAAGAATAGCTCCATGCCAATCTCCTGGCCTGCTGAACGTTTAAACATGCAGATGCCGGCTACTGCCCGCTGTTACAAATTGCCCTGATAACAGTGCGTTGACACATGTACTTTGTTTCTGTGAGCCAATATCACACAGCGCTTATTAGAATACTGCTCCATCATATTTATCTGGCTAAGGAACTCTGCTGCAAGCCCATATTTTTGTAGGTGGTTTATTAAAAAATAAGAGTGAACCACTGAGAATCAATATTAATACTGTATATAAAGACAAAGAGGATGGAGGTAGTATTTCTTCAAGCTTTTGCTTCCTGCTTCCCCTTGCCTCTCCTTCTCAACACACACAGCTCAACGGAGGGTGGGGAAACTAAACTATCCAGAATAATAGGTATTGTCTGCAGTTATGGCTAAATACATACAGGGCCTGAAGTTAATGGGAGTTTGCCCATCCGCTTCAATGAGAGTCGGACCACTCCTCAAAGGGAAATTTCTTTTTATTTTTAATGCAAAAATCAGCCTACATTTGCTTCATTGGGACCAGCTGACACACAGGTAAGAACCTAACTGAGAGTCAAGACAAGACTCCCTGGACTCAAGTCTCCCACTGGATTCCAACTTACATATCCCTGCCCTCTCCTCTCGTATCTCCTATGTTTGAAGAACCGACTGTTGCCAGCAGAGCTTGTACGCTGCTGCCTATTCTCCACCTTCACGGAAATCCTCGCCCCCTACAATACAGTAGCTCATTTCCCTACGGCTGCCTGAATCGCCAGCTCTTCAAACTGCAGCGCACACAGAATGCTGCTGCCTGCCTCCTTGCACATACAGAAGTGCAGTCCTCAAATGTCCCACTGGTTCTTCGTTCCTTTTAGGATCCAGTCCAAAACTACCCTCTATGTCTATGAAACCCCCTGTGGATTTTCTAAAACTCACTGCCCTGCCACCAGGGGGCTCCCTATCACTAGGCTGCTCTTCCCCTCTGGCCACGGTTGGTGCTAGCACTATCACGTGTCAATGGGAAAGAATCAGAGAGAGAGAGAGCAGTTTTCTTCTAACACTGAGCAAGGAACTCTGTCGGAATAAAGAACACAGTATTATCCCTAAAGCTCCTCTGACTCTCTCTCTCTGCTTCATTGTACAGGTCTGCCAAGGTCCTCCTCGGCCCCCGTTCCCTGTGCCTGGCTTCTCCCAGCAGTTTTAAAGAAACAACTCACATCCTCACAACTGCCTTCTCTGCAGCTTATGAATCTAGAACAGCTCATCTGTATCTCTCTGTCTCATTCACTCTCCATCTCATGTCAAACAACAACTGAAAAACTGCATCCCTCCCTCGCCAATTCCCCTTAATTTCTCTCTCCTTGCCAGTCATGTTGGTAGTTGCATTGTTTAACCCTGTAAAATGCTCTGAGGTACAGTTTGCACGGAAAACAGTATACAAAAAGTTGTCCTGCGTTACTGACTTGCAAAAGCAAGAAAACTGGTCAGCCCCATTCAAGCAATGAACAAAAACGCAAGCAGTAGATGAAGACAGTGTTTGACAGAGTGTGTGGTCCAGTCTCTCACAAACATCTGGGGGCTTCTCCCCCAGCCTGTTAGCTGAAACGACCGAGATTTGAATAATACCAGTAGGCATTCTACAATCCAGGTAATGACTGGTCTCTGTTCAGTTTTACTGGCGCTGCTTAATGAGACAGGTTATGATACGATACAGAACGTATGCCCTGATTCTTACTGTGATGTCAACTGCATGGATATGCAAGGCACGGCCTGCAATGGCTTAGCCTAGTGCACTGATTGGGTTTTCAGTGCGTTTCAATAATTATAATACAGTGATCTGAGGCCAGTGGATAAATTATGGTTTAATCAAGTCTGAAATTAAATTTTAAAACCCTAAAGCAGTCTGCCTCTCTGTTGTTTACTTTGCCACAGAGCCTGGGGCTCAGAGCAGCTCGAGTTCTCTTGCAAAATGAAGTACACACGTTGAACAGGGGCAAGAATCCATATATACCTATATCCCTACATATATATACACATACACAATACTGTAATGAATTGGATTGTGTCTATGAATGGCACTGCCCTCTACTGTGTGGAATTAGAACTGCTCAGCCATGTGTCATGAGCCCTATACTATTATTAACTAAAGATAATTCTCCTTTGCTCCAGGGAAATGGCCCTGTGCCTTTGGAGGTTTGCTCGTGTCTTCACCATAACAAGCAGCACAGCAAAAGCCATCAAGGCCTTGGATGGCTGCAGGTTGGCTGGAGGGGGTAGTGGCTGTTTTTACATTTATGATCTGTAATTTGTGCCCCATGGCTTTCACTGAGGGTATAACTACACTGCTCAGTTTGCCTGGGGATTGGCACCCAGGATTGTGCACTGTTAGCCTGAGTATGATCATCCCCACCCGTGTTACTATGTCCTCATTGCTTCTGCACTCGCCTGTGTACAGGGGGCATGTCCCATGGTTCTTTGTGGTAAGATGCTCTAAGATTCTTTCCCAGTCAACTGTGGAGAATTGTGGGAAGGGCACTGCAGGACTGCCAACTTGAATGATCTTGCCTGCATCCTCACTGCAGAGTGGGCCGGTTCCAGCTGGAGCTAAAACGCAGCTTGGGCTTTAACACATATCCCCAGCCATACAAGCAAGCACAGCTACAAAGCAAAAATATGCCCCTGAGGATCGCGTGTGGAGCATCGGAGAGGGTTGAGCAAAAACACGAGTAGAAACATGGGCTAAGGCTACAGCGTGGGTACCCCCCGAAAGGGCTGGGGGAGCAGTGATCTGGACATGGTGAGGCGGGTTGCTTGGTTCACTAGGAGACGCAGGGAGTTTCAAGCATAGGGGACATTGTGGAAGGAAGATGAGTGCGGGAGAAAAGAGGAGCAGAGAAGAGAGCAGCTTGGGAGGAGCACAAGCAATAGAAATGGAGGGGCAGTCAGAGGGAATGAGAGCACTGGCGGGGCAGTGAATGTGCATTACACAGCTGCATAATGCACAGCAGCAGTCTGTACAGACACTAGTGTAAACACTGGAAGCACAGAGAGAGAACACGGCGCACGGCCCTGCCACTCATCGCCCTGACAAGACTCACAAATCACCCAGACATCACTAAGGAACAGCTTCCTGCAATTACCAACAGCAGAACACATGTGCCAATTAGCCGCATACCAACATCCTACAAGAACCTTGATTTAGGCCAGATCTCGGTCCTCGGGTGCTCCAGAACAAGGCTGCTTCCTCTGAGATCCCGGGAAGAATGGAAGGGGGCTACCCTAGGCTGCGGCAGTGACTAAGAGCCAGATGGGCCCCAGAAAGAGGAAACAGAAGCAGCTGCCTATAGCAGAGAGCTGCCGGAAAGCCGGCAGGCCGGACGGAAGAGGCTGAGTGGAATAATACACAAGGTGGAAGGTTCCTCTGACAGAGGATGAGGCCGGTAGGCTGTGGCCAGGTAGGGGATGCAGATTGCTCCTCTTGAGCGTTAGATAGTTTTTAGTTGTGACACCCCCCTTTCTTTCCATGCACAGTCCCCGGCAGGGGAGCTCTGGGCACAGGAAATGCATTCATCTGTTAATCTTCCAGGGAACTTACGGGGCCAGACTGATGTCCCCAAGTGTGCACAGAACAGTATAGCAGAGGCACTGTCAGCCTGTCTCGGCCCACCCAGGAGACCTTGCCTGCAGGAGTGAGCAGGTGCTCAGTTTGCACAGCCCATTAGTCCCTGGTTTCCCTGTTGGGACTGTCAACAGGAGCACCAGGCCCAAGGGTGTTTGAGAGATGGAGATGTCTGCTCACTAGGAAGTAGACTGAGGCCACTGGCTAGCTTGACAAAGTCCCCCAGACAGGAGCAACTCTCAGTCACTACTGGCCTCGGATAGATCTGAAGCAGTGAGCTAAGGACCCACAGCTCCCATTACTGCTGGTCTCCTTTCTCCGCACCCTACCAAGTAGTCACATTACTAGACATACCTGTGAAATCAAAGCAAGCATCTTGGAGGAAAGCAGGACCCATGTGACAACAAAGGGTTCAGGACAGACTCCCACCTGGGAAAGTGATGTTAACACACAGCGTAAGTATCCGAACAGTAACTCACCTGTCGACTTCTGAAATGTTGTTGATCCTTGCGGCTTCCAACAGGGCATCTTCTAAGAGAGACAAAGAGGAGAAACCCTAGTAAAGCAGCTGGCAAGAGGCTCACACCAAATGCACACACATAACCTGCACGTGGTACGGTTTATTTCTATAAGGGATGTGAACCCTGGTGCTCCAGAGGCATTAATACACAACACTGGGTAGGCAGAAACTTGCTTATGGGCAGGTTATTCCAGACCTGTCCGCTAGGGGATTTATGGAAACTTCCTCTGAAGCAGCTGGTGTTGGTCCCTGCTGGATGCAGGATAACCTGGTCTGACAAATGCAGAAATTCCTATATCACCTCATTTTAAAAACAGCGGGTTGGCCTGTGGATTACAGCTCCCAGGATGCAAAGCTTCACATTAGCCACCGCCATTTGACTCTGGGTGGAACACTGCTGGCTGGAGCATGTAGCTCTGCAGGTCTGGATGCTAAGGGAGGGGAGCTGCTGGCATATCAGAGAACATGGTGTGCTGTGTCCAGCCACCCTTGATGTAAGGTGGAGTTTGCAGCAACATGATGTGCACATCCTCAGGACAGGAACCAGCACTCCCTGAACCTTGGGACAGCACCTAGCACATTGTGGGTGGCATGACACACAAATACAAATGATGATTGCTCCAGCTGGCTGCACCAGCCATCTGAGTTCTGGAGGCTGACACTGTTCTGCAGAGAAGGGAGAGGACTAGGATGGCAGCAGAGGGAGTAGAAGAGAGAGGGCCCAGGAGCTATTCTGGGTGTTGGGAATGAGTCACTCCAGATGCTGCACCTCTCATGGTATTGCAGAAAGCAGGGAGCTCGTTTCGGTGAGAGAGGAACCAAGGACTTTTCATGTGTACAGCACTGAAAAGCAAATTGACACCGGGGGCTACTGTGCCCAGCATGCATTACGGGGCTCACAAGCACTGGGCTCCAAAGCCATTCACTTTTAGAGCCAAACATGAGAGCAAGAGCCAAACATGAGAGTGAACGTTCCCCCCATAGATTAAGAGCACCACTTTCTGGCTCAATGGAGTAACTACACTGCTCTTAGTTTTAATGCACATAGATCATCTGTCACGCTGAGCGTCACAAAGCACATGCACGTTTCAGAGAATGTCACTCCTAGACTGAAAAGAGAGAGGCTTTTAGGGGAGATTTAACCAGAGGAAGTAGTTTAGTGTCTGGGAGGGAAAGGAGCTATTCTGAGTGCAAAGCCAGATGTCCTTTGGAAATGACATGGAAGGAGGAACAGTACTGCATTGCTGCATGTGTACAAGTCCCACCAATAACAGGTGACTCTCTGCCTCCTGGTGGATGACCAGAGCAGCTCTACCACGCTGTACTCAGGATTTCAAGAGTCCCATCCGGAAGACAAGACATCAGAAGCAAAATCTCATGACAATGAAATAGATCTGGTACACAGGCTCCTTCCAGTCTTAGATTCAACCCTGAACTGACTCCCCTCCACAAAACGCAAAGAGCTTTAGATTCAAAGTTTCTCACTCTGGTGAATCTCTGGTGTGAGAACCCTCCACCTGCCATAGACAGTTTTCATTTGCAAAGTACAAAAGCTAGACTCTAATCTTAAAAGCAACAGGCCACTGTTCCCACACCAGTAAATATCCCTCTTGCCTTCTATGGCAAGATTCCCAGAGATTCAGAGCACCCAGTAGCCCCCAATGACTTCAGCAGAAGTTGTGGATGCTCAGTGCATCTGAAAATCAGACTCTCTACAGCCTCCATATTCAGAGCTGCTATGCGTGGCTGTTTTTTTGCGGCTGGTTAGTCTAAATCTGAAACTGGGATTTTAGGAGAGACAGGTATGTTACAAAATCTGAGAGAGAAATGTTTGCATGATTATCGTTTAAAATGGAGATCTGGGGGGTTGTTTTTCATGTACAGATTCACCTGCAGTGCTAGCATAACAGCACTGGGCTGGCGCACAAGAACTAGAAAGTTAAAGTGACCAGCCTCAGAAAGTGAAACTGACCGGCATACAGCAGTTTAAATGCCTTAGCCAAGCACAAGCAGCATTAATAGAGACAACTACGGCAGAGTTTAAAAAATCTTTCAGTTCTACTCATCACTGGTATTGTCAGCATTGCAGAGATGGCTGGGACTTTTTTTTTAAATTGTGAATTTATCTTGACAATGTCCCATCAAACAGAGCTTACCCAGGCCTGGGGTGTAACAGTGCTGCTATATCTCAGCCAGTTAATGCTCAGCAAGCAGTGTGCAGCCAGCAAGCAGCCGGCAGTGGGTATAAACTAGCAAACAAATTCCATACTCAGAGCGAGGGCTGGGGAAAGACACTTGAAAGCCCTGGCTCAGCGGCACAGCTCAGAGAGCTCCACAATAAAGCGGACATTCAATCATTTCCACTGTTCTTTTAGCAGGTGACGGGCTCCCCGCGAGATCCATCTAGCACAGCACTAGTTGCTGATGTGCGAACAGCAGTCACATGTCAGCTACACAGAGTTCTTTTCGATTGTAATGAGCAGGCTCGTGTGCCTGTGCCTCACTGCTGTCTCTGGGACAGAATCAGAACCGCTCTACTCCGTGCTCTATACTGCCTGCAGCTAGAGGAGAGGTTGCTGTGTTTGGGGGCCTGAGGTTTTGGAGGAGGATCTGCAGCCTATCCCCACCAGCGCTATTAACAACTATGCCGTGCAGCACTGTGACCACTGCACGGTCCTAGGTGGCGCCAGATGTGTTGCATTCTAATGAGGTTAGAAAGTGCTCAGAGATTCTTCAGCTCCCATGAAGCGAGACTGGGAGGTTCAACCCTCTCTCAGGTGACTTACAAACAAATGCAGCATGTATATAGGGCGTTTCACGCTCTACAGTCATTACAGTGTTAAGCCCATGTTACAAGTGGGGAAACCGAGGCACAGGGCATGTCCTACCCAAAGCCACAGAATGAGTCAGGGGAAGAGAACTCAGGACCTTTCATTTCCCAGTCCCACGCTCATTCCAAACAACGCAGTCATTTACATAAAAGTCATTAATGACAACATGTGTTAATTTATATAGGAGTACACAACAGGGATGCGCTTTCTACCCCAGCAACTGGAGCTCATTCCGAGCCCCTGAATAATCCTGCATCTCAACCCCCAATTTTTGTAAAGCATGTACTTATCAGACAGCTGATGGTTTGAAAGCTATCAGAGGCTCTGTTTGTCTATAAGATAGCAGAGCAGCAAGCAGGCTAGACAACAGAGCTGAGCTTTCACTCTCAGCTCCACTCAGTGACTTTAGGGAGACCACAACCAATCCGTGCCTCAGTTTCCCCATCACAGAGACAATAATACTGATTTGCTTTGCCAGGGGTTGGGAGATCTAATTCGTTAATGTTTGCCAAGTGCTTTGAAACACAAAACACTATGAAGTGCCAAGCATGAGAACCACTAAAGCCCCAATCCTGCAAACATATACACACACACACACGGCACTTTGAATATGTGAGTAAAGGGACCAGGAGTAAAGTCAAGTGCATAAATAAGTGTTTGGGGAATTTGAGAAGCAATGGTTGAGAGGCTGCCACCAATTAATTATTGTGGAAGACACAGATTGCTCAGAATATTCTGCCTCTTGGCCTTAACAAGGTGTGTATATAACTCTTCCACTGCACACGTCTTAAAACTTGTCTGCAGCAGCGAACTGCCCTGAGTTAAAATATCAGTGCAACTCTAGCACTGTACTTGCATGCACTGTACAAAGTAGGCTTACTTCTTGGAGAACCATTTCACCCCCTCGCCTAAGCTTGGACAAACCTCCCTAGCAGAAAACTGCCCCTAAACTAATCTGAAAACATAGATTCTTCCAACATACAGACTAAAACAATGGATAAATACAGAGCTAAGAATGGCACATCCCCCAGGACAGCACAGCCTGCCAACCACAGCCTGTAGATGCATTCTGCTCTAACATGGGTGGGTGGCCCACAGACACACAACAGCCAGCTATGCAGTGCTCCACCTTGAGGCAGGCAAACCATGGACAGTTGCATTCTGGGAATTTGTATCTCTACAGAAGACGGTTGGCTCATTCATCTTTGTTTTATGGTATCATTTGCATTTGAGGAGTTGCCCCCAGAGATCAGGTGAAGCCTGGACACTGAAGGCACACAGATGCCTCTGCGCTATTTGAAGACCATCCCCCATTGGGAGTGTTGGGCTTTAACCCAGCACAAGTGCAAAGAGAGGGGTCTGCAATAGTCACCCTTGGATGCATGGCTCTTGCTGTAGCAATACACCAGCGCAGCAGCAAACGCAGGAAGCACGGCCCGGCGAGTCCAGCTCTCCCTCTTCTTCTGATGCCCCGTGGGGTCTGGTCTGAGACGAATGCGCCACACCACAGCCGGTCCTGGGTACTGCAGCTCCAGCTCCGGGCCGGGTGCAACTAAGAACGGCAGCTCTGGTGCCCTGGCCAATGTGGAGCATGGGCCCAGCTCCTGCAGCCCTGGCACCCTGAACTCCCCCATGTCCACGCCTGGCTCCTGCAGCCCTGGCATCCTGAACTCCCCCATGTCCACGCCCAGCTCCTGCAGCCCTGGCACCCTGAACTCACCCATGTCCAAGCCTGGCTCCTGCAGCCCTGGCGTCCTGAACTCCCCCATGTCCACGCCCAGCTCCTGCAACCCTGGCACCCTCCCCCCTCCGGTACCCGTGCCCATGCCCAGCTCTAGCAGCCGCTCCACCTCCCTGCGCCCCCTCGCGGCTGCCCCCAGGCACTGCAGCCCCTGTGCTCTGCCGGCCGCGCGCTGGTACTGCAGCTGTGCCGCCTCGCGCCCCCTAGCGGCCGCTCCCCGGTCCTGCGGCTCCCTGCGCCCCCCAGCGGCCCCGCCTTCGCCCGCCCGGTCTGTCCGCGCCGAGGCGCCGCGGGAGGGCGGCGGCCGGGCCCTCAGGAGCCGGACGAGGCCCGGAGGCGGAGGTCTGCGCAGCAGGGAGACCAGCATCGTTGCCCCGGCCCGGCCTCGCTCGAGCCCCTCCGCGGCGCCGGCGGAGGAGGAAAACAAAGATGGCGGCCCCCGAGAAAATGCTTCAGAGGAGACGCTGCGTCGGCGCGAACTGCCTGGTGGGAGTTGTAGTCTGTTCGTAGGCAGAGCCCCGCGGATGTCCGGCTGAGGACTACAACTCCCATGAGGCCCCTGGGTCTACGCAACAATACTCCCCGCCCTCCTGACGCTCAGCTGCAGCCAGGACGCACGTGGTCCGTTCCCAGGCCGGGTAGCAGGTCTGCAGCCTCTTGGGCGGAAGGGGGCTCTGGGGCTAGAGCTGGGCGGGGGGGTTGGGGTAAGGATCCAGCCAGGGGGTCTCAGGAGCTCCAACAATGGGATGAGGGTGGTGGGCACCTAGAGCTGAGTGCAGCCCCCACCCAAGGGGACTTGGAGAACACCCACGTGCTGTGCAGTCTGACCCACAGTGGGACCAGGGCTGGCCACCTCCCCCCTGGCTGTGATTTCCCCCCCAGTCAGGCCAAGAATCATAGAATATCAGGGATGGAAGGGACCTCAGAAGCTCATCTAGTCCAACCCCCTGCTCAAAGCAAGACCAATCCCCAGACAGATTTTTACCACAGATCCCTACATGACCCTTTCAAGGACTGAACTCATAACCCTGGGTTTAGCACACCAATGCTCAAACCACTGAGCTATCCCTCCCCCCCTAAGTTTGTGAAACAACTCCCACCCCACACTAGTTGCTGTGGTTTGATAACCCCATTGAATTCCCATGCAGTGCCTCAGGGTTGTAGGTGGTTCTCTTAGGATGACTAGATGTCCTGATTTTATAGAGACAGTCCTGATTTTTGGGTCTTTTTTTTTAGTATAGGCTCCTATTACCGCCCACCCTGTCCTGATTTTTACTTTTGCTGTCTGGTCACCCTAGGTTCACTGCATTGTCTACACCAGGCCGGAGGTGGTGGGGAGGCACATTTCTGCTTCTCTTGAGGTGACTAGTTGAGCTGAGCAGGGAGTGGGGTGAGATTCCCTACCCCTGGCTGAGACCAAGCTGCTGCCAGACACCCCTAATCCCTTTCACCTGTCAGGGATGGTCTAGACCAGTGGTTTCCAAACTTTAACAAGCTGTGAACCCCTTTCACTAAACTGTCAAGTCTCACAAACCCCCTCCTAAAAATGAATATTTCCAGGGATTTTCTCCTTTATCAGAGTATAAATTATAAAAGCAGTGATCTTGGGAATATAAAATTTGTTTTTATGACATGCTTATTACACACTTATTATTTATCATTACAGTATTTTTATTACATTATGAAAAGGGCAACTCTCTTCCAAGTTCTCACTTTCATACCTTGTATCACTTTGAGTAAGCCTGTTATAAGACAAGGCTCCTATGTTTCATCAAGGAGTATCATGTGAAACCAACATGAAAGTATTTAAGAAGCCAACTCAGAGAGTTCCTCCTACACAAGCATTCAGCTCTTGAGCAGTCCAGGCAAACAACGCAGGTTACAACAAAGCTTAAACTTGTTCTTCGTAATAATTTAAAAAACAATCTTAGCTGTCTATTTAATTTTAAAAACAGCAAAAAATATCCACCTCCCTTTTCATTTTTTATAAGGAGTCTTGAAGTTTAAATCTCCTCAGTAGGGTGACCAGACAGCAAATATAAAAAATCAGGATGGGGGTGGGGGGTAATAGGTGTCTATGTAAGAAAAAGTCCCCCAGATCGGGACCGTCCCTATAAAATTGGGACATCTGGTCACCCTACTCCTCAGTGTGATAGATTTGCTTGCTTTGATCTGCTAAGCTTTTGGAAGTCTAAGGACTCCAGGCTGCTGGCCCCGTGGTGCCGAGAGTTCCTAGGGACAGCTCTGTCTGCCATTAGGGAATTTTTTCCCGAGAACCTCCTATAACATTTTGTGAACCCCCAGGGGTTCACGCACCCCAGTTTGAGAACCACTGGTCTAGACTAGTGGCTCACAACCAGGGGTATGGTGTTCCCCTTGCAGGTATGCAGAAGTCTTCTGGGGAGTACATCAACTCATCTAGATATTTGCCCAGTTTTACAACAGGCTACAGAAAAAGCCCTAGTGAAGTCAGTACAAACTAAAATTTCAGACAATGCCTTGTTTATGCTGCTCTGTAGACTGTACACGGAAATGTAAGTACATTATTTACATTCCAATTGATTTATTTTATAGTTATATGATGAGAAAGTCAGCAACTTTTCATTAATATTGTGCTGTGATGCATCTGTTGTTATGTCTGATTTTGTAAGCAAGTCATTTTTAAGTGAGGTGAAACTTGGGGGTACGCAGGACAAATCAGACTCCTGAAAGGAGGACAGTTGTCTGGAAAGGTTGAGAGCCGCTGATCTAGGCAATACTTAGTCCTGCCTTGAGTGCAGGGGGCTGAACTAGAGGACCTCTCGAGGGCCCTTCCAGTCCTACGCGTCTATGATTTCCCCCACCTAGCACAGGGGCTGAGCTCTGCATGCTGAGGGCTGTGTCGTGAGCAACCAGCAATGTACAGCGCAGGCTGGCAGTGACTCAGCCCAGACAACCAGGGCGTTGGGAGACAGCGAGGAATCACCTGAATCTTAAACAAGGGCAGCTGTTAGCTAACCGCCCCTTCCCCCCCTTGTTCCAGCCAGTGCCTCAGCAACAGCGCTTCATGTTGTTTTGCGTCGGGTCCCCCCTTCCCCTCCTCTGCCCGTTTATAATTATCCCCCCTTCTCATTAGCATGTGCAGTTCCCTGGTGGGTGTCTGTGAGAGCAGCTTGGTGCAGGGGCGAGATCCAGTGCCTTCCAGATGGTGAACTGCATGGGGAGGCCTCAGGGGCACTAAGGGGGTGGGATCCTGGGAGCATAGAGCAGGTCCTGGGGGGTGAGGGGCATAGGGTGGGGTGTTCAGGGGGGTAACTATCTCCCCCCTGGGCTGCTGTGTGGGATGGCAGGCTCTGTCCATGGAGCACTGAACGGTGATAATACAAAGCCAGTGCTGGGCATTGGGCACCACTCAGCAGGGTAAATGCACCCCAGCAGCTTGCTGACGCCAGGCCCTGCAATTGCCGTCCAACCCTCCCCCCATGCAACTTAATGCTGATCTTCAGCCCCCTGCTTTTCCAGTCCTGACCCCTGCTCCCCCTCAGCTCTGCCACAGCACCTCCGTCCTGGTTTATCACTCCCTCAGGAAGGAACAGTCAGTTGCACACATACAAACTGGGAAATGACTGCCTAGGAAGGAGTTCTGCAGAAAGGGATCTGGGGGTCATAGTGGATCACAAGCTAAATATAAGTCAACAGTGGAACACTGCTGCAAGAAAGCAAACATCATTCTAGGATGCATTAACAGGAGTGTTGTAAGCAAGACACGAGAAGTAATTCTTCCGCTCTGCTCTGCGCTGATTAGGCCTCAGCTGGAATCCTGTGTCCAGTTCTGGGCGCCACGTTTCAGGAAAGATGTGGACAAACTGCAGAAACTCCAGAGAAGAGCAACAAAAATGATTGAAGGTCTAGAAAACATGACCTAGGAGGGAAGATTGACAAAATTGGGTTTGTTCTGTCTGGAGAAGAGAAGACTGAGGGGGACATGATAACAGTTTTTAAGTACATAAAAGGTTGTTATAAGGAGGAGGGAGAAAATTGTTCTTCTTAGCCTCTGAGAATAGGACAAGAAGTAATGGGCTTAAATGTCAGCAAGGGAGGTTTAGATTGGACATTAGGAAAAGCTTCCTAACTGTCAGGGTGGTTAAGCACTGGAATAAATTGTCTAGGGAGGTGATGGAATCTCCATCATTGGAGATTTTTAAGAGCAGGTTGGACAAACAGCTGTCAGGGATGGTCTAGAATAGATAATCCTTAGTCCTGCCATGAGTGCCAGGGACTGGATTAGACCTCTCAAGGTCCCTTCCAATCCTATGAGTCTATGATTCTATTGCCCTCTGCTATTCCCATCCCCTTCTACTCTCAGAGTGTAGTGGTTATTCAGACCTCCAGCCCTGCATCTTCTCCTGAGAGGTAACCACTAATTGTCTCAGATTCTCTGATGTGAATAATCCAGTGAGGAAACTTTATTGAAATTTACTAAATTTGTCAATTGCTTTTCATAGAACCAGAGAAGATCAGGGTTGGAAGGGACCTCAGGAGGTATCTAGTCCAACTCCCTGCTCAAAGCAGGACCAACCCCAGCGAAATCATCCCAGCCAGGGCTTTGTCCGGATGGGCCTTAAAAACCTCTAAGGATGGAGATTTCACCACCTCCCTAGGTAACCCATTCCAGTGCTTCACCACCCTCCTAGTGAAATAGTTTTTAACCCCAACCAAGTTAGCTCCTAGGTTTAGGAGATACAGCCCTCCAGTCCTGCATTGCTCCCAGAAAGAACAAGCCAACGTGTCTCTCCTGTGCTACAGACCCTCAGACGCTGTCCCTTGTTTCTTATCCACCCACGAGAACTTCTGCTCTGTGCTCCATTACATCTTACAGGGGTTTCCCGTGTAACTGATCTTCAGAAGTGACATAACATGGTAAGGAGCTGCCTGCCTGCTGGAGGAGCTGCTGTCATTCAGCTGCTCACACCATTCTGCATGTGGTGGGTGTAATAATAATGATCTGTCAGAGCAGAGCAGCTACATGGAAGGGACAGGCCGCCTGCCAGCTTGAAGGCAGTTTCTTCGAGCTGACAGGTGTCAGTCATTGGAGCTGCCTGAAAACTGCATCTCCTGGGGAAAGAAATGTTTTGCTTACAAAACCGTCCTATTTCTTGCAAAAGTGCAGCCTTTGTACACCCCTTAGATGCAAGCACCCCTTGCAGCCCTCTTGCAAAAAGGATGCAGTATCTGTTTATACATCCCTTGCAACCCTCTGATCAACAAATCAATGGTAAACAGCAATCAAGGGGTCGCAGACACTCCATAAAACCTCATTAACAGTAGGAAACTACTGCTTGGCATAGGTCAGGATACCCCTCCGCTGTCCTGCCAACAAGGTGTTCCCATTGAATTCGCATCAGGGTTCGGTAACTCCAGCTGCTTCAGCAGGAGAAGGAAGATCCTCACCCACACCAGTTCTGTACACAGGTGCCAGGGTTACAAGGGTGCCTGTGCTAGTCATTTGTGTGGCTGTATTGTGAAAGCTGCACTGCTCCCCAACCTGGGCAAGGCAGGCAGGGAATGGGATTGGCACTTGTTGTATCCTCTGTCACCAGGAGCTTCTTAAATCAAGGCTTGGATGCTGGAGAGTGAGATCCATAACTGAGAACTGTATTGATCACGTTTACACTGCAGGGGCATCCACATGTCTAATCAGACTCCCATCGCCCTTGTCCCAGCATGCACTGGGCTCTGGGTAAAACCTGGGCTGGAAGAACCCACCTGTCATGAATCCTGAAACTTGCTGGATATCAGATTTGGTTAGGGAGATGCCTCCCACAGGCCATTTGCTTGGTTTTCCAGTAACTCTCTCATTTTCCTTCCAAAATGTAGGTTGCAGTTACACCAAATAACTAGATGCCGCTCTGCAAACTGCACTCCCCATTGCAAGGTGGGTTAGACTCTGGAATCTAGTGCTGCGACCTCCTGGGCCCCAGTCCGTAAAGGGGCGGTGCTGGCTTATCCCCAGCATGGTGGAATGAGCTGCTGTGTTCTGGACAGTGGTCACACAGGCCCCAGGTGCTGTGCATCTGCTGCAAAGCTGGTCCATACAAAGCCCCCTCCACCCCCCAGCCTTTAAAAAATCCATACTAGAGGATGCTATTAAGACAACGCTGCCCTGGAGTGATAAGATTTCAGCAAGCCAGGTTCATCGCAGCTACCACAGCCTGCAGCAGGTCTCAGAGTGACTCCAACAAAGCCATTGCGGGGCCCTGCTCAATCCATTCAAGGCAAAACTGGATTCTCTTTTTCAGGGACGTGAAAATCAACCTGTTCTCCCTGTCTCTCCAACCACTGCAGTAATACAGACCCTGCCCTAGCCCCGCTCAGCGAGCCAGGAGAGCTCTCCCATAGCCACCTGGGCTCCGTAAGGTCAGCAGCTCTAAAAGCAACTCAGAGACACACGGGCCAGGTGTCTACCGAGCAAGAACGATGCTGGTCACTTTCCAGTAGCTGCACTTCCATGTCTGCGCTCACTGCCGGGCGAGGGGGGATATTAGTGAAGGCGCTTTCGCTCTGGCAGACGTCTCCCTGTGGGAGTCAGTCCTTGGAGAGCGGGTCTGGTATTTCTTTCTCCATCTGTCTGTGTTTACAGGAATGTGTGACAATCCAGAGACTGTTTCTGCCTTCCCCACCCCCGGCCGCGCTAGCTAAACAAATAATGTACAACAACGTGCCCGCTGCTCGATGCCTCCGCAGCGTCTGTGCCGGTATTGAGTAACCTCATTGCCCCGTGACCCGGAAAGGCCGGCCTGCCTGCGTCCCTAGCATCCCTTCAGAAGTGGCACAATAGCTGCTTTGGGCACAGGCCGGAGGGATTGTGCGGTGGGGGACCCGGTGAAGGGGCAAAGAGGAGAGAGTGCTGGAATGCCCTAACTTCTGGACCTCCTGTGCAGCCTGGTCGCGAGGCAGAGCGGAAGAGCCTTATTACCCCGGACCTGTCCAAAGCAGTGTAAGGGGAGACGGAGCCGAGCCCTGACTTAAGGCAGTGTGGTCTAGTGAGTAGGGCACAGAACTGGGACTCGGCAGACCTGGCTCTGCTACTGACTTGCTGTGTGACCTTGGGCAAGTCACTTCCCCTCTGCTTCCCTTCCCATTCTTTGTCCCTGTCTGTTTACCTGTGAGCTGTCAGGGGCAGAGCAGGGCCTCTCTCTCCGTGTGTGTAATGAAGCCCTGATCTTGACTGGGGCATCTGTGTTGCCACGACAACAGATATGATAAGCAGCAGGGAAGCAATAGACACTCACTATCAACCCCCCTCTCCCAGCCCGACTGTCCAGCAAACAAGGGTTTATTTATTTTTTTTTTAAATTGAAATGTTTTAACTGAGCTGAAACCCAGGAACAGCCTGCCGCTGTACAGAGATACCCGTGCCATTCGTGACTGGACGCACATCCTCCTGCCTTAAAGCCTGACAGCTGCCACTTGAACTAAAGGAGAATCTTCGTTAAATGTTAGCAGTATAGGGCCTAGGACACAGATGTGAGCGGTTCTGATTCCATCCAGGAGAGGGCAGAAGTGACACACACATATTTAGCCAGCTTATTATAATATAAACTACAATGGGCTCCAGTGGGGGAACCTGAGCGTCAAATAAATTGGCAAGAATTATTTTGTCTTTTCTATTTATCTGTCTCCTTGGATGTGAAATCTTGGCCCCATTAGTGACAAAATTCCCATTGATTTCAGTGGGGCCAGGATTCCACCCCAGGCACACTGCTCATGTACCTGTAGGGTCAGAAGTAGATGGGGGCCAGTTCAGACTCCCCGGCCTCAGAATAGCACGCACTCTGATTCAACTAACTGGCCACTAGATGGCAGGACAACGCCAAACAAACTGGACCAAAAGCTAATGTGTCCGGCAATGAAGAGCCTCATAATGTCTTGCAATTTTATTAAGATCTTTTGCCCCAAAGATCGCCGTCTCGCCACTGAACTGCAGCTACCTCTGAGGTGGAACACGGCACCTGCTTTAACAGCGCAGGGCAACACTACCCAACAGGAAGGGAAGAAAACTGTATCCAATGTGAAACTACATTTCAGAGGGAATTTAGGTGAAGCGAAAAGTGGAGCATGAATGTGGGTTCTATGCCACTGGCTATAGGCAAACACACTAGACACTGGGCTCAGTACAGGGGTAACCGGTGAGATGTAAGGGCCTGTGTTAGACAGGTGGCCAGACTAGATTAGCTGATGGTCCCCTCTGGCCTTGAACTTTTGGCAAGTCACTCGACCTCTTTGTGCCTCAGTTTCCTCCCCTGTGAAATGGAGCCAGTGCTACCAGTCTGTCAGACAGCGCACCTCCTTTCAAGTCAAGCTTGGCATGGTCTGTGGCTCTGGTCCTGCAGGCGGTGGAGGAGCTGCCTTGACAGCAGCTGGGTCTGCCTGACAGCCCCCGTGCCCCAACCTCCGCCCGCAGGGAGCTTGTAGAGAGGTCAGTGCATCTGCCTCCCGTGCACAGCATGGCCCCCAAACCTGCGTGGTTCTGAGCTAGGGTGACCAGACAGCAAGTGTGAAAAATCGGGACAGAGGCTGGGGAGTAATAGGAGCCTATATAAGAAAAAGCACCAAATATCAGGACTGTCCGTATAAAATCAGGACATCTGGTCACCCTATTCTGAGCCCTGCCACTGAAAGAGTCAGCATGAGCGGAGGGGGCCAGATACACCCTGCATGAGTGCTGCCCATCAGGGCAACTGCTGACAGCTGCCACTCGGCACGTGTGTGGGGGATGGCGGGGTGGCAGGGCTTTCCTGGCACCTAGGTCTGCCTCTCACCATGGCAGATAAGAGCTGTAGCTTGCAGCTGGCCAACAGCCCTGCCATGGGGCTACGGTTTAGCGATGGCATGCATCACCTCACCTCCCCCAGCTGGGCTGGCGTACAGGAATTGCAGGGCAGGTGTACAGACTCTAGGGAATCCCCCTCGGTACAGAGAACCCCTGGATCTGCTGCTAAGCCAGCTCTCGGTGCCTGTTCCCCCCCCCGTAAAACCTTGGGGTGGAGGGGAGACTAGAGCAGTGTTGAAAGGCCCCCACAGTCTCTGCACAGGGGAGGCGCAAACTGCCCTCACACTGGTATCTGGGCCAGCACAGGGATCGGTCTGTGCCTCGGTTTCCCCACCTTGTAACATGGGGATAACTGCCTGGCCTTTCTGTCTTGTCTATTCGGAGCGTAGCTGTTCCGGGCTGGGGCTCTCGCTGTGCATGTGCAGCCCCTGGTGCAGCAGGGACCCAATTTCCATGGGGTCTCTGAGAACTCTCGGAATACACAGAATAACAAATAACACTCCCTCCTGCAGATGCTGTCACCAGGGCCTGGCCCACGGCTCCACCGTGCCTGGGGCTCTGGCCCTGTTATGGTTACCCCCATCCAAAGAGCAAGGCCGCTTGCTAGGTTGTTCTCCTTAGCAGTTGCCTTCACCCCAGCTCCAGCAAGCTCCACTTAGTGGGTACAGGGGGAATCTCACACTCACTCCAGTGTCCGCTCCCACTCATGCTGGGATCCAGAGAGACTTTCCATTGACTTAGGAGCAAACCCTATTACTATGTGTGTGACAGTAACACTAGAGACTTCACCTGAGACCAGGGTCCTATTGTGTTAGGTGCTGTACAAACACAGCAAGAGGCACTCCCTGCCCTAAAGAGCTCACAAATGAAACACACCAGGCTGACAAATGACGGGAGGGGAACCAGAGGTGAAATGACTGGCCCAGAGTTGTTAGCGGCGTCAGGGACAGAAGCTAGAACCATGTCTCCTCAATCCCAAGCCAGTGCTCTACTCACTGGTCCATGCTGCCTCTCTGTATCGCCCCACCTCAAGCAGCAGCTGTGCGGAACGCTAACCGTGATTGTGTTTACAGAAGGAGCCTAAAGTAATTCCATGGGCAGCAGGACATACCTGATGGGAGACCTGTCCAGCAAAATAGATGCAAGGGAAAGCAATAAATACAGAACAGTTAACATCACTGAAATGAACCCACCTCGGGGGAGGAGGCCAGCAACCAGCTAGCATCCAATAGGGCAGGAGGGGCACATTTTAGCCAAAGATAGAGGGTCAAGCCTCAGGATCTTTATTGTTCCATGTTTAGGCGGGGCTCCATATTTATCATCCATCGAAGACTCCAAATCAAATGTGCTCATATTGCAAGCAGAAAGACTTTTTTTTTTTTCCAGAGTGCCAGCACTGTGAACTCCCTCTGGGATCGGAGAGTCAAGCTGGCCTCTTTCTGGCTTGAGAAATAAAGATCCTGCGGTGCAAATGGTACCCTTAGTGGCAACAGTGCAGCACCTGTGGCCTTCAGATCTGCCCTTCATTACACTGAGGGAGCCTTACTGCCTCTGAACTGGGGCTGTGCGCAGGGCTGGCTTTAGGCCAATTCGCCTGATTCCCCGGAATCGGGCCCCGTGCCGGTGCCTTTTTAATTTTTACTCACCTGGCGGGTCTCCGGATCTTCAGGGGCATTTTGGTGGCGGGAGACCTGGAGCAAGTGAAGGACCCGCTGCTGAAGACCCGGAGCGCCACCAGGTGAGTACGAATCGAGCCCTGCACTTGCTAAAGCCGGCCCTGGCTGCGTGGATGTAATGTAAACAGGATCGGGCCCTGCAATTGGAAATTAGGCCCAGCTCCTCAAAGATATTTAGGTGCCTAACTCCCATTGGTTTCTTTGAGGTTCTGGGCCTTAGTTAACAATGATGTCGATGATGCGTGAACCGCAGTAGAATCCAGCTCTTTCCTCCACGCTGACTCTTTAACGGTGACCACTAGATGGTGGCTCTGCTTGGCTGAAGTCAGCCGCTCTGACTCCAATACGTCCAGCAGGGAGCAGAAGGAGGGGACAATTTTCACAGCCTCTTCTCAGATGTGTGCTTTATGCAGTAATAGCAACCTTTGGCTCCTGGCGTTTCCTAGGGAATGACGACCAGAGGGGTGGAGCTTCGGTTATACAGGATCATAAATGCCCAGGAAATTCCCTACAAACTGCAATCAGCTCAGTGCCTGCAGGGGATTTGTAGAAAATCATTGGTGTATTAGCCGTTCTGCATTGCATGAATCATCCCCCAACCTCCCATTCAGCTCAGAAATGACACTTACACACGGATTCAATTTCGTATGTTGATGAGACAGAGGGAAAATTGTCGGGAGTATCAGATAAACCAATTATGCCTATAAACACTGTTATTAGTTGAACTGACATCTGAATAGCAAATAAATATACAAACAGATATACACAGAAGATTTGATTTAAGATTCATGTCTCTCTGACACATACGTCTAGCTACGATTCAAAACACCAGATGTGTTGCTGTATTAACCATATTAACTGCCTTTTGGGAGGCTACCCGGATTGTAACAAGATGTTAATCCTTGCAAAGTGAGCACTATTCTTTTGGTAGATAATGTTAATGTTCATTTTTAAGAACTTTTAAAGATTTTGATGCATTTATATTTTCACAGTTGCAGGAAATTATGGGGCATCAGACAATTGTAGACGCTAAGATTCAAAAAGTTAAAGCTTTATATATCCCACCAGTTTTTTACTATTCCTTCATTAGTCCATTTGTAACAAGCCTACTTCAAAAGACTAAATCACTGGATTTTGGATTCTAATGAGTTCTCAAGGAGCATTTTTCTTACATCGCCTGTCTGTAAAGGTCGATTATTATCCGTGCAAATATTTTTGGTTGGTTTGTGTGTATGGTGAAATTGACGCTTACCAACATTTATCACTAAAAATGTAATCCTTCCAAGCCTAGCTAATGCAGCAACTACACAGTGTGAACCTGAGCGGTTCGCTGAAAGTTTTAAAGAGGCAATGTAGTGCCTGACTATAATGACAATCTATTCAGGATACTCTACTGAAAAGACTCTCGAGTCCCCCATCTACTGCCCTGAGTTCTATTCCGAGTTCTTCCACAATCACTACTCCAGTGCAGTTAAGGATTAACTAGAATTGAGGTGCATAAGCTTTTCCATTCTAACCCCGTTTTAAATTGCTTGGACTAAGACTTCTACTTTTCTGGCTAAAATTCTCCAGGCTTAGTCCGACCCAAAAGCAAAATCCATTTGGCCTTTTTTGAGTTGGAGGGAAGTGGGGCAAAATGACAATTTCCTCACAATTAAAAAGAAAATATCGTGACTTTGGGGGTTTTTAAACAGCTGTAGCATGGAAATGGTTGGTGGTGGGATGCTGAAATTTAGCAGGAAAACATTCCTTTCTGAGGGCAAGAGCTCTGGAGCATTGGAGAAGAAATGGATTTTTATTCAATGGAGTCAAAATGAGCCTTTGGAAATCACATGATTTGCATATAGAGTAAGATTTGCAAGTGCCGTCTTGTTAACCTTCAAACTCTGAGGAGGTGGCCGGCCAGCCATGCTTAGAACTACTATGGTCCTTCTATGCGCAAGGGATTTTAGTCGCACCAATTCACCTAGTTAAGCAGGTTATTTTAATTTTCTGTGCAGGACAGATACTAAACCCCCAATATTCATTTGCCTTGCCCGCACTGTGCTGCAGTGACCCACAATACCCAAAGCCAGCTGCCAGCAACAAGCAGTTTAAGCCTAGAGGGCAAAACCTGCTTCATCCTGTTCCAGACCCCATCAGAGTGGACAGCTGCTGCCCAACTCCTTCACAGAAAGCTCTAGAGGAGCACTCAGCCTGTCTCTGTAGGAGAGCAGTCCAGGCCTGCGCCCTCTATTGTTCCTACTTCTGACAAGCCCCGGAGCCTTGGGAATTCTCTCAGCACCTTTTAGAGTCTCTGGCTCGGGGCAAGCTACCGCTGCTAGAGATGCTCGATCCAAAGTTGCACGTAGGAGCCGAAGCAGCCATGCCCCAGAGCTAGCAGCATTGCTTCCATGCCACTCGAAACCGCAGCGGTGCGAGGAGCCTGCAACTACATCGATTGGATTCACTGGAAAGGCACATCCAGCGAGAGCTCAACCACACAGAGACCCAGTGCAGGTGCACCAGCAGGCAGAGGAAAGGCGCAGCTTAAAATGAGCCCAGCAACAAGCCAGGAGACAAAGTGGAGATCACTGCTGAGTCTCCCTGGCTCTGAGCTGGAGAAGCTGCTTAGCTGAAAGAGAAGGACCCAGTAATACGCTATCCCCTTGTACAAGCAGCAAACGAGATGCAGCGATCACTTCCACTAAGACTAGCCGCCTGGAGGAGAGAGCTGGTTGTAGGACACAGCACGATCCACACTCGCAATGCAGTTCTTAGGGACACACTCACAGTCATTCTAAAGCTCCAAGCCCCCGTATGATCCTGGCACACCCTGTCCAAGGGGGCATTGGACCCGCCTGCCTCCAGCTGGCACCCTGAATCTCTGCCACCCCTTTGGACCCATTTAATACATTCATCCATCATTCAAGAGCATCATGATTCTTATCCCAGATTGAAAACTAGGCTTCCTCCCTCCCCCAAGAAGGGCACAGGGTGAAGAGGCAACTTGTGATTAACCTACCTGCTCCTAAGCCCAAATGGACACCTAACTTGGCGGGGATTCCTCTCCTCTCCCTTAAAGACACACTTCCTCTTCCCCAGAGGCCTATTCTCTGCAGCCAGAGCCTTCCTTCTAAGCGGCCGGAGTTTAGGAAACAGACAAAGGAGCAGTGGTCAGAGTCTAGCTCAGAACAAAGGTTTCCTGGGGTCAGACAGGTGCATTTCATAAGTTATCTGAGACAGGGAATCAGCAAGGCTGTGGGAAGCAGGACACTTCATTCACACTATGGGACTCAGTTCATACTTGCCAGCCAGCAGAGCCACTGATCAGGGTTTAAAGCCATTTTCACTTTTCTGTGACGAGTCCGCGGCAGTCTGGAGGAGAGGGTTACTTCTAGGGTGATGTTCTGGGCCACTTACAGCTGATCGGCACCTCGGCTGCTTGGAACGGACTGGCGAGCCAAGACAAAAGGGAAAAGGCTGGGCCTGCACCCTCCACCCTTCGCAGGGAGCGACCCGCAGAACAGAAGGAAGGTGCAGCCATACCAGAACCACAATCGGCAGAGCGCACACCTACGCAGCCAGCTGGCCGCCTCACGCTGCAGGCAAGGAGCCCGGCCCTGTGCCGTATGCACTTGCTCAGTGTCCAGGGGGCCTCCTCCACTCCTCACTGTGAGGGGACTCCCCGGTTTAATCTAGGGGTGTGCACTGTGGCTGCCTGGACTGCTACCATCAAGATGCAGCCAGCAGAGATTACTCTGCATACAGCCTCCACCGGGCTAACTCTGCATGAAACGGGATGGCAACAGCCCTCAGCTCCTGAGGATGTCTTTGGGTTCCTGCCCTTTCCCTGAGGGACTATGGGCCCCTTCAGTACAGAGCAGGGCAGAGCTGGATGCATGAGAGGGCTGGCTGAGTGCCACAGCTCCAAAGGGAAGGCAAAGGAAGAACCTGGAGGTGCCCCCCCTCCCCCTCCCCGTCCCCATCTGTTTTCCGATGCTGATGGAACCTGCAACGCATCCAGATACAGCCACGTTCACGCACCCAGCATCCGGGAAGAGTCAGACAGACAGACAGACACGCTGCCCCCAGCAGGACAGAGAGGGCTCTGTGAGCTGGGCTTGTCACCCTTAGCAAAAGGTTAAGAAACCGACAGCCACTTGAATGCTTCCTCCAACCGCAAATCAGCCGATTACGTCACAGAAAGGCCTAGAAGAAATCTTGCAAAATATGCAGCTAAAGTTGAGAGTGTGGATGTGTTTTCACAGCTAGTTTAGCTACAAACTAAGACCCAATCCTCCAAGGGGTTTAGGCACCTAGAGTCCATTGAAATCAATGGACATTAGGAACCTAAACCCTTTTGAGGGTCTGGACCTGAAACACCTGCCAAGCAATTCCAGACCGTCCTGCCTATGGAAGACAAAGGGAGAGAGTTAAAGTTAACCAAGTTACCGTCACTGGGCATTGCTTGACACTGGAGGGCTTAGCCGTGTGACAGTGTCATTGGTGTAACGTGGAGGGTTTTTTTGTGGAGGTCCCATAGCTCAGCCCTCAGCGGGATTTCAGCTCCTCCCTACTGCTCATTTCAATAGAACAGAGCCCCCCAAACGGCAGGGCACGCCCCTCGCAGGACGGTGTGCGGAAACGTTCGGAGGTGCGGCAGAGCCAGACCCCACGGGGGGGAAGTTCCACCCAGCCCCACTCTGCCCCCAGCTCCTGGCCCCCAGGTTGGCCATGTCCCCCGGATGCAACTTGACCTCATCTGCAGTCACACCTCTGGCCCTGGCCACGGTTCTGCTCCCTGGCTCCAACCACAGCTCCAGCCCCGGCCTCAGGTTCCGACCGCAGCCCCGCTCCCAGCCCCCGACCATAGCTGCCAAGAGGTGTGGGCAAATTACATTGGGGTAAGGGGGGCATGACTTCAAAAGTTTGGGGACCATTGCAATAGAAGTTAGGAGCCTAAATACCATTTGAGGGTCTTGGTCTGTTGGATATAGGTATCTAGACAGATCTTTAAACACCATGCCCAACTTTCTGTTAAGAAGGGGGCCCAGCTGGGGCCACCCCTCCCCCTAGCACCCTCTGGACCCCAAACTGTGCAGGGGAATTGGTAAGGCCTCCCACTCTGGCCCCAAGGAGCATCAAAACTGAAAAATAAATTGGGATTTTCAGAAATGAAGGGAGAGCTCCTTAGCTGGTATAACGGGTGTGACACTGCTGCACACTAGCTATGTGGCTGGCCCTGGGTCAGTTTTAACTGAAGAAAGACACAGGTAGGCAACTGGTTGTTTAAAACCAAGGCATTTTATCTATTTATTTAAGAGACTAACATGTGCCTCAGCACCTCACAGTCTCTCATGCAGGGGACAGGACTAGATGACCTCTCAAGATCCCTTCCAGGTCTATGAATTCCCCAGCCCCCTGTGTGGCAAGGCAGTGTTGCTATCCCCATTGTACAGAAGGGGAACTGAGGCCCAGAGAGGCTAAATTACTGGATCAAGGGCCCACAGGGAGGCTGTAGCAAAGCAGGGAATTGAGGTGGGGTTTCCGGAGCCTCACAGCTGCTGCTCTAACCACAGCACCATCCTCCCCTGGACAAACCAGCCTTGATGTGCTTGTGTGGGTGTTTTTTTTTGTTTAAATAGTTCAGAATTTTATTTCCCCCCCTTCTGAGGATAGATCCTCAGGGCCCGATTCTGCTTCCATTGAAATTGCAGGCAAAATATCCACAGACTTCAGCGGGAGCAGGAGCAGGCCCTCATAGAGGTTACAGATTAGGCACCATGCTGGAAACATCCTTAGTGCCAACCAGCCAGTTCACAGAGATGCTGAGGCTTGGCCCCCCGGTTTGCTCTGAGACCTTGGAGCAGCGGTTTATACAAGGAGAGTATTTACGTGCCCGCCCTTGGCCTCTCTCCTCGTCTAGGCACTGCTGCTGCCCAGATTGATTGGCAAGGCCAGGTCTTAACTGAGCTTTTTTGGGGTTTCCTCCACTCCCATTAACCAACTTGTTCTGTTTTTGCAAGCGGAGGGCATCTCGGGCTGGAAATGGGCATCTTTGTCATCTGTTAATTGAGAGAGAAATCCTGAAGCAGCAGCACTTTGAAATGAGAGCCAACCTTCGGAACAACCTCCCGCCCGTCAGCTACGCAGCTGCTTGACATGGGCAATTTCTTTCCCTTTTCTGGCAAAACAAGCTGATCTATTTGTTCTATCTATATAAATATTGCAACAGCTGCGCCTTTATCTGTGCAAGCCCAGCTCGTCTGCTCTGCACAGATACAGAGGAATCCCCTCTGCAGCTCTGCTTCACTCGCCACCACGCCATAGTCAGCCCCATTTCTGGTCATCTCCGCTGGCCTCGATCATTTCCAAAGGCACGTTCAGTGGTGGGTGTGAACAGACTATCAAGCTTTAATATTGATATAACATATCAAGGGACGGTCTTATGTTTCAGGGACTGAATTGGACCTATGTTTGATCCCCAGCTCTGACATGGATTTGCTTTGTGAGCTTGGAAAAAATCACTTTGCTTTGGTTTCACTTCCCTCATCTATCAAATTGTAACAGTCCTTCTCGCTGATGTGTCTGCTTGATTGCACGCTTTTCAGGGCAGGAACTATGGACCTGTATATTCCCCACCACAACGAGGGCCCGATCGCAGCTGGAGCTGTAGGTGTTTCTGTAATAAAAATCATAACTGGCCATCTAGGATCCGAGATCCCACAATCAAACAAATACAGATTAAGATCCTGAACTTGCAGCTGGCTCCAGATGGGCAAGCCCTTAGTTCTGAATGGGAGCAAGGGTCCATCTGCCTTGATGTGATTGCAGGAACAGGAACTAATGACTTAAAATCATACAGGATTAAGACAGCAATTAAAATCCATACAGTCAATGGGTCTCTCTTAGAAACTGTGTTACTAGACCCTAATCTGGATTCAGGTGGCACCTGATGGAGAAGGAAATGAAAGACAGCACTGGTTAGTGGTCACTACAGGGAACACCCAAGTTCTCATCATGTCTCTGATTCAGTGTATGGCCCGAGACAAGTCACTTTCTTGCTCTGTGCCTCAGTTTCCCCATTGGTAAAACAGGAAGGTAATGTTGCAATAAATCTGTGGCCCCTAGAATGACCACTACAGAACTCAGATTCTCTTGCTCCAAAATCACACTGATGCTAAAGGAGAATCTCCATTAGGGGTTGGCAATATGGCACCTATGACACACAGTTGAGCAGTTCCGTTTCCCTCCAGGAGGAGGTAGTGGTGCGTGTACACTCCAGCCATGGAGCTTGATAAGTTATTGACCGTAAAGTACTTTCAAACTGCAAAGCAGCGTGACAGCTCAGTATTGGCATCTTTACTGCCTTTAATGGGAGGGTGTAAATCACCTTCCTACCAGCTGCATGGGGGAAGGAGGGCAGGATGCTGAGAGCTATTATCATTATTTATTTAAATCCCAGGAGCACCCCGACTACGATCAGAGCCCCGGGCTTTGCCCGGGTGGGTTTACACTGTAAACAGAAAGAAAACATCCCCAGGACCGTTGAGTTCCCTTGCCCAAGGCCAAGCACGCGGAGACAGGACCTAGACCCCAAGCTGCTGGACGCCAGGTCAGCGCCTTGCCCTCCTCCCTCTCCCCTGGGAACGATCCCCCCCGACCAGCGCCTGGCTGCCCGACCGGCGCGGCTCTGCAAGGCCCGGTTACGACACTATCTCGTCCCATCCTTTTTTTTGCAGCGCCGCGCGAGAGGGAAGCTAGGACCCGGCGGGATCCTCCGCCAGCGCCCTGGGAGGTGCAGCTGTGTCTGGGGTTTGGCTCGGCTTGTCAGTTTCACCTCCCGGCCCGACACCCCGGCGCAGCCAAAGGCAGGGGGAGGGGGCGGCTTCCACCTGCGGCCCTCAGCACCCAGCGGGGCCCCCCAGGCCGGCGGGGGCGGGGGCAGGATCAGCCGGCGCAAGGTAGGGGGAGACCTGGGTGGAACCTCTCCCCTGGGAGCCGCGATTCTGCTGCGCGCCAGGGATCTGCTCTCCGTCTCCTTCTCCTCCTCCTCCGCGAGCTCATCTGCTGCAGAGCCCCAGCTGCTGCTGCTCCAGCCAGAGAGGGGACGACCTGCTGCTGCAGCTTTCCGTGGGAAATCGAGCCCTTCCCCCGACTTGGGGCCGTTTTCTGTGTCTGGATTCGGTCACTGCCATCGTCACCTCCCGGGGAGGCAGATTGCGTTGCTTGCGGGAGCTCACGGAGACAGATCCTTAGAGGAGGAAGCAGCCCCCGCCCCCCGCGGTAATAACACTCACCTGTTCTCCATTGGTGGCACACCTGGGCAGGAGGGGCCTGTTTCGAGGCAGCGGTGAGCCGCACAACTTGGCATTAAACGTTTAGAAGGCAGAGCGAAAAGGCAGAAGCCTCCCCCCCAGAGAAGAGAGTTCATCTACACACACGCTTCTCCAGCGCAGCTCGGTGATATTTCAAGGGATTTCCTCCAGCCTGGGCTGAAATATTTATTTTCTTTTGCTTTTTTTGTTTGTTTGCATGAGAGCTGTCTGGTGAGCCCTCCCCACCAGGAATCCTTAGGAGACAGCTTCTGGTTCTCTCTGTAGAGAACTTAATTTTGAAATCTGCTTTTCCTGCCTGTTCTGAAACCATCTTCCTCCCCCCCCCCCTTTAAAAAACAGCTATTCTGGTTTCAGAATCTCTTAACTGGGGTAAAACCAGTATTTCCATTTTTTTGGAGTGGGGGAGAGACAGACACCGTCGAAGGCCCACGGAGCCTACTGTTAAGGCAACTTAAAATTCGAATTTGTCAGTGTCCCTTCCAAGACTATGTCCACCCGGGAGAGCGTACAGATCCCAGACGATCGGGATTTTAATAATTTCCGGACAGAATGCAACTCGGACGCAGGCTGGAGTCAAACTTATAACAAATCGGGAATTGTTGTGTGGATTCAGATCTTGGAGGTGGAGAGATCCCTGCATAAAATCAAGGTAAGAAACCGGTTGGGATCTGTGGGAATGTTAGACGTGCCCTCGGTGTTGGCTGTGCCCGTACCCTGTGGAGTTAAGCCGGCTGTTTGCAAAACACGGCAGAAGTGGGCTGCAAAAGACTCCTTGTGTATTTGCTGCTTCTGTATTTCTTCATTTTCTAGGTGCATTGTGCAGGGCAGGAAGCTGGTGGGACTCTACAGCTTTGTGTGGGAGTGTTTCCAGGGACCTCTGCATGCACCTGATCAGATCAATGATTTATGATGTACTCTCTCCTTACATTAGTGGAACAGATAGCTTAGCTGGCCTGGTATCCTGTTTCCCAGTGGCAGGATGTTGGCATAAAATCCCCATTTTATCTGTATCTATATATAGATGTATACACACACGCACACCCCTAATGGTGCCATACTGAACCGCAAGGGTGTGTGTGTGAGAGAAAGATTTCTTCCTCCCCCCACCCCCCCAGATTAGGCTTTTTACCTGGAGCGGAAGGACTCGGTATCTCTTTTCACAGTAGCAGCTGTGTTAAGTCTGTATCTGCAAAAAAAAAAAAAAACAGCAGTATGTGTGGCACCTTAGAGACCTAACAAATTTATTTGAGCATAAGCTTTCATGGGCTACAGCCCACTTTTTCAGCTGTAGCCCGTGAAAGCTTATGCTCAAACAAATTTGTTAGTCTCTAAGGTGCCACACATACTCCTGTTCTTGTTGGGTATCTCTTACAACTCTTCTGTTTTAGCCAGTGCTCTGGCACGTCATGTTACTAATCCTGCTCTTAATCTTGCTCAGCTATTTGCCTAAATATCTGGTAGCAGTGAGTTCCACAGGTTAATGACTTTCTTTAACACAGCATTTTGTCTCCATTTGAAATATATTGCTTTTGAATTTTGCACGGGCTTCTCCTCCTTGGACAATGTGCCAGAGTGAACAGGCAGTGCCCAAATGTACCTTTCCAAGGCCTGTAGTGCATGATGCTGATCTGCAATTGGCTTGTGTCTCTTCCTTCCCATCCTGCTTCCTTGCTAGTGGTGATATCTGGCTCCGCGGAGCCAGCAGGGGGCAGGACAGCCAGCTCACCTCCCCCTGGGAGCTCTCTACTTGGTAGCTTGCCAGAAAGTAGGGATCAGCAAAGTTGCCTGACTAGGAGCTGACCCCTCCGTTCTCAGGGCCGTTTCCACCAGTGGATTGGGATGAACTGGGAACTGGAGCACCTCAAGCAGCAGAGAGAAAATCTAGGATAGGCCTGAGCCCTGGATCCCAAATTGCAGAGAGAAGCTACTCTGTCTCCTGCACCCAAGCAGCAGTCACCTTAGTCCAGTGCAGTGTGCGCTGGGGGCCTTTGGTGCCTAGAACTTGCAGCTGTGACTCCATTTCTCGTGTAGATGCCTTTGGCTAGAACAGTTATGGACTTCGTGCCTATTAGAGGGGCTTCTTCTGCTTGTCCCACACCCAGCCCGTTCTATTTCCTCTGCGAGCGCCTGCTGTACAGGCCTCCCCTCTCAGCCTGCGGGAGCTTCAGCAAAGCTCTAGAAGCTCAACACAAGGTGGAGTAGCCGGATCCGTCTTGGATCCTTGTGGAATCCGCTGCCGAGGCTCCGTGTCCCCAGAGCCCCTGCTGGGTGTGGGTAGTTAGGACCAGAGCAGGCTGGGATCCCTGCGTGGTACCATAGACTCACTTTGCGGGCAAGGTCTGCCCATCTCCCGTGTCTTGTAAAGATTTTCAGGGAGGTTGGCGTGGCCAGGTCTGAAAAGTGTTTGCACAAGGAGGGGTTTGGGGAGTGTGTGTGATAAATTACTGCCCGGATCCATTATTACCTGGAGTTTCCTGGGTGCTCAGATACCAGGGGATATATAAGAGCCTGTCTAGAATAGAGTAGGACTCTGGCTTTTGCTAGCAATCGTCTGTGTTACAGGCACACCCCGGGCCCGATCAGGACCAGAGCAAGGTGTTGTACAAACACAGAGCAAGAGACGGTGGGACTGGCCAGCTCTGGGAGCTGAGAATGGGCTCCTGATCCTGCCACTCCAGCTCACAGCAGGTGTCAGGAGCATCTGAAAGACCCTCCTAGCTCAAGGCCCCCTGTTCCGATGTCCCTGACGTGAGGTGCATTTGTGGGTCTCAGTTCAGAAGCAGACAAGTATCCCTTCTGCAGACCTTCCGCCCCAACGTGCACTAGTTGGCTCCTTTATTGGTAGCCTCAGCAGAGTGGCCGTAGATTGAAAGGGGCTCGGGGGCTGAACGCCCCACTGAGACAGGACCCAGGCACTGTCTGCGTTAACGCTACCTGTACTGGGTCTGTTATGTGGCTTAGGGCTTGGAAAAACTTGCCAGACTCCTAGTAGCCGGGGCTAGAGGAGGTGGTGGGGAGCTCCAGCTTTCAAGTTCCAGAGGCAGCACCTGGATGAGGAAGCCACTCTTGGGAAGGAAGAGGATCCTGGGATTTCTGCTTGAGTGGGTGGAAGGGAGGGCTCCCTCTCCTGTCAGCTTCCAGCAACTAAGACGGAGATGGATCTTCACCTTTTTGCTTTCTGTCTCTCCCTTTGAGCCTCCTGGCCCCAGAGACACAGGGGGCAAGGAAGGAGCAATCTCTCTCTCTCACCCTTCTCCCCTTCATCCTTGGATACTCATCCTCCTCAGTCAGCTCCTGTGCCTGCCTCTGCAGCTGCTGCTCAGTGCTTCCTCCAAACTTACCTGCTTTCTTGACCATTTCTCAGCTGCCTTCTGGGTTATGAAAGGCAGCAGCAGAGTATAAGTGCCACATTTTTTTTGGCTCTGGTGGGTGCTCGTGCCCCTGCCCCAAAGTCCCCACCTCAACTCTGCCCCTCCCTGCCCCTGTTGGATCCCTCCTCAAATCCTGGCCCTGCTTCCTCCCCAAAGCACGCTGCATTCCCCCTCCCTCCCAGGCTTGCCATGCACAACAAGCTTTTTGCGGTGCCAAGTGCTGGGAAGGAGGGGGGAGAAGCGGGACTCGGCACACTCAGGGGAGGAGGTGGAGCGGAGGTGGAGGTGAGCTGGGGTGGTGGGGGCAGGGCAGGGAGCTGCCAGTGCAGAGCACCCACCAATTTTTCCCTGTGGGTGCTCCAGCAGAATGTCATTACTTTCACTAGGCTGCTGTTTGACATACGCTGATCAGCCACAGAGGCACTGGAGCTGCCTGCAGGCAGAGCCAGGAAGGCGACATTGGAAGGTTTTCTTTGCAGTGGTAAGGCCTAGAAACTGAATGTTTGTTTGTTTTTAAACCGAAAGCGCAGATTTTGCACAAATCACTGGCTTAGTCTGCTATGCTGAATAGAAAGCTTCCCACTCTCCAGGTTTTCAGTGGGTGAGATGAACTTGAAAAATTCACTATGGGAAAATTGAAGGCTTCAGCCAGTCTGGGCTGTCAAAATGACATTTAACACCCACTCCACATTTAGAAGTAATTGGGTTCCATGCAGGAATGATTGGCTGAAATTCTCTGGTCTGTGCTACGCAGCAGGTTAGACTAGGTAATCATAATTACTTGTGATGGTCCTGGCAGGCCTTGAAATCCACAAAAACTCTCACACAGACTTGGGTGTCTGTATGTAAAACATTGCCTGTGTCCCTTAATGGCCAGTATCTGATGCTTCAGGAGAAGGTGAAAGATTCATAATGCACTGGCTGAGTGGTGCAATTCTGTAACATCTAGTTTTTCCTTAACACATGAAGCATGAATTCACCTGACAACCCCTTCCCCTGTCAGGAACAAGGCCGCCCAGAGGATTCAGGGGGCCCCTGCTTCGGAGGTAATTCGGCAGCGGAGGGTCCTTCCGCTCCGGGACCTGCTGCCGAAGTGCCCCAAAGACCTGCGGCTGGGGGCCCCCCGCCACCGAATTACTGCTGAAGACCCAGCACTTCGGCGGCATGTCCCGCTTCTGCGGTAATTCGGCAGCGGGGGGTCCTTCTGCTCCAGTGTGGAAGGGACCCCCTGCCGCCAAGGACCCGGAGCGGAAGAAGCTCCAGGGACCCCAGCCCCACTAGAGTTTTCTGGGGCCCCAGTATCTATTGGGTGTCTGGGAAGTGGGCGGGCAAAGCCCGCCCACTGCTAAAGGATCCCCCCCCCAGCCTAAGGGGAGGACCCACAGGGCCACAGAACCCACTGAGTTCGGGGGACAACTAATAAAAGAACAGGGACAGGCGTGAGGTCAAAGGGTCATAAGAAGGGAACCTGACGGGGACACCGAGCAGAGAACCCCGGACAGCGCCCACTGCTCCTCGAAGGCGTCAAGGGAGCCAGTGGACGCCGCCCAGAGGAACTCCGCCCGGATGCGTGAATGGACCATGGATCGGAAACAAGCCTCACAGTCACCGGGGTCTCCATCGGCCAACCTCCTCTCCTTGGTCGTGTAGATGGCCTTTTTAGCCAGGACGAGGAGGAGGTTGACCAGGAGGTCCTGGGACTTCGTGGGGCCACAGATAGGGAGTGCTTACAGAAGGAGGTGAGGGGAAAAGTGCAGCCAGAAACGTAAGAGGCTGGGGCCCCAGTAGCGAGTGAAGGACCCTGCTCCAGGGGCCCCAAAAAACTCTCATGGGGGGCCCCGGTGCAAATTGCCCAACTCGCACCACCCCCCACCCCCCCCCCGGCTGCCCTGGTCAGAGATGGAAGCAGCTTCTCATCAGTGGGTTGACAGACACCAAGAGAATATAGCTACAGCTTTCCAAAGGGCCCCCTGATTTTTAGGTGCCGGACCAGATACAAATCTCAGGAAAAACTTCCTAACTGTAAGAACAGCAGGACAATGGTACATATACCTCAGGGGGTCAAGGAAACTGCTTCCAGGAGGTTTTCAGAAGGAGGCTGGAGCCATCTCTCTTGGCTGATTTAGACACCACAAAGCCTGCATCTTGGCAGGGGTTAGACTAGATGACCCTTGTGGTCTCTTCTGACCCTATGATTCCACAACCTGAGATGCTCCAGGCTTGGCTGTGCAGAGGCGCCCACAACATCCATGGTTGATGTGGGTTCTCGGGAAGCAGGCCCTAGGGGGCTCGTGTGGGGCACTCAAAAATTGAAAGTCTCTGCCTGAGTGATATGCCCTGGTGAGAGTCATTGTTAGGGTCGGGACTAGAATGCAGGGATCCTGTCTGCTGGTCCTGTGTTCGGGCCACTAGCCCACATCCTTCCATAGGGCTGCTGCTTCTGTTGACCATACGTCTCTCCTCTGGGTCTGTAGTTGCCCCGTCAAGCTTGGAGTGCTTTGTTACTAGTGGGTCTGTTTTATCTGGCCTCTAGCTCAGAGTGTTAGGGGGTTTTTTTTTGTTTTTTTGTTTTGTTTCACCCTGAAGTACAGGGATTGCCTCCATTAGGCCCAAGCCTGCAAAGCAGCGGCTCCCAGCACTGACTGCAACCTTGCTTGGCTGCAACACAAACCTGAAAGCTCTGGCCTGTCCTTGGCAGCATGCTGGGAGCAGTGTGTGCCCGGCAGCACATTGCACTGCAGATGCAGAGCAAACAAACAGAGCTGGCGGCTCTGAGCAACCTACCTCCTGAGACCGCTGCTGGCTAGGAGTGGGAGAGAGCCTCCCTGTTGGCTGGAGGTCTGGACAGCTCAGTCACATAAAGAAAAACAGATCTGTGTGCGCTCTGGCATCCCGTGGCAGTAGGCTTTGTAGGTCAGCCGTCCTCACCTCCCCAAGGGTTAAGGATCCTTCTTTCCCTGGCCCTCTCCCATGCAGTCTGCACACAGAACTCTTGCAAATCACCTACACAGCAGCGCTCGGGACCTGGGGTGGGGGGCAGGGCCTTAGGGTGCCCCCATTCTCCCAGGCTTCCCTTCTTGGTAAATTTCTGCGATGTCCCAGCCTGGGGCCTTGCAGTAGCGAAAGCGCAGAGGTTGGCATGCTCGTCATTGCTGAGATTTAGCGTGCATTGCATCGGGCGCTGCAGCCTTCCAATGCCTACGCCGACTCTGTGCACTGCACAATCTCCTGGCTACCCCAGCAAGCTAGCAAGGCTGGCCGGCTGGGGGCCTGCCCCCGTTTGTCAGCACATCTCCGCCTCTTGCCTTTGTGCGCTGCTTTGGGGTCCCTGTAACCACACACACTAGCCCACTCAGATACCATCATGATGGGGCAGGACTGTGTTTTGCCACTGAGGGTGCTGGATGCACACAGGCCCTGTGGCTCTTTGGTTCCCAGACTGACTGAGGCTGGGCTACCTAGTTTCATCACTCAAGGTCTCCTTAAATTCTGGCCTGGAGAGCCCAGGACATGATGTCCGGTTGAGCATGCCCCAGGGGCTGTAACAGTGAAACCAGCCTGATCCCTGTCGTGCCCTGGAGGCATCGCTGTATGAGAGCGCCGTGATTCGGGAGGCTGGTAGCACATTCCCTATAAACTGCTAGGCCAGTCACTCCCTGTCAAAGAAGGGAAGGGCAAGGGAACAGTAGACATGCTAGAACTTGATTTTTAATAAGGCTTTTGAGACAGTCCCATGTGACATGGGCAAACTAGGGACATACGGTCTAGATGAAATGACTATGGGGTGGGTGCACAACTGGTTGAAAGACCCTGTACAAAGAATAGTTATCAGTGGTTTGTTCTCAAACTGGGGGGGGCATATCTAGTGGGGTCCTGCAGGGGTCAGTCATGGGTCTGGTACTATTCAATATTTTCATGAATGAGCTGGATAATGGAGTGACGAGGATGCTTATAACATTTATAGGTGACAACCTGGGAGGGGTTGCAAGCACTTTGGAGAATAGGATTAGAGTTCAAAATGACCATGACAAATCAGAACTGGTCTGAAATGAGCAAAATGAAATTAAATAGCGACAAGGGCAAAGTACTTCACATGGGAAGGAAAATCAAATGCACAGCTACACTCGGGGGCTGAAAAGGATCTGCGAGGTCCTGGTGGTTCACAAGTTGAATATCAGTCGTCAGTGTGATGCAGCTGCTAAAAAGGCAACTATTCTGGGCTGTATTAACAGAGCATTGTATGTAAGTCCCGACAGGTCATTGTCCTGCTCTGCTTGGCACCGGTGAGGGCCCAGGTGGAGAACTGTGTCCAGTTCTGGGCACCACACTTTGGGAAAGATGGGGACAAACTGAAGAGAGTCCAGAGAAGAGAAATGATCAAAGGTTTTAGGAAACTGACCTTTGAGGAAAGATTAGAAACCCTGGGCTTGTTTAGTCTCAAGAAAAGGAGGCTGAGAGGGGACCCAATACCAGCCTTCAAATCTGTTAAGGTGTGTTATCAACAGGATCGATCAATTCTCCATGGCCACTGAAGCTAGGACAAGAAGCACTGGGCTCAATGTGCACCAAGGGAGATTTAGGTTCGATATTAGGAAAATCTGTCTGATGATGGGGGAGTTGAGCTCTGGACTAGGCTTCTGAGGGAGGAATCCCCGTCACTGGAGGCTGTAAGACCAGGCTGGATGAACACCTGCCAGGGCTGGTCTAGGTTTACTTGGCCTGGAATCAGCGCAGGGGGCTGCACTTGACAACCTCTCAAAGTCCCTTCCAGTCTGACACATCTGTGATGGTAGAAACGTGCCTCTAAAAGCTCTCAGTCCTAATGGAGGTCTCTGAGCTTTGCTGGAGGCAGCTGTCTCACGACCCTTCCGTAGCACTAACGGATTGAGAGACCAGCAGAGGTGATGACGCCTGCTGCTAAGCTGTGTTAATAACACTTACAGTAGACCCTTGCTTTCCTTGTTGGGTACAGGAGCACTTAGAGGCCCCAGCTGAGATTGGAGCTCCATTGTGCAGGGCGCTGTACAGACACATAAATGGTGAGAACCAGTCCCTGCCCCAAAGAGCTGACAGCTTAACTGGACCAGCAACAGGGGGGCCGGAAGGACTAATGATTTACCCCAGCTCATGCTGGGAGCCTGAGGGCTCCGGAGTTCCAGCTCAGTGCCTTAACCACACGACCATCCTTCTTCTGTAAGTCTCAAGACCTTCGTTATAGCTGAATAGTAACAGCAGCTCTGGAGCATCCGGCCACTTCCTGGGCTGAAGAGTGCATTCCCTTGAGTGCACTGAGATCCTGCGTGCAGTGGAGACTGTAGGGCAGGAGGGATGGGAGGCCCCTGGTCTTATGACAGGGTAGCTCCCACTCAGATCAATAGGAATCACTTACCTCTGACCCTGAGCGTGGATTCACAAAACAAGGAGCTTCCCAGATTAGGCCTGTGCATCAAAAGAAACTCGCTGAGCAAGTGGCTTGCGGCGTTGGGTGCCACAGCAGGTCTGAGTGGGTGGGGTTGGTCTCGCTGGCACCCACCTGCCTTCCAGCGGCCTGGAAGAGGTCAGAGTTGCCACCTTTTTCTAGAGACACCTTCCTGATGGGCAGATGCTCGGTCTGTGATGGGAAGTGGCTCTTGTTTCATGTAGCGGAGCCCTCGCTGGAACCGAGGTTTGTCAGGCGCGAGGACCCTGGAGATGGGAGCTGTATAAGCGCCTCGCCAAGCTGTGGCTGAGACAGGACTTGTGTGGAAGCTGAGAGAGCTGCATTCCTGTGCTTTAACTGCTAACGGACTTGCTGCTGGCCACGGGTCTCTGCAGGATGCCCCAGTGACCCCCATCTCCAGGAGTGAAACAGTGCCACTGCCTATGAGATGGTCAGCGATTTCAGCATGGCATTCTGCTTCCTTTCGTGCCCCGGACTCTGGGGTCGTGGAGCAGGGGGCTGTCCGACATTCCAGCAGTGAGTGAAGCCATGGCTGTGGGGCGTGGTGTCACGGAGTCACTGGGCAATGCTCTGGAACTGCTCCCCACAAGCCAGTCAGGACTTTGGGGAGCCTCCTCTCCCTTGGAGCAGACTTGTTCAGGGCAAGAAGCTCACACGTCTTCACCTCCTGGGTCTCTCCTTGGAGCATTCAGCATCCTCTGCCCCTCCGTGCGCTTCCCACAGTGAGCCCGCCTCAGTGGGGTCCTGGGGAAGCCATGGGGTCCTGCACCCCCACTTTACAGTCAGACATGACTCTCAGCCAGCCAGTAAAACAGAGGTTTATTCGATGACAGGAACAGGGTCTAAAACAGAGCTTGTAGGTACAGAGAACCGGACCCCTCGGCCGGGTCCATTCTGGGGGGCAGTGAGCCAGACCCCCACATCTGCACTTCACTCCTCGTCCCCAGCCAGCTCCAGACTAACAACCCCCCCCCCCCAGCCCCTCCTCTCTGCTCAGCCCCTTTCCCTGGACACGAGGTCACCAGATCTTTGTCTCCAACACCTTCAGTTGGCACCTTTGCAGAAGGGCCCAGGCCATCAGTTGCTAGGAGACAGAGGGTCAGGCATTTAGGTGCACTGGCCCTTTGCTCTGCCAGATACTTAAGAACTGCCATGGGGACACTGAGGCACCAACACAATATTCATAGAAAACATTAAGAACATTCCTAGTTCATCACAGGTGGAAAGCTCTCTCGGCTCCTTGGAGGATCGAGGGCGATATGGAAATGACTGTTTATCCAAGGGGCTGAGCTGAATGGTGCCAAGCACGGAAGGTTTTGTGGTGTAATGAGAGGGAGGTAGAAGAGCTCTGCTTGTATTCTGGTTGCGTCATGGAGCATTGTCGCCTGTAATGATTAGCCATCCGGCAGAAAAACAGCCTGAGATCGTACAATAGGATGTGCTGACTTGGGCTCAAATGACACGTTTGGAACATATGAATGGCACCTCATGGTTAATAATTAAACCCCTTTGTAACCTACTTGGGAATTCAATTCGCTTGACTCTGCTGCCCAGTCTGCAGGAGGGATGCAAACCACTGGGCCAAACTGATCTGTGATAAAAGCCGTGAAAGGTTACTTCCGAGGAGGCTGCGGGATGTGTGTGAGAGAGAGACAGAGACTTCCAAAGGGGCTGAGCTAACACAGAATAAACTTTGGGGGGAGGGGGGAAAAGGTGGCACCTTTTGTGGGGAGCACAGGGTGTTTGCACCGAGGGGCTGGGCAGCCCTGTGCTTGTGGCTTGGACTGTTGCTGGGTCTGTCTGGGGCTGGCACCAGAATGCAGCGGACTAGAAACCTGGCCTCTGATAGAGGGGTCTAGTCTGGTTCCCAGAACGGCTGGCGTGTGGGCAAGGATGAGGCAGTGACCTGGAGGGAAAGGCCGCGTATGTATTGGGGGATAGGAATGGTAAGACAGCCAGACTGTGCCTAGCTCTTCGGGGCAGGGACAGGCTTTATGTTCTGTCTGGACAGTGCCTAGGACAGTGGGACCACTAGGTGCTTGTGCACTCCAGGCAGCTGGCACTCACTGGCCCTGACATGGGCTGACCGGGCTAAAGCCACCCAGCTCCCTGCCCCTCCGGGTCACAATGGAGGCAGAGGTTGCTCCATCGCTGTCCTGATGGGCTCCAAGGTCGACCAGCCAGCACCTTTCGCCTTTCCAGCTCAACGGGTCCCCTCGGGTGGCCAGAGCAGGAGGAGAGTGGGAGGGACCTTGGGCCTTCTGGCCCAGGCCTGTGCTCGCTCAGAGATAGCCCCTCCCCTGCAGCAGGAACAAGGGAGAATGGAATTGGGGTGGAGCAGAAGGGCATCCTGCAGCCACTGCAAGCCCCAGTGACATCCCCAGTTCCCTCCAGCCCGGCTGAGAATCTCTCCAGGCCTCTTCACCAGCTCCCAGCCAGGGGCAGCCGATGGCAGGCCGTGATCTCTAATCCAGCCCTGGTGCTCTCCATGGCAGGGTGACGGTTGACATCCCGTGTGTCTGAGTTTCCTGTCACAGGTTCTGCCGCACGCCTTACTGGAAACGGATCCCGCTCCTGAACTGGCATCCATAGCCTGCTCAGCACTAGCAGGTGGCAGGCCAGCCAGGCCGGGGGGAGGCCAGAAACTGTGAGGGGTTGGCGTTCCAGTGCATGCTGGGTGCAGCTTTGGGTGCCTTGTGCCTGCCATATGCCTAGAGGGTGGGGACACCGTGTGGGAGCGTTGGCCCTGTTATAAAACCTTACTGACTCGGCTGCAGGGTGTGTCCTGTCACTGGAGGATCTGCTCTGCACGGGGGCGGGGGTGTATGTGTCCTCACTCCCTGCTCCTTTTGCTCCTTCACTCACTCACTCATGCCCGTCACCCCAATCGGGGTATGGGCCACCAACCACAGATCTCCAGAGTCCTCTATCCTGGGCCATTCGCTCTAGCTGGTTCCAGGTATAGCCCATTTTTTTGCTATCAGCCTGAAGGTCGCGTCGCCAGATGTTTCTTCGGCCTCTTTTCCGCTTGCCTTGGGGGTTCCACCGCAGTGCCTGTCTGGTGATGTTAGTTGGCTGCTTACGTAGTGTATGTCCTATCCTTTCCTCTGACTTGGCTGCCTTTCCCCCAGCTCCTCCAAAAGCAAACCCACCACCCTCACTCCAGGATGCGAATCTCCTCTGGTGCGCTTGGCACTGTGGGAAAGCCGAAAGCTCCTGAGGGTGAAGGCAGGGGCATGTTCAGCTCTCACTGAGCATGCAGTGATGTGGGGTGAAGGATGTGGGCAAATGACCATGTCCAGCCATCCGGGGCTAGCAGCGTAAAGGTGGCCAGCCAAAGGACGGGGCTGGGGAAAGGGATTGTGCCTCCGTTTTTTGGTTCTTTAGGGTGATTAAAGGAAACACAGCCTCTCTTAAAGCCATTTTCCTGATTTGTTTTTGCATTAGAAATTCAGGTCTTGTCTAATCTGTTTCTTCCTCAATCTGCGTCTGGTTGGGAACCTGATAGATTTATGATATCGGAGCAACTAGCTTTCCCTTGCATGGTGAACTTAGTCAGACTTTTAAAATCCTCTACCTTTAACGCAAATGCCTGGGAAACATTTGGGGGATGGACATTTCAGCTTCCCCCACCCCTTGGTGGTGGGGAAGGATTAGTGGTTTGTGTCTTAATCTAGAATTACAGGAGAGGCTAAAAATATAAATATTGGGGATATAAACTTCCATGCTTCAGGGCACAAGCCACCCACTGTCAGGAAGAAACTTCCTTCAGGAACAGATGATTCCAAATGGGTCACTGAGGCATTTCTGGCACCTTTCTCTGGAGCAGCCAGTGCTGGTCGCTGTCCGAGATGGGCTGCTGGGACCTGTGCTCTGATCGGGTCAGTCTGGCAATTGCTGGATTTGGTTAAAGGCAGAAGACCATTCTGTGACCGAGCCCATTGGTGGGTCCCCCAGGGAAGAGCAGATTGGACGTTTCTGATGGTATTGACGTGAAAAGGCTTCCAGGTGCTTGCTGCTTCATCTCAAAGAAAGCAAATGAGTTCACTAGCCTTTGCAGGGTACCTTGAACTAGCCAATGCCAGGTATTTTACTAGCTGTATCTATCTAGGCAATGAGGAGAGAGAGAGAGACTCTGAGATATGGTTTAAATCACCCAAACGCCCCCCAGCCCCTCACCGCTCCATGGCAATGTGCAGCAGGACCAATATTTGGGTCACTCCTTAACCAGCAGGAGACTTCGCTCCAGGAAAGCTGGCCAGCTGCTTCCCAGAAGCTCTGCAGGTGCCTAGGCGGGCTCAGGGCAGTGGGAGATGTTGATGGGCACTAGGCTGCTGCAACAACGGTAGATGCACGCTTGGGAGCATCTCACTGGAGTCAGCCAAAGCTTGTGGCTTGGCTGCACTTTTGACCCATGTCTCCGTGTGGTCGGGAAATCCTCTCATTCCTTCCAGACCCACGGCGGCAGCTGCTCTCCGTGCCCATGGTTGCCTACATGCTCTTTAGCCGCTGCAGCCTGGCCCAAGGCCAGCTGTTAACAGTCTAGGCTGACCGTTTGGGGTAAAATAGGGAGACAGCACGTGCTGTGGGTCAAAGTAGACTTAGGTATATCTCCATTTTATTTATATTTATAAACCAGAGGCCTATCTCCTAGAACTGGAAGGGACCCCGAAGGGTCATCGAGTCCAGCCCCCTGCCTTCACTGGCAGGACCACGTACTGATTTTGCCCCAGATCCCTAAATGGCCCCCTCAAGGATTGAACTCACAGCCCTGGGTTTAGCAGGCCCATGCTCAAACCATCCTGGAGGCTGTCTTCAGATCTGGGAGGAAATGAGGTTTAGTGGTTGGAGAGGGAAACTAGGTGTCAAGATTCCTAGGTTCTGTTCCTGGTTATTGAGTTGCCATGTGACTCTGGGCAAGTCACTTAACGACCCCATTCCTCAGTTTCTCTAGCTGTAAGATCGAGGCAATAAGGCCTTCCTTCTGGGAGGGATAATTCATCAGCGGGTGTAAACTGCCTGGAAGAGCCCGCTTCCTCTTAACATCCCTGCTGGGTCACTGCATCAGGAGGTGGTACTGGGGCACGGTGGCCCCTGGACTTTTCAGTGGTGGCATGCTGCTATTCCGATGCTGGCGTGGCATTAATATCGCTCAGACTCTGCCCTGCGCTAGCACAGTCACGTGAGAATCTCAGATGTTAGCAACTGAAGACTTGCGACCACCCTGTGATACGGCTGCTCTTGGTGCCCTCAGTTTACAGCTGGGGAAACTGAGGCAGAAGGCACCCATGACTTTTCCAAGGTTCTACAGGGAGTCTGTGGCAGAGCTGGGGGACTGAACCAAGCTGTTTCATCTCCCAGCTCTTTGTCTTAACCCCAAGATCTTCCTCGTGTCCTTTCATCTACTGCTTATTGAGCTGGGAATGAATTGGAGTCTTGCAGGGTTCTGGTTGCACCCACGAGAACAGAGCCTGTGACTTTGGCCCCTGGTGGCGGGGGGAAGGGGTGGCATGCTCCAGTGGCCAGGCTACTGGCCTGGGATTGGGAGACCTGGGGTCTGTTCCCAGTTCAGCTGCTGGCCTGCTGGTGACCTCAGGCCAGTCATGTCTCTTCTGTGTGCCTCGGTTTCCTCCTACCACCCTCATCCCTTTATAACATGAGCTCTGTGGGGCAGGGGCTCACTGCTGGATAGATGTACCCTTGGAGCGGTGGTCAGAAGTGAGACTGCAGCACATGTAGAGGTACCGGCACTAGCTTTAATCTAGCTGGCACAGGTACCAACAGCAGCAAAGCTGGGCGATAACTAAGTACCCCAGGGCTGGGTGGGCTTGGACCATCCGTGCTGCCACCATCTCACCACTCTTGGTATTCACACTACCTAAGTGAAAGACAGCTCAGTGCGCTGACGTGCTGCAACGGCCCCTCCAACTGCAGTGTGGAGATACCCAGGGTGTACAGCACCCAGCACGCCCAGGCCCTGATCTCTGTTGGGTGCTACTGTAATACATAGAATAACAATGGCAATTTGCCCTACCTCACTGGCTCTTCTCTGCCCTTCTCCCCTCCTCCTCTGCCTGCTGTCACAGCCCAAGAGTCAATATTGATTCAAGGCTGCAGAATTCAGCAAGACCCAAGAGACTTCCTGGACCTGCTGACATTGCAGCCCCTGCCCAGCCCAGATCCATATGCCGTCCCCACCTGGTGATGTGGGACTGGCCCAGCTATTTCTGAGGATCAAGGTGCCGGCTTGGTCGCCTGATGGTGTGGAGATACTGACAATCCTCACCAGGCTGTCTCCTTCCTCCCCTCTTGCTGGAGGGAGCTGACTCACTCGCTGCCACCGTTCCAGTTGGACTGGTTCTGGCCAGCATGTGACACGTAGGCATAGCCACAGGCGCTTCGAGTCAGCCAATCCCTTTGTGCCAAGTACACTACACGCTAGGACTCTAATGTGCATCATCGGGAGGGAGTGCTACCTAGTGGCTAGAGCTGTGGGCTGGGAGCTATCTATCCTGGGTGCTAGCCCCTGCTCTGCCACAGACTCCTTGTGTGAGCTTGGGCAACTTGCTGTGCCAACCTGTGCCTCAGTTTACCAATCTGTCAGCATTCACCTCCGAGGGAGGTTATGGAAAGCAACACGGTCTAGCGGCTAGACCGCTGCACTGGGAGTCAGGGGAACTGAGTTCTCTACCTGTCTCTGCCCCTGACTCTGTGTGAACTTGGGCAAGTCATGTTCCCACTCCCTGCCTCAGTTTCCCCACAACCCTTTGTCTTGCCTGCTGAGCTTGGAAACTCTTCAAGGCAGGGACAGTCTGTCTGAGCATGCGTCTGTGAAGCATCCAGCACTGATCTCAGTGGGGGCCCCAGGTGCTCTCTTAATACAGGTAACTAATAAGCCATAGTGAGGTGCTCCGAGATCCTCTGATGAGAGCTGCTGTAGATGTACAAAATCAAATTATTAGGGGGAGGCTCCAGCTTGTCTATCCCTCGGGACAGCACAGGATTGGGTTCTCCAGCCTACAACGTAACTTGCAGGTGTTGCACTGACACGACTGCCCATCCTCTGACCAGTACAGGCTCAGCCAGTACAGGCTCAATGCTCCCCTGTTGATTTGTCTGTGTCCAGCCATTGTCTTCAACTGCGAGCTGCTTGGGGCAGGGACCCTCTTTGTTCTGTGTTTGTGCAGCACCCGGCACAGCGGGGCTAATAGGCACGACGGTGATACCAATAATGACTGACTGATAGGACTTGGTGGAATGGGGTTTCCGCCTTTCCCGCTGGGTAGGTGATTCTGAGAGCGGCCAGATCTGCTAGTCCCTGATCGTTAACTCAAACTGGCCTTTTGCTTAATTTTCTCCTTGTGCTCATCCTAGGCAGTTAGATCAGCTGCAGACGGGGAAATGCCAACTTAAGACTGAGCACACTTCCCTCTATCCCGTGGGATGCCTGGCCTGCTCCTCTACCTCCTAGCCAGCCCCTGGGAGCTCAGGCCATATTCCCAGGAGCGGCTTCCAAATCTGCCTGCTTTCCCGTGTGTCCCTCCATGACCTCCCCCCCCACCCATTTTGCCCCAGAGCTGACCTAAGTTCCCTCTAGGCTGCATGGCCACACAGCAGGCTATCAAGGGCCGCACAGGCACACAGCCACAGGGTCTGGACTGGAGAGGTGCCTCTCCCCCAGCCCCGTGCTGCTGCAGTGAGAGAGGGCTGGGGGGAGTCCTCTCTCCCTGCCGCAGCCCTGGGGCAGCCTATACCCCAGAGTCCGCACTCCCAGCCAGAGCCCTGACCCCCTGCACTCCAGCCCTCTGCCCCAGCCCTGATCCACCTTCCCCACTCTGAACCCCTCGGCCCCACACACATCCCCTCCATATTGGTGCGCATAACAAAATTCATTCCGCATATAGATGTAAAAAATGGGAGGGCCAGCTCAAATGTTCCCTTTCTCAAACTATTTCACCTGCTCCATGCTCAAATTCAGCTCCCCTCCCCGCTCCCCCCCACACACATACACACATCCCAATTGCTGCTGCTTGTCTCCTCCTGTTCTCTGTCCCGGGAACCCCGCCTCCTCCTGCACCAGCTGCTGTGCTGTTCCCGGGCTCCCCTCCCCAGCCTATGAAAGCTCCAGGGCTCTGCTATCTCCCTGTCCCGGCCCCAGCTCTGTCCCTAGCTCCCCCTCCACTACTGAGTAACGTTCTAGGTGAAATGCCTTTTCCATTCCTCATCAAATACAGATGCACGTGTCTTCTCTCCGGCACAGTCACCCTTGAGGGCATAAGTGAGCTTCCCCAAGGAGCACAGGCTGGACGCCTCCTGAGCTATGCATCTGCCTGTGAATGAAACTCCAAGTCCAGGGGGCAGTGCAGTCTGGGGGAACGAACATGCAGGTTGGAGTCAGGCAGGTCTGGCTTTGGTTCCTGGCTCTGACACTAAGTGACTTACACAAAGCCACTGTCAGTCAGTCAAGTTGTGCCTCAGTGTCCCTGTCTGTGAAATGGGTTTAATAGCTCCTCTTGGCTCCCCAGAGAAGAATGGGGTGTGAGGGTTATTGTCCTTGGAAGCCAGAAGGAAAACCGATGCTGAGCCCCGGGGAAAAAGAGAGAGAGAGAGAGGACGCTGCTGGGCCCAAACCCCAAACTCAGCTTGACACCCCAGACTGGGTGAATCTTGCTTTCTTCTGAAGGATTGGCCCCTCCTTCCCATGTGTGTAGCTCATCCCAACAGCGAGCTGTACACGCTGTTCCCCACGTACGATCCCATGAAACAGCTTGTACCCTCTTCTCTTTCGGGGAATGTGGAGTTTAGGTTAGTTCCACACACTTCTCTCCTGCCATTACACCACTGATTTGCTGGCACTCTGAACCTGCCGGGGGTGGCAGTGGGGTGACCAGACAGCAAATGTGAAAAACTGGGATGGGGGTGGGGGAGGGTGATAGGAGCCTATATAAGAAAAAGACCCAAAAACCAGGACTGTCCCTATAAAATCGGGACATCTGGTCACCCTAGTGGGGGGAGGGGGGGGCTTCAGATTTTGGAAGTGCTCAGCACTGGCCTGAGTCAGTGAAGAGCCTTCCAAAGGGAACAGAGTTCGCTCAGCGACCCAGGAAGTGCGTTATAAGTACTCAGTAATACTGGCTTCTCCTGCCTCACTAGTGCTGCTTCATCGCTCACAGCAGCAGCGTCCGTGTTTGGTTCTGGCGCGGGCCGTACACTGTCGATCCAGGAGTGCTCTGTTCCGGTGCAGAACCTGGTTCGCCGTGTCTCTTGTAAGTCAAGGGTCCCAGCTGGTTTGGCCAGTCTGAGGTAACAAGCCCGAGGCAAGTGTGATCTCATACACACAGCGCTGGGCCAGGCAACCTGTGTTCCAGTCCTGCTCCTTGTGCTGACTCCGAGTGTCCTGGGGCACCTCACCTCTCTGGCCTCTCACCGTCGTATCTGATCTCTTCAGAATCTGCCTCGGTGGGGAGGGTGGAGTAAAAGACCTCTTCCAGCTCTACGCTTCTCTGATTCTATTCCTTGTCACAACACCCCATGGGGCAGGGCTGTTATCCCTGTTATAGGGATGGGGAAACTGAGGCACAGAGCGGCCAAGTGTCTGACACAAGTCTGGCAGATCAGGGACTTGAACACAGGTCTCACTCAGCTAGTGTCCTGAGCATCCTTCTTGCCTTCATTACTCCCTCTGTAAAATAGAGCCGGTAATGCCACCTGCCCGTGGACTGGCTGACCCCGTGTGATGTAAATGCCAAATGTTGTTGCTGCTGACTTCTGGCTGGGTTTCAGGCGAGGATCCTTGCCCTAGCGAAGCTCACGCAGCTCAGTTAAAGCCTGTGCTCCGTGTTTAATTCAGTGCTGGCAGACACGCTGTATAGCCCATGAGTGCCAGCTGATACCTGTTAGACTTGGACTGGGATGGGAACAGGCGTCATCACCTGGGTGTCTGCCTGAAATGTAGCCCCCCTCTTCTAGTTCTGGGTGTGCGAGGAGACTGACGCTTCCCTCTCCCAGCCTGACGATGCTGCAGACCTTGTCACTTTGCTTTGCACCCATTGGTAGGCAACGCTCCAGGCAGAAGTGGCTGTTATGACTATTTGGGTTTATCATTTGTGTATTGCAGCAGCTCTTTCTCTCTCTCACACGCACACTGTGCTAGGAGCTGCACAAACACCCAACAATGAATTCTGCTTTAGTGGGCTGTAGTGGATTGGACCCTGGAAGGGGAGCCAGGGGATCCCTGACATGGTGTCTGACCCGGGGTTAGCCACTTCTCCTCTGTCTGTCTGGCCTATTCAGGCTGTAAGCTGTAGGGACAGAGTCTCTCTCACCATGTGCTGGATCAGGGCCCCATTTTCACATACTGGGGGCTGTGGGATACTACCCGAATATTTGCTCTCTTGAGTGCTGCCTGTGAGGCTCCTCTGAGTGGGGAAATAACTGCCCTGACTCTGAGATCTCTGCTAGCTTGTTGCATCCTGTGTGAGCAGCAGTGGATTTGGATGGTCCCTGGCTTGGCTCGCCCTGGCCCAGAGTCACCTCCCCTTGAATGGCTGACTGGGCTCCCGCTGCCGAGCTGAGCTGAGAGCAGCTCCCTGCCCCGGGCCAGAGTCTGGCTCCTCTTTCCACTTCATTGGTGCAGTCCGGGCTGCTCTGTTAGGGTTGTGTGCACTTTGCACTAAACCCCATTTATTTCCAGGGCGGCAGTAAGTCCTAGTGGTTAGCGCTCCAGACGGTCACACAGAAGAGTGGAGTTAGAGTCTGTCGGCCCTGGAGGGTCAGGCTGGCAGAGCTCTTGGCCTCTTCTGGAGGGAGTTCTACATGTCCCACTGATTCAGGGCCTAATCTCAGCTCCTATGGATGTCAGTGGAGCCGAGTAGCCCTTCAGGCAGCACTGAAGTTCTCTGGGAGTCCATGCAAAGCAGAGGTGGGTTGGATTAGGCCTTAGGGTTCCTCTTTTGGGGGTGCAGCGGGGTCCACCTGAACCCTCATTTTCAGGTGAAACTGATTGCAGACCCTTTGGGGACAAGGGTCCCTGTTCTGATCAGCCTGGGCTACTTAAACTCAGAAACTTACCACCACCTGCAGGGAAGGAGGATTCTAGGAGTAGTGCGACCCTTGGCCATCTTGGTTCATCAGCGTTCTCTCCCTCCAGTCTCCTGTCTTTCAGGCCACAGGGGGTCTCTCCCCCATACCGCACTGTTTCTCTCCCAGATGTGCCCCCTTTCGAGATGTGTTAAAATGTCACCATGGGATGCCCTAAAGTACCTGCCCACAAAGCATTTCATGCAAACTGTATACCGTTCCAGGGATTGCTTCAGCCATGCTGAAATGCAGCCACTTCTGGGCTGGAACGCAGCATCTGTTTTTTTAACAGCACTCAGCATCACTGTACAAGGAAGTTCAGAACAGGAAGGGAAGATGTCTCTGCATTCGATTGCCACGTTGAGTCAGGCTGCAATTACCTGTGTTGGAATGCGCCCAAGATGCAAATGTTTCCTCGGTGTGTAAGAACAGCATGTGGCATGATCGCGTACTATTCCTGTTACTGAATTTCATCTTGCTGCTCTCCAGTCTCCAGCATGTGCAGAGCTTCCTTCCCACTCTGCTCCTTGCCACTTCATGCAAACTTCCCCACCCTGCTATCACAATCCAAGCCCCTCGGCATGACTCCAGTCCAGTTCTCCCAGTGCATTTCAACCCTATTCTGCAAAAGTCCCTGCTAGCCCAGTCTCGGATGCTCTGCTGATGCACCTCGCGCTTGACTTGCAGCCCCCTGGCTGGTGTAGTCCTGCCCACCCCACACCTGCTACTCTAGCCCTACTCATGCAAAACGGCTTTGTCCAGAAGACCAGTATCTGTTGGGGATTAAGAGGAAGCCACCAGAGGCGGCGAGTTATATGGGCCCATGATGCCTGTGCTCCACCAATATTCAGGAAGGTGGGCCCGGCTCCACCAATGTTTGGGGTTATATTTTCAGAGCCATCCCATCCATAGGACAGACTGGGGCAATCGCCTCAGGCCTGGTGCTTTGGGGGGCCCTGTGCTTCAGGGGGACACGGAGGCCCAGGGCAACCTAGGGGGTTGGGGGGGGGGCTGGCACTGGCAGCAGCAAGTGACTCCACTCTGCCCCACCTCTTTCTCGCCCTGCCCCCACCCCACTCCACCCCTTCCCCCCCAAGCCCCTGCCCTGCTCTACCCCCGCCCCGCCTCTTTCTGGATTTCACCCCCTCCCTCGAGTGACGTCAGGAGCCGATGGGGCAGGCTGGCACCAGGTCACTTGCTGCTGCCAGCACCAGGCCCCCTGCTAATCCCCCAGGCCGCCCTGGACCCTGTGTCCACCTGAAGCGTGGGCCCTGGGGCAGTTGCCCCAGTCCATCCTGTGGGGCAACGGCTCGGCTTGGACCCATTCTGGGCACCACCAAAAATTATACAAACCTGGCACCCTCAGGCCGCTTGCTCTCTTGCCATGTGAGCAGAGCTGGGATTTTGAGTTCTGGCCTGTACAGTAGAAAGGCCAGTTCCCTAATGCAGCGTACCGCTGCCAGCCTCTGTTTTGGGTAAGATGGTGGGGTTTTTTCCTTCTCAGAATCTCTTTGGATGATATTTTTGCTGTCATGGTTACCGTGAGTTTCTCTGAACCCCCTGTGGTGGGTGTATCTCCCAGAGATTCATGCTGTAGAAACGGGCAGTGAGCTCACTGACGCCGGTGCAGCATTCGCTGTCAAAATGTGCGCCTGCCTTGCACCGGCTTTGGGAGGGGACAGGAACCAATTTCTGGCTGTGTGCTGGTGGTGAGCACTGTTGTGATCACACGAATCCCGATCCGGACCGCGGCCGCGTTACGCTCGGTGCTGTACGGCCATGATGAAAAAATCGTTTCTCTGCAGCCATCCTGGTGGAGGGCGTCGATCCAGCATGTGGCGATTGCAGGGGATACTGGTGAATGCTGATGCGGAGAGGGGAAGATGGGGTGGAGCTTCTTATGGCCAGTGCCAGCTCTTCTGGACTCCTGTGGGCAGTGGATTCACTGAGCCACTGGGAGAGGAGCTGCGGCCGGCTGGCATGATCCCCAGTCACCCTAGTCAGAAAAAGCAAATGGCAGAGGACTGAGAGCAGAGCAGGGGCCTGGCCTGGATTCCCTTTCCTTAGTTCCTGACCTTTTGAGGCTTTCTTCTTATTGTGCCAAAGCTGGTGAGTAAGTGGCCCAGTCCAACTGCCTCATGATGCCGGAAGAGGAAAGAGGAACGAGGGTGTGGGGGGATCCTGGAGGATGCTCACCTCCATCCCTCAGAATATTAGGACTGTAATGTTGCCTTGCAAGGCAAACGTTGATATACCCCGACACGCTGAATGCCAGGAGCCCAGTGAGACTCATCAAGCCAAGCCAGCTGGCCCCTGTCAGGAAGGCAGTGGGCAGGGGTCATTCTCTGCATTTGAAAGACAGAGGATCTGGGACCTACAGAGAGGAAGGAGCTGACTTGAGCACTGGACTCAGCACCAGCCTGGGCGCTGAGCTCTGGGTTCTCTTCCCAGCCCCTCGGTTTATTTCTGTTGTGAGCCTGGGCTAGCTGCCGATAGAGGTCTGCCTACAGCTTACAGAGGGCTGCTGGAAGGCCCCAGTGCCGCCGCGGGGAAAGCGGCACCTTCTGGCTCACCAGACCTGCCGTCCCATGTGCGACGGCCATGGTGACAAAAAGATATTCACCCGCAGAGCCAATGCAGCCCCGGGGGAGGGAGCGGCTCCCACCTCGGTAAGAAAGGTCTAGGAATGTTGCTCGGTGTGTTGCTCTGAAGCCTGAAACATCTGAGTCGGTGTGAGAGGAGGGACCCGGCTACAGGCATGGCTGAGAGCTTCTTCAGTTCAGGATCTCTCTGGGCTGACCCGTCACTGGGACTCATGGTCTATTACCATCCAGTTTTTACATCCTCTGCCATTTTGACTTCATGGATTAACCCCGTGTGGTGTGCGGCTCCAGTGAGCTATGTCTCTATGCCAGGCTGAGAGACCAAGCTGGTTGTGATATCACATGTAACTCAGGCAATCCTCACCCTTACTCTACAGCTAATTTGCATGCAACCATTTCATTGGTTATGAGACTGCCCAATTGCCACCTGACCAAATCAACACAAGGAGAGGTGCACAACCCCCTCAGATGCAAATCATCACAACCAGCCCACACCGTAACCCCAGACACACACAGCCCCTCGCTGCAATGCTCACTCCTCACTTGCTACGCATACAAATCCAAATGACCCACCCACACCATAACCCCTAACATCACTCTGAAGCCAGGAATGTCTGAGGCAGCGTGAAGCGATGGAAACAGCTCCAACCACGGTTGAGAGCTCTCTTTATTTAGAACGTGACCAGGTACAGTCATCACTGGGATTTGCAATCCATTACCGTCCAGTGTTTTCAGTGCTCAGACATTGCTGGCTTCCTTACTCACGTGACTTTGCAAACTGCACCCGTGTGAAAGCGCAGGCTTTCCATTACTAGTGATTGGTGAAGTGCCAGTGGCTGCATCTTTGTTGTCCGGGAGGCCTGAGGCCAGCTTGACTCTAGAGATGCCAAGGTGTTTGCGGTGATGGCAGTAAGGAAAACTGCATCTCTTGACTCGTGAGCTGATTGGATTTGTTTTGGGAGATGGTAAAATGGAGCCCCATCCCAAGCCCTTTTTACAAAGCCCTTTTCAGAGTAGACTTAGTGAGAGTAGCCTGTTGGTGGAGCTGTTCCTGCCAGCCCTCTGCTCGGTCTGTTAGCACTGGCTGCCTTTAGGGGAGTTTGTGTGTGCGCAATGCAGTAGGGACTGTCTGTGTAGGGGATGGGAGAGCCGGGGATGTCTTTAGGTGAGGGACAGGACCTAAGCCTGTAACCTGAGCCAGGTAGGGGGGGAGGGGGCTGGACAAAAGGAAGGGGCCGGCTGGAGGGAGTTAGTTCAGTTTTGGTTTTGGGCTGGGTGGTTGGAATTCAGGGAATCCCTAGCTGGGGACTAAGCTTCCTGAACCCCCAGAAGGACTTGATTGAGGGGTCCTGGCTGTGCTTCCAAGCTCTGCTGTAACCTGTATTCCTGTTGTCCAATAAACCTTCTGTTTTACTGGCTGGCTGAGAGTCACTATGAGTCCCAGGAAGAGGGGTGCAGGGCCGGACTCCCCCGTACTCAGTGACAATTGGTGGCAGCGTTGGGATCTACTGCACCCCGTGGACAGCGCTTCCTGCAGTAAGTGACAGGGGAGCAGCAAAACGAAGGGGGATTGACGGGGACCAGGTGGGCTGCAGAGACAGAGCGACGGTTTCAGGAGGTAATTAACCCCTGGGAGTGTGACCAGAGCAAAGGACTTTGCAGTAACAGGGTCCCCAGGGCGGATTGCAGGAGCAGTCCCAGGGGCGGAGGAGTCTGCAGCTTGACCCTGGCAGAGAGGGGGTGACCTGAAAAAGGGCTGGTGCACAAGGGGTCTCCCGGGAACCGGTGAGAAGCTGAGAGCACAGGCCGGCGAGTGGCCAGCAGGAAGATGTGTGCTAAGCGCCTTAAGAAAGACCTGGTGGAGCTGTGCAAGCAGAGAGGGTTGCGCATTGGGAGATCCACCAAAGAACAGCTAATTGCCCAGCTGGAGGAGAAGGATCGCTTGAGCTCTGTCCCTGAGGGAAGCCGCCCAGCGGACGCAGCGTGGGCCCCGGGGCCTGACATGGCTGGGAGGGGCCAGACTGCTGCCGAGGACACCCCAAGACCCTGCCCACCTATACCTAGGGGAGGGTTTGGGGGAAGCCCAGTGAATACCAAGGGCACCCTGACCCCAGCAGCTAGCAGGGGATCGTCCCGGCAGAGCTCCCCATCCCTGGAACGGATGCGGATGGAACATGACAGGGAGCTGAGACCGGAAGAGCTTGAGTTAAAGAGGCAAGAACTGAAGGAGCGGGAGAACCAGCGTAAACACAAGAACCAGCGCCAGCATGAGCTGGAACTGGCCTGGCTGAGAAGCAGCGCAGCCCCGGCTGCGGTGAGTGAGGGGGGACCCAAGCCTACAAAGAGCTTTGATAAGTACTTCCTGGCCCGGCAAAAGGAGGGGGAGGACATAGATACCTTCCTGATGGCCTTTGAGAGTGCCTGCAAGCTGCACAGGGTTGACCCTGCAGACAGGATCGCAATTCTCACCCCCTTACTGGACTCCACAGCCGTGGAGGTGTACAGCCAAACGAAAGGGGCGGAGGCAAGGAACTACGAACTGTTCAAAAAGGCCCTGCTCCGTGAGTTGGGCTGACTCCTGAGATGTACCAGAAAATATTCTGGAGTCAGCGTAAAACCCGTGAGGTCACAAACCTACAACTGGTCAACCAGGCGAAAAGGAATGCCTACAAATGGACAGCTGGGGCCCAAACTAAAGAGGACTTGCTTGATCTATTCATACTGGAGCACCTGTACGAGCAGTGCCCGTCCGACCTGAGGCTGTGGTTGATGGACCAGAAGCCGGAGAACCCATAGTACGCAGGCCAGCTGGCTGACCAATTTGTGGACAGTCGGGCAGGGGATAACAGGAAGGAGTCTCGAAGGAGCAGGCCTGCCTCAACGCAGAGAGTCACCATGGGACCCCCCAGCAGAGGCCTATGGAGAACCCCCACCAAAGGGGAACATCCAGCGTCAGGTCCATCCGACCCACTCGAGGGGACCCACGAGACGTGGGCTGCTATCACTGTGGCCAACGAGGCCACGTACAGGCCCAGTGCCCCAAGCTCAGGAATAGAATGAGCAGACCCAATCCACAGAGGGTTGACTGGGTAAAGACCCAGTCGGATGAGGGGCAACATTCCCAGGAAAGGGGGGCTGACAGCGTACCATCTATGAGGGAGGGAAGAGGTCCCCAGGTCAGCTCCTCTGTGGGGCTGGATGCTCCAGGCTCTGGGTTTTTGGTTTACAGGGTGGGCGTGGGGCTGCCCCTCCGGAGAGAGTGCCTTGTTCCCCTGGAGGTAGATGGGAGGAAGGTCACTGGGTACTGGAACACAGGCGCAGAGGTGACACTGGCCCGGCCTGAGATGGTGGCCTCAGATCGGATGGTGCCCAACACCTACCTGACCCTGATGCGCATGGGCAGGATCCCATTCAAGGTGCCTGTGGCGAGGGTACACCTGAAGTGGGGGGCCAAGGAGGGCCCCAAGGATGTGAGGGTACACCCACATTTGCCCATGGAGGTGTTAATGGGTGGGGGAGACCTTAAGAACTGGCCAAGTAACGTCCGGGGCGCCTTGGTCATGACCCGTAGTCAGTCTGTGAGGGGCACTGCGCCCTGACAATGGGGAAGGTATTTTACCTGAGGTGCAGGACCCTAACCTGGTTGAGAGGGAACTGCCTAGGGACACGGCTCAGAGAGGCTGCGGCCTCAGACCCAGCCAGCGAGAGAGAGCCAGTCCCCATCCCTGTCCCAGCTGCTGAGTTCCAGGCCGAGTTGCAGAAAGATCCCTTCTTGCGGAAGCCCAGGGACTGGGCTGACCTCAGTGCGGTACAGACCATGAGGAGAGGTTGCAAGGAGAGGTTCCTGTGGGAGAAGGGGTTCCTGTACCGAGAATGGGCTCCCCCAGGGGAAGCAGAGGTGTGGGGGATCAGGAGGCAGCTGGTGGTTCCCCAAAAGTTTCACCACAAGCTACTGTACCTGACCCATGACATCCCTCTTGCGGGGCACCAAGGGATCCGGCGCACCAGGCAGAGGCTGCTACAGAACTTTTACTGGCCTGGGGTCTTTACCTATGTCCGACAGTACTGCCAATCCTGTGACCCCTGCCAGAGGGTGGGGAAGGCCCGGGACAAAGGGAAAGCGGCTTTGAGGCCTTTACCCATCATAGAAGAACCTTTCCAGAAGATGGCCATGGACATAGTGGGACCCCTCAGCAAGACAACCCGGTCAGGGAAGAAATACATCCTGGTGGTGGTGGATTTCACCACTCGCTACCCGAGGCTTTGGCCTTGTCCTCTATCGAAGCAGACACAGTGGCAGATGCACTGCTGACTATTTTCAGCTGGGTGGAGTTCCCCAAGGAAGTCTTAACGGACAAGGGGTCCAACTTCATGTCGGCCCTGCTCCGGTGCTTGTGGCAGAAATGTGGGGTCCGGCACAACTGGGCCTCAGCGTATCACCCCCAGTCCAACGGGCTGGTGGAAAGGTTCAACAGGACACTGAAGATGATGCTAAAAACATTTATGAACCAGCACCCACAGGACTGGGACAAGTACTTACCTCACCTGCTGTTCGCGTACAGGGAGGTACCGCAGGAATCTACTGGGTTTTCGCCTTTCAAACTGTTGTATGGAAGGCAGGTAAGGGGGCCCCTAGACCTGCTGAGAGACGAATGGGAGGGGAAGGCCACTCCCGATGGAGAGTCGGTGGTGGAGTATGTCCTGACCTTCCGGGAAAGACTGGCCGAGCTCATGGGCCTGGCCAGGGAGAATCTGGCCCGAGCCCAGAGGAAGCAGAAGGTCTGGTATACTGCACGGCGCGGGCCCTCGCCTTCGCCACTGGGGATCAGGTGATTGTTTTTCCTCACAGGGATGAGAACCAAACTCCAGGCTGCCTGGGAAGGGCCTTTCAAGGTTATCAAGCAACTAAATGAGGTAAACTGTGTGGTGGAGCTGTCAAACCGGGCACATCACCGTCGGGTGTACCATGTGAACATGATGAAACCATACTGTGACAGGGAATGTGGTGTTGGCTGTGTGTGGACATTGGGAGGAGCAGGGAGATGACCTTTTAGTGGATCTATTCCCTGGGACAAAAGCTGGTTTCCCCCCTGGAGGCAATTGCCCTCTCTGATCAGCTGACCCTGGCCCAGCACGCTGAGATCAGAGGGGTGCTGCATCTGTACCGACAGCTGTTTTCCAACCAGCCTGGATGCACTAATTTGACTGTCCACGGGGTGGAGACTGGGTCACATCCTCCTATAAGATGCTCCCCTTTTCGGGTCACTGGGAAAACTGCCCAGGACCTAGAAAGAGAGGTCAGGGACATGCTGGCTTTGGGGGTGATGCAGCCATCTTCCAGCCCTTGGGCCTCGCCAGTGGTGCTGGTCCCCAAAAGGGATGGGTCAATCTGGTTCTGTGTGGACTATCGAAAGCTCAGTGCCATCACTGTATCTGATGCTTACCCCATGCCCAGGCCTGACGAGCTCCTAGACAAGCTGGGAGGCGCTCGGTACCTCACCACCATGGATTTTACAAAGGGCTACTGGCAAGTGCCGCTGGATGCAGATGCTAGGCTGAAATCGGCCTTTATCACCCGCTGGGGCTGTATGAGTTTCTAACCCTGCCCTTTGGCCTCAAAGGAGTGCCGGCCACCTTCCAGCTTTTGGTGGATCAGCTACTGCGGGGGATGGAGAGTTTTGCCATGGCGTATATTGACGACATCTGCGTCTTTAGCGGGACCTGGGAGGACCACGTGTCCCAGGTTAAACAAGTGCTGGACCAACTCCGGGAGGCTGGGTTAACAGTAAAGGCTGAGAAGTGCAAAGTGGGGATGGCTGAAGTATCTTACCTGGGCCATCGGGTGGGGAGCGGCTGCCTAAAGCCGGAACCAGCCAAGGTGGAGGTGATCAGACTGGCCTGCTCCCCAAACCAAAAAGCAGGTCCAGGCCTTTATTGGGATGGCGGGGTACTGTTGAAGGTTCGTGCCCCACTTTAGCTCCATAGCTGCCCCCATCACTGAGCTGTGCAAGAAGGGGAAGCCAGACAAGGTGGTCTGGACCGAGCAGTGCCAGGAGGCTCTGGTTAGTGGCCCAGTTCTGGCAAACCCAGATTTTAACAAGCCCTTTATGGTGTTCACCGACGCCTCAGACACAGGACTGGGGACGGTGTTAATGCAGGAGGATAAAAAGGGGGAGAGACACCCCATCGTGTACCTGAGCAAGAAGTTGCTACCCCAGAGCAGAACTACGTGGCCATTGAGAAGGAATGCCTGGCTATGGTGTGGGCCCTTAAGAAACTGGAGTCATATCTCTTTGGACAACACTTCACCATGTACACCGACCACTCTCCCCTGATCTGGCTGCACCACATGAAAGGAGCCAACGCCAAGCTCCTGAGGTGGAGCCTGCTCCTGCAGGACTATGACATGGACGTGGTCCATGTGAAGGGAAGTGCCAACCTGACAGCGGATGCGTTATCCCGGAGAGGGGGCCATGAACTTCCCCAGGTCACTGGGCAGAGTGACCCTGCTCAGTTCAGTCTCGCAGGGGGGAGAGATGTGATGCAGTAGGGACTGTCTGTGTGGGGGATGGGAGAGCCGGGGATGTCTTTAGGTGAGGGACAGGACCTAAGCCTGTAACCTGAGCTTTGGGGGGAAGGGAGTCAACACCTTTGCCCGGGAAGCCGGACAAAAGGAAGGGGCTGGCTGGAGGGAGTTAGTTCAGTTTTGGTTTTGGGCTGGGTGGTTGGAATTCAGGGAATCCCTAGCTGGGGACTAAGCTTCCTGAACCCCCAGAAGGACTTGATTGAGGGGTCCTGGTTGTGCCTCCAAGCTCTGCTGTAACCTGCATTCCTGTTGTTCAATAAATCTTCTGTTTTACTGGCTGGCTGAGAGTCATTGTGAGTCCCAGGAAGAGGGGTGCAGGGCCGGACTCCCCCATACTCTGTGTGTGTGAGAGAGAGAAATTCTAAAGGCAAATTTTTGAGCAAACGTGGCTGTTTGAATTCTTGTCTTTCTTGCCCCACTTTCTTCACTACAGAAAATGTCCCAGCTCCTGAAACTGCCCAGAAACCCCCCAAGATGTCACAGGGAGAGGAAACTGCATGAAACGAGCTGCTGGGTGGGTTGGTTGGTTTGTGGGGTGGTATTTATGAATTTTTTTTTTTTCCACTCAATCTGTTTTTTGCGTAGTTCCGAGTCAAGCTGGGAGGGTTTGGCCAGGGTGGGAACAGGGATGTTAAGATACCCTCCTCCGTCCACTTATCTTGCCAGGCCTAGTAATCACTCTAAAAGCTCTGCATGGGTCTGTTTCCATTCACCCAGGATACTCTGAGGGGAGAGCGGTAAAGAGCAGTCATAGCCTGTGATTCAATCTTTGAAAACGGCTTCCCAGCACGATCTGGGAGCCTCGGACCATGACTAGAGGAGCCAGATATTCCACTGCGGGGGACTGGTGATTGGCAGATTGCGGGTTGCTGAGGTAGCCTGGGCGCAGAGGTTTGTCTGATCAGCTGGTCTGGGAGATTTACCTGTAGCACTATCGCCCTCTGCTGGTTGGAAGGAGTAGCATAAACGTGTGAAATTTTTAAGCCACATAATGGCCTGTAAGGTGCATTTCTGGTCTGATAAGCGACTCTAAAAATGGCCCCGTTCTGGCTCAGCATCCCCTGCTCCCTGGGGGTCTTGGGTTTCTGTCTGCTGACTCATCACTTCTGTTGCCAATGCTGGCTCTGCAGGGCTGCTATTGGGATGACGAGCTGGAGTCTGTCGTGCATCATGCAGCAGAGCTGTGCTGGAAAGGTTTCCATTGCTGGCGTTCATGTAGAAAGACCCTAGAGATGGTTGAGGATTGGTGCTAGCGGTTAGAAAAATCACTTCTTTAGTTGGGGGGAAAAGGAGTGCGGGCCCTGGGGTTGCTGTGAGATGCAATGCCTGGTGCTGCCAACACCCCGCTCTCCAAATTCATGAGTTGGGCCCCCCAAAGTTGTGAGGGTGGGTTTAAAATCGTGAGACTTTAAACCAAACCAAACGTTTCTAAGCTCTTCTCTGCAGCCCCAAGGGCCAGGGAGGGCTTTAGCTTTCATTGGACAGTAGTGTGAGATTCTGGCCTACACCCCTGGCTTTGGGAGCTGGGGCTTTAGCAAAACCACCAAATATCTCTCAGCTCCAGAGACAATCATGAGAATTGGCCACACCGAACACAGCAGCTCAATGGGATGTCCCTGTGGCCCCTTTCCTGGCTGTAAGTGCACCAAGTGAGGAAGAGTCTGTGCCAAGGGGTGCTCGGAACGCTTCAGTGCCCACCACCCAGTCCCACTGTGGGAGGCAGGACGTACACTGAGTCGGGCACTGGCTTGGGGTATGGGTGACGTAGGTGCGATTCCTGGCTCTGAAGAGCCCTTTGGAGCAGGGTTCAAAACTCACAATCCCTAACATCGGGATACAAGTGAGACCTGGTACCATGGGTTCTCCAGCAACAGCCAGGGGCTACCCTTTCAGGAAGACTGTCTGTAGAGTGACCAGATGTCCTGATTTTTATAGGGACAGTCCCAATTTTTGGGCCTTTTTCTTATATAGGCTCCTGTTGCCCCCTCATCCCCTGTCCCGACTTTTTACATCTGCTGTCTGGTCACCCTAACTGTCTAGGGGAAGAGAAACATCCTCTGGATCAGAGACAGACCAGCTCCTGCCCACGGAGAGCGTGGACTGGCTGCAGCAGAGTCTGACCAAGGGTGTGTATGACATGGCAGGAGCCTGGGAAGCCGGTCCCAGCATCTGCAGAATAGCAAAGGAAACAGGACGGGATGGAGGAGCTCTCCGGGAGAGTAGAAGACTGTGAGCGGTTGGGTTTGTAGACACAGTCGGTTATGGGAACAAAGGGTGGAAACCAGGGTGGTCTTGCAACCTTCCCATCCAGCAACTGTGGCCTTTTCTCTTCTACCTCCTGCTGAGTGGATGCAGGTAGATGTGGGCCATCGAAGGCTCACCCCCACTCCGCCACCAGCATCTTCTCCGCTTGTACTGCAGCGAGTCAGGGCGCTTCATCTCTGCCTGCCTCGTAGGAACTCCAGCGCATCAGGGAAATGTCATCTCTGGACTGGAACACATCCAGATCCCTGCCTGAAGTCTCCCCGCTTGCAGGGGTCAGCCCGCTTGCACGTACCGGGGGTGCCCCTGCAAAATCCCATCTACCAGCCTTCATTGACTCTGGCGTAGCTGACTGCTTCATAGACTCTGTGGCCTCCCAGTTCCTGCACATTCCCCTACGACACAAGGCCACTTCTGACCTTACGTGGGCTACTGATAGTTCTCCTTTCTCTTCTTGTCCAGTAACGGAGGACACAGCTCCCCTGGAGGCCGTGATTCAGGAGCATGGAGAAATGTTACCATTTGGTATGATCCATTCTCTGCTTTCCCCTGATCCTTGCTATTTCCTGGCTGACCCTACCCAACCCACTCCCAGAGCCTTCCAGGGACGTCACCTCTGAACTCCCCTCGGGTGACCAAGACTATACCAATGTTTTTGAAAAAGAAGAATGCAGAACTACTACCTCCACACTGGGACTCTGACCTGCCCAATAGACCTGCAGCCTAGTGCAAAAATACCATTTGGACACATTTGTGCCATGTCAGAGCCCAAGCTGACAGCGCTCCCGAGAGAACTTCCAGAAGAACCTGTCCCGGGGGTTTATTTGCAAGTCAACCTCGCTGGCTGGTGCACCAGTCCTTTCCATCGAGAAGAAAGATGGCAGTCTCCAACTCTGCGTTGATTACTGTGCGTTGAACCAGACAGCGATCAGGAATTGTTACCCGCTACCCCAATTCCCGAGTTGCTGGATTGCGTGGGAGCAGGGGCGTGGAAACAGTTTTGTATAGCGGGGGTGCTGAGAACCATTGAACCAAACAGTAAACCCTGGATATGATGGAAACCACTTCTAGCCACGGGATGCGGTGGCCCCCAAGTTCCAGCACCTGTGCGTGAGAGCTGCCCAGGAGGTGTGCCGGTTACACCCGCTCCTGCACTTGTGCAAACATTCCATAGGAATGACCCCGAAAAGCGTGGTGCCCCCGTCACCCTGAGGGCACCCTTTGGGCAGAGGGTGATGTCAGGGACCGTGGGCTCTTAGGAGCTACCTGGTTCCAAGATGTTAACAGCTGCCAGATAGCAGCTGAACTCTGAGGACTCCCGTCCTGGGATCTGATTAGTCCCCTCTCTCTATTTAATCCAAGTACAGAAACAGGAAGTTGTCTATGCAATTGAGTTCTCCCTGCTCAGGACTCCTTTCCCTGGGACACCTGCTCCGGCTGATCCCCTAATTAAACTGCTTCCTGACACCTGACTCTCTCTCCGTTTTGCCCTCTGGCCTGTCTCGGACTCTGACCTCCAGGTATCTGACCCAGGCTGACTCCTGCTCTGATCACAGGTCAGCCCGCCCGTGCCCTGTCATGACAGCCAATGCCAGGCTCTTCGCTCCAGCCTATGAGAGAAGGATGTTTTCTCTGCTCATTTTTAGGTAGTGTAGTTTGATTATCTCGAGTGTGCTAGCCAGGAGACAATGGCCAGGGCTACTGCTCAAGGCTTGCTCAGATCTGCACTCCGGCTGGGCTCAGGAAGGAATTCTGCCCAGAACTCACCGCCAAATTAAGTGCATTATCAAAGTTTTAGATCCTCCTCTGAACCATCTACCTTGGCCACTGTCCAAGCCAGGACAGGGGACTAGTTGGACTGTGCCCTGGTCCGTTGCAATGATGTCCATGTTTTAGGTACGTCATCACAATTTTTAGTGGGTCCTTGTTTGCAAAACTTGTTAACAAGTGATATTCTCTCCTTCCCTCACCCCCTTGCAACACCAGCCACATATGGCACTCTACTTCCTGCCCTAACCTGTTCAGTGGTTACGTCCTGCTAAACAGCTGCCACGTTCCACCGCAGAGGTGGCTGCATTTGCGTGGAATATGTAGAGTAATATAACATACTCTGATATGTGTTTGCAAGCTGCTTCTGTAGTCCCTGTGCACTGAGAGGAAGGAATCCGTACATCGCTGTGGTCTGCATGGCTTGCCCTGAATCTCTGCAAAGCCAGTTCTTGGAAGGAGAAACGAGGCTGTTTGAACAGCTCTACCCGAACAAAGCCAGGTCCCATGTGGAGAGCTGGCACCGGGCCTGGCCTCACCTGGAAACAAAGGCTCTTCATACAAAATGTCTAGAAACCTGACCATGGCACTCGAGAACCTTCTCTTCAGAGCACAGGCTGGTAATGAGATATGTATGGAGCCTTTTTACCTATCGCTCGCCAGTTTCAATCCAGCTCCGGCTAGCTCTGCCTGCAAGCTGCAACTGTCTACTAACAGCTGTTTTGCAGCCCCTGTGTGAACTAGGTTGGTGGATTCTCTCAGCCCCGTTCCTAGGAGTCAGGGGGTGTCTAATCACAAAACCTTTGGCCACTACGTGAGCTCCTTGCTAGCAGCAGCAGCAGCAGCCAAGGTCCCGGAGACAGTCGTGCTGGAACAGGGCGGGGGAAGCTGGCTGTGCCACTGCCCTGGCCTGGCCCTGCGCTGTGAAAAGAGGCCTCCCGTCTCAGAGGTGACAGGCTGATTCTTTCCTACCCAGTTAATCTGTCCCATGCTGTGGTGTCTGAGCACTGTATCCCCTGCTCCAAAGAGGCCTGGGCTTTCCAGGCCATTCGGGCTGCCTTGCCGCCCTTGGGGAAGAGATTGGTGTGACGGGAGTGGCACTTCTCGGCTCTCCTGGGGAGTGAGCCCCTCTGCTGTGCCCCAGCAGGGCAGGAACTGGGACTTCCAGGGACCAGCTCTGGGATCTGAACTCTGCATTAGCAGCAGGTTAAATCTCTTATCTAGTTTTGCGGATTACAATCCACGACCACCAACAGACTGACAGTTGTGCAGCCACTGGGAACTTCCCAGCAAGAGCAGGGATTGAAATCAGACCCCCCCTGCCCTAAAAGCCCAGCCCTCTGCCACTTGAGTGAACGGAGAATCTCCATTATCAGTCATCTGTATAGGGTCTATGACACACAGGTCAAACTCCTTTCAGTGGGCAGCCATGTCTATACACCCTCACCAGTTCATTGCATTCTGTTAATGGGTTAGAAACTCCAGCACACCCAAAAAGAGCTCCTAGTGGGTTAAAACATGCTCCTTTCTCTTGCTTTAGTTCAATCACTAGCATTGTCTGTTGCTGGATAAACCTTTGTCTGCGGCGCTGTGTTCTTTCAGTGGAATGATGCACACTACAGAGATCTGCGCTTCTCTGCTATCCCAGCGTGTTGTGCCAGACAACTACAGCTACAGTCTCTGCCTGTGCCAGCTGCCCTCTCTAGTTTGCCATTGGTACAAGAATCCGGTATCCCAGGCAGAGACTTGGCTGATGTCCCCTGTGGCAGGCAGGGGATAATGTTGGATCCATTTTCCTTTTAACCCTTTCTTTGCCTGACATGTGATCCAGGATGATACTCGGGGCTGTGATGCCTTTGTGAGGCTGTCACTTGCTTTCTATCTGCTCTGCATCTGGCTGTGTGTTAGTCTATAAAGGGTGACAAGCAAACAAAAGCGACCTCACAGAGCCATCCTGCCGGAGGGCTCTTCAGAAGGTCGACCTAGGAGTAATCAGTGGAGGAAGGTCTGATGAGGTGATCAGTGCGTGGTGGCCTGGGAGATCTGAGTGAGAGTGCCCCAGACTCTCGCTCCCTGGACCAGCAAAGCCTGCGATGGGTGCAGAGTTAGTGATATGCTCAGTTCTCAGTACTCTGCAGTGCTCAACAGTGACCCTCTGGCCAGTTTGAACAGTATCGGCTGGCACCCCAAAGGAGGTGGGTTAGGGCGGTGTTAGTGGAGAAACCCAGGGACCTAGACTAGCCCTGGTGGTCTTCACCTGAGGGTCACCCTCTGTGGGGTAACTCACTGTATCGAAGCAGTGGTATGGGAGGAGGTAATGGCAAATATTCAGACTGAAACCTATGTAGACAAAGATCTCGGAGTGCTTTGCAAACCTTTGCCATAAGGATCACTGAAATGCAGCTGCTTCTGGGGTGGAACGCAGCAGCTGTTCAGCTACACCACACTACGTTTTAGAGTCGGAAACTGATCTCTTGAGTGCTGTAGCCCTCGGTGCATTCCAAATACCGAGAAGGCCAGGTCTATGCCTCAAGGCACTTGCAGTCTAACTTGGGTGAGGAGGTGAACGTAGCGTGCCTAATTGAAATGACAGGGGAATTTAGGCAGGGGATGTAATTGTCAGATTTGGAACTCGGCCAGGGCCCTGGGGTTAACATCTGGCAAAAGGTGCCAGGGGAGCATTGTCACCGGTGTCTCTAATCTCCATTTTCCGTCTCATACAAACGCTAGTCGCCCCACTAAAAATTAAATGCGGCTCTCTCTGGCATACTTAATAGTCATAGTTTGTGGTGTTAATAACAGGAACGAAGCTCTCTGTGTTTGTGTCTGTTTAGTGGAAGCTGCAGTGGAGATGGAGACAGCTGACTAGCTCAGATCAAAGCTGGTCGTCTTCAGGAAAGATCAAATAGCGGAATGGAAATCGCTGGAAATGTATTCCAGGGAGCTGGGCTCCTTAATTAGCGGGATCCCGGGAGGAGGACAGCAGGCGCTCACATCAAAGCAGCTCTCCAAAGGAAGGGCCCTGGTTTGGTGCAGCTCTGCAGGACCCCACAGCCTGACTGCTTATGAAATCAGTGTGACTTTCTTTTTCTGAAAGTGCCACCTGACATCAGGAGGTGGGAGGGGGCATGAGCGCTGGGGGCATAGACTAGACCAGCCATGTGCCCCAAAGTGACGCAGGGTGAAGATGGAGTCTGGGGACACAGTGCTGAGCTGGAAGAGGTGGCTACTTTCGAGACAGGACACTCAGGCTAGGGATCCGCAGCCAAAATCGAGGACAATAACAAGCCACTGGGCCACTGTGGACTCCGTAGGATGTGGCATTAACTTCCCCTCTAACCTGCTCTCAAGTCTTTGCTATTATTGGTCTCCCTGGGGACTCAGTGTCCCATTTCCCAGCTGCTCTTATCGTGAAGAACTCTTCTCTGTGCAGGGAGCTGAATCTTTGCCTGCCTTATCTCCAGCTTGTGGCTTCTTAGCTTGCCTGTCTAATATCTTGCTCTGCGGTGGGAAGTAGGACTTGGCACGGCCAGGGCAGTGCCACGCTGCGTGGAATATGGGAGATACTTTATGATATTGTAAAAGTGCACTGAATCTTGCCAGAACTAGTGGGTTAGCAATCAGCGGCGAAGTTATAATTCCTTAACAAGGACCATCTTGTTATGTTTTGTATCACTTTTTTGTATTGTGGGCTATAGATACACAGGGTACAGTATCTCTGTGTTTCTAAATGTGTGCTGTGTTGGGGTGACACCCCATATCGACTGGCGTCAGCGCTGCTTGGTCTGTTCGATGGCCCATCAGCTGTACAATAAACCCAATGAGAGACCAGGGACTGCACCATGAGTCAGCAGGACGTGTAGAGGCCTGGCTGTGGATGGAGCTCTAAGGCTTTTCCGGCACTGCAGGGCTTGTGTTTGGGACACAGGAAGTACCAGCCACATGGCAAAAGGAATATAAAGGGCAGCTGCATCTTCTCCATTTTCTCTTCATTCCCGCTTCTGGTGTGACTTCACTACAGCCGAAGCTCTGAACAAAGGACTGAATGCCCCATCCAAGCTGTGGGTGTGATCCAGAGGGACTTTTAAGCCAGCAAACACACCAATACTGTTAAGAACCTGAGAGAGAGACTCTGAAGTGTAAGTGTGTGTGTGTGTGTGTGTGTGTGTGTGTGTGTGTGTGTGTGTGTGTAGCCCTGCATGGATACACAAAGGCGTATCTGATGAACTGGGACTGTTCTTACTGTGGTCTGTGAATGCTGAGGGAGGACTGGCTGGCTGTAGAGAGGATACCTGAGCATGTAACATGAGAGGCCAGGTGTCACGGAGTCCCTGGGCGATGCTCTGGAACAGCTCCCCACCAAGCCAGTCAGGACTTTGGGGAGCCTCCTCTCCCTTGGAGCAGACTTGTTCAGGGCAAGAAGCTCACACGGCTTCACCTCCTGGGTCTCTCCTTGGAGCATTCAGCATCCTCTGCCCCTCCGTGTGCTTCCCACAGCGAGCCCCCCTCAGTGGGGTCCTGGGGAAGCCACAGGGTCCTGCACCCCCACTTTGCAGTCAGACGTGACTCTCAGCCAGCCAGTAAAACAGAGGTTTATTCGATGACAGGAACAGGGTCTAAAACAGAGCTTGTAGGTACAGAGAACCGGACCCCTAGGCCGGGTCCATCCTGGGGGCAGTGAGCCAGACCCCCCACGTCTGCACTTTGCTCCTCGACCCCAGCCAGCTCCAGACTAACAAACCCCCCCAGCCCCTTTCCCGGGCCAGGAGGTCACCTGATCCCTTTGTCTCCAACACCTTCAGTTGGCACCTTTGCAGAGGAGGGGCCCAGGCCATCAGTTGCTAGGAGACAGAGGGTCAGGCATTTAGATGCACTGGCCCTTTGCTCTGCCAGATACTTAAGAACTGCCATGGGGATACTGAGGCACCAACACAGTATTCAGAGAAAACATTAAGAACCTTCCTAATTCATCACACCAGGTGACACCTCTGCCCGGGAAGCTGGACAAAAGGCTGGAGAGTGAAAAGTTTTTCAGGAGGTGGCTATGGAATGGAGGGAAGGACAGACAGGGCTCTGACCCCCCAAGGGGGCTGTGGTGCTCCCAGGACCCCAAGATGGACCTAACTGGGGAGGATCCTGTTGTCTGTGCCTGTGAGACCTGTCTGGGACTGTTCATGGCGTCTAAATAAACTTTCTGCTTTACTGGCTGGCTGAGAGTCCTGGTGAATGGCAGGAAGCCGGGAGTGCAGGGCCTTGTGTCCCCCCACACTCCGTGACAGTATCCACATCCGATGCGCGGTCCGCAAAAATCATCTACAGATCTCCACATCCATGGATGCAGATCTCCCCAGAGTTGCAGGGCTCTACGCTGGGGGCCTGGCTGAGGTGCGGAGGCATCTTTCCCCGCCAGAGCCTGGTCGAGGAGAGCCACATGAGCAACTGTGGGGAGCCTGCATGAAATCACAGACCTTCCACCTGCCCTCGGGGCCCCACGCTGCGGGTAGATGGCAGGTCCGCCACAGCTCTCTGGCTGGGCTCCATGCTGATCTGGCTGGAGGAGGGGAGGAGACCTGTGGATCTGCTCAGGCCCCCTGCCGAGGGCAGGAGGAGGGTACGCCACAGCTGCCTGCGCAGCTCCCCCCAACAAGGATGGTGGCTCGGAGCTGCAGCCCAGGCACAGTAAGAGCCAGGCGGGCAGCTGTGCGTAGCTGCGGCGGACCTTCCCCAAGCAGCCCCTCACCCAGTGTTCCTGCCCCCCAGCACCACTGCCCAGGGCAGGTGGAGGATCCTCCTGGGAAAATATGGACGTATGGTAGCCCTGTTTGGTACAAAAGATACATACTGTGGCACATCCCTTAAATCAGAACTTTTTATAGGGAACCGGTGGTTAAGATTTTGGCAGCTCGTCACTGGTGAGGGTCCCATGACTTCTGAAGCAAGAGGACCTGACTTCGTTCCCTCTGTGGCTGTGAAGCTCTGAGGGGGGTGCGCAGCATCCTGATGCACGTGCAGTTCTAGCCAACTGCAGATGTGTTCCAGTGCTGTACCTGTGTGAATACCATCAGCTTTTCCATAGCAGCACCACACTGTGAGCTGATATTTTGCCCATCTCCTGTTGCTCCGTCCTAGGTTTTCTTTGCTTTCCAGATACCGACCTGGGGGCAGGTTATGTTGGCTGTTGTCTAGGCAGAGGAAAGACATGGGACTCCTAGTTCTGAATCGCCTCTGTTCACATGCGGCCCTGCTGTTCTAACCCTCTCATGTGAAAGCTTTCGTTCCACATCCCGGCACAAAGCATGTTGGTTTCTCGCTTTCTGCTGGGTTGTAAAATCACCTTGCTCCCGCATTCCTTCGGTGCTCTGCCCCTTCAGTCTGTGTCCTGGAGTCTCTCTTATCCTCTCGAGCATCTCTCGATGGTGGCTATGTTTATTTCTGCTTCGCTGTGCAGTTGTCAGTCCCATGCGGCATGGGATTGTCTCAAGACACCGGCTATTCTTTTGCAGCAATTAAGTCGGGAAAGAACAGGTGTGATAAAAGGGGCGGCTCCATGGGAAGAATGTGTGACTGACTCTCTGTATTGACCCAAGCAAATCCCCATTGCCTTAGCTCACAGATCTCATGAGTTCCATGCCATCTCTCACATGCTGACTGCTGTGCATCAAGTGATGCAGCGCTCCGGTTTCTGCGTCACTGTCGCGCCCCCATTTCAGTGGGTTTCTCCTGATCTGTATGAGTTTTTGAAGCCATCACCTGCGGGGTCAAAGCGAGTGACCACAAAGGATTGCCCCAGGTTTATCAGAGAGTCGAAGCCCGACTGTAAGTCATAGCAGTGGTGGTAATCCTGGGGCAATTTTACAGCTTGCTTCTTCGCCCTCTCCCTGAGCACCAGCAGGGATCCGCTCTTTATAGTGGCTGGGGCTGGAAGGTGAAAGGTTTTGGCGTTCGTTGACTGTGCAAGGAGGGGACACACTTCATTAGGAGCATCCTTTTTATTTCCAGCCGTCTAATCTAATCTGTTACCCTGGCAATGGAGGGCCAGGGAATCTGAGTGACTAGCTCCAGACATAAGCCTGTGTATGGCACAGGACGTCTATCCCGCGGAAGTCCGTCTGTCTGTCCCTCCCTTCATGGTGTGTTCTGGAGAGTTTTGTGAAAACAGTAAACAGGATTAATACAAACAAGAGCAGCACATTGTGATAACCAGACTTCAATCATACCAGGCACCCCAGTTCTCACCTGCGTTTTATTCATAATAATTGTAATATCTGGCTCTTATGTAGAGCTTTTTTTCATCAGCAGACCTCAAAGAGTTTTCCAAAGAAAGTCAGAAAGTCATCCTCCTTTTTTTTACAGATAGGGAACTGAGGCACCGAGGGGCCATCACCTGGTAGGCCATTGCCAGAGCCGTGAATGAACCCAGGTCTCTTGTGTCCCACTCTAGTACTGTAGCCACTAGGCAAGACTTCCTCTTAGTGCTGGTAATTACCCCAGCCCTCCCACGAGGAACCTCTGATGAGGGGTGCCTCCTTTGCAATCATCTGCTGCTCGGGTCCCAAGCTGTGCCTTACCACGGATGTAAAAGTGTTTGTTTAACTACTGACCCTCTCTGCCTCCCCACTCTGCACCATCCTTGGGGGTAAAGCCAGGGCTTGGTTCACCCATTCTCCTTAGTGATGTCCTGGTCCTACACAGGAGCCCATCCGTCTGCTAATGGAGCAGGTGCAGTTGTTGGGTGCTCCTAGTTCAGACCTGCGTGGTTCTCTTCATTCTTAGGAAAGCCTCTCCCCTTGCTGCCTGCAGCTGCTGGGGATCTCGTCAGGCCGGGTGACGCTACAACTTGGCTGTGTCTACACAGGCGTTTTCCTGATCTTCCGCCACTACGGCGTCAATGTTGGGAGTAACCCGCCCCACCCAGTACTGTCTCCCTGTGGTGGTGGCTGGGCCATAGAGCGAGCTACAGCATTAGCTAACCGAGCTCTCTTAGCTTGAGTAGAGCTGCGTGTGCTCAGAACCCGGGGTCACAGGTTTGGTCCCGATTGGCCAGCCAAGGTGCAAGTGTTCCAGCCACCATGCCCTGAGCAGGATTCGGTTGTGGGGTAATGCTGGAGGCTGGGTTAGATGAGGCTGAAGGGTCTCATGGCTGTAAGGGGGAGTGTTGCCTGTGGACATGCCTGGGCAGTTCTGGCAAAGGCAGCCTTGCTGCCCGGCCTCCCTCAGGGACAAGCACAGCGGCAAAGCAATTCCGTGCAGTCGGTGTTCCTGGAGTAGGTGGCTTCGCTCAGCGCAGGCCCCCCAAGGAGCAAAGTCCTCCAGCGCACACTCGCATGCCTGGAGCTCTGCAGCCTGGAAAACGTGCTGCGGAAATGGGCTGATCCTCTGACAGCCTGTTCTCGGGCACCGAGAGAGAGTTTTGCTGCTGCTGTCAATGGCAGTGGGGTCAGGGCGTCTGTGCAAGGGAAGGCTGGGCGCTCTGAGCTGGGAGCGAGTGAGTGGGGGGCTCGGAGGAGGAGGCCTGGCTGGGATTCTGCACTGAGGAATCTGTCGGGGTGTCTGATATTGGACACTGCTAATGCAGTGGGGAGATGAGGGTTTCCTGAGAGCATCCTGTCCACTCTCCCCAGCTGCTTGAGTGAGAGTCACTGAAACAGACCCTATAATTAAAGCACCCTGCCTGTCCCTGTGACATCCTGTGTGACGTGAACTAACCCATGTCCCGTGGTGTGAGGAGCTGGAAGGAGGGCAGGGCATTTCTGGATGCCAGTTGAAGGAGAGCGGCTTGGAGGTCGGTCGAGCGGTCAGAACATAGGCCTGGGGCCAGGGATTCCCGAGCTGATATATTTATTTATTTTTGAAGGCTAGAAGATACCATTACGGTCATCTAGTCTGACCTCCTGCATAGCACAGGCCAGAGAACTTTGCCACCATAATTCCTACATCAAGCCCATGGCTTCTGGTGGAGCTAGAGCAGAGCTCTTAGACCACCTGTCTTGATGTAAAGACACCAGGTGATGGAGGATCCACCCTGTCCCTTCCTAAGTTGTTCCAATTGTTAATTCCCCTCTCTGTTAAATTCAGATGAGAAATAAGGCACAACTTTTACTTAGCTTCAGCTCCTAGCCATTGGCTCTCACTGGCTCTTTCTGCTAGATCAAAGAGCCCACTTCTATCAAATCTCCTCCCCTAGTAGGCCCGTAGACTCTGTGATCACGACCTCTGATCCTTCTGTTGAATGATTAATTCGAGCTGCTTGACTCTCTCAATACCAGGCAGATGGATTTTCCTGACCTCAAACCATTCTCGTAGCTCTTCTCTGAAGCCTTTCTGATTTTTCCACCTCCTTTTTGAAATGCAGACCCCAGAACCATACCCAGCACTCCAAGAATGCTAATGCCGTATGCAGAGGTGACACCCTCGCCGTGCTCCGGCTTGCTGTTCCTCTGATTATATGCCCTAGGGCCATGTTCACCCTCTTACGGCATGGCTGCGCCGGAGCTGGGCCTGAGCCTCTCAGCCCGGGCCAGCAGACTTGAGCTAGCAGGGCTCGTGCTAGTGCACTGAAAATAATGGTGGGGCTGTGGCCAAAGGGTTGGACCCACTCTGCTCACCAGGTCCAAGGTGAGGTGGCCAGCCCGGGCCTCTGCCGGTATGGGAACGTCACAGCTATTCTTAGCACCCTAGCACAAGTCTGTCAAGCTGAGCTGGACTGCTCACTCCAGCTGCAGCGTAGACATTCCCATAATCGTGCCGGGAGGTCACGTCCTGATCCCTGTCCCTTGCCCTTTGGTCCACGATGTTACTGAACCTCCCAGGGTCTCCGCTTCTCTGCCCGTGAAATGGGAATAATTAGATCTGCCTGTTCCAAGGATCTGCTGGCAACTGTTTGTATGATTGTTACTGCAGACAGCGAAGGGGAGGCGGAGAGGAGCTGACGCTTTTGTATTTTGATCAATTAAACCTGCCTCTGATCCCATTGTGCCCCCTCTGGGTCTGGATCACATCCCAGCTTTGATCATCCAGCTCAGAGGCTGCTGACTTCGGGCAATTGAGCCTTGCAGTTCTGTGGGAGAGGATTTAGAAGGCATTTTTTGCCTCCCTCCGTCCCTGAGGGGATGGACAGAGAGAAGGTGAAGGAAATTGAACTCCAGGCACCCTATGGTAAGGATGTTTTTATTGCTCTGAGCCGAAGAGCCATTGACGGACCATGTGACTTGTCCGGGGATCTTGGCTTCTAAGATGCTGCTGCCATAGGCTGGGTTTTCATCAGATCTCACGCACTAAGTAGTCAGGCAGGATCAACAGATGGGCAGGAAAATCCAGGTGCTGCAGGGTGCAGTGTTGGGGATTCAGTAGGTGGCGCTCTTCACTCTCACTAGAATCTGTACAAAATAGTGGCCCAGCATTGTTGCAGGGGGTGCTGAGCTGCTGACCTTCTGAAGGACTCAAATATCCCACTTCATGTTGTTTTTCCAAGAGTAGAGATGTTGGCTCCAGTGTCCTGGCGAATATCATATCTAGTGATATGGGACTGCATCCCACCTCGCTATAACTACCCCTTGCCCCACCTTCAGTGCGGTACAGCATTCTTCACTTCCTGTCCTAAACGGCTCCATAGCTTCTGTGCTGTGTTGCTAAACAGCTGCCACCTTCCTCCCCAGAGCTGGCTGCATTTCAGTGGTGAAGGAGGAGATCTCTGCCTGTGCACAGCCTATGAAGTGCTGTGAGGCACAGGCGTTCTATATCCGTCAGTTAATATGCTGAGAAATGGCGCTCTCTGTCAGCTCTTAAATCAAAGACTCCAGCTATATGTTATCGTGTGGCATTGGTTTACACGTTGAAGCCCATTTTAATATCCTCTGATCACAGCTGCTACATCACTGATCTGTGGGGATTGGGGGAGGGCATCCTTTGGGAGGTAGTGCTGCTCCGTAGCCAGCTGTCCATCTTCAAACCTCTTTAATCTAATCTCATCCTGTCAGACCCTGTTGATGTTTCTCATTTATGGTGAGACTCGGGACGAAACAGCTCCCGGTTCCTTTGCCAGAGACTTTGCTGCATCTGACGGCAGTTGAATAGGGCCTGAGGGAGGCAGTGCAATACAGACTTCATGACACAGAGGGAGCTACAGGCAGCGAGAGAGATGCACAGTTGCCTTGAACCCAGTTATTCGTTTGTGCAGTGCCTGAAACCAGGAGGCCCTGGTCAGTGCCTGCAAGAGACGTAATGGTTCTGCTGCTGGCTTGATTGACTGACTGAATCTTGCGGTGTTGTAAGGGGGGGCGGGATTTAAATTGGTAAAACCCCTGGAAAGGGAGGCTGGGCTTCAAGGGGGCTAATCGACACAGGACATCTGTGGGGGAGACTGGTCTAAATAACCACTTACCTTGAGGTAGCCCGCTTGGCGGTGCAGTGTGTTCTCGATTCAAAACGTTGATTAAGCCAGTGACCTACCTTAACAACAGTTGTACTCTGCAAGCAGGTGCTATGCCTGGAGGTGCCTCCCAGCCCCCGTCCCATGAGATGGCTCACCCCTGTGTAGCACCCATTGGGTGAGATGTATGTGCCTCTCCGAAAGCTTCTGGAAGGAGTAACGGGGATTAAATCAGCTCTCCTCGTGCGGTTTATCTGCTGTGCGTATATGACACCAATTGCTACTGTACTGGAGCACTTCACAATCTTCAGTGCATGGGGCAGAGCACTGTACAGATGGGGAAACTGAGGCACGCAGCGTCTAAGTGACTTGCCCCTGTCACAGAGGCACAGCAAGGCGGGGACATAGGAGACCTGGGTTCGAGTCCTCATTTAGTGCCTAACCCCTGGGTCGTCCTTCCTCTCTGATCTGCAAATATTTCCCTGCCTTCACAGGTCTGTGCCCCGAACAGCTTGTGGTCTATGGGCCAGGCCAAGCTGATCCTGTAGGATTCCAGACGCCAACCAGCGGCCCTTCTTGCATGTGTCAGGTTCTCACTTAGTCTGTCTCTGCAGTGCAGGATGGAGTGCAAGGACATCGCCGCAGAGACGCTCTATGATGTGCTGCACGACATCGAGTACCGGAAAAAGTGGGACACGAACGTCATCGAGACCTTCGACATTGGGAAGCTGACAGTCAACTCGGACGTGGGCTACTACGCCTGTGAGGAGCTGGGGGGAGCAGGGCTGAGTCCCAGGGGAATAGAGCCCCCCCACCCCCTCCAATCAGTGCAGCAGTTGTACTCAGCGGCTGCTGTAGAGGATGGGGCTGGTTAGCGGGGTGCTCTGGAGGGGCTTGAAGTGGGCGCTAGCACTGGAGCACCAGGCTGGGCACAGGGTTCGGACAGCATCGGGTCAGTCGTCTCTCTAGTGGGCCTGATCCGCTGCATTTAGTGTGAACAGAGCCCACAGCAAGGAGGGAGCGGGGCCAGGGACACTGAAGGGGCAGCATTGTCCTCTGTTGAAAGGCTGGAGGTGGGGGCAAGGGATCTCAGACGATGTGGGGGGGTTAGTGGTGTGGGGATGTGGGACCCGAGCATCCTGAGGAGAAGCCCAGCATAAATGCTTAGATAAAGAGAAGGTCTGGGGAATGTATTAGGGTGGGGGCGATGGGAGGGGGGCAGGGAATGGATACTAGCGTGGGGCTGACGGGGCAGGGGGTGGGGAATGGATACTGGGGAGGCTGATGGGAGGGGTTTTGGGAATGGATACTAGCATGGGGGTGACGGGGCGGGGGGTGGGGAATGGATACTGTGGGGGCTGATGGGGCGGGGGGCTGGGTCCTGGGAATGGATACTAGTATGGGGCTGATGGGGAGGGGGCTCTGGGACTGTTTACTGATACAGAGGACTCCCTGCTCTCTCCCCTCACTCCTGGGGAGTTGGGAGGGTGTCTTTTTTTTTTTTTTTTTTTTTTTTTTTTTAATATTCCGACTCAAGAGCTATATCCCCTTTCTTCTTCCCCATCTCCCTTCCCAGGGAAGTGCCCCAAGCCCCTGAAGAACAGAGATGTCATCACCCTGCGCTCCTGGCTGCCCATGGGGGCCGATTACATCATCATGAACTACTCGGTCAAACACCCCGTGAGTGTCCTGCCCGCCAGGGGGCGGGGTAGACTGAGCTGTGGGATCGGAAGGGATCCGCTCTGAGCTCTGACCGTAACTTACCTGCAGCACTGGCTCAGTAGGACACAGGAGGCCACAACTCCACATGTGCCCCAGAACCACAGGCTGAAACCCTGGCAGGGCGACTCTGCACAGACATTAAAGATCCCATAAGACCAGGGGGTTGCCCCACAGTGCCCTGTCCCCTCCTTGCTGTTGTGCAGCAGGCCAAGCGCTGCCGGGGCCTTAGCACACTAGAGATGGCTGCATATGGGGCTGAAAGGAATTCCAGGAACATCAGCTGTCCTAGCAACACTGTGGTCACCCAGGACTCTCATAGCCAAGAAGTCTTACTCACTAGGGTCATGTGGAACCTCACAACAGAGCTAGAGCTCGGGTCCTCCTGCACGAAAGGATGGCTTAAGTGACTGGCCTAAGGGAGAATCTCCGTTAGCTCCTTTATATATGGCCCCTGACACACAACTGGGCGCTCTTACCCTGTCCAGTAGAGGGCAGTATTGCACAGGCATGCACACACCGCATCAGTTCACCTCACTATTAGCATAACAATGCAGGTGTAAGCAGTGGTGCTGGCACTACCCACAGTGCCTTGCGGTGCACCGTTGTTCCATAGGGAAAGGCTCTATGGTGGGGCACGGGATTAAGTCGTGCAATAGGTTTTGATCTCTGCGTGTCTGGATTTAATGGTCTGCTCTTGGCTTACTGCCCTTTATGATCTTACTGTAGATCATAAAGCCAGCATGAAATCTGCCCCCCTTGATCCTAGCTGCTTCGGAGAGGCCAGGCCGGTGCAGCTGTGGGTCAAAACGGAGGCCCCGTGGCTCAGCTGCCCAGCAGCGCTACCTCTTCCTTGCTAGCCAACGCTTTGAGTTCTACATGGAGTCAAGCCACAAAACTGGAATTTGTCTCTGGGGTACCCCAAAGTTGGGAGTTCTGGGCTTTTGCTCCAGCCCATGCTATAAAGACACAGGATCTAATCCTGCACCCCCTGATTTCAGTGGCAGAGCTCCCGTCCTCTTCCACTACACCCAGGACCACCTGCTAGGCCTGGAGTGTTTGGGTTCTGGTTGAGCTAAGGCCCCTCAGAGTATGGGCAACACGTGGTGAATGAACACCCCTGTCTTGAGTTGACCCCACTGGGAGGCAGCTCCCCCTATCTCTGGGGGTGGGGGGGCTAGGCGTGGGCTGCTGACCAATGGACCCTCTGGCTAACCAGCTGAGGGTGTGTTATCCAGTCCCTTCCTTGTCACAAACAGCCTGTTTCTGTTCCCCTTCCCCACTCTCTGCAGAAATACCCTCCAAGGAAAGACCTGGTGAGAGCAGTGTCCATCCAGACGGGCTACTTGATCCAGGGGAGAGGAGTCAAGAGCTGCTCCATCACCTACCTGGCCCAGGTTGACCCCAAAGGTAATCGCGCGGCCTGGGGCCTTCCAGGCTCCGAGGGGCTGCAAGGCTGTTTCTCTAGGGACACTATCAGAGCCCTTTCCCCATCGCTTTCCATTGCTCGTGGGTCCAAGAGCTGTAACCACATCACCTCGTCCCATGAGCTCCCCATTCATTTCAGGATCTCCATCTGTCACTAACACCCCCCCACACACCTTGCCAGCGTGTGTGGGGGAGTCGTGCCGTCTCTGATGCAGCTCCCGCCCTCTGCAGAAGTCTCCCTGTATCTCTAATCAATTCTCCCTCTTGTTGGAAAATCTTCCCTGGTCTCTTAAGATTACTTCCCTCCAACCCTTTCAGGGGTGTCGTGCGGCCGAGAGATGCTCTGCAGAATATACACTTCTATTGCACTCAGCCTGATAACCCTAAAGCCTTGCAAGGCCTAGGGGACGTGTGCAGGGAAGCTGAGAGCAGAACCCTGCCGGGTCGCAGATCTCAGACAGAAATCTCAGCTGTACGGAGAATTGCCGCTAGCCGAGAAGACTCTGCTCCCTCCTTAGCAGTCTCGCCTCTTTGAGAGGAGAGGCCTTTGTCCGTGGGAAGCTGCAGAATAAACTGCATCGCTGAGGCCCTGCTGTAGCACCCTCCAGTGGATCACTTGCGCGGTGCCATCTTTTCAAGGAAAAAATGGATTTTGAGCAGCGTCAAGGAAATGCCGTGGGTGGGAGATCCCAGGGCCCTGCCAGGTGCAGACTGTGGTTCTGTTTAGAGCGAGGGGCTCCCTTTACAGCAGTGCTCAGGGAGATCTGCAGACCCCAGCCCCCTGCCCCTCTCCTGCATGCTCTGGAATGCTCACTCCGTCTCGGACTTACTCTGCCATCTATGACCTCTTCGTCTCCTGACCTCGTCCACCTCCCCACATGCTTCCTCCACTGCTGCTTGCTCTCAAGGTGGTCTTGACCTGTGCCATCCCTCAAGCAGACTTTCCTATGAATGACTTCTCCCAGAATGGCTTTCTTCAGACTCCAGTAGCATTAAGGGCTGGAAGCAGCTCACTGCCACTACCTTGAAGGTCTAACCCACTGGTGAGCATGTTACAGGTCCCCCTTGGTGCTGATCCACAGAGGAAATGGGTCTTCTACAGCCCCAGCTACAGAGCTTCAGTTCCTTAGCTCAAGCGGTAGCAGCTTATGCTTCTAGCTTTGGAGGTTCGTGGTTCGATCCCCGGTGTGTTGGCCAAACTGGCGGTCTCCTCCAAGGCATTTGGGGATGTGCTGTGAGGACTAGCTGCGGTATCAGGTCTCTGCCTCATTCTTCTTGTCTCTGTTTTGTAGGTTCTTTGCCCAAGTGGGTGGTGAACAAATCATCTCAGTTTCTAGCTCCAAAGGTAAGCGTCCCACTCTGGCCTGGCTATCGATTCTAGCCCATGTTCACGTCTCTCGCTGTAGGCAGCGGGCACTTTCCTGGGATAATCTGAGTTTCTGGCTCTGGATTGTAGTTGTCACATCCACAGACCTAGCAAATGTGGCCAGCTGTAAGACGCTCTCAGGTTTTCGCTATCACATGGTTGCTTTGGTTTGCCATCAGCCCAGCACTTAATGCATTAGCTCAGGTGGTGCGGCTGTTCGGGAATCTGTCACCTCCAGCCTCTGCCTGGAACGTTGTCAGAGAGTGATGGATGGTGGCAAATGGAGATACCTGCTACTGACGCACAGTTTCATTAGAGCCCCAGTGATTTCTGCCTCTTGGCTCACTGACTTTGCTACCTTTTGCGGTAGCCACCATCCATCATTTCTCCGAAGAGCAGATGAAGAGGCGATTCCATCATAGTCTATAAGTAGCAGCCCAAGGAGAAGATGCCAGGTGTCAGGGTGTCTTTATCCCAGCAGACCAAGGCACAATGAGATCTAGAGGCTGGCAGTTGAGATTAGAAAAAATCCCAGATGGAAATTGGAGATCTCTAAGAGTGAGGGTCACGGACCACTGGAAGTGCTGCTCTGGGACAGTGGTGAAGTCATTGTGTGGTGATGGGGTGCGGTGACTTTCTAAAAGAGGGTCTAGTTCAACCACAGGTTCTTGGTAAGGGCAGTTCTGGTGACATGGGTGGGGTAGAAGGCAGATTGCAGGGGGTTAAGGGAACTTGATCAGACTTCCAGCCAGAGAGACCCATGGACAGGGCTGCCTTCAGAGTCCAGTTATGTTTCTCCCTGGACTAGGATGAGACGCCACTGCCCAGTTCACATAGGTCACCCGATGGACTTCAATCCCCGCCCACTTGGGCTGGGGAGGAGTCGCTGACATGCCAGCGACAGACTGCAAATCCCTTGAGTTGTACTGGTGCATTTGGTGTTGCCCACGGGCCTCCGGAGGCAGGCGTGGGCCTCCTGCGGTCTGTCGTGGACTGCATCGGGCTCGCTGGTCAGAGCGGTGCCTCGCGGATGGGCTCGAGGCGACAGGGTCGATTTTAGTCAGCCACGCTGCTTCTCCTAAGTCAGGGTTGAGGCCCACGCTGGCTGCAGAAAGCATCCAGGTGGGAAGATGCAGCTGTGATGTAGCCTTCTTGACCCTGTGCTGGTCCCTAGTTGTTTCTTAGCCTTGGCTCTGACCAGAGGCCACTCTAGACAATCCGCAGCCCTCGGCAAAGCTTGAGTGCACTCCCCATAGGCCTAGGCTGGCTGATTGGACCCGGAAGACCCTCCATCACAGTGGAGGGGCAGCCACCCCACACTTGAGTAGCATCCAGTGGCCCAGTCTGCCACCCTAGGTGCAGATGTCTCATTCTGTGATGGCTCAAGGATCTCTGACCTGTCTCCCGCCTTCTCTGCCCGCTCCCCCAGGCCATGAAGAAGATGTACAAAGCCTGCCTGAAGTACCCTGACTGGAAGCAGAAGCACAACCCTCACTTCAAGCCCTGGCTGTTCCCCGAGCAGAGCGCCCTCCCCACCGTGGCGCTCTCGGAGCTCTCCATCCAGCACGCCGACTCGCTGGAGAACATTGACGAGAGCAGCCTGTCCGAGACCAAAGACGACAGGGGCGAGGGCAGCGACGAGGACAGCGTCAACTGAACCGCCCTCGCTTCCTTCACCCCAGCCCCTCACCCCTCCGCACCCGCCCAACAGGGTTTATTTTGTCTGTGTATCCAGTGCAGGTCGTGTAACACGCTCCCCCACCCCATTGCTCCCCACAGTGGCTAACGGCTGCTGTTAGGACATTTCTCAAGCAGGCCAGGGATTGGAGAGGGACTGTCCCACCTTGGATGCCAGAAATCTGGATTTCCCCAAGGCCGAGCCCTGCTAGTACCTTAGGCCTGGACTCTGAAAGGTATAACTCCCACTGGGACTTAGGTGTCGAATACCTTTCAGGGTCAGGGTTCAGTGGGAACACCAGCGCTCTAGCACCGAGCAGGATGGATGCTCCATAGCTTGAGGGGAAGCTTGTCTCTCTCTCCTGGCTGAGGAGAGCAGGGTGTGGGGGGAATCTGCGGCACTGCAGAAGTTCCCATGGGCCGAGCGATGTTCAAAATCAACCTCGTGGGGCCTTCTGGGAGCATGAGCCACCTTCCCTGGTCTGCCTGGCGCTGTAGGCTGGGCGCTGCCTTCTCAGAGGGCAGGGGACTTTCAACGGGTGCCAACGCCGTCAGCGTTCAGGGAGAGTCATTCCCTGCAGGGAGCGGGGAATGGAGCCTGTGGCAGGGGAGGCTGTCAGGCATAGTTCCCCCAAGGGAGGAGGGCTTGGGGAAACATCTTTTGGTGAAAAAGATGTCTGAAGCGGGACTGGCTCTCCCGGAAAGTCGCATGCTCCCCATGTCGTTAAATGGCTGTCGTCTCTGTTTTCTTTGTTCTCCTGTAACGGTTAGAACTGCCTTTTTCTGATTGGGACCAGTTTACGGACCCATCTCCCTAGGGGTGTCCCCTGCTGCTTTGGGACTCTCCAGAGAGGGTGGGACCCCTAGGGGCCCCTGGGCTCTCCTGTGAGAGGGGACCCAGAGGTCTTGACATCTGAATATTTTCTCTGCGCTAGAATTAGAGGCCTTGGATCTGGATTTTGAAGCCAGTTTCTTGAAAGAACTCCTTGAAAACCCCATGTTCTGTTTCATGGGGGAGAAAAGGAGATTTTGTACCTTGTACTGGAGCAGTTTATTTAGGAATAAAATGAATAAATCAGGCAAGCAGGCTGGCTCGGCGTTTTCCTTACGGCTTGGTCGCCACCCGTCGGGCCCCTTGCATCATCGGGCCCGCTGCCTTCTCCAGCCGACCTGGCAACTAGCCCCAGGTAGAGGTGACGGTGGATGGCGATGTGCTCAGATTATTGTCCAGCTGGGTCAAGAAGCTCATGGAAGGGGAGTCTCTAGCTGCCTGCCACTGCTTGACTTCGCTCTGCTCTCCAATGAGTTCTCAGGCAGGGCCGGTGCTTCCATTTAGGCGACCTAGGCGGTTACCTAGGGCACTAGGATTTGGGGGGGGGGGCATTTTGCCACCCTCGGCGGCAATTCTGCGGCAGGGGGTCCTTCCGCGCTCTGGGTCTTCGGCGGCAATTCTGTGGCGGTCCTTCACTCGCTCCGGGACCCGCTGCCAAAGTGACCCAAAGACCGGGAGCACGGAAGGACCCCCTGCCGCAGAATTGCCGCCCACCGGGAGCGCGGGAAGGACCCCTGCCTAGGTAGGGCCGGCTCCGACCAGGAGGGTGGTAGGCAGCTTCGGTGGACCTCCCGCAGGCGTGCCTGTGGAGGGTCCGCTGGTCCCGCGGCTCCGGTGGAGCATCCGCAGGCACGCCTGCAGCAAGTCTACCGGAGCTGCGGGACCGGCGAGCGGCAGAGCGCCCCCCGCCGTGCTTGGGGTGGCAAAATGGCTAGAGCCGGCCCTGCGCCTAGGGCGCCAAAAACCCTGGCACTGCTCCTGGTCTCAGGCTGGATTGTGCCACCCTTGGCTGTGGATTTTATTAGCTATGACTCACCTGCAGGCTTTCCCTGCCCTTGGTTGCACGTTCCCTACAGGTGCCAGGTTCCCATCCACTTGCCTCTGGCCCAGAGTTCTGGCTTTGGAAATGGGGATGCTAAGATCACCCGCCCTGCTGGGTTTCATTGGGATTCAAACCTTCCCCTGCTGTGGTTACAACCTGAGTCACACGGCGCGGAGCTAATCCAGACTGAGGTCTGCTGGGCCCCCCGTTCCCTGCCTCCTCTTCCACTGCAAACACCTTCACCTGCACCGGCGCTTTGGCTGTTCCCGATCTCAGCTTTGTAGTCACAGCTGACGCCCCAGCTGTGCATCAGACCAAGCATAAATGAACAGGAGGCAGCAGGCACTGGCTGGTAAACATCGGTGAGTAATTAGACACATGGGGGGATGGCATTATTCTTTGGGAGACAGGAGTAGGGAGCTATAGCCAAGTCTCTGGTCAACTGGGACAGATGCCCAGGAAGGGGGGAAGCTGTGATCTAATCTAGCCAGTCCTAGAGTGCAGCTAACTCTGCTATGTTGTTTGAGGCAAAGATTTTTTTTTTTCAGTGCACTGAAGTATTCCTGTGATCAGCCGCTGTACCTGTCCAGCTCTGAAAGCACAGGTCCCTAGCAGCGGGAGGCAAAGGGAGAGGAGGAGTAAGGCGTAAAGTAAGCTGTCACGGGATAAGAGAGAAGGTCCTCTCGTGGATCAGTAACTGGTTAAAAGGCGGGAAACAAAGGGTAGGAATAAATGGTCAGTTTTCAGACTCAGAGAGGTAAATAGCAGTGTCCCCCAGGGGTCTGTTCTGGGTGCTGTTCAACATAGTCATAAATGATCTGGAAAAAGGGGTAAACAGCGAGGTGGTAAAATTTGAAGATGATACACAATTGCTCAGGATAGTTAAGTCCCAGGCAGACTGCGAGGAGCTAGAAAGGATCTCTAAAAACTGGGTGACTGGGCAACAAAATGGCAGATGAAATTGAATGTTGATAAATGCAAAGTAATGCACATTGGAAAACATAATTCCAACTATACATACAAAATGATGGGGTCTAAATTAGCTGTTACCACTCAAGAAAGATCTTGGAGTCATTGTGAATAACTATCTGAAAATATCCACTCAACGTGCAGTGACAGTCAAAAAAGCAAACAGAATGTTGGAATCATTAGGAAAGGGATAGATAATAAGACAGAAAATATCATATTGCCTCTATATAAATCCATGATACGCCCACATCTTGAATACTGCGTGCAGATGTGGTCACCCCATCTCAAAAAAGATCTATTGGAATTGGAAAAGGTTCAGAAAAGGGCAACAAAAATGATGAGGGGTCTGAAACAGCTGCTGTATGAAGACAGGTTAATAAGACTGGGACTTTCCAGCTTGGAAAGGAGATAACTAAGGGGTAATATGATTTGAGGTTGTCATAAACAGATAGTTAAGGGTTAATGCCTCTTTTACCTGTGAAGGGTTAAGAAGTTCACCTAGCCTAGCTGACACCTGCCCAGAGGAACCAATGGGGGAACAAGATGCTTCAAAAGGAAGGAGGGAAGTTTTCTTTGTTTAGTCTGTTTTTCAGTTTCAGCCGGAGTGAAAAAGATCAAGGAACCAGCCTCTTATCAGAGTAGCGAGTTTTAGAAAAGAATAAATAGGTTTATGTTTATTTTCCTTTGTGACTTTGTCTTTGTGCAATTAGAGGAATAATCAAATTGGAAATTCTTTTGTGTACTAAGTTTTTGCCCAGGGGAACATCCTCTGTGTTTTGAATCTGTTGTCTGTGAGAGTAGCTGGTATGCTAATCTCTCCCAGAGGGTTTTTTTTCTTTTACCTTTCTTTTCTTTTAATAAAAAGTCTTAATTTTTTTCCTTGTGTTAGAATCTAAGGGGATTGGATCTGGACTCACCAGGAACTGGTGGGGGAAAGGAGGGCGGATGGTGAAATTCTCCTTGTGTTAAGATCCAAGGAGTTGGATCGGTGTTCACCAGGAAATTGGTGGAAAAAGTCCCTCAAGACTACCCAGGGAAGGGAGTTAGAACTTGGGAGTGGTGGCAGCAAAACCAGATCTTAGCTGGTAATTCAGTTTAGGGGTTCACATGCAGGTCCTCTTATCTGTACTCTAAAGTCCAGAGTGGGGGTGAAACCTATGGCAAAGGTCTATAAAATCATGACTGGTGCAGAGAAAGTGAATAAGGAAGTGTTATTAACTCCTCAGAACACAAGAACTAGGGGTCACCAAATGAAATTAATCGGCAGCAGCTTTAAAACAAATATTCTTTTTATTTCTTCACATAACGCTGAGTTAACCTGTGAAACTCGTTGCCAGAGGAGGTTGTGATGGCCAAGACTATAACGGTGTTCAAAAAACAACTTGATAAGTTCATGGAGGATAGGTCTATCAATGGCTATTGGCCAGGATGGACAGGGATCGTGTCCCTACCCTTTGTTTGTTTGCCAGAAGCTGGGAATGGGTGACAGGGGATGGATCACTTGATGATTCCCTGTTCTGTTCATTCCCTCTGGGGCACCTGGCATTGGACACTGTCGGCGGACAGGATGCTGGGCTGGATGGACCTTTGGTCTGACCCAGTCTGGGTGTTATGCTCATAGGAGAGGCCCTCTGACTCACAACTGAGCACTCGTGGTTACGGATTGCTACTTCTAGAGCATTCAGTGGCAAGCGCTGGAACTCCTCCGTCTCCGCTGTTGTAAAGCCATCACATCTGTTCACTTGAGCACACAGGAAACTTGCAAGTCAGAAGAGCCTGTTTTGTCTCTTTAGAAGGCTCTCCCTAAAGGCTGGAAGCAGCTCGGTTGGCTCTCACCTCTCCAGGCTGCTCGCTGGTTCCCAGTCGATGCTAGGAGGAAATGGGAGAAGGGAGACTTGCTGCTCCTATCTATGGGCTGGCGCTTGGGGGGGTGTGATGTCTGCTGTTTCAGGCTGGCGTCGGCATGCTGATACTGCTGGGTGGCGGGGGCTAAGAACCCGTCTTTCCTCAGCCTGGCCAGCATTGCTGCCCTGGGTGAGCTCCAGGACACAGCTGGTGAGCTCCAGTTACCAGATAAACCTCCTTTCTCTCTCTGTGGGGCAGGAAAGAGCAGTCCTACGAGCCAGCGGGGTGCACTGCATAAGAGCCGAGAGAGGCTGAAGTTCAACAGGCCTCATGTCCATTAGAACAGAAGCTGGACAGGGAAGCAAAGGAGGTGCAGGAAAACTGGGAGCTTACCAAACCAGCTGGGAATGATCTGAAAGCCCATCACTGGCACCCGCGTGCCCAAATGAGGTTCCCAGCGTGCACCAGGCTCCTCTTAGTGGGATGATTGAAGGGATTTCAGGCCCGTCACAAGGCTGCTGGCCAAGCCTCACCCAGGATAGAGTTCAGTTCTGGGCACCGGGTTCAAGGGAGAGGAATTCAAAGTGGAACGGGGGCAGAGAAGAGTCATGAGGATAATCATGGGCATGCAGGCCTGCCTTGGGAGAGGAGACTGGCTGAGCCTGGCCCTACAAAGGCTGAGAGGGGATTTAATGGCTCCACCCAGGAGGGAAAACGGTTGAAGCCAAAGGACAGTGCTGGCACAAGAATAACCGGGAATGAACAGGGCATTAGGGAATGGAGGTTGGAAGGCAGGAGGAGGTTTGGGACCAGCCGCCCAACAGAAGCAGGGTGTGTGTTGGGGAGGGGATGATAGGACAGAGGCACCTGTGAGAGTAGGGCCTGGACTCTGAGCCAGCAGATCCCTTCCAGTCCTGCCATCTTGTGATGAGAGTTTAGTCTATAAGCCTTAGCCCTGTTGGGGGCTGAATTCACAGCACAATTCACGTGTGAACTGGGTTTTAGCCTTCCCCTGCCATGCACATGTGTGCATCTCTGAGCTGGGCGTGGAGGTGTGTGAAGCCCTGACCCAAGTGGGAGTGGGAATTCTGGACGCTGCTTTCACTCAGGCTGGAACTTGCCTGCTTTGCAGGAAGGACGTGGGCAAAATCATTTCGGTGCCAACAGTCCTCCGATGCCGCCCCACAATTCCCTCCCCAAGGAGAGACCAGTTCGACACCAGCCTGGGAAAGAATCTCAGCGCCATGGGCCATGTAGTAAAGACAGTCAGGTGGGTGGCAGGGTTTTGCGAGGGGGATGCTCGCACCTGGGTTAGGCTATGCTGAGAACTTAGCCCAAGGGGGTGTCTCCTGCCCATAGGTCAGAGTTCCCTGGCCCAACATAAGGGGGGGAGAGAGAGAGAGAGAGACACTCTCTCTCTCTCTCCAGCATTTTGGAATGGGGCAGCCCTTTCCCAGAATCCCTTAATGCTCTAGTGCAGACCCTACTTCTCACCACCGACCCGAACAGCTGCAAGTCTGGTCACCCACCCTGGAACAACACCCCACCAGCTGTGGACGTGCGTATGTGCATGAGGTATAGGCGTGAATATGGACTTCCCTGATGACTCTTAACTACTGAATCTCTTCATTTTACTAGGGGATTGTTTTCCCTCTGTCCCAGAAGAATTGCTTCCCTAGGTACCAGAGTAGCAGCCGTGTTAGTCTGTGTCCGCAAAAAGAACAGGCGCACTTGTGGCACCTTAGAGACTAACAAATGTATTTCAGCATAAGCTTTCGTGGGCTACAGCCCACTTCACTGGATGCATAGAATGGAACACACAGACAGGAGATATTTATACATACAGAGAACATGAAAAGGTGGAAGTAGCCATGCCAACTGTAAGAGGCCAATCAATTGAGATGAGCTATCGTCAGCAGGAGGAAAAAAAAACTTTTGAAGTGATTAATCGAGATGACCCATAGAAGGTGTGAGGAGAACTTAACATGGGGAAATAGATTCAATTAGTGTAATGGCCCAACCATTCCCAGTCTCTTCTCAAACCTAAGTTAATTGTATCTAATTTGCAGATTCAAGGTCAGCAGTCTCTCTTTGAAGCCTGTTTTTGAAGGTTTTTTTGGTTGTAAAATTGCCACCTTCAAGTCTGTCACTGAGTGGTTAGAGAGGTTGAAGTGTTCACCCACTGGTTTTTGAATGTTAAAATTCCTGATGTCAGATTTGTGTCCATTTATTCTTTTGCGTAGAGATTGTCCGGTTTGGCCAATGTACGTGGCAGAGGGGCATTGCTGGTACATGATGGCATATATCACTTTGGTAGATGTGCAGGTGAACGAGCCCCTGATGGCATGGCTGATGTGATTAGATCCTGTGATGTCTGCAGGTTGGTTTCAAATGTCCCAGATAATGAGGCTTCTATTCTTTCCCTTGAGATACTATTCCCCACCCGGTTAGAGCTCACTGACAGCCATTGCCTTCTGCTCATTGTGTCATACTTCATGCACCCTCCTAGGAGCAGATTTGTCTCTTTCCCCTTTACTATTACATAGCCCTCAGTAACTATATCGTTCTTGTTTTCAGACCTTTCCCTACCAACAAGGAAGTGGCTCAGACACCAGCAAAGAATGAGACATTATCCAGCAGGCCCTAGAGAGGTTTGGAATGAAGGCAGGAAGCAAGAGGCTGAGAGGTAGTGTCTGGAGGACTTTCAGGAGAGGCAACGGGATGACTGGAGTAAAGTGTTTTGATACAGTGACTCTCAGAGCGCAGCCTGGCTTGGCTGTGAGCCCTGGCGATAGAAAAGTCATTGAAGCAGCCCCAAGGGTGTTGAGAAATCTCGGGGCACTGAGTTACAGGGAAAGTTTCTGGTGCCCTTAGGGAAATTGGCAGGCCAAAGCTCTGTCCTGTCCAGATTTCAATGTCCAGGGACTGGTACTGTTGTTGTTTCTCTTTGGAAGTTTATTCCACACACTGAAATAGCTTAATTTCATCCTGACAGTGAGAGATCTGTTCCACCTACTTATAACCAACTGGGTCTCCCTGTCCCGCTATTATCCCCCACCCCAAAATGTTGTCTCTTGGAGCCCCATTCCTCCAGTGCTCTCCCATGAGCCCTGTTCCTCTTGTCACTTGTCCAAATTAAAACTGGACTCACTTTCCCCATCTGGTTTAGGGTCATGCACCGAGACAAGCTCATCCACCATGCTGAACCATGTCCAGGTACTGGCCATTCTCACTGAAAGTACCCGTATTTCATTAGTAGCTAACATATGGATATCACCTGTAACACACAGGAAGGTGGGGTCTGAGCTTCTGTGCTTTGATCCAAGTGGGGTCTCATGACAAAGAGGTTTGAAAGCTACTGGACTCACCCCATCTCCTCAACCAGGTCTGTACATCATTCTTAGGGGCAGCTGGACACGTGGCTTTGGAGTCTTGTAGGGCTGAAGAGGGTTCCCTGGTCCCAGAGCAGTTATAGGGAAATACTCTCTGATCCCTACAATTTTTTGACATTGACACCATGTCATGGACTCCATAAAAGAGGGAGAATTTCACCCTAAAGACAAGGCGAGATAGCTATTGAAAGCACAACCTGAACCCATGGGGCAGCAGTGAGGGCTGGGGGTTAAGTGGTATTTGTTCCTAGTAAGATAAAATCGTGGATGAATTGCTAAGGAGGAGTACAGAATAGAACAAGCATGTAATGGAAAAAATGAGTGATACTTAGCAAGGGACGTAAAAGGCAATAAGAGCTTTTTTAAAAATACATTAGGAGCACGAGGAAGATGAAGGAAAGTGCAGGTCCTCTACTTAGCAGGGAAGGAGAGCTAACAATTGGTGACCGCAAGATGGCTCTGGTGTTCAATGTATATTTTGCTTCAGTTTTCACTAATTAGGTTAATGGTGACCATATGCTCAGCACAGTTAATATTAACAACAAGGATGAAGGAACCAACCCAAAATAGGGAAGGACCAGATCAAAGAATATTTAGATACACTAGATGTATTCATGGCAGCAGGACCTGATGAAATTCATCTTAGTGTAGTTATGGAATTAGTGGAAGCAATCTCAAAACTGTTAGCGATTATCCTTGAGAACTCCTGGAGGATGGGTGAGGTCCCAAAGGACTGGAAAAAGGTACTAGGTTTGCCAATCTTTAAAAAGGACTCCGGGAATTATAGACAGTCAGCCTAACTTTGATACCTGGAAAGATACTGGAACCAATTATTAAACAAGCAATTTGTAAGCATCTAAAAGATAATAGAATATCAAGATTGGAAGAGACCTCAGGAGGTATCTAGTCCAACCCCCTGCTCAAAGCAGGACCAATCCCCAACTAAATCATCCCAGCCAGGGCTTTGCCAAGCCTCACCTTAAAAGTCTCTAAGGAAGGAGATTCCACCACCTCCCTAGAGAACCCACCCCAGTGCTTCACCACCCTCCTAGTGAAATAGTGTTTCCTAATATCCAACCTAAACCTCCCCCACTGCAACTTGAGACCATTGCTTCTTGTTCTGTCAGTTATAAGGAGTAGCCAGCATGGATTTGAAAAGAACAAATCACGCCAAATCCATCTAATTTTTCTTTGACAGGGTTACTGGCCTGGTGGATAGGAGAAAAGCAGGTGTGTGATATATTTTGATTTTAAAAAGCAACAAAGAGTCCGGTGGCACCTTAGAGACTAACAGCTATATTGGAGCATAAGCTTTCGGGGGTGAATACATCTGATGTACGCGTCTGACAAAGTGGGTATTCACCCCCCAAAGCTTATGCTCCAATACATCTGTTAGTCTCTAAGGTGCCACCGGACTCTTTGTTGCTTTTTACAGATCCAGACTAACACAGCTACATTTTAGTGAGGCTTTCGACACAGTGACACATGACAGTCCCGTAAGCAACCTAGAGAACTGTGGGAGAAAGAAATTACTGTAAGGTGGATGCACAACAGATTGAAAGACCATAGTCAAAGAATAGTTATCAACAGTTCACTGTCAAACTGAGAGGGTGTATCCAGGGGTAAAAGTAATTTACAGGACTTACCGGTACTGCTGGAGTTCTGAGGGGTATGTGGCCTCAAGATTTAAAGGCCCTGGGGCACCAGCTGTGGCTGGGAGGCCCAGGGCCTTTAAATCAACCAGGGGCTCTCAGCTGCAGAGGTAGCTAGGAGGCCCCCAGAGCTCAGGGGCAATTTAAAGGGCCCGGGGCTCTGGCTGCCATGGGGAACCCTGAGCTTTGTGGGGCTGGGGCAGGTATTTAAAGGGCCAAGAGCTCATGCCACTGAGGAGAGCTCCAAGCCCTTTAAAACCTGGCCCCAGCCTGGCCACTGGACCCGCGGCCGGGATTCAAAAGGCTCTGGGCTGCAGCGGCATGGAGCTCTGAGCCCTTTAAATCTCAGCTGCAGTGGGGGTTTAAAGGGCTCTGGGCTGACCGCAGCTGCGGCAGCCCAGAGCCCTTTAACTCCGGCCCCAGCCTGGCTGCCTCGAAACCACCCAGGGGCTGCACCTATTCCAGCTAGGGTACCTCTGCCAGGGGCGATGCCTGGTCCGGCTGCCTTGGGGTCACTGCTGGCAGGGTCCCTAGGAGTCCCCAGCACCACCCTGTATCGCCTCCCTGTGCTACACCTCGTGCATCCTCCCTCCCCCCACCTCAGTAACATGCCTTATAGAGCCCCCCATGCTATGCCCCATAGAGTCCCCCTCCCCCACCTGGCATTCATGACCTGCCACACAATTTTCATACCCAGATGCAGCCCTTAGGCCAAAAAGTTTGTTGTCCCCTTCCCCCCACCCGCTCTAGCCCCAAACCTTCCTCCTGTGTCCCTTGTTCCCCACCAGCCTACCAGGTGCCTTGGTCCTGTTCCACAGCCGGCACTGTCTGCCAAACCAACCCTCCCTGCCTGCCCGTGTTCCCGTCACCAAAACCTCACCCTTCTCCCCATAACGACACCGAGTAAATCCAGCTGGACCTGCTTGGCGGCTTTCTGGAGAGGATTGCGGCAGCACTGGGCAAAGGGAACGCAGCAGGCATCTTACATAGGTGTGCAAAGGTGACCCCAGTAGTGGCCCTCTCCAGCAAGCGGGTCACTCTATCCACCCACTGGTGCAGGGCCAAGCGGATGCCAGCGATGGTCAGAGGCTGCATTAGCCACCAGAGGGCGCCCGGGAGTCTCAAACAGAAGCAGTTGTTAATCTAGAAATATTAATGAGTTTTGTTGTTTTTCATTAAGGAGCACTGGTCTCTATCTAGTTCCCAGCAGGCCCTAGCATAGAGTCTCAGACCTCCTTGCTGCTACCTGGCCCCATGCTGGTGGTCCCAGGCAGGAGCCTGAAGGCAGGATAAAAACGAGTGAGCCTGAGAGGTGGGCGCTCTGGATCAGGTACGTGGCAGGCTGGCACGAGGAAACTGGCTCCCGTAGGAGCAACGATAGCGTCTGGGGCTGTCGATCCAGTACCTGCAGCACCCCCAGCACCCAGTACGTCTGCAACTGGATCATCAGCCAGATGCAACGGTCCCTCTGCTACCCCACAGGGCTGCACTCGTGAGCTTGGTACAAGCTGTTCCATGGCAGAGGTTTCTCTCTTGTTGTGGTCAGGGTGTTGCTGCCTCAGTTTCCCTCTCGCTGGTTGGGTAGCATAGCTGTCCACCTCAGCCAAAAGTTCCTCCCCTCCGGGGGTAACACAAATCCAAACTGTTGCCTAGTCTTTTCCCTGGGCCAGTCTTCTCCCCTAGTGGGGGTATAACAGCCTCTGCCCCCGGGCGACAGGAGATGCGTGTGCCCATTAATCTTCCCCCTCTGGCGTACAGCAGCAACGCTCCCTGCTCGCCCTTCAGAGTCAAGTGGGAGCTCACGCCCTCCCTCCGCTCCAGCCTCGGAGCCCTATGTCATGAAGTAGGCCTCAGCCCCCTGCTCCACCACATACACTCCCTGCTTCTCTTCCTTCACCACCTCTGCTTGGCCCAATCCATGGTTACCCCTCTTGGGCCTTGGCTCTGTCTGGCTCCTTTGCCAAGCCCTGCCCTTAGCTCCAGCCACTTTCCTCCTCTGGCTCTGTAGAGGGACCCACAACAGGCCTTCCCTGGCCTCTCCCTGTTCTGAAAGAAGGAGCTGCCTTTTATTCCCCGCCCCACACACACTCCCCAGCACAGCTCCCTCCCCTCCCGCAGTCCCATGCGCAGCTCTGCCCTCCTAGTGTCCCTCTTCTCCTCACATGGCTCGTTTCTCCTCCCAGCTCCTCTAAGTCTCTGAGGGAATGTCTACCATGCACTGTCCCCTCAGCGTTCAAACTCAGGCTCAAGCCTAACCCCCTGTCTACACACACATTGCGCTAATCTAGGGTCTCGGCACCCCACAGGGCTGGAGGGTCTGAGCTTAAGTCCAGCAGGGACCTGGGCTTCAAGCCCTATTGCTTTGCTGTGTAGATGTAGCCCCCTTGGACTTGTGCTCTGGGAATCCGCCAAAAGTATCCCATGGACTGAATTTCTTTGTCCCCTGGGAAGTCAAGTTTTCCCATACGGCCCCATGAACAAAGGGTGAGAGTGGCCACACTGGGGGTGGGCACTAGGAAGTCTGGGGTATCAGTGGTTGGACTTGGGCCCACATAATGCAATATAGACGCTGGAGCCCCAGGTTAGGTGCAACAAGTCCTAATCGGGGGTTCCGTGCGTGTGTAGACGCTCAAGCCCTAGGTTAACAAACCTGGAGTCTGCTACCTCCACTTCTCCTAACCCTGAGCTTATGTTGCAGTGTAGACGAACGCTTAGCCAATAACCCCACCCAGCAGGCGTCTCTGAATCTCTCTGGGAGCTACTGTTCAAGGCATCGTTGAGGGGCCAGGACCATGGACCTCTCAACCCTAGGTCAGGCCCTGCAGACTGCAGTCTTCTGGGAGAGGACCGCTGCCCTTTCCCCACTTGGCCAGCGCACTAAGGTAGCTTGGGCCCCAGCTCTGCCCTTCCTCGGCAAGGCCCAGGGAAGCCATGCTGTCCAGTGGTGGGAACTTCTGGCTGTAGGGATGGGGGAAGGGCCTGAGGGGAGGCAGAGGTGTGGAACTGTTGTGGGGGCTGGGGATGTGAGGGAGGAGAGGCCTGAGGGGATGGGAGTGGGGGGAACTGGAGCTGTGTGTGAGAAGCCTGGGAGTTGTGAAGGCTGGAGCTGGCAGGTGGGACGACTGGAAACTATGTAAGGGAACCAGGAGGGGAGGGGAATGTGGGTATGTATCTGTGGGAGGCTGGAGGGAGTGTGGGGGGCAGAGCTATGGGTCTGGGGGAGGTGAGACACTGGAGCTGGGCAGGAGGGGCTGGGATATGTCCCCCCATAAAGCACCTTGAAAAGCCTAAATCACCATCTGTACGCCCTGCCCCAAGAACAGCCAGGGAGCCCGGAGCGAGAACTCCCTGCTCCCGCCACCCCTCAGGAGGAGCTGCCAGGGCAGCATAACCTCACCAGCCTGCATTTGAACAATGAAAGGGAATTTCCACAAAGAAGCTTTGTTAAGGGCCAGTTGAAGCTGCTGGTTTCCAACAGAGCTGTTTGCTTCCTGCACCCTTCCAAAGCTGCAGCCTCAAACCCTGGAGATCCAGGAAAGGCTCAGGTCAGGTCTCCACTGCAGAACCCTTCAAAAATTCCTAGGGCCTTGTTTGAGTGTCTGCAATTTGTTGCATAGGAAGCACCTGTTTGCTGAGAGGCAATGTGTGCAATTTTAAGAGCTTATGTAATGCCATACCCAGTGCCACAGAATGGGTGCTAAATACCTGTTAGTTTGTACATTAAAAATGCTAATTTGTCCAGTTCACACTGGAAACAAATTGCTACACCTTCACTCTGAGTGTGAATGCTGCTCCAGCAAACCCCGGCGCAGAGAAGCAGGGGGCTGGAGCACTGGAGTGGGACTCTGGAGATCAGTGCTTTGTTTCTGGCTCTGCCACTGGCCCGTTGGGTGACCTTGGGCAAATCACTTCACCTTTCTGTGCCTCAGTTTCCTAGCTGTACAATTGGAACAATGATACTTTTTTTTCCCTTGTCCAGCAGTTCGAGCTCTGTGGATGGTCAAGCTGTGTAAGAGCGAGGTGTTATTGTCATTACCCATAATGCATTGGTTGGAAGGCAGCTGTGTGTGGACATATGGCACATCTCTACACTGGTCTGGATGGACACACGCTTTCAAGTAACTAAATCATTATAACACTATGTCTCCATCACGATCTGGGGGCGTGATTCCCCTGCCTGCGTGCACAGATCCGTGGTAGCGTGACTATAAATAGAAGTGTAGTCATGATATCTTTGTTGGAGGCCTGGCTGAGCTGGGCCAGGTTCAAACCCACCTGAAACCAGTGGCACTACTCAGCTGTGCTGTGGCTATGCTGCTATTTATACTTGTGCTAGCTCGAGGAAAGCTAGCACAAGTCCGTGCGCATGAGCAGGGGAAACACATGCCTCACTCATAGATGTATGCCCGGGTGCGTGTCTCTATATGTGAGCCGAATAGATTTCAACCTCTGTCCAGACCCAACCTTGCCCTGTACTACCCATCCCAATCAGGCAAAAATCTGGAGTCTGGCCTAAAAGAAATCATGAGATTTTTAAAAAGTAATAAAGTTCGGGTTGTTTTATTTGCCCATTGGCTTCTGAGCCTCTAGGTCGATCTGGGGTCATATTTTCAAGCTTTTCTCCACCACCAGAAGGGCCAGGCACTTATTTTTTAAAAAAGAAAGCTAAGATTCTACTATAATCACATGAATCCAGGACTCAGGGTTTTAAGAACGGTTGTAAGAGTTGCCAACCCTGCAGTGCCCTACAGTGCCCCCTGGGGCTAGTGAATTCCAGGCTGCAGCTCCCACCATGCCACATTCACAAGGGAAAGAAATAACATGGCATGTAAATTCAACCGGTAAAAAGAAAATAAAAGGGACAACCCGCTCCCCCCCCATTCTGCAGGAAAAAAAGGCAGCGACGATAGGTGGAGTGCCTGGACAGGAGAGAGAAATAAGTCCACTGACAATCATGCTGACCACCATTGTCACATTGTTTCCTTGTACTTCCCCAGCGTCACTCTGACCGTATCTGTCTGTCTCTCGTCTTATACTTGGATTGTAAGCTCCTTGGGGGCAGCACCTTGCACAATGGCCCAGGCTGGAGACTTCTAAACAGTATGGCAGGGTGAGCAGGGGTGCATTCCCAGAACATAGTACATCCTCCTCCCTTATGACCCCATCCCTGTGGGTGTGATGCACGGAAAGGACCCCCATTTAGAGAGCGCTCCCTTCCATCCCTGCCGGCGTGGCCTTGCAATGCGTGCGAGGTCATGCTGGCGGCGATGGGGACACTTGCTCCTCAAAACAAGGGCCTCTGGATGATGAATCCAGACAGAACCAGGCCCGGTTTTATATCAAGCCGGACCCGGGGGGACACATACCTTGCAGGCCCAGGCCCATCCGGCTTAGAACCGGACAGATGGCCTCATGGCACGATGACATACTGTACAGACAACGCAGAGTGGAGAGAGACCGGCGTGAGAGATGAGGTGGAGGTAGGGTGACCAGATGTCCCGATGTGATAGGGACAGTCTCGATATTTGGGGACTTATATAGGCTATTTTCTGATTACTGCCCACCTCCGTCCTGATTTTTCACACTTGCTGTCTGGTCCCCCGAGGTGAAGGAGAGGGACGGCACAGGATGGGAAGCAAGCGCTAGAGAAAAGGGGGAAGGAGGCGCGCAGCGTGGAAGCCAGGACTGGAGGAGTGCCCTAGCGCGACGGAGCGGAGGGGAAAGCGGGCACCAAGACAGGAATAAGGCCAAGCAGAGGGACAGAGACATGGAGCATCCCAGAAAGCAGGCGAGCGGGAGAGGGCCAGGTTTGCGAAAGGGGCAGTTCCGGGAACAGAGCCGGCTCCAGCAGCCCAAAGCCATGGGGCAGATGGGGGAACTGCAGAGCAAAGGGCCCTTTACTGCAGCAGCTCCCAAGGGGAGGGGAAGGGCTGCTGGTGCGCGTATGCAAATATGGTTATTTATTTAATTCTGGGAAGGGCTTTCCCCTCCTCCTCCTCCTCCTCCTCCGGGGTGCCCTGCACTGAGCCTCCCTCAGTGAGAAGGAGGCAGCAGCCTGCAGAGGAAGGTCAGTCTCTCTCCATTCTCTGCCTTATGCTCTGCTTTTCTCTACCCCTCTGCCCCCCGCCCCAAAAGCTTTCCCCAACACCTCCTCTCTGGCCCTGGAGGATGTGCATTGTCTGGGGGCGGGGGGCCGAGCCGCCTTTGGTTTGCATGAGAGAGAGAGAGGCGGGGAGATGAATCTGCAAAGGCAGCACTTGTTTGCAGAGCACAAACAGTGGCTTTGCAGTGGGTTGACCCCCTCCTTCCGCCCCCTCCCCACGTGCCATGGGGGGTATGGCTCCGTCACGCTCTTCAGCTCGGCTAAAAGTTTGTTTCAGAAACCTACAAGCCTCCCAGGCAGGCTAGAAATGAGGACAGAGTAAACAGCAGCCATGGAGGGCTGCCTGGACAGAAGCAGCAGCAGCAGCCTTGGGATGTGAGAGACCCAAGAACAAAGCAGGCATTATTCCTTTTTTCCTGACCCCCCCCTTGTCAATGTCTTTCTTTCCAGCCATGTTTCGCAACAGGGCTTTAAAAATATATGGCTGGGCAGGAGGAGTTTGTTTGCTCAGCAGTTTGGAAGTGGAAAGGGGCTCGCTGCAGAAAGGGTTGGTGCCCAGCTTCGGATCTCCCTTCGCATGCTGTGATTCTGGACTGAAGCCAGGGAGACGGATGGAGGCCTTCCAGGTTACCCTGTGTCACGCAGAATGGAATTTGGCCCCAGCCTATGGTTATTTAATTCCATTTCTAGGCTAACAAATACAGGTTCTGCGCCGGCAGTCTGGGCAGCGGTATTACCTTCCAAGGGTTAAGAAAGGACATACGCTGGCCTGTGTGTCGGCTTGTAGAGATCCCCAACCGTCCCCACCCCAGCATCTGAGTGCTCCCCCCCCAAGTATTTCAGAATAGAAATAAACACAGGTGCACTTGCTCTTCCTTCCCAGCTGCGGGGGGTAAAGCAGCCCCTGCTCACGGGTCTAGTTTGTGAATGTGTGTAAGGGTGGGGATGCAAGGCAAAGGGTTGAGCTTTCGAGTCAGTTATAAAAAAGGAGAGGCTGTTTATAGAGGGGTCATTCTTGGCCCCTGTGGCTGTGAGTTCCGCAGTCTGGGTTCGGCTCCTGTGAAGGTTCCATGCCCTGCTCTCATGCACCTGCCCCTCCTGGTTTCTACATTCTGGGGACTGTCGCTGTCCGGGGAGGGCACCGTTGAAGAGGGAGAGCTGATCTCAGCTGGTCAGGGCTTTGCATAGGACGGGGTCATGTAGTGAATGGGGATCCCAAGTGGAGAGATGAGGTTTGTTTGCTCAGGGGTGATATGATTAGAATGACCTGCATTCTTTAGCAAATGGGTTGCCGTGTTCTGGGTCATCTGGGGCTTTCTTAGGGCATTAATTCATCCTAGGTAAAGAGGTCTAGGTATGGACTGTCCTAAACTGGATTCACCTGAGCACAGAGCCCTACTGAAATGGGTGCAAGGTGGCTCTGCCATCATGAATCCAATGGCAGAATTGGGGCTTGAGGATGGGTTGAGTCTGGGTTCTCTTCTGGTCTGTGTAGGATAGACTCATAGATTTTAAGGCCAGAAGGGACCATCATGGTCATCTAGTCTGACCTCCTGCACATTGCAGGTCACAGAACCTCGCCCATCCACTCCTGTTCTTTTCCTGGGCTGAGCACCTTGGGTTTGGAGGGAGTTTGGGCAAATGCTTTGGATCTGTCTCTAGAAGTAGAGGCACTGACCCTGCAATGAGAAGCATGCACATGGAACCCCTTAACTTATCCGGAACCCCACTGAAGCCACTGCACCACTCGGGGATCTCCTGTATCTTGCACAAACTGTGTCCGGAGAATTAATATATAATCTCATGGAATAGAATTCACTCATAAAATAATGTCCCTTCGCCAGCAGAATGCTCCCTGTTCCAGGGACATTGGTGATAGACACAGTTTTCAATTAACCCCCCCCCCCCCCCCCAAAATTACTTTGAACAGTTTAATTCCTGAAGGTAGATCTCATTATCTCCAGTTTACAGATGGGGGAAACTGAGGTACAAGGCAATAAAGTGACTTGCCCGTGGTCATCCAGCAGGCTAGTGGCAGAGTTAGGGATAGAACCCAAGTTGTTTTAGTTCTAGTCCCGTGCTTGATCCAGGAGGCCACACTACTCTGAAGCAAAGCTAAACTACAGCTCCTGTAATGAGCAACACATGGACCGATCCCCCGGCATGGAGCCCCAAAGGGGTCTGCCCACACAGAATTGAGGCCTAGCTCTGGCTGTTAATTGGTACTGAATTAAATAGTTTGGATGTATACTGTACCAAAATAGTCCCCCTCTTCCCTGTTCTAGGTGCTTTTACCACAATTAAAAATAGAACCAAATTCAACCGAAAACTGGCAGCTACACCACAACCACAGCCAAGTAAAAATCAAGCCTAGCGAACGCTCCTCTTTCCTGCTCAAGCATCAGCTCCTCTCTCCCCAAGGGCCTGGGTAAATAGATAGGACTTGCACTCTTGCAGGTGCCCGGCAGGTCAACACACTGAGGCTATTTCAGAGCAAGTAGAGGGAGTAGGTTCCAAAACCGCCAGCGTCTCATGGAAAACACCCTGCTGGGGTTCGCAAAGTCCTTTGTCTTGTTGCAAACGCTGGGAGATTTTTATGTATGGTTTGTGTGGAGGTGATGATTAGGGGGGTGTTTATAATCAGCAATGCAGCACTAGGTGAGTGGAGAGGATGATGGAGCAGCTTAACTCTCAGGCCATGTCTACATCTAAAATTTTGCAGCGCTGGTTGTTACAGCTGTATTAGTACAGCTGTATAGGGCCAGCGCTGCAGAGTGGCCACACTTACAGCAACCAGCGCTGCAAGTGGTGTTAGATGTGGCCACACTGCAGCGCTGTTGGGCGGCTTCAAGGGGTTTTGGGGAAGGCGAGAGCAAACCGGGGAAGGAGACCAGCTTCGCCGCGGTTTGCTCTCGCATTCCGCGAACCACCCTGCAAACCGCAGGGAAGGAGACCTGCTTGCTCGGGGGTTCGGCGAACGCGAGAGCAAACCGGGGAAGGAGACCAGCTTCGCCGCGGTTTGCTCTCGCGTTCCCCGAACAAGCAGGTCTCCTTCCCTGCGGTTTGCAGGGTGGTTCGCGGAACGCGAGAGCAAACCGCGGCGAAGCTGGTCTCCTTCCCCGGTTTGCTCTCGCGTTCGCCGAACCCCCGAGCAAGCAGGTCTCCTTCCCTGCGGTTTGCAGGGTGGTTCGCGGAACGCGAGAGCAAACCGCGGCGAAGCTGGTCTCCTTCCCCGGTTTGCTCTCGCCTTCCCGGAACCACCCAGCAAACCTCAGGGAAGGAGACCTGCTTGCTCGGGGTTCGGGGAACGCGAGAGCAAGCCGGGGAAGGAGACCAGCTTGATTACCAGAGGCTTCCTCAGGTATGCTGGGATACCTGCTTATTCCACGGAGGTCAAGAAAAGCGCTGGTAAGTGACTATACTTGATTACCAGCGCTGGATCACCAGCGCTGGATCCTCTACACCCGAGACAAAACGGGAGTACGGCCAGCGCTGCAAACAGGGAGTTGCAGCGCTGGTGGTGCCCTGCAGATGTGTACACCTCCTAAGTTGCAGCGCTGTAACTCCCTCACCAGCGCTGCAACTTTCTGATGTAGACAAGCCCTCAGTTGTGAGCTGTACACAGCAGAAAGGCTGATCGAGGCGTGCTGCATGCAATGGAAAGACATCAGCTGGCTGTAGCTGATGTCCACAGATGGGCAGCTCCCGTGAACTGGTTTTCCCCACTGCAGAAGTGAAATTTGCCTTCATGAGGCCCTGTGGAGAGAGATCTCAGCTGGCTTGTGGGTGTTTTACTTCTCCTTGGGAGGGGTTGCAATGTATTTGTTACACGTCTACCTGGTCATCTGATGTGTATCACCACTGAGCATTACAACGGTTTAATCTTTTGTTTGTCGCTGGTAGGAAGAGTGACAGGAAGTATCACTTACTGCCCGCCTAGGAGCTTGGTGTGTCTTGGGAGATTTGGTGCTTTCTTGCTTGTATTTTCTTTGTTCATTTTCCACAGATGGGGCTGGGGAGGGTGTGGCTGTTGTTTCTTAAAGCATCTGTCACTTATTCTAGGGTTTTGTACTGCACCTGGCACAGTGGGGCTCTGGTCTCAGGCAATAATCTAATAATAAGTATTGCTAAGAATCCAGAATGGCATAGTCTCCTGTAAATAAAGGAGTAACTGGTGGCTTTCTTTATGGGAAGTTATGGTAGAAATGGAAGCCCTATCTGTCGATGGTCCCAAACTGGCTCTGCAGGGCAGTAAGGATCAATGGAGCATTGTCTGGTGCATAGCCATTACCACCACCTTTGGAAAGTCCCTTGTTTGCACCTTTCAAACCTAGCAACCATTGGCATTTGGGAGAAGGAGGGGCAAGTCCTCTCGCAAGGTGGAAGGCATGGGATCTAATGGCAAGGCACACTCCGGGGTCCTTAGCGTGATCCCCCTGCGTGCTTTATGGCAAAGTCATTGCCAGGCTGTTTGCAGGGGGCACCGTGGTGCACATTATAGAGTCTGCTATTTCAAGTATTGCATATTAATGCTGGGTTGTCTTTGGGGAGCTGAGCTTCCTCCTGGAAACAGTAAGACTAGGCTGAAGTATCCCTGGAATGTTATTTTGCAGGCAGAGAGGTCACGTGGAGACGTCTTTGAGAGCAACAGCTTATGGTGGGTTTGTTTTGGGGGAAGGCTTGTTTCTGTTTAGGGCCTCCAGATCCTGTGCACTGGAGAGCGGATTGGGTCAGTGCCTCCTTTGCTGGGATTGCAGAGCCCTTCGAATGGTCCTGCTGCATTTACCCTGTCCTGTGGGCTGCCTGCCTTTGACTTCATCAGCTGTTTGGACCTGCCTTTTCTGGCTGGCCTGTTGGATTCTCCTTCTTGTTTCCTGGAGACAGTATAGGAGGACTTCTGGCTCTGTGGAAGTCGATGACAAAATGCCCATTGACTGCAGTGGGGCCAGGAGATTTCACCCTATGTATTTTATGTAGTTTTTATAATGAGTAGATAGGACCTGATAAGGTTTTCCCCTCCGAGAGCCTCTGATCCCATGGTTCCTTCATTTATCAGTTGCATAGTCGGTTAGTGTGGGTGGTTGCTAGGGTGACCACCCATCCTGAATTGGGCGGGACAGTCCCAAAATACAGAGTTCAAGTCCCAGTACCGCCTGAATGATTCCCGGACAACATTTGCACTGGATTCCCTGTGACACTGCTCTGTGTCTGCTCGGGGCGGCGCCAACCTCTTCCCAATGCGGGGGGGGGGGCCTGAGCAGGTGGCCTTAGCCCACTCTCACCACAAGGTCCTGCCTCTGCTTGTCCCATATAAAATGATGGGGTCTAACTTAGCGGTTACCACTCGAGAGAGATCTTGGAGTCCTTGTGGATAGTTCTCTGAAAACATCCACTCCATGTGCGGTGACAGTCAAAAAAGCAAACAGAATGTTGGGAATCATTAAGAAAGGGATAGATAATAAGACAGAAAATATCATGTTGCCTCTATATAAATCCATAGTACACCCACACCTTGAATACTGTGTGCAGATGTGGTCGCTGTATCTCAAAAAAGGACTTGGAAAAGGTTCAGAAAAGGGCAACAGAAATGATGAGGGGTCTGCAAGGCTGCTGTATGAGGAGAGATTAATGAGATGGGGCTTTTCAGCTTGGAAAAGAAATGGCTGAGGGGGGATACGATAGAGGTCGATAAAATCACGACTGGTGTGGAGAACGTGAATAGGGAAGTGTGATTTAATCCTCATAACACAAGAACTAGGAGTCACCAAATAAAATGAATAGGCAGCAGGTTTAACGCAAACCAAGGGAAGTATTTCTTCACACAACACACAGTCGACCAGCAGAACTCTTTGCCAGAGGATGTTGTGAAGGCCAAGACTGTAACAGGGTTCAAAAAAGAACTAGATAAGTTCATGGAGGATAGGCCCATCAATGGCTATTGGCCAGGATGGGCAGGGATGGTGTCCCTAGCCTCTGTTTGCCAGAAGCTGGGAATGGGTGACAGGGGATGGATCACTTGATGATTCCCTGTTCTGTTCATTCCCTCTGGGGCACCTGGCACTGGCCACTGTCAGAAGACAGGATACTGGACTAGATGGATCTTTGTTCTGACCCAGCCTGGTCATTCTTATGTTATGTTCTCCTCTTTCCCTCGATTCACCCTCTGGCCAGGCTGGAAGCCAGAGCTGGGTTGTGGTAAGAGCTGCCAGGGAGTCTGGCCCACTGTGGGGCGCTCCAGACCCTCCACCTGCCCTGGGAGGGATACCAGGGTGCCCAAGGGCAACCCCTGGCCTGTGTCCCTGTCCTCTGGGGCATGCCACCCATGGCAGGTGGAGGGTCTGGGGCTTCCCACAGTGGCTCGGACTCCTTGGGCGGCTCTCAACATGGCCTGGCTCCGGCTTGGTCAGGGAGCGGGGCCTCAGAGGGAAGAGGAGGAGTAGGGGGCGTGGCCACAGGGGAGGCGAGGCTCCTGCATGTGTCCTGCTTTTGCCTTTGAAAAGATGATCACCCTAGTGGTTGGATGGATTTTGATGCCCTCCTTTCTTGCTGCAGATGTACCTAGAGGTGCACCTTTGGCTAGCAGCTCTGCAGGGGCACTAACCGTTGCAGGAGAACCCGTATCGCTAAGGTAGACTAGGGAGGTGAATGCTGCAGAGAGCCTAGAGAAGGAGCAGTGAACTAGACAGAGCCTTGCAGGCCGAGTGTGGAAATGGCTGCATGATGTCATTCCCCCAGGTGAACAAAGCTTGCATTCAACTCCTCTCACTGACACGTCTGTTTGCTCCGCTCACTGGTTCACACTACCTCAGCTGCTCTTAGCACTGCACGGGCAGCACAGACTCCCACATGCTTCTCTTTAAAAAGCTGATGTGGGGAAACTACGAGGAAACCAGTTTGTCCAGGACAGTGTTCCCTGTAAACATGGTGGTGTCTGTATTTCTCCTTCCCTCTTCCATATTATTTAATGGATCTAATGATACTCCTTTACCTATCTCATTAGACTGCCCTAACACTTGGTAAAGCACCTCCATCCTTTCATGTATTTATACCTGCTCCTGTATTTTTTACTTCATACATCCGATGAAGCGGGTTCTAGCCCATGAAAGCTTATGCCCAGATACATTTGTTAGTCTCTAAGGTGTCACGAGGGCTCCTCTTTTTTTTTTTTGCTGATACAGACCAACACGGCTACTACTGAAACCGAAGGTACTGGTGTCACTCATCCCTGGAGTAGCCTGGTGCTTTGGTATCTGTGTTGTCCATCATAGTAGAGAAGCGAAAACTCATTTTTAGTGAGGCTTCTGGAGGCAGACAGCCCCTTCGGTTCTCCCTGGCTCCCAGACCGTGTGAACACAGCTTGTGGTGACTTGCCTCCTGAAGACCTGGCCTGGGCTATGCAGCTCTCTGTAGTGAAGGGCGCTTGCCTGAAACTAGATCCTTGGATTTTGAAGAGTTCTCAGCTCCTTTTGGCTCATCAGTATCTGTTCTTACTAGAGGAGAACCTGCTGGCTGGGGTGGGGTTCGCTCCAGAGAAGACTGAGGTGTTGTTTTTTGGCTGGGGGAAGCTAGGCCCTGTTCCTGACTGCTCCTGGCCTCCTAGGAGGCAGTGGTGCCGTTCGCACCTGGTGCAGAGCTTGTCTGTGTCTCTTAGCTGGGGCACCCTGCCACTGTGGTTACTGTCTCTGCCACCACCCACTGAGTCACTGCAAACTCACCTACATGGTGTTGCCCTGGAACAGCTCTTGGGAGATAAATGCAGCACCTCCACGCTCCAGAAGGCAATGGTTGACTTCCAGCTCACCTGTGAGTGCCGTGGTTTTTGAGTACTAGACTTCTGAGAGAGACATGGCCTGTCACATCAGCTGGTACACTCCATCTACCACTCCCTTAATCTTAAACATCTGGGAACCCAAACATCCTCAGCAAAGGAGTCTCTGGAATTTTTTCCCCTATTTGGTCTGACATGAACTGTCCTTCTAGCACTTGGTGTGAAGTCCACCTGGTGACCCGGGGTTTCTTCTGATAGGGTCTAGGGATATTGGGTTTCATTTAGCCTAATGATATCCTGCAGCAGTGAGTTCCACAGATGAATTATGTTTTGTATACATTGCAAGGGAAATGGATTACATCAGTAATGTCTGATCTGCAGGGTGAAGTCTGTTGAGCTGGTTTAACAGGCTCGGTTTATTTATGAAATCACTTGTCCCTGTTTCCAAAGAGGGTTGAGGTGGAAACATTTTTGTAAAGATCCTCTCTATAGAGATGTTGTAAGTAGAGAATTGACTCCAGAGGCAACCTATCCTAGGTACGTACATGGTCCCCATCATTGTAGTATCTGAGCACCTTACAGTCTCTAATGTATGTACAGTATCATCATACACCCCTCAGAGACAGAGCAGTGCAGTTATCCCCATTGTACAGATGGAGACCTGAGGGACAGAGAGGCTAAGGGACTTGCCCAGGGTCACACACAGGAAATCAGTAGCAGAGCAGGGAATTTAACCCAGATCTTTCAAGTCCTAGGCTAGAGCCCTAACTGCCGGCTCATCTTGCTCCAAGGATTAGGTCTCGTTGAGGGGGATTAGCCCTGTGTGCTTCCTGGCTGACAGGCCTTAAGTGATATGGAAGTAGATTTGTTTTCTCGCTGCAAGTCACTCAGCGTTTCTGAAGCGCTTGAGAAAACAAAAGCAGGTTGCTGCGGCTCCGAATGGGCTGTAAAAGCTGTTTCCCCTGGTACTCAGGGAGCACTGGTTGCTCTTGATAACACACAAACGCCCGGGCTAGGCCTGAGAGCTGCTTGAATCTGAAGGAAAGAGGCTGACGACAAGCTCAGACTGGCCTTTCCTCCCCCACCAACTGATCTTGCTCTTCCTCTCTGCCCCTTGTAATGTGATGATCTGTTGTCTTATGAATCATGATGAATCAGAGTCTGGTCCTCTGGCCAGAACGGGAGGAGGTCGGAATAGAGCATGTTTCCCATCCCCCTTTTGTGCCAGAGATTCCTAACAGCCTTTTTCTATAAAACCTGTGCTTCTGTTGCTTAATCATCTGGCTCGGACACGTTGGTCCTGTGGAATGAATGTGCAGTGATACGACTGTCTTGCTGCCATTCGTTTTTCTATTCTGCCCCTGGTTACAACTGTACGATTCCGATGGATTTCAGTGGGGACTGAGGGAAGGATTTTGACCCATCTGACACAGGAAACAGGTAGCCACTGCTTTCCTTGGAGTACACAGGAATTTTGGCACCGGCTGCCATGGGAGTATTTCACCCTAAGGAAATCAGTGATGAAAACCACCTCCCTAGTCCTGATGCCTGTCTACTGCAGTGTTTTTTTGCACCTTCTTCTGAAGCACCTGGTGCCAACCACAGTCCAGAGACAGGAGACTGGGTTAGACGGGCCGGTTGTTTTGATTCAGTCTGGTACTGCCAAGATTACGATTCAGATTAAACCAAGAAGAATCTCTGGCCTAACACAAACACAGGTTTGCTCCCCGGGGTCACCAAAAATATCGATGACGTGCCCCCAGGGGACCGTGCGGGGCTCCAAAGTAACCAAGCCTTCTGCAGCGGATTTGCTGTTCCCCTTTTTAATCACTTGTCACTCAGGATAGTCGTTTGACCTTTTTGTTGGCATTTAAAACTGCTGCACGCACCAGAAAAACGTCCAGCGTGTAGCTAATTAAGGGCGCTGCGTGCCCAAGTAGCAGCTCCTGCCTTTCCCGAGCGCTGCGGGATCATGCACTTGCTAGAGTAGCCTTTGTCGTCCTGCATCGCCGCTCTGCTGAGATTGTTAAATGCCATTCAGGTTGCTTAGTGTGAGATTACTGAGGAGCGGGGCTTTGCTGAGTCGTTGTATGCTGCTGTTGCATTGCTCCGGGGCTGACCCCATGATGGTGGAAGGTTTCTCTAGATGCTCTTATATTGAATGCAAAAATGAGCTCCCGCCAAAGCCCTGGGAGGATGTTGCCCAGGCATAGATGCTGGAAGCAGTTTCCATCTTCAAGAAACGTGCCAAAAAAGCCATTGACCTAACTTAGTGAAGCTTCGAATGGTGTAAAGTGCACGAACTGTTCCTGCCACTCCAGCACTCAGGTGAGCCACGCCGTGCCGCGGCACCAGTGCCCGGTCTGTTGCACACAGAATTGGACTGTTTGCATGATGAAGCAATTGGCACTGAAAGGCTTGCTTTCAGATGATGGAAGCTGTGACGCTGGCAGGCCAGATGCCCGCGCTTGCCCAGGCTGCAGGCATTCACTAAGGACTGACAGACTCCTAGCTGGAGACCAGACCGGTTCACCTAAGGCAGTTTTGCCGAGGATAGGCACTAGTTTTATTAGAATGTATTTAGTATGTTGGAGCCGCATGCATTAATTAATCTCACTTGCAATCTCTGCATTCCAGGCTATACGAGATATGTAAGTTTTGCTTTATGACTTTGAAAATGTTTGCTTGGAACTTATGAACTCAGGCAGGGGGATCCTTTGTCTCCCCACCCGCACCGACTATCAAAATCAGATGGGCCATCAAGGAACATCGCAATACAAAGGGTTGGTTAATGGCTCTCTGGCACCTGGGAAATGCTATTGCCAGGAAGCTTGTCCTGTGGGCTTGGAAGTGAATGAAGGAAATGGAACATTTCCATGTGGCTTTGTTTTATCTATTTTGGCTGTTTGAACTCTGACAGGGCTGAAACTGAAGCCAGCGATCTCCGGGGGTCTGCCTCCTGGGTCTGCCCTGAGAGACGCTTTGGATTGAGAATCACTGCAACTCTTAGGAGTAAGATGGAAACTCATTAGTGTGGATACGTGAGCTTGCTTTAACCTGTAAATAACACTCTGATTCCTTTTGCCTAGTTAATAAACCTTTAGCTAGTGTATTACAGGATTGGCTACAGGCATTGTAGGGTACTGGTTGATCTGGGGTAAGTGAAGCAATATGAAGGTGGTGTGATTTTTGGTGTATGCGACCATTTATCACTAAGGGTATGTCTTCACTAGCATGTTAAAGTGCTTTCCCAGTACTGTAAAAAAACCCACCCTCATGAAGGGAGTAGGTGCACTTTCTACACTGCCACTTTACAGCGCTGAAACTTGCAGTGCTTGGGGGCTGGAGTGAGTGTGTTTTTTCACACCCCTGAGCAAGAAGGTTTCAGCGCTATAAAGTGGCAGTGTAGACATGGCCTAAGCCCAATGTGTCTGGGTGGCAAGAGAGACTGGAGAGTCTAAGACGGGGTAGGCAAACTTTTTGGCCTGAGGGCCACATCAGGGTTCTAAAACTGTATGGAGGGCTGGGTAGGGAAGGCTGTGCCTCCCCAAACAGCCTGGCCCCCGCCCCCTATCCACCCCTTCCCACTTCCCACTCCCTGACCGCCCCCTCCTGGGACCCCCTGCCCCAACCTTCCCCCCTGGGACTCCCATGCCTATCTAACCCTCCTGTTCCCTGTTCCTTGACTGCCCTCCGCCCCCTCCAACCGCTCCCTGTCCCTTGACTGCCCCCCAGGGCCTTCTGTCCCTTATCCAACATCCCCGCTCCCCGCCCAGCGAGAGCCAGCCATGCCACCGCGCTGCCCGGCAGGAGCTCTCAGCCCTGCTTCCCAGAGCGCTGCTGGCACGGCGAGCTGAGGCTGCCGGGGAAGAGGGGCAGCAGGGAAGGGGCCTGGGCCCCGTCTGGGAGCTCAAGGGCCGGGCAGGAAGGTTTTGCTGCCCGGATGTGGCCCACGAGCCATAGTTTGCCCGCCTTGGGTCTAAGAGGACTGTCTGTGACTCCATGGTAAGCCTAGTAGAGTGACCCAGGAGTTCACATTTGTTACTGGCTTGGTGAAGTCTAATTACAAAGCACACTGCCAGTTAGGGGTGCCTGCCCTGGGTTCTGACAGTCTGCCCTGAGGTCGGCAGTCCCGGTCACGAGCTGCTGCAGACAGTGTGACAGAAGGGAACAGAGAAGGACAAAGTATTGCTATTGGAGCAAGTGATGCTGTTTTGTTCCTGTCATAAACAGATTGTTAAGGGTTAATGTCTCTTCTACCTGTAAAGGGTTACAAGCAGGGAACTGGACACATGACCAGAAGACCAATCAGAAGATGAGATACTTTTAAATTTGGGTGGAGGGAAGCTTGTGTGTGTGTTCTTTGTCCGTTGTGTGTTCTTCTCTCGGAGGGTCTGAGAGAGACCAGACATTACTACAGGCTCTCTAAATTTCCTTTCAAACAGTAAGTAAAACAGGCGGTTTAGGCCTTTTTGATTGTTTTACTCTATTTGCAATTGTGGATCTGGCTGGTTAACTTTTATATGTGTAGTTGCTGGGAATATTTTGATTTGTATTGGTACTGGGGGGAAAGTCTCTTTCTGGTGTCTGTAAGCTATAGGACCCTGTAAGATTTACATCTTGAAGTTACAAAGATAATTCTTTACTTTTTCCTTTCTTTTATTAAAAGATTTCTTTTTAGAGAACCTGACTGATTTTTTTTTTTCTTGTTTCCCTTGTTTTATTCCAGGGGATTGGGATAACTCACCAGGACGGGTGGGGGAGGCGGGAGGGGGAAGAGAGAGAATCTCTCTCTGTTTTCCTTGAATCTGTTTGCCTCTTTGTGGCAGGGAAGGGAGATGCTTCTCTATATGATGATTTAAGAGGTTGGATTAGTATCTCTCAGGATAGCCCAGGGAGGGAAATTCTGGGAGGGGGAAAGGTAGAGGAATGGTTTATTTCTCCTTGTTTTAAGAACCCAAGGGATCTGGGTTCTTGGGGTCCCCAGGGAAGGTTGGGGAGGTCAGAGTGCCCCAAAACAGTATATTTTTGGGTGGTGGCAGTGCTATCATATCTAAGCTGGTAATTAAGCTTAGAGGATTCAGGTGCTAGTATCTCAATTTCGGAACTCTAAGGTTCAGATCTGAGAGGGAATGCTATTGATGTTTGTTCCAGTGGCTGCTAATCTCCTCATGGAGGAAGGGAACATTTCTGGGTATAGGGAAAGGCTCTCTGAAACAAGCCCATCATTATCTGGCTCTGTATACGCACTCCGCAGCAGGAAGCTGGAGAGTCAGTGATATTTAAATAGAACTGGCTGAGAGTCAAGCAGTTACGAAAAGCTGCCAGAACGTCAGAGCCTGGCTTATTTATAGCAAATGAGGAGTTTCCTCCCCGCTGTAAGCAGCTTGTTCACAGTAACAGTATAAGAAACCCACAGATTGGTATCAGGCAGGGGGGCTTGTCCGTAGACAGGGCCGGTGCAAGGATGTTTCGCACCCTAGGTGAAACTTCCACATTGCGTCCTCCCCTGTCTCCGAGCCCCTGCCCTGAGGCACCCCCCCCACGGCAGCTACCCCCTCTGCCCTGAGGTGCCCCCCCCGCCCTGAGCTTAAACGCTTCATGCCTGGGAGGCGGGAGAAGTGAAGCAGCCACGGCGTGCTCGGGGAGGAGGCAGGGCAGGGGTGAGCTGGGGCGGGGAGTTCCTCTGTGTGCTGTCCCCCCCTCATTTGCTATAGGCGGTCCTCCCCACACTCCCCTGCCCCAGCTCCCTCCGCCTAAATGCCGGCGGCGACCGGGGCAGCCGAAGATCCGGCCGCCGCGGTCGCTGCTGAAGAAAATGCCGCCCCCCCAAATCCTAGCACCCTAGGCGACTGCCTAGGTCGCCTAAATGGTTGCACCGGCCCTGTCCGTAGAAGGTTTCTTCAGGAGAGGACGCAAGACTGGGAAACTGTTGTACCCTGTTTGGAGTCCAAGCCTGCACATAGTGTGCAGAGCTATGAATAATCCCTATTATTTATGGAGATTGCCAGTGAGCTCGGCTGACCAATCTCTGACATTGGCTGTAATTGTGAGTTAATTTATGTTAACATCTGTCAGGCGGGGGGGGAGAGGGGGAGAACAGCTCACATCAATGTAACGTGGAGTAAAGGAAGCCGCCACGTTAGAGAGCTGCTAGGTAGAGCTGTATGCAAACGTGATCTAATTGCACTCTGGGCTAGGAGTGTGTTTGTCATTATCGTCATGTGTCTCGTTACCCCTAGGTCAAATTCTGCTCTCGGGCTCACCGGTGTAAATCAGGAGTAACTCCGGGGATGTCACGGAAATGACTCCTGTTTACATTAGTGGAAAAGCACAATTTGGCCTACTGGGCCTGATTCTGATCTCACTTGCATTGCATTTACACTGTTGTAACCCTGTTGATTAGTATCCTGATTGATAGTGGGGGGCATGAGATTAAAATCAGGCCCTGAGACTGCAATAATCTGCTGATGTCTTGTGAAAAATGTGAACAGAGTAATGTCTGACTTGCCACAGGTGAGAATGGCAGAATCTGTTTGGTATATTCGGGTCTGTTACTCTTTACAAACCATGTAAAAGGCGTGTCCCCATTGTCTAAGCCTCTGGGCAAATAAAGACTCACTTCAATACATTCAGTGTTATACTTGCCATAAAAAGGACATCCCAGATTTACAAGTGCTGTGCTCCAATAATATCAGGCAGCAGGGAATTCCACTGGTGACTCATATTTTGTGTAAATTACAAAGGAGATCTTTTACATTAGTCATTTGAATCTAATGTTCTAGGTCTCTCATATATAAGCGTGCATAATCTCCCTCTTATTGTTCAACATGATTTCTTGTAGCATAAGTACTTAGCCCGAAAACACTTTTGGGAGCAACCCTACTGTTCATACTGTTTAATGTGCCAGATGAGCATGGACTTTGGGAACAAAAAGTGTTAAGTAGCTTTCCTGGGGCATATCTAGGGGGAGGGGAATGCAAATTTCCCACCTCTGGTTAGGTGAGAACCCAGCTTTTTGAAACTGCACCCTCCAGAGGGAGTCATTGGCTGCTAGTCACTTCTGAGTTGAGGCCGAGATCAAAGGCCCAAGCTTTTTAAAAGAAAGACCGAGCTATTCTTGAGCGTTCTGAATCTGAGACAGTTATGAACATGTAACCCTGGGAAAAGCCCAGTTTGGGGTTTTGAAGGACTGACCCCTCCCAAAGCTCGAGGTTGGAGTTGAGGTGGCCTTGGTAAGGTTGTTAGCAGGCGTGTTGGTTATTTTATTGTTTTTAATATGTTTTCTCTATAATGCTTTTATCTCAAGAATAAAGGTGCTTGCTTAGAAGGAACTGCGTGGGAACTGGTATTTGCTGCTGGCAATTACACAGTTCCTGGCCTCTGCAAAGAAAGCAAATTGCAGATGCCGGCAATCTGGCTTACTGGGGCTTTCACAACGTATGCAGGGAACTGTGCAAGTTGGAAAAAAAACAGTTAAAAGAGAGAGAGATTCAGGTCTCTGCCCAAGAGAGGGAATGGCTGGGAGCCAGAAGCCTACGAGTGGGTGTTCTTGGTGGACCACAGCATGGGAACACAGGTGCAATTGCCATGAACCGTGACACATGCATTGGCTGAAAACTGGACTAGATGAAAAGATGTTGCAGAGGAAACAAAACACAGGATGGCATTTTCACACTTTCTCTCTATTTAAAACTTCCTGAAAGTTCTGAATGTGAATGGTGGCTGTCATAAATATAAAGAGAAGAGTAGCATAAAATCCCTCCTTGGCAGCTGTACTGAGTCACTTTACCTGTAAGGGGTTAAGTAGCTCAAATCACCTAGTTGGCAGCTGACCAAAAGGACCAATGAGGAAAGAAGATACTTTCAAATCTGTGGGGGTGGGGAGAATTTATTTGTGGCTGTCTTTATTTGTTTGCTCTCCGGACAGAGAGAGAGACACCAGGCAGGTACAACATCTCCTGAAAACATACCTGGAATAATCCATCTAAAACCAGAGAAATTGTAAGTAAGGCAAGGAAAGGCATTAGGTTATCTTTTGTTTTGGCTTGTGAATTTTCCTATACTACAAAGGTAGTTTTATTCCTGTTTTTGTAACTGTGAAGCTGAGTCCAGAGGGGAGTCCTCTGTGTTTTAAATCTTTTTATTACCCTATAAAGTTACCTTCCATCCTGATTTTGCAGGTGTGATTCTTTTACTTTTTTCTTTATAATAAAGTTCTTCTTTTAAGAACCTGATTGATTGCAGTGTCCTAAAGATAAAGGATCTGGTCTGTACTCACATTGTTAAGGCAATTAGTTGATATATTATTCTCAAGCCTCCCCAGGAAAGGAGGTGAAGGGGCTTGGGGGGATATTTTGGGGGCATAGGGATTCCAAGTGACCTTCCCCTGAATTTGTATGTAAATCACTTAGTGGTGGCAGCAATACCATCCTAGGACAAGGAACGGAATTTGTGCCTTGGGGAAGTTTTTAACCTAAGCTGGTGGAATATAAGCTTAGGGGGGCTTTCATGTGAGTCCCCACATCTGTACCCCAGAGTTCAGAGCTGGGGCAGTGGACCCTGACAGTGGCCATTCCTTGCCTTGTATTGAATGGAATCAGAATTGCCCTGTTGCCCCTCCGTGCCAGATGAATCTCTGTGCTAGGTGCAGGCTGGAATCTGGTCCAAGTCTTATCAGCTGTGTTCAGTGATGGGCTCCTTTAACACTAGAGAGGGAGGAGAGTCTTTGGATTAAGACACTGGACTGGAACTCAGCTCCTGGCTCTACTACAGACTCTGCTGTGCCTATGGGCCAGTCACTTAACCTGTCTATGCCTCAGTTCCCCATCTGTACAATGGGTATAATAATTGATAGGTTGTAAAGCTGGTGAGGACTACTGGGATCATCCAGCTGGACTGCCTGCTCAAACACAGGCTGTAGAATTTGACCAAGTAATAGCCCATGTCTTGTGATTGACTCACAGAATCATAAAAATGTGGGGCTGGAAGGGACCTCGAGAGGTTGTGTAGTCCATCTTCCAAGGCTGAAGCAGAACCAAGTGAACCTAGACCTGCCCTGACAGGGGTTTGTCCAACTGTTCTTAAAAACCTCCAATGAAGGGACTCTACAACCTCCCTTGGAAGCCTATTGCAGCGCTTTAGAGTTGCCTTTAGAATTAGAAAGTTTTTCCTAATATCTAACCAAAACCTCCCCTGACTGCACACGAAGCCCATTGCTACTTGCTCTTTAGCGAGAGCATGTTTAGAAAGACATCCAGCCTGGATTTTAAAAGCTTCAAGCCCTAAGAATCCACCCCATCCCTCATTGTTCCAATGATTATATCCTGTTACAAATGTGCGCCTTATTCTAGCCAGAATGTAACTAGCTTCAGCGACTGGTCACTGGATCTTGTCGTGCCTTTTTTCTGTTAGCTTCAAGAGCTAGAGCTGTGCAGAGAAAAGACGTTCTGTTTCGTGGAGGATTTGGATAGTTTGAAATTTGGGTTTGTTCCGACTTGGAATGAAACCCCCAAATTTTGAAATTTTCTGGGAGAGGGAATTCTTGGGGTCGGCGACTCCTAGGCAGTCTGCCTGGCTGGCTGCCCTGGAACTGCAGATGCTGGAACCCCTGGAATTGTCTCCATTTAGACTGTGATCAAGTCACCTCTTAACTTCTCTTGGGGAAGCTAAATAGACGGAGCTTCTTAAGACTTTCACTGTGGGGCAGGTTTTCCACGTCTGAAATCATTCTGATAGCTCTTTTCCCAAATTCCTTTTTCCCCCACCCTGTCTTGTCTGTTTAAACTGTAAGCTTTTTGCTGCAGTGACTGTGTCTGTACAGAGCCTAGCATGGGGGGTGCTTGATCTTGGTTGGGACCTTTAGGTGCTACTGTGTTATGCAGAAGTAGCACCAGAAAGGAGCTCAGAGGTCAACTGGCACCTCTGCGTGAGGTGCTCCTGTTCATTTCCTCTGCGCTGTGGGTTAATAACTATGCTTTCCCTGCATATGCAGAAGACGCCGATCTCGTGGTGTGTGCCTTGTCTTAGCCTCGCTTTTCTTGCCAGGACTTTCCGCCCTTTGGGGGGTTAGGTTCCTTACTGTTTGGTGTTTGCAGCCAGAACGTTCCTGAGCTTATGTGTTTATTTGCTGAGCCTCTCAATCTTACAGGATCTACAGGTGATAGGCAGTAGTGTTATCGCTGTGTCGGTCCCAGGATATTAGAGAGACAAGGTGGGGGAGGATAATATCTTTTATTAGACCAACTTCTGTTGGTGAGAGAGAGAAGTGTTTGAGCTTACACCAAGCTCTTGTTCAGGACAGAAAGGTCTTCCCTCCCGCACCTTGTCTCTCTAGGATCTGCGGACACAGACTGGAGATTTGCTGTTGTGTTTCTGGCGTTTCCCGTCAAAAACAGCTGGGTATGTTACTGAAGAAATCTTATATTAAACCTCAAGCTTCAGGGTTTAAGACAATCTCTTAACTCTTAGAGTTCAGTATGAGACCTAATGTGTGTGTGTGCAGGGGCGGGGTGGGGGGGCAGATAATCCCCCACTTGTTATTGTGAGGTTCTGACACCTTCTTCTAACATATCTGGCATGACCGGGATACTGGGGGAGATGGGCTGCAGAGGTGATTCAGACTGGCAGTTCCTATGTTCCTAAGATCAAACAACACTGGAAATCTACAGCTGGGTGCAGTGGCCCCGGGAGACCTAGATCGATCTTTGCCAAATACAAATTGGGCCAACAAAGAATAACACAAGGAGGTCTAACGATGGCCATAGATGGACTAACGTTTCAGGGAGGGAGTTACATACAAGGGGTACCTGAACTAACACGGGCCTGAGCTCGCACTGATTTTATGACTGTGCTGAGGTGTTCACCTCACTCTGGCCTGGACAGGGTTAATGAGGCTTCGAAGGGGCCAGTTAACCTAACAGGCTGCACCTGAGGGTGAATCAGGTTTGATAAACAGTCTCTAATTGAGGATGGCGCCCAGCTGAGCAGGAGCAGGCGAAAGCCAGGAAAAAGCCAGGAAGCCTGCAGCAGAAGAGAGCTGCAGGGTAGAAGCCTGGAGTCGCTCTCTGGGCCTAGTGAGGGAAAGGAGGAGACCCAGGGGAGAGCAGAAGCCCTGGGATCCTGGCCCCGAGGGAAGGGTGGACCCAGAAGTGTGGTGGATAAAGAAGCCTGATAACGATGGAGTTAGAGTTGCCAATTTTTTAATTGCACAAACCCAAAATCCTTGCCCCGCCCCCTTCCCTGCAGCCCTGCCCCTTCTCCGAGGCCCTGTGCCCTGCTCACTCTGTTGCTCGTTCTCCCCCACCCACCCTCACTCACTTTCACCAGGCTAGGGCATAGGGTTGAGGTGTGGGAGGGGTTGAGGGCTCCGACTGGGGGTGCGGGCTCCAGAGTGGAGCCAGAAATTAGGGGTTCAGGGTATGGGAGGGGGCTCTGGTCTAGGGCTGGTGTGTGAGAGGGAGTGAGGCCTCCAGCTGGGGATGTGGGTTGTGGGGCCGGGGATGAAGGATTTGGAGTGCAGGAGGGGGCTCGAGGCAGGAGCAGGGGGTGGAGGTGAGGGAGGGAGTTTGGGTGCAGGAGGGCGCTCAGGGCTGGGGCAGGCGTTTGGGGTGGGGGTGGAGGGCTCAGGGCTTGGGGGTGGACCTGAGGGTTCGGAGTGCAGGAGGGGATGCGGGCTCTGGGAGGGAGTTTGGGTGTGGGAGGGAGCTCAGGGCTGGAGCAGGAGGTGGGTGTGCAGGAGGAGGTTTGGGGTGCAGGCTCTGGGAGGGAGTTTGGGTATGGGAGGGGGCTTGGCTGGGGCAGGAGGTGGGTGTGCAGGAGGAGATTTGGGGTGCAGGCTCTGGGAGGGAGTTGGGGTGTGGGAGGGGGCTCAGGGCGGGGGGTGGGGGTGCAGGAAGCGGTTCAGGGTGCAGGCTCTGGGAGGGAGTTGGGGTGTGGGAGGGGCTTAGGGTTGGGGCAGGGAGTTGGAGTGCAGGACGGGATGTGAAGTGTGGGTTCTGGGAGGGAATTTGGGTGCGGGAGGGAGTAAGGGCTGCGAGTTCTGGCCGAGCGGCACTTACGCTGGGCAGTTTCCAGAAGCAGCCGGCATGTCCAGCTCCAGTCTCAGAGGTGGCCAGGGGGCTCTGTGTGCTGCACCTGCCTGCAGGCACTGCCCCCGCAGCTCTCATTAGCTGCGGTTCCCAGCCAATGGGAGCTGCGAAGTCGGAGCTTGGGTGGGGATAACACACAGAGACCACCCTGGCCACCCCTGCGCCTAGGAGCCAGACATGCCAGCTGCTTCCAGGAGCCGTGTGGAGCCAGGGCAGGTAAGGAGCCTGCCTTAGCCCCGCTGTGCTGCCGTCCGGACTTTTAGCAGCCTATTAAAATCTCCCGGATTGGTTTTGGTAGCCACCGAGAGATTGATGCCGATTCTGGTAGACTCCCGGCCAATCTGAGAGGGTTGGCAACCCTAGATGGAGTCCAAAGCAGTTCAGGGAAGTAGCGGCAAGGTTTGGGACGGAGCAGACCTTGGCTACTGGCTATGGGAGCCTTGGGCTGAAAGGCAGAGTAGAGCGTGACTCAGCTTCCCTTACGAGCCACTGACAAAGTGGCATAGACTGGAATTGGAGGACTGCTGGGAACGATGCCTAGTTAGCCAGTCCAGTGACTTTGATATCCTGGAAGGGGAAAACTGTTGTGACCTGGCCGGATGGCCACGCCATGAAGAGGGAGTATCCGAGTCACAAGAAGGGTTGTAGTACGAACGAGAGACAGAAGGGGGCGTCAGAGCATGTGGCGCTGTTCCCCAGACGTCTCCACAAGGAGGCGCCCCAGTGGTGAGTCGAGAACCCTGTGATAGGGACAAAGAGAAAGGACCATCTGGCTGACCTCAGTTGTCTTGGAGGAACATCAAGGGAGTTGTCACTCAAGTACCCCAGATCTTATACTTTCAACAATAGCTTGAATCTGAGCTGGTGGGTATTGGCACCCACCGCACCACAGAAACTAAATGCACTGGGTGTGTCTGGGCTTATCTTTCTTCCCCAAGAATCCATGCCAAATCTCCAATCAGGGCAGCGGAGACAGGCCCATCTGGGTGAGACTTGGCTGGGAAGCCTTGTCCGGCCATTCAGCTGCACACTTCCAGCTCTGTCCGTGCAGGGCACTTCTCTATGACAAAGGCAGGGAGACCTTTACCCAGTTTGTTTGGTTCTGAGCAGGGCCCAGCTTCTTCCGTACGGTGGTGTCCCATGTTATGGCAACGTGGCCAACCTTGAGGGCTGAAAAGGATGATGTGTTTTCCTTCCTTGGGTTGGGCAGTGGGGCGTACAGACTGTACCCTGCATTACAATGACTATACTAGCTGAAATCTGCAGTACTGCTTCTGGTCACAGGCCGTGGCGCCGTGAGCTGGTCGTATATCACAAACCAAGATGGGTCAGCGTTTGCTTGGGCAGGAGACCTCCCAGGAGAACCCACGAGCTGCAAGAAGTGGTGCTGATGACTCACTGGCTGGTGCTGTGCCCTATGAGTCAGTAGTGTAGCAGAATGAGTATGGTGGTGGGCCCCTGATCTTGTCCCTCGCTGTTAAAATATCACACGGTCCCCCTTTTTTTTAAGAATGGCAGCATTTTTTCTGGTGCCCTGGTCATATCTGAACTTGTGCAATTAGATTTCCACCCCCACGCTAGACTGCAGGCACTTCTGGGCTGCAACATTGTCTTATTTTTATGTCTATAAAGTGCCGTATTCCCTGAGGTATACGAATAATAACTAATGATAATCAATCTCCCCACCTGTAATTTCAATTGGATCTGGTCGTCTTCTTCCCTTCTGTGCTAACTTGTTGTATGGGGTTGCTGTGTGCTGTTAAACTGATGCTGTGTGCCACCCCAGAGGTGGCTGTATTTCAGTGACAGATGAGTGATTCCTCTAGGTAATTTAAAAGATCCTTTAATCCCTACATAAATATAAGGTTTTCTTAGTCAGTAATAAGTCCTTCTTGTAACTGTTATTATCGAAGCTTAGAGATCCTAGCTTGTAGATATTCAAGGTTATTCTTTTTGATCACAATTCCTGCTGCCGAATAGATGGTTTGATCCCCTGAAGTATCAGCGCATAGGTACTCCACTGTCTGGGGTTCTACGATGGACAGAACTCTCTTCCTATTCTCTGTCTCTTCTTCTTCACCTCTCTCTGCCTCTGCGAGGTTCTTATCTCCCCCGTGTTGCGGTGCAGAGAAGGGTTTCTCCTCCGTGAACGAACTGTGTCCATTTGTTCACAGCCTCTGGCAAACTGCAGCTTCTCTGTTATGTGGGTGAGAGTGTGAAATTCCGCAACGGCTACGCTGGGTGTCTCTGCTGTGTCATGAAAGAAGGGAGGTGTGTTTTACTACATTGGGTCCTTCTCTTCCTTTAGTCCTTGTGGCAGCAAATAATCTCTTCTCTTCTTTGCTCCCTTTAGATTTGATTAAAGTCTTGACTGGTGCACCGTAATAGAAGGCGCTGTGGCAGGGCAACCCACTGGTGAATGTGTTTTACAGGGCCCCATCCACAGAGGACATATGAGTTGTTACAACCCCCCACTCTAGCACCTTGACTCAGCTCAAACTGTGACAGCTCATGCTTTTTGCTTGGAGGTCTCCGGTTCTATCTCCTGTGTGTCGAGGCAAGCAGGAAGGGTAGGGAAAAGGGGTCCAGCATACAGCAAAGGGCTGATTGGCCATGTCCTGAAAAAAACATTTCAGAGAGAAAATCCTGTAAATACACTGTATCTTTCTGCAGGCGCTGCAGGCTGGGCTGTAATCAGCTGTTTTGTTTCTGGTAGGCGTCACAGGAGAGGTGGGTTTGCAGGAGAGAGATGAGTGAAGAGAAGATTGGAAGGGAGTGCCAGCTATCGGATGGCGTGGAAGAAAGTGTAGAGAGGTTTCGGGGGGAAGTGAACCTAAAGGGTGTTGAGACTGGCATCACTGGAGGAGGAAGTTGTCACTCAAAGGATACCTCTGCCTGCTGCCCATCCCGCTAAACAGGACACTTGCTGTGTGCATAAACCTGTCTGGCTTCTCAGCTTTGCCCTGCATTCTAAGGCTCCGGTCAGGGGGATCAGAGCTCTGTGACGCAGAGTGGAAACAAATGATTTTTACTGAGCTAGCAGAGGATGAAATGGAAAGGTAATGACAGCCTGCGATAGGGCATGAGAGAGAGGCTGGAACATGACTCTCTAGTTGGCTTCGGTCCCAGTGGGGATACAGCTCCCTCCAAGGGATTTAACTGGAGAGCGTGCAGGTGGCTCGAATGGTCTCTGCCAGGCTTGTGCGCAGAGGTGAGCAGGAAATCACACCTAATCCAGAATGGATCAAGGGTTCATTGGATTTCTGCACAAAGCATCCTCAGCAGGAGAAGCTGAATCTCCAGGCCAATTACCCTGACAGTGAGAACTGTCTGTTTCTGGATTCCCCCTACAGGAATACAGGGAGCATGTCTCTCTGGGTGAGGTCTTCTCAGTCCAGTGGCTACTTTGGAACAGTGCCTGTTACCGAGCTGTTGAATCCAGTAGATTTTTTTTTCAATATCGAATGTGCCCTGTGAGTTCATATTGTATCAGGATCCTTAGTTCATAGCATATCAGAGTCATCTTTCAGCATCATTCGGCCTCTAGTAATCAAATCAGATTTCTTTGTGGCTCTCTGGCAGCCTCCAAGGATCACACAATTAATTAGCTGAGGACCCAAGTCTGTGTATTCCTATTCAGCAAAGCATGTACGCGTGTGCCCGAAGTGGAGCGTGTAGTTAAGTGCACGGGCGGAGTTAAAAATGTGCTAGTACTTTGCTGAACCAAGGCCTACGTGAAGGATTAGACAAAACGTTGCGTCAGCGTGGGTTAGAGAAAGGGATGAGGAGCGTGGCCTGTACACACAGCATTCCCGGCTGTCAGAAACGGAGCTTTCAAACGGCATATCTGCATTCCTACACTGGTTCAAAGCAATGACAAGAGTGGCCACTTGACTTAAGGGGATTATGGGATGTTTCTGGAGGCCGATCAGAGCACAGTAATGCAACACCTCATTCACACTGGCGCCGCGGCGCTCCGGGGGGCCGCAGGAAACATTATTCCACTCACCGAGGTGGAGTACCAGCAGCGCTGTAGCTGCAGAGTCAGAGCGCTCTACGTGTCTTGCCAGTGTGGATGGGGAGTGAGCTAGGGCACCCGGAGCTCCTTTATTGTGCTATAACTCGCAAGTGTAGCCATGCCCTGAGAGCTGCTGTCCCTCATTCACTGCCAGGGATTAAGGGGACATCTGTGCATGGTCACTTCTTGGTCCAGCACTGCCTTTTGGGGCAGATCTTCACAGCCCATGGCAGCCCGGGACAGAGAGCCTCCCAGCCTGGGTCGACAGACTTGGGGTTGGGGGACCGGTGCGGGCCTCATGTTACTGTGCTGAAAATAGCTGTGTAGAGAGTGCTTCGAAGCTGCAGCTTGGGCTCTGAAGCCCACCCTCTCACTTGGCTTCACAGCTCACGGCAGCCCGGGACAGAGAGCCTCCCAGCCTGGGTCGGCAGACTTGGGGTTGGGGGACCAGTGCGAGGGCCTCATGCTACCGTGTTGAAAATAGCTGTGTAGACAGTGCTTTGAAGTTGCAGCTCGGGCTCTGAAGCCCACCCTCTCTTGGCTTCACAGCCCGAGCTGCCCTGTCTACACAGCTATTTTTCACATGGCATGAGCCCTGTAAGCCTGAGTCTGTCGCACCGGGCTCAGAGTGGGGGGCTGTGTAGATGTTCCCTTAGAGGGCCGATCATCTAGGGCTCTGACTGGATGACAAAAAGGTCCTTTTTTTTTTTTTTCAGTTCAGTGTCGCAAATTCAGAGATTTTTGCGGACAGTTAAATTATCGAGGCATTACACTGTGTCTACAGGGGGTGCTGGGGTGGGAGGCGTTTCCCAGTTGCGAAGTCCATTTTTTTAAAGCACCTTTCCTCGGTGGTCTGGAGAAGCACCACTTGTTCTTGTTTTGTCAGAGCCTTAGACATGTGTGCGTTCATCACATGCAGTCAGTGGATCGTCACATCGCTTCGTAAATGTCATGCTTGAGGAAAGGCAAAAGACTATCTAAAAATAACCCGGGGCTTCCCGCCCAGATGGGACGGAAGAGAAAGGCTCCCCGTGCAGCCACCTCCTCCCAGCAACGCCTAGTTCCTCTAATCACAGCTTTTCTCCTCCCACCTTCTTCCCCCTGCCCCACCCTTGGCAGCATCTGCGGCGGGCTCGTTCTGAGTGGAAGTGATCAAGCCGCGTGATGCAGTCTGAGTGTTCCGTGGTACGTTCATCAGAGCCCCAGGGTCTCACAGCCATAGCCAGCTCCCATGGGGTCCCCCTCACCAGAGAGCGGCAGACATCCTAGGCTGGCGCATGACCCAAGCTCTCACAGCCATGTTCAAAGCACCTGGGCTGAGGAAGCTGTCATGAGACTGAGCGCCTGGATGCTATGCACTTAATTCTGATCTCTGGCCTGCCCCCATGGTAATCAATGAGGATTTTGTCTTTGGGTCCCCGCACTTTAGCTCCAGATCCAAGCAGACAGTTGGTCCCTTCATCTGCAATGGGCCAAGTGACTGGTTTTGGATCTAAACAGCCCCTTAAGTGTTGGGAAGGTTTGGAGCTGACCACGGTGGCTCAGACCCGTGCCTACCTTCATGGTTGGACGACGTACACGCATAGGCACTGACTTCCCCTCTGCCCCAGGGTGCTTGACCCGCCCTGGTCCTGTCCCTGTCCCTGCACCACCCTCGTGGGGCCCCAATTACACCCCCTTCACCGAAGTCCCCGCCCCTGCACCGTCTCTTTACCGCCTCCACCCCTAAGCGTGCCATGTCCCCTCTCCTACCCCTCCCTCCCAGAAGGTCCTACGAGCCGCCAAACAGCTGTTAGGCGGCTGGCGGGAAGCACTGGGAGGGAGGGGAGGAGTGGGGATGCGGCACACTCAGGGGAGGAGGAGGCGAGGAGTGGGTGGGGGCAGGGAGAGCTTGGCTGTCAGTGGATGCAGAGCACCCGCTAACTTTTCCCTGTGGGTGCTGCAGCCCCGCAGCACCCACAAAGTCGGCGCCTATGCATGCGCGCACACAAAGCTGATGGTCGCCTGGGATGTGTGTATGGCAGCTTGAGGAGGAAGATTATTGGAGCCTGTTGGTGTGATCCTGCTCTGGGCTGAATGGGACGCAGCTGTGGGGATGGGAAGTCTAATACGTTGCAATAGTGGAGGTGGCCCAGTGCGGGAGACACCAGGAACGCAGCCGCTCCCCACCCCCGGTGTGCTTTTATAGCTGCTATCTGCTGCCGTCCGTTACGACCAAGCCTTCCTGGGAGATGGTATCAGGCAGCGTATCTGCCTGCGCGAGGCTGCAGTGAGAGCTCACCCTCTGCTGAGCCACTTACCAAAGCAGTTTCAGTTCCCGCTGAGAGGAAAGTGAAATACTCTATATGCTGCGTGGTCCTGACTCGATTCAGGCTGTTGCAGCTGGTGCCATGGGGTGAGGGGCGCGATTCTGCCGAGCATGGGGAAGTGCCAGAGTCTCATCACTCTGCAGCTTGAAACGTAACCCCTGAGTTATCACTGGCTCACTGGATCCGTGTCCCATGGATTCAGCTCCAGCCCTGGCCATCTCTCACTAATGCCTCAGAAAAGAAATAGCTGGAAATGGCAACCTGTATTCTGTAGTGGTGAGGCATGTTTGGGAGGGGAAGCTGGCACTAGACAGGCAGCATGGTGTAGTGGGTGGGCCACTGGGACAGGACCCCTGGGTTCTATTCCCAGATCTGCCACTGGCCTGCTGGGTGACCGTAGGCAAGTCATTTTCCTTGTCTGTGCCTCAGTTTCCCCTCTATTCTATTTTAAATTGTACTTTCTTTGGGGCAGGGACTGTCTCTCTCTGTGTCTGTACAGCACCCAACAACCAGAGGGGAAGGATTATCCCACGGTTTGGGTCCTAACCTTGGACCCAGGAGAGCTGGGTTCTATTTCTGGCTCTGCTGCAGCCCTGCTGCGTGGCCTTGGGCCAGTCACGTAGTCGCTCTGTGCCTCAGTTTCCCCATCTGTACAATGGGGATAACAGCCCTGCCTCCCAGCAGTGGTATGAAGGGAAATGCATTAGAATGTGAGGCGCTCAGCTGCTAGGGTGGTGGGGGAGAGGGGGTCAGATAAGCACCTATAGTACGTACACTAGGGTCCTTGGTTCAGTTGGCACCTCTGGGTACTACTGCAGTACAAATCGTCATCATAATAACTGCAGTGCTGCTACCAGGCTCTGCCAACCATGCAGATAAACAGAGAACTTTGGTCTCTTTAGTGCTACTCTGCGTCCCACTCCCTGCTGTGGTCAGTAGATTCCTATAATCAAAACTATTTAATTGCTTTCTTTCTTCTAGCGTGTCAGTTCTTAGCTTTCCCTGGGTAACACCAGTCCTGCCATATCTCACTGGATTTGACAGTCCTCTGTCCCTTCACCTGCTTTGATCTCTGCACGTCCCACTGTGTTACCCCTATCCAGCCACTCAGGGCTGGCTTTAGGAAGTGTGGTCTGGGTCTTTGGCGGCACGTTGGCGGTGGGTCCTTCACTGGCTCTCGGTCTTCCGTAACACTGAAGGACTCGCCGCCGAAGACCTGGAGCAAGTAAAGGACCTGCCACCGAAGACCTGGACTGCTGTTGGGTGAATAAAAATTAAAAAGTTAGGCGCTCTTCTTTAGGGCGCGGGGTCCTCTTCGGCCTGGGGTCTGATTCGGGGGAATTGGCCTAAAGCCGGCCCTACAGCCACTGTACTTTCCCCATCCAGCCACTGTGCTTTAAACCACCTCAAAGTACCAGTGCTGCAAGTGCTGACAGATCGTGATGTGGTGAGACAGTGGCAAGAGACAGCAGCAATACGATTTCCTGACCTATTTTATAAAGGTTTACGCCCAGTGTAGAAAGTGTGTCAAGCGCAGTGGGCCCTGCAAACCCCGCTGGGTGGGATGGACATTTCTGAGTACAAAATAAGAAGACTGAAAAGAGATTTCGAAGGTCAGATTGTGTGTCTGATACGTTCTCCATCTCCTGAGGACGCACAGAAAACTGTGTTTTCTGTTTGTGCGCTTACCAGTGGTTCTGATGATGTCTCAGCTACGTGATGGCATCCGATGTGTGTGTTGTCTTAGTAAGTTGTTTTTTTCCTGAAGGTAATGAATAAAACCTATTTTCACAAGACACCCCTCGTATTAAACTCATGGACAAGTTCTCCCTCTGCCTTTAGTGCTACAGGCTTTGTAATTGCCTATTAGGGAAACTCAAGACACCGCACTAGAACATCTGGTTTGCTAAAGAAACACGAGCTACCTTTGTAATACTCAGGATTAGGGTGACCAGATGTCCTGATTTATAGGGACAGTCCTGATTTTTGGGTCTTTTTCTTATATAGGCTCCTATTATCCCCCACCCTTGTCCTGATTTTTCATGCTTGCTGTCTGGTCACCCTACTCAGGATTTTCTTTTACCACATGCATTTTTTAGCTTAAAGTAAACCAGTGAGTGGCATAAGCAGAGAAAAGGAGATGAATTGCCTAACAGATTTCAGTCTTTGGCTTTTGAAGAGTTAATAGCAGCACATTTAGGCACCTAAACGAGGCTCCAAAAACTACCTTTAGGCACCTAAATGGTAGCCTGATTTTCGTAAGTGCTGAGCAGCCGGCAGTTCCCATTCATAGATGTTAGATACTCGGCGCTTCTGAAAACCAGTCTATTAAGTGCTCAGTGTGGATTTAGGAGCCTGACTTTATGCAACTCTTTTTAAAACCTTGGCCTGTGTTTCTAATGGCCTTTGTCCTTCTCTGGCCCACCTAATCACAGAGTCCTAGCACCTGAGAGCCTCACAAACATTAAAGAATGAATTTATACAGCACGGCAGGGAGGTGCCTCCATTTTTCAGCTGGGGAAACTGAGGCACGGAGCTGTACATGACTTGCCCAAGAGCACATGGGAGCCAGGAATTGAAACGAGATCTCCTCAAATGTTGTATTTTCAACTCATCTAAAAATAAATTAAAAGGCCATGATTTCTATTTATGATTTAACTTCCTTCTTAGTGTATTAAGTGTATTCACTCAATGTGCAGCCGTAGTCAAAAACACAAACAGGGTGTTGGGAATCATTAAGAAAGGCATAGATAATAAGACAGAAAATATCATGTTGCCTCTATATAAATCCATGGTATGTCCACATCTTAAATACTGCGTGCAGATGTGGCCGCCCCATCTCAAAGAAGATATATTGGAATTGGAAAAGGATCAGAAAAGGGCACAAAAATGATGAACAGCTTCCGCATGAAGAGAGATTAATAAGACTGGGACTTTTCAGCTTGGAAAAGAGGAGACTAAGGTGGGATATGATAGAGGTCTATAAAATCGTGACTAATGAGGAGAAAGTAAATAGGGACGTGTTGTTTACCCCTCATAACACAAGAACTAGGGGTCACCAAATGAAATTAATAGGCAGCAGGTTTAAAACAAAAAAAGGAAGTATTTCTTCAGACAATGCACAGTCATCCTGTGGAACTTCTGTCAGAGGATGACATGAAGACCAAACCTATAACAGGGTTCAAACAGAACTAGATAAGTTCATGGAGGATAGGACCATCAATGGCTATTAGCCAGTATGGGTAGGGATGGTGTCCCTAGCCTCTGTTTGCCAGAAGCTGGGAATGGGCAACAGGGGATGGATCACTTGCTGATTCCTTGTTCTCTTCAGTCCCTCTGGGGCACCTGGCATTGACCATGGTCCGAAGACAGGATACTGGGCTAGACGGACCTTTGGTCAGACCCAGTGTGTGTTCTTTTGTTCTTAAGTGCCAGTGAAAGGTGTCGGATTGACAGTTCTTGAGAGGAAGGTCATCAATAGCAATGGTAGAAGAGAGGATGACTGGGGAAACCAGAGGTGGGGATGACTTAGTGGAGTCATCTTTCTGCGCAGGAGGAGGGATTTTGAATCTATGTCCCCATTTGTAGGTACGCTGCTACCCCGATATAGCGCGACCTGATATAACGCGGGATCGCATACAAGGTGGTAAGGCTCTGACACGCTGCTCTGAGCAGCGTGTTAAGGGTGCTGTGCCAGGCTGGGGCTGAGGGGTTGGATAAGGGACAGAGGGTCTTGGGGGTGGTCAGGGTCTCCCCCTCCAGGGTCTAGGGTGCAGTTGCTGTGGGGGGGCACTTTTGGGGACTCCACAGTCCCAGAGTGGCCCGTGGGATTAGCAGGGGGCCGGGAGCAGCCTGCTCTGCTTCCCTCGCCCTGGCCCCAGCAGTGTCGCTCAGGGGAGGGGGCTTGGGTGAGTATGGGGGGCGTCCTTTCCCCAACCTCCCTGCACTCACCGGTGGCAGGAAGCGGAGCGCTGGGGCTGGGAGGTGGCAGAGTGGAGCGGGCTGGGGCCAGGCTGCTCAGCTTCCCGCCGCTGCCAGTGAGTGCCTGGGGGTATGTGGATAGGGGTCAGAGCAGTCAGGGGACAGGGAGTAGGAGGGTTGGGTGGGGTTCTGGGGGTGATTAGGGATGGGAGTCTCTGGAGGGGGGGGGGTCAGGGAACAAGGAGCCGGTGGGGCCAAAGCAAATTTGATATAACGCGGTCTCACCTATAACGTGGTGAGATTTTTTGTCTCCCGAGGACCGCGTTATATCAGGATAGAGGTGTATGTAAAGTCCATTTCCATATTCCTAACCCCTTCAGTGTTGTTCACGTCCCTGGATGGGTTTCCATGTTGTGTGGACACTTGTTGCTGTTAGTAAGTGCTTTGCGGTGCTTAGATCCCGCTGTGAGTGGTGCTGTTTCAAGCCTCAGAGAGACTCTAAAGGAAAGATATAACTGAGACCTTGACCACGACTGGTCATTAATAAGTGTATTGTATTTTTCACAAGAGCAAACATCTTAGCTGCAGTGTTCAGTCTAGGGGGATAGATTTTTAAGGCCAGAATAGATTGCAATGATCACCTAGTCTGACCTCCTGCAGGGCAAACGGTAGAGAATTTCATTGAGCGATTCCTTTGTCAAGCCCAATAATTTGTGATTGTACTAGACCATATCTTCTAGAAAGAGCCTGATTTTAAGCTTGAGGTGGACTTTAAGATGTCAAGTGATTGAGAATCCGCCACACCCTTTAGGAAGCTGGGCCAGTAGTTAATTGCCTTCGCTGTTAAAAAAACTGTCTTATTTCTAGTTTGAACTTTGCTGACTTCAGTGTCCAGCCGTTGGATCTTGCTTTGCCTTTGTACGCTAGATAAAAGAGCCACCTAGCATCAGCTGTCATGTCCCTGAGTAGATGAAATAGACCATGATCGAGTCCAATTCAAATGGGATAATTGCCTTTTGCCTCCTTGAATTTCCCCCTTATTTTTCTCCACCTCCTCTTTTAAACTGTTGGGTGGGTTAGCTGTGTGTGGTTAAACAAGTGCTAGTTCCACCCCAGTGATGACTGCACTTCAGCGGGGCGAGGGTGGAGGAAGGGGAAAGTATTCTCATATATATAAGTTATAAGGATTTCTGTGGCACTGGTCACCATAACTTAAGTTTATAAAATGCTTTGTGCCCTAGTTACCTTCTTGACCGAGGTGTTTATAAACACCTAAGGGAGAGAGAGAAACTGTCAACAAAGTTTTGAAGCATCGAGTCGGTGAAAGGAGAACCAAGATGCTTAATGGGAAGGAAATGATCAGACAGGCAATGTAGGTTGGAGCAAATAATTACCATCTGATAACTCACCAGAGGAAAGAGGAATTTGGGAGATGAAGACACCAGAGTTACAGAAAGGGAAGGTTTCAGAGGAGTAGCCATATTAGTCTGTATCAGCAAAAACAAGGAATCCTTGTGGCACCTTAGAGATTTATTTGGAAATGTATTTGGGCATAAGCTTTCATGAGCTAAAACCCACTTCATCAGATGCACGGAGTGGAAAATATAGTAAGCAGTAAGGGAAGAAGAAGACATGAGCCATCGGTGAGAGAAGGGCCCTGCAGAAGGACTGGATCAGGAGGGCAGTATATGGTGACCTAGCAGGAACTTGCCGATGTGCTGAGCCCAAGGTTCCCAAATGTAGGGGCTGGGCATGGGAGGCCTGGAAGCTCTGCCAGTGAGAGTCTGTGGCCTCTAGCTGCGGGGTAGAGAGGAGCTGCTCTTCAAGGAGGAGTGGGGCTGGCCTGAAAACAAGAGCTGAGTTTCATGAAAAATTTGGCATTTTGACATTTGTTTCCATTCTGATGTTAAAGCCCCTTGAAAATCTTCTGGAGAGAGGGAGCGAGACCCCATCCCCAGCCCAGAATAGTTCATAGTTCAGGGGGCAGGGCCCTCACTGAGGATGTGGGAAACCCAGGTTCAAGCCTCTCCTCTGCCTGATTTGGCAGACTCACTGGTCTGCCCCCCTCCGGTGGGGTGGGGCGTGCGCTCCCTCTTGCTTTCACCAGTATTCAGACGAGGGCAAGCGTGTCCTGGCCCTGCGGGAGGAGGGAAAGCACGAGAGTTGCTGCTTAGAGGAGAGGGAATATGCTGAAACAGCCTGGCAGCAGCTCCTCCAAGAAACCAAAAACCAAATCACTTTGCCCTTCTAGAGCCCCTTCCGTCTGCAGGTCTCCAAGCACTTTGCAGACATGAACTAATTAAAGGCTCCCAGTACCCAATGAGTTGTCAGGATTATTACACTAATTATGCAATGGGGAAACTGAGGCACAAGGCAGGGCAACAACTTGCCCAGGGTCACATGTCTGGTTGGTGGCAGAGCTGGGAATTCAACCCAGGTCTTCTGAGTCCCAGCCCTGTGCAACATGCTCCAACCCCCTCCCTCTCCAGGAAAGAGGAAGAGAAAACCATCAAAGTTGGCCTGAAAACTCCAGCTGCTGCATGCTAGGGCTTTCCGCCATAGCAGACGTGCCTGTGGCAGGCTGGGTGATCAAGAGGAGATGGAGGGAGAATGTACTAATTGAGACTTGCTTCTCTGGTGGGGGTTGAACAGAGCGTTTGCATAGCCCGCTCTCTTCAATCAAGCCAAAAGTACCACTCAGAAGTCCAGATTTCCTCCTGGCCAGGCTACGGCACCGCTCAGTGTCTCTTTCTGAGGTTTGGTCTCCTGCCTTTGTCTGATGGTAACAGATGCGACCGGAGCACTCTCTTCTCTCTGAACTGGGCCACAGACCAGGCCCCTTCAAACCACCCAGTGAAGACGGAGAGCAGTGTTGCATCTCCAGCCTTCGTTTCACCACTGTCAACAGAGCGTTTTCACCCTTCAGCAAGGCTCTTGCATGAGATCAACGCTGTCCCGTCACCATGCATTGAGCCTCACAGATTCGGCTGAGCTCGTCAAGGACCGACCTTGTTTCTCTGATTCTCACCTTTGAAATGGCCATTTCTGGGATCTCGCTCCACACGATTCCCGCCAGCTCTGCCTTTTCCTTGGAGAGCCCATCGCACCAATGGATGCCATGGTGGGTGCTGGATTCTGGTCTCAGCCAGTCCGAGGCGGGCAATATATTGAATGGGGTCAGTCCATGGGTGGGCAGAGAAAGGAAACACGGACTGTGGATGAGCAGGGAAAAGGAAGCGGAGAGAAGCCAGGAAGCTTGCCCAGAGCGAGGGGAGTCAGGGGTCTACTGGAAGATGACAAGGAGGGAAAGGCCAGGTGTCACAGAAGGCAGCTCAGCATACTGCTGGCGGGATGAGAACTGGATAAATTCATGGTAGTTAGGTCCATAAATGGCTATTAGCTAGGATGGATAAGGAATGGTGTCCCTGGCCTCTGTTTGTCGGAGGATGGAGATGGATGGCAGGAGGGAGATGACTTGATCATTGCCTGTTAGGTTCACTCCCTCTGGGGCACCTGGTACTGGCCACTGTCGGTAGACAGGACACTGGGCTAGATGGACCTTTGGTCTGACCCGGTACGGCCGTTCTTATGTTCTTGTGTTGCTTCCCTGGGCCTCTGTGCACAGATACCCAGAGGGGCTCAGCCATGTGCAGAGAGGAGGGAGCCGGCCGATCTGTGCAGCGGTGGCCCAGGCAGAAAGGGAAGGTTCCTGGACTTGTTTACAAGAAGTTCTCAGCTGGCCCTCCACTGCAACCGCATCCTCTTTGCTCCCGGGCTGACGGGACGGCATCGTTATGGAAATGGAAGTAAAACCTGAGAAGGCGAAGCGTGGACTAGCGCTCGGTGGGAACTGGGTTGTTCTGATCCCTGGACTTCCCTCTCTGGCAGCATCAATTTCCCTGAGATGCCCCCCGACCTGGCACCATCGCTCTTGGTTTCCTCGCTGGACTCTGGGGCTGGCAGCCCATACGGGGGCTCAGACAGGCAGCAGTGGTGGCTCTGAGGCCGAAACTGCTCAGGTAAAGAACTGGCCTTGTTCAATCATCCCAGCTAGAGAATCTGGGCCACGTCCTCCTCCCGGTGACTGAGAGATTGAAGAGACTGAGATTGTTACTGGGAAAGGAGACAGATCAAGGGGGGGTGATGGAAGGATGTAAAACCCTGGCTGGTCGAGCGAAGGTGGATCAGGAGCGTCTGGTCTCCACGCGGAGCACACGAACACGGGAACTGTAACTAAGCAGGGCTTCTCCCCAGCCTGCGAAGGGCTCATTGCCAGGCCCACAGTCTCCTTAAGTTTATTGTCCAAACTTAACCAACCAACCAAAAGCTGTTCCTCAGCTCACCCTTCCTCTCACTGCCTTCCTGCCCGGTGGTCTCTGTCAGTCCTGCTGCTCCTGCTTTCTAGCTCTCTAGGGCAGAGGTTCTCAACTGTTTTCCTTCTGAGCTCCCTGCTCCCCTCCAACATGCCATATAAACTCCATGGGCCACCCTGCCACCACAGCTTTTTTCAGTAGATTAAGAACCAGGGCCGGTGCTAGGGGGTAGCTGTCACAGAGTCCCCGGGCGATGCTCTGGAACTGCTGCCCACCAAGCCAGGCAGGACTCTGGGGAGCCTCCTCTCCTTTGGAGCAGACTTGTTCAGGGCAAGAAGCTCACACGGCTTCACCTCCTGGGTCTCTCCTTGGAGCGTTCGCATCCTCTGCCCTCCGTGCGCTTCCCGCAGTGAGTCCACCCAGCGGGGTCCTGGGAAAGCCACAGGGTTCTGCAGCCCCACTTGGCAGTCAGACGTGACTCTCAGCCAGCCAGTAAAACAGAGGTTTATTTGATGACAGGAACAGGGTCTAAAACAGAGCTTGTAGGTACAGAGAACCGGACCCCTTGGCCGGGTCCATTCTGGGGGGCAGTGAACCAGACCCCCACGTCTGCACTTCACTCCTCGACCCCAGCCAGCTCCAGACTAACAAGCCCCCCCCCCAGCCCCTCCTCTCTGCTCAGTTCCTTTCCCGGGCCAGGAGGTCACCTGATCTCTTTGTCTCTAACACCTTCAGTTGGTACCTTTGCAGGGGAGGGGCCCAGGCCATCAGTTACTAGGAGACAGAGTGCCAGGCATTTAGGTGCACTGGCCCCTTGCTCTGCAGCAATCACACACCACCACCTAGATACTTAAGAACTGCATAGGGGACACTGAGGCACCAACACAATATTCAGAGCAAACATTAAGAACATTCCCAGTTCGTCACAGTAGCAAGCAGAGCAATTGCCCAGGGCCCCACGCCGCAGGGCTCCCCACAAAGCTAAGTTGCTCAGGCTTCGGCTTCAGCTCCGAGCAGCAGGGCTCGGGATTTGCCTTTCTGCCCTGAACCCCAGTGAGTCTAACGCTGGCCCTGCTCTCTGGGTTATTTTGGCAGACCCCCTGAAACCTGCTTGCAGCCCCCTAGAGGGCCCCAGACACCTGGTTGAGAACTGCTGTTCTAGGGCTCCTCTGTAGCCCCCAGGTGCTTCCCCATAGTCTATGGCCGCCTGGTTTCAGCTCTGAGAGCCTGCAGGCATCTCCCTCTGCTGCTTTTCACTTTCCACCCTCTGCGGCCTTCTCTGGCCTCGGCTCTCTCTGGCTCAGGAAGGGCAGCTTGCTAGCCCCTCTACTGACTTTCCTGCTAATTCCTCTCTCTTTCCAGGAAGGGCCTGCAGAGAGCTGTCTGCAGCTCTCCCTGGAGGCCACCTCCAATCTCCTGACTTCACCTGACTCATCCTCAACAGGGCTTTTCCACTGGGTCTGTTATAGCCTCCAGTGCTGCCAACTTGGGAGCGCCTGCTCTGGCACAGGGGCGCTGGATCTACTTCATTTACTGGGGCCAGCCACGCTGTTACAGGTGTGTTCAATAAAATTTTAAAAGGTGGCATATTCAAAACCTGATCAAACAAAATGCTTTTTTTTTCACGAGACATACAATCAGACCGTGGAACTCACTGCCACTGGATGTCTTTGAGGTCGAGAACTCAGCAAGGTTCAAAGACTAATGGGACATTGACATGGATATAAAGAATATCCAGGGTTATCGTAATTAGTGACAATAAAGCTGTTGGCAGAGAGATGAACCTTATGCTTCAGGGTTTAAATCAGTCTCTAATTAGTTGTCCTCCTGATCTCTAATAATGAGGTGGGAAGGGGGAGCAGATTATCCCACAACTGCTGCGGTGCGGTTTTTAACTCTTCCTTTGAAGTACCTGGTATTGGCCACTGTCAGAGGCAGGACTCTGGGCTAGTTGGGCCACGGATCTAATGCAGTCTGGCAATTGCTACCTCCCTGTGTAGCAGTCTCCGTTATGGATGCCCCTACACCTGCCCCTGATGAGATTCCCTTTGAGTCTAACACCAGCTTGGATAACATTGTCCTCTTCCCCCAGATAATGCCCTGTCTCTGGCTGCCGCACACAAATTCACGTTACTATCTCTTTAAGTGGTCTAGGCACTGCACTGCTGCCTCTGTGTTCCTGAGTTCTTTTCAGACTCTCTCTCTTCTACTGTCTGGATGCAGGGGCCCCTGGTGCTTCTGCTGCAGCCTGCTTCTCTGCTGGGCTGTCTGCTCCCAGCCCTCTGATTGCTCTGAGAATGGGATCCCAAAAAGCTAACTGCTTTGCTGGCCTGAGAGGGCCCCTTTGAAAGGATTTTCACCCCTGTCTTCCTCTTGGCCAGCAGAGAGGTGGACAGAGAGTAGTCCCATTAAGTGGGGTACAGTCCGGGCTCAGCAGATTCCACATACTGTCTCTTCCTCTGATGGGGTGGCGTTCTCCCACCTGTGCAGGTTGAAGGTCCGGAAATCTGGAGATGTGATACAAATTACTTATAATCTCCTGACTGCACATTCACTAAATATGTGGTGCCTCATTAAATTAATTTGGAGTCAGCTGCTTTTGATCTGACATAGGGAGCTTTTATTATAAATCTAAATTATCAGCATTTAAATATCAATTGGTTTGCACTTGGTTCACGGAGATCTGCCCACAGCACAGAGCACTGCTAGTGAATTTCTCCGTTGTCGCTGTGTTCAGACATATTTGTACTATGGTGGTAACAATCTAGGACAAGACAAATGTTCTGTCTGTCCTGTAATGTATCCAGTGTTCTCTGCTTGTGTGTAAAATCTTGCTTGTTTCTAAAAGAAGCATAATTGTGTGGGCAAAAAGCTAACAGCTGATGTCAGTTTCCAATCCCAACACAAAGGTAATGCAGAATTTCAAATCTGTTTGGGAGTGGCAATTAAAGTTCATTGCAAAAGGCCAAGGTGTTTCTTGAATTATTTCCCCCTTGGAGGACACCAGAAATCCTGAGGAACGGACTCATCCCAGCCAGTAGTTACAAGCAGTATTCAGAAGCACTGCTAAGAGCCAGGGGACATTCGCTGACATTAAAAAGTGACAAAGACAAAAGGAAGTGCCTTTTCACACATCTGTGTCCGCTGTAGAAAGCCACTGAGGCTGAGTATGTAGTGAGATTCAGAAAGGGGTTGGACATTTAAGAGCTTTATATCAAGAATATCCAGTTATCATAATTAACGACAGCCAAATATTTTGGCAGGGTTATTAAACTCCATGCTTCAGGATCTAAGCCAATCTCTAACCATTAGAGACCAAGGTGCGACCTACTTGGGATGCGCATTATCCCAATCTTCTATTGCAGGGTTCTTATTCCTTTCTCTGAAGTGTCTAAGGTCACAGACAACATACTGGACCAGCACCAGATCTACATTACAAAGTTTTGTTGGCCCACCATGTTGGTTAGGGGTATGCAAAAAGACACACGTCCAGTGATAGGAATGTACCCACACCGATCTCAGTTTCTCCCAATCCTTTTTTGGTTGGTTGGTTAAGACGTGAAGCATGTTTGTGAAGAAATGACAAACAGACCCATCATGGCTAACGAGGAAGGAGAGTCCCTGGGTCAGACAGAGTCACTGCCTCTGTGGTCACGTGGAGCAGGAATGACCCTTGTGACTCAGGAGAGGGTTGTGGCTGCCGCTAAGCGTGTCAACAGCAGTATGTGCTCTGGTGATGTTTCATGGCTGGTTGTTAGCCCAGATGCCCCAGGTAGCGTGTGGGAGTGGCTGTGATCTCTGCTCTGGGTTCTCACACTCGTGGGGCTGCGATAGTGGAGGTGGCTGGGTTCCCTCCCTCCCCCTCCTTTAAGATCATCTTAATTATTTTAAACTAGTGGTTGAAGGCGCTGGCAGCAGTCAGCCTGCGTTTAAATGGAAGTCATTGCAACATACTCTTGTAAGAGTACAATTGTTAATGTCCTGTATGTGTTGTTTTTTTTTTTTCTGTAAGTTCCCGGTTGCTGTAGCAGCATTTGAGGAAGTCCCTCAGCAAGCAGAACACCCGTAGCTAACCGTGACAGTGGAGGAAGCTAGAGAAGGAGGAATGGAGTGCCAGGCTTCAGAATTCAGATATCACAGCTAAAAAAAAAAGGTACTGCATTATTTACTTGTGGGGTTTTTTTGCTTGGATAAAAAGCCTGTTGGGGTGAAGAAGGGAAAGAATTGAGTGTCGGAGCAGTTTCTTCATCTTGATTGCCTGGCAGAGTGTAGGGGCTGGAGTGTAGGGGCTGCCTTATTTGTGAGACGGAAACTTGATAAGACAGGCCTTTGATAGGGAATCTTAATAAAACAGCATGCACGGATGGATGATAACACTTTTATTTGCCACTTAGCCTCTGTTCTATTAACTGATCCCATAGCTTCCTGTAGATTTAGCTAATTCGGCCACCGAGAGAAATAGCAGCAGAGAGGCAGAGGAATCATGAGGCGGGTAGGAAATGTTTGTTACTGAGTAGGAGTCAATACACAATAGAGAGACGGAGAACACGCCTGTAAAGGGAAGCCACATGGGGCAATGGCTAGAGTGTGGGGCTGGAAGATAGGTCACCGGTGTTCTCTTTTAGAGTGATCTTGGTGAAATAGATCCCCTTTTCTGTGCCTCAGTCTTCCCATCAGTAAAATGGAGATAATGCTGGTGTACCCCACAGGGGTGCTGTGAGGCTAAAGAGTGGGGATCATGCCACTCCCCTACCATCACAAAACGCTTTAAGATCTATGGATGGAATGTGCGGAGCAGAATTCACCCTGTTTCAGGTGACTCTGGTTGTTTTCTGCTTGGCCTTTCTTTGCCCGATTCAGAGCTGGAAGTTGCAAGTGGGCTGTCATGCTGTGTTCTCTTTTCATTTTGGTGGCTTATCCAGGAGCTGTCTTAAAGCACTTTTCAGTTCCTGTTTCTTTTATCTCGTGTTTGTGGTGGGGAGTTGCTGCATCGCTTGATCAAGTTCATACTTTTCCCTGAGGTGGGCTGCCAGGCCTGTGCTCAGACCCATAGGCTTGCATGTAATAGACGCTCCTCCTCATTTAATCTGTGGCTGGATAATTCCAGGTGGTTCAGAGGGGTCCATGGTGACTTGAGCTAGATTGGCCGTGAAATCAGTGGCACTAGAGTTGAAATCTCTGTGTCAGGTTGCATAGCCATCTTCCATCTCAGCCTCCCGTTCATATCTGTCTGTCCCCTTTCTTTGCAATGCCATCTGAACACCAAACCAGCTCTGCAAATGCACCTCAGTTGTGACCTTCCATACCCCTGCTACTCCAGTCCTTCTCTGCTCCTGCTTTGCCAATGCACAGCTCTCCTGCCCTGCCATAGTCCTAGTTCCCCCGTATGTAGCTCTGCAGAGGCATCTCAACCTGCTTCTACCCACAGTACATATGCCGGTCCCCCTGACAATAAGACTTCAAGGCCTCTCCCATCACCATGCATTCAGCTATTTGTCATTGTAACGTGCCAGTCCCCTGACGTACTGCCTTGTACTCCAGGGCAGAACTACCCTTTGCATTGTTGGTAGTTCCCATATCACTCTGATTTGCATGAGCAAACTTCGGCCATGTGGATGCTAATCAGATGCAGCGGGGCAAGGTGAAAGGAGCTGTTCAAGTGCCCGTGTGTTCCTCACAGTATCCTCGAATTCGGCTGTCAGCTCCTGGCACCTTCCTACCTTGCAGTGCTTGTTGATTAAATAATTAGAGACGCAGGCCTGGCTCAGTAGCGATGTGTCAGGAGGGTTGTGTAAGTTATGCAGTGGTATGTGAGTATCAGTCGTTGGGTACTTGTACACTGCAGCACGTTGGGTAGACAGACATGCGCTAGCTCAGCTTGGGCTTATGTGCTAAAAATAGCAGCGTAGCTGGGAGTAGCTGTGGCTGGCAGCTCAGGCTCACCGCCCAGGTACAAACCCGCCGGGAGCCTGTGGATATGTATTCCGGTGGCTAGCCTCAGTCACCACCCATGCTATCCCTGCCTACCCTGCTCCTTTTAATGTGCTAGCTCCCAGTTGCAGTGTAAATGGACCCTTCGTGGTCCTAGGTAGGTCCCATTCAGTATAGAGGAGGTTAAGCCTGTGCTACACCTGTGATGACGGGGTTGAATAAAGGTGTCTGTTGAGCTAATTTGAACTCAGTCTAGAGTTTCTGAAACTTGCCTCTGAATTTGCCCCAGAGCGTGGGGTTAAAAGCTGTGACCCTTGCAGTGCAATCTGTCATGCAGCATAGCTTGAATCCTACTCTCTTCAAAGTGGGAAAATATGCAGCAGCAGCAGTGAAACCTGCCTTCAGGAACCTCTCCAGAGTGTGCCGCTGGTCTCCTTATAGAGGTGGAGCAGAACTGTGATCCACGGGCCAGATGCAAAGGGGAGTGTGAGCTGGTGAAAACTGTGCTAAGGGGTATGTTACACCAACTTAGAGAGGGCTCGATTCCTCACTCCCTGGTGTGGGGAATCCAGCCTGCTGTCCACAAGCTCTTTCAGCTCTGCAGGGCTAGTGAATGCTAGGGGCAGTGGGGTTTCACAGGTGTCACTGAGGGGGGCAGCTACGATGCCGTGCTGTGCCTCCAGGGCTAAAGTGGCTGTAAACCAGCTTTGTACAGTCCCTGGCATAAATTAGAGCAGACCCAGGGGTGCGCTAATCTATAGCCATCTCAGATAGGGCTGCCTGTAGGCTGCTCCGCGGTCAAGAGCAACCCGGAATCTCTGTAGGGGTGTATGCTATGGAGCTTCTCTGACATTTCCCCTCCCACCCCGATAGGCCCTGTGTGAAGGGGACATGGCAGGGCCTTTGATGGCAGCCGCACACTGTAGCTGTGCCGGGGAAATTCCCCTCTGAACTTTTGGGCCCAGTTCTGGCCCCTCTTCTCTGTCAGAGAGGTATACAGGGCACGGGGCCTGGGAGAGACTCTATCCCAGAATTCTTGTTGGTGATGGTGATGTGTGAACCACAAGGAACTCAGCTTGGCTTTCGGATCTCGGTTGTAATTTGCATAGCTGGCAGTCAGAAAAAACCCCTTCTTGATGCACGTAAACTGATCAAATCTAATCTGGACTAGTGGAGAGGCGGCAGCCGTGGGACCCCAGGAAGGGCTTGTTTGCACAAACATCTAGTTTGCAGCGAGCGGTTAGTGCACTTTCAGCGAGTCCTCTCGGAAACAGGGCTAATCAGAGCACGCTAATGAACTGCTAATGTGCACCAGCAAAAGCCACATGAACAGTTAGTCCATGGCAGGCTAGTGCAGGGTAGATTCACACCCCAACTAACGGTTCGTGCAGACACACTCAAAGCCATTGTGTCACAGCAAACAAAGTCACGCAGTTGTGGATAAACAAATGATCCGAATAATAGACAGTCCTGAGCCTGCCTCATTCAGGGATCAGGAACTAAACGGTTAATAAACCTCCAAGCCCCCTTCAAGGTGGATGATCTGTATCCCGATGAGGAAACTGAGGCACTGAGAAGCCACGTGAGTCCGTCCAAGGTCCTAGCGTGAGCTAGGGGCAGAAGTGGGGCCAGGGCCAGGCCTATGGTTCTACTCTGACCACGCTGGGCCTGCAGTGCCTTTTGCTTAGGGAAACGTGAGGCATTATTTCTCAGTGACCTAGATCACTCATTTAGCTGGTGCATTGTCTCCTGATCAAAAGGGAGGGTGTCTGTGTGACAGTAATTTTGACTGGTCCCTGTGGGTCACTTTCATGCCTCTCCTGCTGCTGCAGACTCCTTTTCCTGTCTTTCTTAGAGGCTGTGAGATTTTCATGATAGTCTCTTGCCAAACACTTCAGTCTGGGTTGCCTAATCTGGGGAGGAATGCATTTTGTAAGCCGTGGTGGGATTTGTGGCAGCACAATGATCTCCCTATACGTGCCAAGCCCCACTCCTGTGTACTGGGTGAGATACACTATGACATACTCTACTGTGTAATAGCCTTACAGGGCTTAAAGGACAAAAACTCTTTGCCTGCCTAGTGGTTTACAGACACTAAAGAGTTAATCCTCAGAGGGTCCCCCTTCTGAGCTGTGTAGTCCTGATTTTATAGGTGGGGAAACTGAGGCACGGAGCGGTTCACATTAACCTTTTTAAACCTTGGGGCAGGGCCTGCCCAGTATGTGGGTAACTATTTTCCCGCCCCTGGGAGGTGGCTGCTGAACATAAGAACATAAGAACTGCCGTACCGGGTCAGACCAAAGGTCCATCTAGCCCAGTATCTGTCTACCGACAGTGGCCAATGCCAGGTGCCCCAGAAGGAGTGAAGCTAACAGGCAATGATCAAGTGATCTCTCTCTTGTCATCCATCTCCATCCTCTGATGAACAGAGGCTAGGGACACCATTCTTTACCCTTCCAGGCTAATAGCCATGAATGGACTTAGCCACCATGAATGTATCCAGTTCTCTTTTAAACATTGTTATAGTCCCAGCCTTCACAACCTCCTCAGGTAAGGAGTTCCACAAGTTGACTGTGTGCTGCGTGAAGGAGAACTTCCTTTTATTTGTTTTAAACCTGCTACCTATTAATTTCATTTGGTGACCCCTAGTTCTTGTATTATGGGACTAAGTAAATAACTTTTCCTTATCCACTTTCTCCACATCACTCATGATTTTATATACCTCTATCAGATCCCCCCTTATATACCTCTATCATATCCCCCCTTAGTCTCCTCTTTTCCAAGCTGAAGAGGCCTAGCCTCTTTAATCTTTCCTCATATGGGACCCTCTCCAAACCCCCTAATCATTTTAGTTGCCCTTTTCTGAGCCCAACGGTTTGGTTTGATTTTTCAATGGGTGCATTTTTTTTTGTGATTTAATTTTTTATTAATTTTCATCAAGAAACAAACATTAGAATATACAAAAAGTTAAATGACCTACAGCTTGTATATGGGACCAAAGACCACATGTCACAGGATAGCCAATACAATTATGCAATTATGCAATTTGATGTCTTGTAAAAGCTGCATGCCCAGACAATGCAAAATCAGACTGTTGCACAGACTTAACAACTTAGGGTGGGGATAACAATACAAAAATAAAGACATACACATAGAGGCAAAAAGGGAAGGAGAGGACTGGTGGAGAGGGCCAGGAAGAGGATGTGAAATCACAGAGAGGTCAGGTGGAATGGGAGTCTGGCATAATTTGACTCGTCTCAGCTTTCTTTCGCCAAATGTATCAAGAAACAGAGTCCACATTTTTTCAGATTCATATCCTTGCTCTCTACCTCAGTGAGCTATTCCTTCCTGTGCTGCTAACTCAAACCAGTCTGACTACCTCTGCTCAGGTCTGGGCATTAGCCTACTCCTCCCTTTTTGTCAAATTGTGCGCTTGGTAATCAGCGCAGCCCTCAGGCACCAAAGTCTTTGCACTGGAGTAAAACTCAGCATAGTAGGTACATAAGTTAGGATATAATTTCCTACTGAGCGTTACTTGCTGAAGACAAGCACTATTTTCACTTGTGTCAGCCTACCACATTCCACGGTTGCTGGCCTGTTGGACAGTCGCATAGCACGTGCGTCAGGGTTCCTTCTTCTGTATTACAGCACCAGCAAACACCAGAGGACAAGGCCTCCATCTTGCACAGCACTGTTGCAGGCATAGCCGAGATTGTGCATTGCCATTGCCGTTAAGGACTGAGATGACTCACTTTCCCATAGAACTCCAGAGTAATAGAAACAATGAGGAGTCCTTGTGGCACCTTAGAGACTAACAAATTTATTTGGGCATAAGCTTTCATGGGCTAGAACCCACTTCATCCGATGCATGGAGTGGAAAATACAGGAGCAGGTATAAATACATGAAAAGATGTGAGTTGCCTTACCAAGTGTGAGGTCATGGCTACCAGACTAATAGAGTCCCTCTTTGCTAGTAGAGTGTCCTAGAGCAGCTGGACCAAACTGATATGTTAGCAAGTATTTTAATTGTAGGTATTGCTGCTCCACGGAGGGTGGCAGGTCGTATTGTTGCTTTTGTGTTAGAAAAGAGAGACAGCCCTCATCCCCGACTAATTGGGAAATCTGTATGATGCCCTTGCTTAGCCAGTTCTTCCAAATTATAGGTTTTTTCCAGTTTTCAAATCTGGATGACCCCAGATAGCTGCTTTTGCATGACAGTGAGGATAAAATTGGATCTCTTACTTAGGATAGCCCAGACCTTTCGGTCAGCCACTGCTGACAGCACTTTATTTTTTTTCTATTGGACAAAAAGAGGAACCAAATCCACGGGGAGAACTGGATGCATTAGAATCATAGAAGATTAGGGTTGGAAGAGTCATCTAGTCCAACCCCTGCTCAAAGCAGGACCAACCCCAACTAAATCATGGCTTTGTCAAGCCAGGCTTTAAGCACAAGTAAGGATGGAGATTCTACCACCTCCCTAGGTAACCCATTCCAGTGCTTCACCACCCTTCTACTGAAATAGTTTTTCCTAATATCCAACGTAGACCTCCCCCACTGCAACTTGAGACCATTGCTCCTTGTTCTGTCATCTGCCACCACTGAGAATAGCCAAGCGCCATCCTCTTTGGAACCCCCCTTCAGGTAGTTGAAGGCTGCTATCAAATCCCCCCTCTCCCCACTCTTCTCTTCTGCAAACTAAATAAGCCCAGTTTCCTCAGCCTCTCCTCGTAAGTCATGTGCCCCAGCCCGGTAATCACTTTTGTTGCCCTCTGCTGGACTCTCTCCAATTTGTCCACATTCTTCCTGTAGTGGGTGGGCCCAAAACTGGACGCAGTACTCCAGATGTGGCCTCAGCAGTGTCGAATAGAGGAGATTGCTCCTACTAATGCAGCCCAATATGCCGTTAGCCTTCTTGGCAACAAGGGCACACTGCTGACTCATATCCAGCTTCTTGTCCACTGTAACCCCCAGGTCCTTAATACTCATTAATTTCCTCCCAGGTAGGCATGAGGGTGTTAGCATGCCAGGACCAATTTGACATCCGTGACATGATAAAAACTTAATACAGTAGTAGTTTTGTAGACTGGGAGCCCAACCCCGCCTGCCCTTGGCTATAGGGAGCTGGGTTTTTTTAAATGAGAGTCATGGACGTTGACCAGGGCCCCAAAGAAAGGCTCTAATAATGTTGATACATTTTCTAAAATAAAATGGAGGGATATATACCGGTAGGCTGCTTTAGAATATATAGGCGCCTAGGTAGAATATTCATTTGCATTGTCTTAACCCTTAAATGTGTCTTTATACCTAGGTACTTTTAATTGCATCATTTTGGCTGTGGGAATTCCATTGAGGAGAAAGCCCCACTACATGACACCCAGGAGATTTCCCATAGTTACGATTTTTCCCAATTGATTTTGTAACTCGTTATTGCTCCACATTTTTGAATTAGTGATAGGAGGGCTGGAATAGAGGTTCCTCATTTGGATATATACAAAAGGGTATTGTCTGCATATAACATCAATATATACTCCATGGAACCAAGCTGTACGCCTCATATATCTGGATGAGCTCATACAGCTGTTGCCAGGAGCTCAAAGGCTGAAGGTCTCCAAGGTCAGGTTGTTGGTTGTTGTCTGAGAGGGTGAGTGAGAATATAACAGTTGGATCCAGGAACTAAGTGTGGGTCCAAATCCACATATTTGTAGGGTCTAAAACACATACTTTAGTCCACTCTATCAAAAGCTTTTTCTGCATGTCAGGCTAATATGACTTGTGGTTTGGGGTCATCATATTTCACTGCTATCATATCAATGAGCTGTCGAAGGTTATCAGAGCCATGCTGGCCTCTGACAAACTCAACTTGATTTGGGTGTACGACAGAACCTTTTCCAGTCTCGTCACGAGAACTTTTGCCAACGTTTAGATGTCCCTATTAATAAGTGAAACTGGCATCTAACTGGAACACAGTGTGGCATCTCTTCCTGGTTGAGGAATAATTGATGTTAGGGATTCCCTCAGCATAAGGGAAAAGGTGCCTTCTAGGAGTGACTCATTAAACAGTTTAAGCATTTTGTCAGATAAGGAGGTGCCTATAGAATTTAGCAGGGAAGCCATCTGACCTAGGGGCTGTCCCCACTTTCATATTCTTAGTCACCTCGATTAAATCATCCTCCATGGCATGCGTCAAGGTTTCCATAGTGGGCTACAGAAATTTGCAGTCATGTAGTATTGTGAAAGAATTGATCTAAAGCATCTGCCTAGGGGTTTGTATCTAATTTGTACAGATCTTTATGGAAATTAAAGGACTCTATTGTTATCTTTAGCTGAAGGGCATAATTGACTATGATTGTCATAGATGGCCATGATTCTACACAGAGAGATCTCTTGTACATGAGCAGTTGCCCAGTGGCAGTGCTAGACCCTTAGGTCTAGCCCCGGCTCTGAGTATGCCAGCAGCTTGCCAGCTTTTTCCTAGAAATCCTGCCTGAGTGGGGTGAATTCAGCTCTAAAGCGAAGATTTAAATCTCTGTCTACATGGCTGTTTCTCACCTGGATCTGTTGCTCTTTGAAGAGTATGAGGGGCATGATCAGAGATAGCAATTGCATTAATGGAGGAGTCAATTGCAGAATTAACCAAGTCCCCGAACGGCAAAAAGAAATTGACGTGGGAATAGGCCCCATGTACCAGACAAAAGTAGGAATAGTCCCTCCCCACTGGAGGCATAAATGCAGCTATCATATAATCCCAGATCTTTAAAGTGCAACTCCAGAGCCATTCCAGTTTGGCTGGCTTATGATCCTGAGGCTGAGCTAGATTTGTTCACAAAAGGATCAAGCATCTCACTTAAATCCTCAGCAGTCACAGGAGAGAGATAACTTAGGCTGGTCTAGACTGGGGCGTGGGGGAAGGGAGGGTGTCGATGTAAGATACGTCGACTTCAGCTACGCTATTCTCATAGCTGAAGTTGCGTATCTTATTTCGACTACCTCCCGTCCTCACGGTGCGGGATCAACGGCCGCAGCTCCCCCGTTGACTCCGCTTCCACTTCTCAACGGGGAGCGCATTCGGGGATTGATTTAACATGTCTAGAGGAGACACGATAAATCGATCCCCAATAGATCCCCGCCGATCCAGCAGAGCAGGTAGTGTGGACATACCCTTAGTAAAAAACCCACGAAAGGTTTCAGTGTCTCCAATAAAAGCACTACAGCTGCCTTTGCTTTCTTTAATGATGGTGACACCTTTTTTCTTTTAACTGGAATGTTGAGGCTCTTTATGTTCCAGGAGAGAAACTGAAGATTCAGGGCCAGTTGGCCGAGTTAAGAATTATTTTTGTGTATGTAGCCTTACAAACGAAGGTGATGGAATGTTTGGCTCCTTTGCTCTGTTGCTGTGGTTCCCAAACTGTTTTCTTCCAAGAACCCCTTTGGCATCTGACTGAATTTCCTGGACCCCTTCCATTTTTTATACCTAAGTTTCATGTTGTTGTTCTATTAGTTAGGTTGGCTTATTATTGAAAAAAAAAAAGTATTGTTGTATTAAAATAAGTCTCACAAAGGAACCAAAAGTAAACAGTCTGCAATGGTTACAAGTTCTCTTGTCACCCTTATTTTCACTTTAACTAAAAGATATAGTCCTGAATGGGCAAGTACCGGTACTACCACAACACTCCCAAAATGGCATCCTCCAGGCGGCAAAAGTGCTGGAATGTTGCGTTCTGGCCCCACTGCAGTACTCCTCTAGGGTGGTTCCCTGCATAGCTCACGGCAGACCCCACCTTAGGAACCACTGCTGTTACATCCCATCCCTCCTCCACAGAAACCCACAAGCAGGTGCAGCCTATGGCTGAAATATCTCAGACACTTCTTCCACAGATTTTGGATTGCTTTGCCAGATGCTTGCCACTTGCCTGGCTTCCTGGGAATGGGGAGGAGAGGGCTGCGGAGAGGGGGAAGGAAGAGCACAAAAGACAAATTAAAACAAAACCTAAAATCACAGAACGTACACACAGTAGAACAGGGCCATCTTTAGGATTTATGGGGCCTTATGCAGTATTATTAAACTGGTTCCCCTATAACTGATAGGAGCCCGGGCTTGCATGTGTATTTTAGAGAAGGGAGGTCTTTTGAAGGATTTATTTAAAAAACTGTATGTCTGGAGATCCGAGCATTTAAGGCTAGAGATGAATACTCAAATTTGCATCTAAAAATCTATGCAAGGATTTTTTAGAGATCTGATTTTATAATCTTCAACAACACACTAATGAAATATTTTTAAGGCAAATTTTAAACTAAGGTCCTGTAAACTAATATGTTTGAGTAAATATTACAGTCATGCACAACTGGTTTTGTCAGTAAATTCAGAAATGGACAGTATATACCAGGTTGGTGAATGCCTGTTAAATTGCTTCATTACCATTTAAAAGAACAGGAGTACTTGTGGCACCTTATAGACTAACAAATTTATTTGAGCATAAGCTTTCGTGGGCTATAGCCCACTTCATCGGATGCACAGAATGGAACATATAATGAGGAGATATATATACATACAGACCCGCTCAGCCCGCTGCTGCTCTGGGGTTCCAGCTGCTGGCCTATTGCCAGCCGGGATCCCACTGCTGGTCCCACTAAGCACCCGCTGCTGGCTGCTGAATGAACCCCAGGCTGGCAGTGGGCTGAGACCCCAGCTGGCAGGAGCCAGTGGCTGAAACCCCAGAGGTGGGCTGGTGGAGATGCTCAGCCCACCCCTGAAACCCCAGAGCTGGGCGCGCTGACCTGCTCAGCCCACTGCCGCTCTAGAGTTCCGGCTGTTGGCCCCTTACCAGCCGGGGTCCCCGCCACAGCCCCACTCACCTTGCTTCCAATTGGAGTTTCAGCGCAGGCTCCCTACCAGACAGGGTCCAGGCTTCTGGCCCTGCTCAGTCCTACCAGCCACCAGCTCCACTCACCTCAGCTGCCGATCTAGGGTTCCAGCCGCTGACCTCCTGCCAGATGGTTATCAACTGATTACTCAGAAGCCTGTGTGCAGCTTAAAGTATCCAAATACGTGCCACCAGACATTGGAAAACACAGCAAGGAAAAGCAAGGGCAAGGATCACGCTAAACTAATAAGATCTGCATTTTAATTTAATTTTAAATAAAGCTTCTGAAACATTTTGAAAACCTTGTTTACTTGGTTATATATTATATATTAAGATATAACAGTAGTTTGGTTATATATTATAGACTTAGAGAGAGACCTTCTGAAAAACATTAAAATGTATTACCGGCACACGAAGCCTTAAATTAGAGTGTATACATGAAGACTCGGCGCACGACTGCTGAAAGGTTGCTGACCCCTGTTCTACTGTATAACAAGCAAACTTTGTACCAGGCATAGTAGATCACCATGAAATGGCAACAATCATCAAACACTTAACACTAGAAACAAAATGAAGCCAACATTTATTGGTTATCAGGCATCCTATGTTTCCCATACAGTAAAGTAGTGCTGTATATAGTCGTTCATTAGCCAGTTAGTTTATAAGCCGACCCCCCAAGATGGTTAGGTAAAAATAGCAAAAACTGTATGACCCTTTCATAAGCCGACCCTGTATTTCAGGGGTTGGCAAACTTTGGCTCCCGGCCCATCAGGATAAGCTGCTGACAGGTCGGGACGTTTTGTTTACTTGGAGCATCTGCAGACATGGAGCCCCTCAGCTCCCAGTGTCCGCGGTTTGCTGTTCCCAGCCAATTCGCTCCCATTGGTTGGGAACAGCAAACCGTGGACACTGGGAACTTAGGGGCTCTGTACCTGCAGGTGTGCCAAGTAAACAAAATGACAATGTATTAGATATTCAATTCAATGATTCCATAGAGTTTAAAATCATCAAATTTTGGTGTAGACCCATTTATAAGTGGACCCCCGCTCTTTGATGTGTCACTTTTTTACCAAAAATATTTGGCTTATGAACGAGTATATACGGTAACTACATTCTAAGGAGATGGAAAGGGAGCGCACACTCTGCAAACGTACTATTTCCTAACTGGCTGTGTCAAGGATATTCCTGTGTATTACTCCCTAATTTGCAATCTTTTCAGTGTGCCAAACCAGCTCTGGGCCAGAGTTGTGGTAATACGGCTTGGTGCATTGAGTGAGACATTGTATGTGCTGGGGTTTACTTTCCCAGGGCCACTTATCCCCCTCCCGTTTCAATTTCTAATCGAACATTGTTTCCCTTCCCCATATTAAATAAACATTTAGCGCATGGGAGGGAATCTCACTGCTGCCGCATATGGTACATGACTGCACCAAAGAACACCCCCAACCAATCCAATTGAACAATTGTCTCTTCCTCATTGACTTCAGACTTCACGTCCTTGGGGTTTGGACTCATAGAAGGGGTTCGGGTGAGGGAAGAGGCTGAAGAACTTGAAGGGGGATTCAGAGTGATGTGGGGATAGCACAGCAAGGAAAAAGAGATTGGGGAGCGCGGGGGTGGGGAAAAGGAAGGCAGCGGATGTGGGGGAAAGGGACCAGCAAGGGCAGACTGAGAGGAAGGAAGTAGGTGTCAGGGAGGGCAGAAATCACTGTTCACCTAACTCAGCAACCTACACTGGACTTCTCCTCTGCTCCGTCGGTCCACGGGGGGTGCAGCCCCGTTGCTCAGCTCCTGTGCAGCTTGCCGGGAGCAGAGCCGCTTCTCACCTTGCTGGAACATGGGATGTCAAGCTGCCGGGCTTTGGGGCTCCTCTGTGCCTGGGCGGAGAGCCCTCGGACCTATCTTCCACCGATGAGATTCTCCTTTCTGTTTGATTCACCTGTCCTGTCTGTGCTGGCAGAGAGGAGGCGACAGTCAGCTGTATTGTGGGCTCAATATCTCCTGTGTCAGCAGCCACCCTCTCCAGCAGGGCCACCCTAGGGCCATCAGCTGCAGCCGTCTTGTTTGCGAGGAGTGGGGGGTATGGCTCTGCTCTCTTTGTTTTTCAGCTACTTGTAGAGCTCCCAGTGGACAAATCTTTGCCTGCTGACGTGGAGATTTGGGGGAACCTGTTCCTTTATTGGGGGCTGGTCAGGGGCCCTGGTCTCTGGAGGGAAATGGAGATTAGTGGGTGGCTCTGGAGCTCCAGGGATCTGCTTCTTTGTGCCACGCAGCTCACAGCCCAGTGGGGGCTTTTAAAAAACCATGAATACCATGACACAGGCTAATAAAAACTGCAAGTCCACTCTGCCCCTGAGGAAGTGGTTAAGGAGATGCCCAGTCCTCCTTGGATGTTGGAACTGTCATAGCATTCCCTCTCAGATCTGAACCTTAGAGTTCAGAAACTGAGATACTAGCACCTGAATCCTTTAAGCTTAATTACCAGCTTAGATCTGATAGCACTGCCACCACCCAAAAATATACTGTTTTGGGGCACTCTGACCTCCCCAACCTTCCCTGGGGACCCCAAGAACCCAGATCCCTTGGGTTCTTAAAACAAGGAGAAATAAACCATTCCCCCACCTTTCCCCCTCCCAGAATTTCCCTCCCTGGGCTATCCTGAGAGATACTGATCCAACCTCTTAATTCACCATACAGAGAAGCATCTCCCTTCCCTTCCACAAAGAGGCAAACAGATTCAAGGAAAACCGAGAGAGATTCTATCTCTCCTCCCTCCCGTCTCCCCCACCCGTCCTGGTGAGTTATCCCAATCCCCTGGGATAAAACAAGGGAAACAAGAAAAAAAAAATCAATCAGGTTCTCTAAAAAGAAATCTTTAATAAAAGAAAGGAAAAAGTAAAGAATTATCTCTGTAACTTCAAGATGTAAATATTACAGGGTCCTATAGCTTACAGACACCAGAAAGAGACTTTTCCCCCAGTACCAATACAAATCAAAATATTCCCAGCAACTACACATATAAAAGTTAACCAGCCAGATCCACAATTGCAAATAGAGTAAAACAATCAAAAAGCCTACACCGCCTGTTTTTACTTACTATTTGAAAAGAAACTTAGAGAGCCTGTAGTAATGTCTGGTCTCTCTCAGACCCTCTGAGAGAAGAACACACAACGGACAAAGAACACACACAAAAGCTTCCCTCCACCCAAATTTAAAAGTATCTTGTCTTCTGATTGGTCTTCTGGTCAGGTGTCCAGTTCCCTGCTTGTAACCCTTTACAAGTAGAAGAGACATTAACCCTTAACAATCTGTTTATGACAGGAACAACCCCGGTTTGTTTTTTCGCTGCAGTGCCAACCGTCTCTCGATGCATCCTCAGCAAAGGATTAGAGCCAGCTCTGAAGCCCACTGTCATCAACAGAAGTATGCCTACTGAAGTCAACAGGCTTTGGCTCAGGCATGTTGACTGTACGCTCCTAGGACAAGGAGCGTTTATTTCTCTGTGGCGCCAAGCTAACTGTTGGCATTCAGCAGATAATAACACCACTCATTTCTACCCGCTTCCCACCGCAAGAAATCAGCCCCAGAACTGACCAGCCCCCTAATGGGAGAGGCAGGAGCTGTTGTACAAATTCCCACTACCTCCCCAAAGCACCCCAGCTGGCTCGATGCATCCTCAGCAAAGAAGCCATGGACGGACCAGCAGAAGCTCCAATAAGAACTCTGTGGCCCCAAATGAAGGGATCTGTTCAGTGCTTAATTCGTAATGAAAGAGGTGTCGGTGCTCAAGCAATGTTTTTACTTTCATAACTGACATGGGAAGCTCAGAGGTGGCGGGGCCCTGAACAGCCAGGCCCAGAGGTGACGAGGCTCAGAACGGCCAGGCCCGGAGGTGCTGGGGCTCAGAACGGCCAGGCCCGGAGGTGCCGGGGCCCTGGTCGGCCAGGCCCGGAGGTGCCGGGGCTATGAGCTGCCAGGCCCGGAGGTGCTGGGGCTATGAGCTGCCAGGCCTGGAGGTGACGAGGCTGTGAACTGCCAGGCCCGGAGGTGCCAGGGCTCAGCCCTGGCAAGCCCTGGCACAAATTAGGCCCTGGATGTGTCTGGAGCATGAGAGGGGACCTGCTTCTCTCCTCCCCCATCTCTTTCAAGAATGTGAGGCTCCGATGCAGGGAACAAGGTGTGTTTCTGGGGGCTATCAGTGCCTCCCTGAGTTTGCTCACCCATAGTGTGTGGGATTTGCAAGCGAGAGAGGCGGCCAAATCTGATGCCCTGCCCCTCTGATCAGCAGCTGGGGTGCTTTGGGGAGGTAGTGGGAATTTGTACAACAGCTCCTGCCTCTCCCATTAGGGGGCTGGTCAGTTCTGGGGCTGATTTCTTGCGGTGGGAAGCGGGTAGAAATGAGTGGTGTTATTATCTGCTGAATGCCAACAGTTAGCTTGGCGCCACAGAGAAATAAACGCTCCTTGTCCTAGGAGCGTACAGTCAACATGCCTGAGCCAAAGCCTGTTGACTTCAGTAGGCATACTTCTGTTGATGACAGTGGGCTTCAGAGCTGGCTCTAATCAGAGAATATAACCCGGACGTTGGTGACTAGAAGATGCTATTAACAAAAGATGTTCTCAGGTTTTTTGGTTGGAAGGATAGTGAAGGACAGTTAATCTTTCTTACCCCAGAAGTGGCTGCATTTCAGTGAACGTAAAAAGAGCCATACTGAATCAGACCAATGGTCCAGCTAGCCCAGTACCCTGTCTCCTGACCATGGCTGGTGCCAGGTGCTTAAGGGGGAATGAACAGAACACACAGTTTCAAGTGATCCATCCCCTGTTGGCCAGTCCCAGCTTCTGGCAGTCACAGGTTTAGGTGGTGGATAATGAGCCCTTTGTAATCTGTTTATCAGGTTAGGAAAGTGTGCAAACTGCTTTGAGATGAAAGGTGCTCTCTGAATGCAAGATATTAACACCAGGGTGCTGCTGGCTCCTATTGTGCTGCAGAGCCCTCCAGCAATGACAGAGTAACAAAATAAGAATTTTGGGTGTCCCAAATCTTAAAAACATCCCTGCTTCCGTTTGGTAATGAGCCCTGGGACCCCTTAGCATGACTTGAGAGATTAGTGAATGGGAAGATGCAATACGAGCTGTTGATTTCTGCTTATCACTTAACTCCATTTGAAGTGAGGCTGTGGGAATGTTCTGAAGTTTCTTACATATGTGATGTCATTGCTTCACCAGCTGTGATGTAATTGAACCAGCTATCGGTGCACAAGAACTCAGCGTACACGGTCTGTGATTGGCTTTGTGTAAAGCACAAGCGTTTGGTCTCGATAACTTACACGGATCTTGAAGCTTTTCCGGTTCTCTTTCCGGGTCTGTTCATTCTTGGTTGATGCAGGGTTATTTCTATAGTGGCTTCTATAAAGTTTTCCCCAAAATGAAAATGGTAACATGGGAGTGAAAGTTTGTCCAAGTTATTAGCAAAATGAGAGGAGTGGCTTCATTTTTCGAGTAGGCATGTTGGTTTAGATGTTCCTCAGACTTGGTGCCCTGTTGACTCAGAGGGACCAATCCCGAGCTCTCTGACTTCAATGAGGGCAGAATTGAGCCCAATATGAGCATGACCCTTGCAGTTGTATACTCCAGCCAGAATCCATTTACAGATGGCATTCCTTCCCCTAACACTTTGCTTCTTAAGTCTCTTCATTGTGGTTACAGAGCACATTGCAAACAGAGAGGGGTGCGAAACTCATCACCATAATGAGAAGATTTTTGCCCCAGTCCCTAATGTAATTGATCTGTTCTGAATCTGCTCACTCCAGAAGGGACCAGTACATGGACCCCTGAAGTGAGAAAACACCCGCCCTTCCTACAGGGAATCAGGTATCTGCTCCTTTCTCCAAACACAGTCACGGGAGCTCTTCCTACCAAGTTCATCCAGCTTAATTGACTCCTGGAACATGGGCACTTTCATGTTGCAATAGACAGAGGCCAACGTTAGATGCTTCTGAGGAAGCAGTCCAGTCTCCATAATTCCCTAACTAATCAATACTGTGCCATGGAGAAAAATTTCTTCCCATTCCATGTGGTGATTGCTCTATGCATGAGGATCTATGGAGTTCGCAATTACACAGTGGCTCATTTTTATTCTAGCTGGCAGATGTATACTCTTATTATATGAACAGCTCATGCTCTTTAAAAATCTAACCAAGCTGTTGGCTTCATTCATATCCTGTGACAGCAAGTTTCACGGGTTAATTCTATGTTGCATAAAACTGTGTTGTTTTAGATTTGCATTGTTGGTTAAAATAAATAGACCTTATGCGATATAGCTGCAGAACGTTGGGTTAGGGTGTAATTGAAAGAGCCTTGAAGTCAGTTGCTTGGATTGTACATTGATGATTCTTTGCAAACTGGAAGGAATTCAGTGGGAGTCTTTTGACAAAAGAGGTAGCTGTAAACTGGGGTGTGTCTTTGGTGCCCGGAGATCTGAGTGTATTTGTGTGTAAAAGAGAAGGGAGTAGAGATATCATGGAAAGACCTATGATTCATTCACTGGCTGAAACACAGCTTTACTGGGTTGCTGGAGTGCCATGGGTTTCCTCTGCTGGTGCATGAGAGGGAGCGAGATTATTATAATGAGCACGCACAGCTAGTGTAATGGGCTACATAACTAATTTTGGGAATAGCAGGATCTCTGTCCCAGCAGATTCTGTGTAAGAGCTGCTACAATTTTCTATTTGTCCTCCAGGACACACTACTGCATCACAGTGATGTTGTGTCATGACATCTTACTGTGACTGGGATGGGCAAACTGCTTTGGGTAAAATCAATGACTACTGGAACCTTCAGCCAAATCTCCAGCTGGCTTTTTGCTGAGGTATGAAAAAGTTTGTTTAATTTCTATTTTTTCCCTGTCCTGTGACTCTGCTTGGTTCCATGAGGAACCAAAGCAGAAGCTCCAGACGACAGCGCCAGAGAGCATTCTCACAGTATCTCTAACCAAGATGGATACACATGCGGTGCACAAATTTGTGAGAGTTTATGCTGAACCAGTACAACATCCCGGAAATAGCGGGCAGCGTGTTGGTGGAGGTATTGTCTTTTTGATGTGGCATAAAACAGAAGTCCCGACTACTGTGCCCATTAAAGATTTCCTGGCATGAGAGTTAGGGATCTTAACCGGGGGGTTTGTCCGAATTCCATTCTGGTAACCACTTTCTTCTGGCCTAAAATTCCCCTTAGCAGTTTCTGCTGTGAATGGAATTCTTCTTCACCTCCTGTCCTATGCTCTTGTGCATAGTTTCCCTTTATGGCAGTCTGTCCATCTGTATATCTATAGGGCCTCTAGATTGCTTGAGGCTTCAGGGCACTACCGTACTACAAAGAGTAAATAATCTTAAATAGCTTCTATGTGCCACTCCCAATGCAGGTGAGCTAGTGCCTTTGGACAGGTTTGAAGCACTTTGGGAGCATACAGCCCCAGAAGCTAGGATTCCAAAAGGCCGGTTGTATCATCTAGTTTCTACATCTTGGGGTGGTGTAAGCTTGTTCCCTACAGAACATCTTCTAGAGTGTTGTCCAGTCACCTTTTAAATGACTCAGGTGATGGAGCTTCCACCATGTCCAGTAGTCTGAGATCGCTGTCAGGACCCTTTGGGGTGTGAAGCATGCTAGGAGTGGATGTCATACCTTCTCTTCTCAAATCTAGGTGGCTAAAAAGCTGCTTGGAAGAGGCTCTTAGATCCTATGGTGAGGAGCACCATAAACGTGGTTATAAAAGGAATCTAAATTAACCCATTCGGTCGGTAGGCAAGGACTATTCCTCCCCCTGTGGGTTTTCAGGAAGGGTGAGCTGAACTGGGAAAAGAAAAGAGATGTCCCATGGTGTTTTAAGGGGAAAGTTGTCATTTGAGAACTTGTCCATAGCAAGTGCCTGTGTTGGGCATTTTGATCGAGTTTGTATTATAAGGAAAAGTGAATTATGGCTCCTTTTGTGAGTGTTGAGTATGTGCCAGGGTGGATTAGTGGGTAGAGCCAGAAGAACTGGCTTCTGTTCTTCACTCTGGCTGGTCTTGTTTCTAGTGGGCAGAGGGTATTAGGAGTCAAGACTCCTGGGTTCTCTTCCTGGCTCTGTCAGTAACTGGCTATCTGACCTTGGTCAAGTTACAGAACCTCTTTTTTCCTGTAAAAATCAATACACCACAACTTGGGCAAACGCAGATCTCTGGAAAGTTTTATACATAGTTCCTGAAAAACATAGTGGGGCCATTGATAGAGTGGCCCACTGTGCAACTTGTGTCACTGCAAATAGTGTGTGTGAAGGCAGGTGTCTCCAAAGAGGGGGAAATCTGAGGGACTGTTGGTTCCGAGCTCTGTAATGTCCACTTCTGAATGAGTGACAGACAGGGAAACATGCTTGAGTGCTTGCATGCAAAGTTGGATTTTGTGCCTCCTGCTCCTCCTGGTGAAATCTGCTTGCTTAAGACCCGTTGTTTATGCTATAAGTTTCTCGAAGGAAGTGATCGCTGGTTTTTTAAGCTAAATTGGCTACCCTGCGGAAGTAGATAAATTAGGATGATGCTGTCCCGGGCTCTGTTATGATCAGGAAAGATTTTTTTAGTCACGAAAGTGTCTGTATGTGTGAGTGTGTGTGTTCATGCACATGCTGTTTTTTTTTCCAGACTTAAATTAGCTGAGTGTAGCTATTTTTATGCAGCTGCAGCAACAGACCAAGGAAACCAAAAACCCTAGTGTAGGTTAGCATATTTTTTTTTTGTTTCTAATTCAGACCCGTCATGGAGCTATGTGAGCTAACCAAGTAATCTTTTCTTAGCACTTGTACTCTCACTGTCACATTCACACACACACATGCACACACACACATGAGTCACACTCTCTGGCACATGCACACGCACATGCACAAGGTACGTCTACATTGCAAAGAAAAATCTGTGGCACTGAGTCTCAGAGCCTGGATCTTGTGGGGCAGGGATTTCAAGACTAAAAACAGCAGCATAGACCTTTGGGCCCTGGCTCTGAAACACAGTGAGGGGGAAAGGTCTCGGAGCTCAGACTCTGTCTATTGACCCGAGCTCTGAGGCTCAGTGCCGCGGGTTTTTCTTAGCAGTGTAGACACACACACACCTTTTTCCGTCCCGTGTGTGGACGTGGTCAGACATGGCTATACTGTCCTTGTGGCAAGGCCTGAAACCAAGCAAGCACCTTGATGGGGCTAGGGTGACCAGATAGCAAGTGTAAAAAATTGGGACACGGGGTAGGGGGTAATAGGTGCCTATAAAAGAAAAAGCCACAAATATCAGGACTGTCCCTATAAAATCGGGACATCTGGTCACCCTAGATTGCATGCCCAATCTTTGTCCAGCCAAAGAAACTGAGGGTTGCACCAGTCACGTGACAACGCCAAAGAATCACAGAATGTGTAGCTTTCTTCTGATGCTGAACAAGGAACTCTAGTGGATAAGGAAAACTTTATCCTCCCATAAGAGACTCTCTCTCTGCTTTACTTAGAGCTTCTTCCTAAAGCCTTTTCTAGATCCCCAGGTGCCTGTCGTCCTGATACAGATTTAAAGAAACTTGGATATGTCTTCTCCTCCCCCTGCCCCCTTTTATCCCCATATGAACAATCTTTAATGAGGCTGTTTCACAACACAATAGATCCAGATGAGTCCAACGTTTCACCACTTGTCCAGCCGTGATCCGAGAATCATAGATCTGGAAGGGACCTTCTGGGTTTGTGGAGTCCAGTCCTCCACTATCATAGGCTGCCCTGTCATATGAAAAGGGCTCTACCAAATTCACAGCCATGAAAAATGCCTTGTGACCCATGAAATCTGGTCTTCCCCCGTGAATTCTAGGGTTTGGTGTGCTTTTACCCTATACTATACAGATTTCATGGGGGAGACCAGCATTTTTCAAATTGGGGGTCCTGACACAAAAGGGAGTTGCGGGGGGGGTCACAAGGTTATTTTAGAAAGGTTGGGGTATTGTCATCCTTACTTCTGCGCTGTCTTCAGAGCTGGGTAGCCGGAGAGTGACGACTGCTGGCCAAGGGCCCAACTCTACAGGCAACAGTGCAGAGGTAAGAGTGGTAATCCCATACCGTGCCCTCCTTACTTCTGCGCTGCTGCTGACGGTGGTGCTGCCTTCGGAGCTGGGCTCCCGGCCAGCAGCTGTTGCTTTCCAGCTGCCCAGTTCTGAAGGCAGCGCCGCCACCAGCAGCAGCACGGAAGTAAGGATAGCAGTGCCGTAACCTCCCCTATAATAACCTTACGACTCCCCCACAACTCCTTTATGGGTCTGGACACCTACAATTACACCACCATGACATTTCAGATTTAAATAACTGAAATTATGAAATTTACGATTTTTAATATCCTCTAGTTGTGAAATTAACCAAAATGAACTGTGAATTTGGTAGGGCCCTACATATTAACCTCTTCATAACTTTATCCAGCTCTGTTTTAAAGCTAGTTGGGTTGTTGGCTCTACTGCTGCTATGCAGAGGCTGCTCCAGAATCTCCATCCTTTGAGGGGTAGAATCCATCGTCTCATTCCCAGCCGCCATCTATTCCTGACCCATTTAGCCCTAGTTGTTCTTAGGCTATTCTTCTGGCTGTGCCTAGTTGACACACTTAGATGATCAAATCCCTGAGGTGTCGGCTCTTCCTTGGTAAAGGAATGACTTTTCTCAGCAGGGTTGTCTTTTTGCTATGGTTGAGTGTTGTCTCATTGCCGAGAAGTCACAAACTGAAAGTTGGTCCCCAGTGAAGTAACTGGGCCAGCCGGGTCTTATAAACTTGCGCACGGAAACTGTGCCATCTGTTTTATGATGAGGATTGCAGGCTAGGGGGCCTTTTGGATCATAGACTTATAGACTCATAGGCTTTAGGGTCAGAAGGGACCAATATGATCATCTAGTCTGACCTCCTGCACAAAGTAGGCCACAGAATCCTACCCATCCACTTCTATAACAAACCCCTAACCTATGTCTGAGTTACTGAAGTCTTCAAATTGTGGTTTGAAGACCTCAAGCTGCAGAGAATCCACCAGCAAGTGACCCGTGCCTCACACTGCAGAGGAAGGCGAAAAACCTCCAGGGCCTCTGCCAATCTGCCCCGGAGGAAAATTTCTTCCCGACCCCAAATATGGCAATCAGCTAAACCCTGAGCATGTGGGCAAGACTCACCAGCCAGCACTCAGGAAAGAATTCTCTGCAGTAACTCAGATCCCATCCCATTTAACATCCCATCACAGACCACTGGGCATACTTAGCTGCTGATAATCAAAGATCAATTGCCAAAATTAAGCTATCCCATCATACCATCCCTTCCATAAACTTATCAAGCTTAGTCTTAAAGCCAGATATGTCTTTTGCCCCCACTGCTCCCCTTGGAAGGCTGTTCCAGAACTTCACTCCTCTAATGGTTAGAAACCTTCATCTAATTTCAAATCTAAACTTCCTATTGTCCAGTTTATACCCATTTGTTCTTGTGTCTACATTGGAACTAAGCTTAAATAATTCCTCTCCCTCCCTAATATTAATCCCTCTGATATATTTATAAAGAGCAAGCATATTCCCCCTCAACCTTCTTTTGGTTAGGCTAAACAAGCCAAGCTCTCTGAGTCTCCTTTCATAAGATAGGTTTTCCATTCCATTCCTCGGATCATCCTAGGAGCCCGTCTCTGAACCTGTTCCAGTTTGAATTCATCCTTCTTAAACATGAGAGACCAGAACTGCACACCGTATTCCAGATGAGGTCTCACCAGTGCCTTATATAATGGTACTAACACCTCCTTATCTTTGCTGGAAATACCTCGCCTGATGCATCCTAAAACTGCATTAGCTTTTTTAATGGCCATATCACATTGGCGGCTCATAGTCATCCTGTACTCATAGTCAATCAATACTCCAAGGTCCTTCTCCTCCTCTGTTGCTTCCAACTGATGTGTCCCCAATTTATAACTAAAATTCTTATTATTAATCCCTAAATGCATGACCTTGCACTTTTCACTATTAAATTTCATCCTATTACTATTACTCCAGTTTACAAGGTCATCCAGATCTTCCTGTATGATATCCCGGTCCTTCTCTGTATTAGCAATACCTCCCAGCTTTGTGTCATCTGCAAACTTTATTAGTACATCATCAGCTGCTCCTGGATTCTCAGGTGTAGGGGTGATCTTTATTCCCCTGCCATTTTTGCCCAGCTTGGAGGTGGTACCCTCTCCCTCGGAAGTCGACCTTCAGCAGCTCTCCATGCCTTTGTGGCCTATTGGGGCTACGAGTGAAGACAACTTAGGAGTATCAGTACAATAGTGATGTTCTCTGAACTGGGCCTAGGGGGCACTGATCTTCAGAGAGGGGAGTGCTGAGGTCTCCGTGACCTCAGCAGAACTTTTAAACAGCTGAACATGGCTCTGCAAAACAATGGGGCCTTATTCATCCAGATTCATTTATGAATTGGCTTCTGTTATTCTGAGTGCAGTTCAAGGAGTGGATTTTCATCTATAAACCTCAGTTTCCCTATCTGTAAAATGGGGATAATACTAAGGTGCCTCATGAGGTGGGAGAGTTAAATTCAGAGATCAAACTCATCCCTGGTGTAACTCTGACATCAGTGAAGTTACACCAGGAGTTGAATTGGCCCCCTGTGTGTAAACCGCTTTGCACACATTACACAAAAGAAGCGGCAGCATTACTGGTATTTCAGCAAATGCTGCAAGTGAGTGGCAGGGTCCTCAGAGGGTTAACAGCGGCATAAGTCAGTGAAATGTGACAGTGATTGGCAGGCTTTGTGATCTGCCTATTTATAGCAACAGGAAAGTCCTCTCTCTGGAAGGCCGGTACTGCAAAGTGTACCAGAGTCACAGTGCTGGGAATAGTGAACTTCAGGCTGATGTGAAGCAATAACCCGGCTCCAACCGGGGTGGAGGATGTGGCTGTCACAAGGGATAAATCACGCACTGTTGGGAGGGGCCCGGATGGTGCGGCAGTGCCCTTTGCCATGGGGAAGGATGTTTTTTCCCCAGTAATCTTGGCTCTTGTTGCTCACAAAAACCATTTTAGGCCAGCGAGTTAACGAGCACTGAGGTGCTGGTGGAAGGACCCAGAGCTCTGGAGACTGAAGGCCTGTGCCTACCCGTGGTGTAAACTTCCCCCATGCCAGCTGCTGAGTGAACTGCTGGGCTCTGTCCTGCGTGGTGGGTTGCCAGGCACCCTCAAGGAAATAGATGAGCTTTGAGGGACCTTCTGGGGTATCAATGATAGATTTACCCCCTCGCCCTTCCGCCATCCCCCCACCAAAATGTAGTCACTGTATCTTGACTGTTTGGATACTTTCTGAAAGTCAGCTCTGGAGGGGGATGGAGAGATGGCTTGCCCCGTGCCCCAGATGGAATTGGCTAAGGCAGGGTTAGTAAATTGTTTTTTGTCAAGGTCCAGATTTCTTGGTTAAGATAGAGACAAGGTCTGGACTCCAGAGAAACACTTCTCACACCACAAGTGCCTCTGTTCAACAAACACATACAATGCTGTGTAATGTACCAAGAGCCTATTGCTTATATTGTTAGCATATTAAATGAAAAATAAAACCAAACCACTGCACAACTTAAAAATAACCTCCAAGAAAGATGTAATTTATCTGAGACTTTGGGAAAGTACTTAGATAAAATGTCAAACAGATGCAAATATTAGCATTAAAAACACATTCAGACAATTGTTTCAAGTTTTGAATGAGTTTTGTCACATTTAATTATTGTAATGTAGGCATATTTGCATATAGATAGATAAACATATTCAAAATTTTTCAGCCTTTTGTGGTTTATTTAACGTAAGTGTTGGAGTTTGACAGAAAATAGCACTTAGTACACACGAACTCTTTATCTGTTATGATTCAGATCTTTCCAATAACAAATACACACCCACCGACACATGTATTAAGCAAAAGAATCATGAATAATTACTGTGAAATACCTATTAAAACTGTAGTATCACTACTGAAAAAGTAATTTTATACAGCAATACACATTACTACTACTTCAACTACCTGAAGGGGGTTCCAAAGAGGATGGAGCTCGGCTGTTCTCAGTGGTGGCAGATGACGGAACAAGGAGCAATGGTCTCAAGCTGCAGTGGGGGAGGTTTAGGTTGGATATTCGGAAACACTATTTCACTGGGAGGGTGGTGAAGCACTGGAATGGGTTACCTAGGGAGGTGGTGGAATCTCCTTCCTTAGAGGTTTTTAAGGCCTGAGTTGACAAACCCTGGCTGGGATGATTTAGTTGGAGTTGGTCCTGCGTTGAGCAGGTGATTGGACTAATCTTCTATGATTCTCTACATTCTCTTCCAACCCTAATCTGTGATTCTATACATTTAAAATAAAATATGCGTGAATAATGTATAACCATAGTGCTTGCTATCAGTGGGGAAAGTGACATGACCTCTACTGGACAAGGGCCTTGAAGTTTGGAGTGAGTTCAGTCAAGGCAAGATGGAAGCAATTGCAGAGATGATTATCAGACCAGAGTGATTACGTGATTTAATGTTCACGGTTGAGAATGCTGACTCACACATGTATGAAAAGCCGGACATAGTCAAAATGTTAAATGCCATCTTCCTGGAGTCCAGCCTAAGGGTTGTCCAGAAAGTTTCAGATGTAGTTTCAATTTGCAAACACCTAGAAGATAAGATGTTGATAAGTAATAGTCAACATGGATTGGTCAAGAACAAATCGTGTCAAACAACCTGACAGCTTTCTTTGACAGGATAACAAGCCTTGTGGATGGGGGGAAGTGGTAGATGTGGTATATCTTGACTTTAGTAAAGCTTTTGATACTGTCTTGCATGAACTTCTCATAAACAGACTAGGGAAATTGTTACCAGCTTTGCCCATTACTTTGGGGAATGTTCATTTATTAGGGTTACTCCTCTGGAGGGGAGGGTCTGTACTTCTGTCACTGTACAGCTTGTGTCACTTATGTTCTCATAGGGAGCTCTACTTCCCCCTGCTGCAAGTACCTCCCAAGGGAGCTACCCCAGAGGACCTCGGTTCCCAGGGCTGGGTTCTTCCAGCCCCAGAATCAGACAAATGCACGCGCGCACACACACACATATTAACAGAGCGCATCTGAGAGGACCGGGTTAATCAGTACTCCTAAGCTGACTCCTTATATGTCCCTGGACTCAGCAGGCTGGGTTGAACAGCACCTCCAACCTGTCACCTTCATATGCCCAAGGTTCAGCACGTCCCTATCCCCACTTTGACATTACACTTGTCTGGTAGTGACCCACTTGATGAGCAAACCTCACAGGATTTTTGGGCTCTGCAGGGATCTTTTAGCTTCAGTACGAGGAACGTTGCTGCAGAGCGAATGAGGAAACCAAAAAACACCCACGGAGGGGCCGTGGGAGAGGGGGAGGGAGGGGAAGTGAGAGAGAGAGAGAGTGAGAGAGAAAGAAGCAACCAGCGTAACCATGAAAGTTATTTATTGCCAGGTAATAACCACAGGGGAGCCAAGCAAACAAAACAGATATGATATTAAATCTAACTTATATTTGATTATAAAGGTCAGGTTTAGAAAACTGTAACTGATCTCACAAGTCAGGGTCAGAAGGCTGTACCTAGAGAGAGAGCTGGGTTCTCACCACTCCGTGAAGCCCGAATCAATTGGGGATCCCCGGTGGTGGTGGTAGCTGAGGGTCTGGAGTGCTGGAGACAGGCAGAGCCCCCAGCATGATCAGTCAGAAGATGAAGTCCCAGTGGAACTGATGTAGATTTTGGATCCAGGCATCAGAACACTTTCCTGAGCATGGGTAGGGGTTTTTGTAGAGAAACAACAATCGTTCAAGGGAGAACAGTAGATTTGTTTATGTTTAAACAAGGGTGTCATAAACAGATAGCTAAGGGTTAATGTCTCTTTCACCTGAAGCACCTGACCAGAGGACCAATCAGGAAACCGGATTTTTTCAACTTTGGGTGGAGGGAATTTTGTGTCTAAGGTCTTTGTCTGTCTGCCTGCTTTCTCTGAGCTTTGGAGAAGTAGTTCTGCTTTCTAATCTTCTGTTTCTAAGTGTAAGGACAAAGAGATCAGATAGTAAGTTATATGGTTTCTTTTCTTTGGTATTTGCATGAATATAAGTGCTGGAGTGCTTTGATTTGTATTCTTTTTGAATAAGGCTGTTTATTCAATATTCTTTTAAGCAATTGACCCTGTATTTCGTCACCTTAATACAGAGAGACCACTTGTATGTATTTTTCTTTCTTTTTATATAAAGCTTTCTTTTAAGACCTGTTGGAGTTTTTCTTTACTTCAGGGAAATTGAGTCTGTACTCACCAGGGAATTGGTGGGAGGAAGAAATCAGGGGGGAGATCTGTGTGTGTTGGATTTGCTAGCCTGATTTTGCATTCCCTCTGGGTGAAGAGGAAAATACTTTTTGTTTCCAGGACTGGGAACAGAGAGGGGGAGTCACTCTGTGTAGTTTCACAGAGCTTGTGTCTGTGTATCTCTCCAGGAGCACCTGGAGGGGGGAAGGGAAAAAGGAGTATTTCCCTTTGTTGTGAGACTCAAGGGATTTGGGTCTTGGGGTCCCCAGGGAAGGTTTTTCAGGGGGACCAGAGTGCCCCAAAACACTCTAATTTTTTGGGTGGTGGCAGCAAGTACCAGGTCCAAGCTGGTAACTAAGCTTGGAGGTTTTCATGCTAACCCCCATATTTTGGACGCTAAGGTCCAAATCTGGGACTAAGGTTATGATAAAGGGAGATACCAAAGTTTTGTTCAGGCTAGAGCATGAGAGCTGATCATTCCTGGCTTTGGGCGGTGTTCCTTGGAGGCAGTTCACAATGCAATTAGGCAGCTTCCTGATTTTGGATACCATTAAAGGATTTATTACTAGAACTGGTCTGGTAACTGCTGAGCTGGGTGTGTGCAGGAATGGGCTCATTAACAGCTGGAGCAGAGATCTCCCATCATGCAGTGCTTCCCTGCTTTTCTGGTCCCAGAGTTCCGTGCGGTTCTTGCCTTGGAATCTCTGTTCTCCATTCTGGATTCTAATGGAGAGGCCTCCCAGTCCCATCTTTGATGCAAATGAGGCTAGGGGAGTTCCCTTAATCCTGTCCTCCTTATCTCAGGGGTTTAGGTGTGTCTCCCACTGCCTTTTCATTGCTTTTTGTCAGTCTTTCTTCTGATGCAGATTTGGGGGGTGGGGAGGAGGTCTTTCATGAGTCAGACAGGCTGGTTACTGCACCCTGGTTCCCCAAGAACACAGAGCTGCTAGGTAACAAAATATAACCTAGATGGAGCTACTATAAGGCGAGTGCATAACTGGTTGGAAAACTGTTCCCAGAGAGTAGTTATCAGTGGTTTACAGTCATGCTGGAAGAGCATAACGAGCGAGGTCCTGCAGAGATCAGTTTTGAGTCCGGTTCTGTTCAATATCTTCATCAGTGATTTAGATAATAGCATACAGAATACACTTATAAAGTTTGCGGATGATACTAAGCTGGGAGGGGTTGCAAGTGCTTTGAAGGATAGGATTAAAATTCAAAATGATCTGGACAAACTGGAGAAATGGTCTGAAGTAACTAGGATGAAATTCAATAAGGACAAATGCAAAGTACTCCACTTAGGAAGGAACAATCAATTGCACACATACAACATCGGAAATGACTGCCTAGGAAGGAGAACCACAGAAAGGGATCTGGGGGTCATAGTGGGCCACAAGCTAAGTATGAGTCAACAGTGTAACTGTTGCAAAAAAAGCAGTTGTCATTCTGGGATGTATTAGCAGGAGTGTTGTAAGTAAGATATGAGAAGTAATTCTTCCGCTCTACTCCGCACTGATTAGGCCTCAACTGGAGTATTGTGTCCAGTTCTGGGCACCACATTTCAGGAAAGATGTGGACAAATTGGAGAAAGTCCAGAGAAGAGCAATAAAAATGATTAAAGGTCTAGAAAACATGATCTGTGAGGGAAGATTGAAAAAATTGGGGGTTTTTTTAGTCTGGAAAAGAGAAGACTGAGATGGGACATTATAACAGTTTTCAAGTACATAAAAGGTTGTTACAAGGATAAGAGAAAAATTGTTCTACTTAACCACTGAGGATAGGACAAGAAGCAATGGGCTTAAATTGCAGCAAGGGAGGTTTAGGTTGGACTAAACTTGATAAGTTTATGGAAGGGATGGTATAATGGGATAGCCTAATTTTGGCAATTAATTCGTCTTTGATTACTAGTGGTAAATATGCCCAATGACTTGTGATGGGGTGGGATCTGAATTACTACAGAGAATTCTTTCCTGGGTATCTGGCTGGTGAGTCTTGCCCACATGCTCAGGGTTTAGCTGATTGCTTTGGGATCGAGAAGGAATTTTCCTCCAGTGCAGATTGGCAGGAGCCCTGGGTTTTTTTTGCCTTCCTCTGCAGCGTGGGGCATGGGTCACTTACTGGAAGGTTCTTTGCACCTTGAAGTCTTTAAACCAGGGGTCCCCAACGCGGTGCAGGTATCTAAATGCGCCTGTATACTGGCTGGCGGTCGAGCATCTGCCGAAATGCTGCCAAAATTTGGCTGCATTTCGGCAGCGATGCCTCTTGATGATGCCGCTTGCTGCTGACAAGCAGCATCATTCAGAGGCGTTGCTGCCAAAATGCCGCAAAATTTTGGCAGCATTTTGGCAGACGCTCGACTGCCGCCATGATCCTTCATCTGGTGGCTGCCAGATGAAAAAGGTTGGGGACCACTGCTTTAAACTATGATTTGAGGACGTCAATGGCTAAGACACAGGTTTGAAACAGGAGTGGGTGGGTGAGATTCTGTGGCCTGCATTGTGCAGGAGGTCAGAGTAGATGATCATAATGGTCCCTTCTGACCTTAAAGTCTGTGATTCTATGATTAGGAAAAACTTCCTTACTGTCAGGGTGGTTAATCACTGGAATAAATTGCCTAGGGAGGTTGTAGAATCTCATCATTGGAGATTTTTAAGGTTAGACAAACACCTGTCAGGGATGGTCTAGATCAGGGGTCGGCAACCTTTCAGAAGTGCTGTGCCAAGTCTTAATTTATTCACTGTAATGTAAGGTTTCGCGTGCCAGTCATATATTTTAGCGTTTTTAGACAGTCCCTTTCCATAGTCTGTAATATGTAACTAAACTATTGTTGTATGTAAAGTAAATAAGTTTTTAAAATGTTTAAGATGCAGAGCCCTCCAGACCGGTGGCCAGGACCGGGCAGTGTGAGTGTCACTGAAAAATCAGCTCGTGTGCTGCCTTTGGCACGTGTTCCATAGGTTGCCTACCCCTGGTCTAGATAATACTTGGTCCTGCCATGAGTGCAGGGGACTGGACTAGATAACCTCTCGAGGTCCTTTCCGTTTCTATGATTCTATGATTCAATGTGCTGCACCTTAAGCACTTCATCCGCTTGTAAATCAATAAGCTCCAGCTGTAGTTTTGCTTATTCAACATCTGGAAAGGATGCTTTTGCTTGATCACCAAGGGCCATTCTTGTACCACGACTGGATTCCTTGCAAACATGAAGATGTCTTTACACTTGCAACATCTTGGAACCTGTGCTGGAAGTTTTGAAGAAGAGATGATGCCATCTGACTCACATTTGCAGTGTCCTGACAGCTTAGCAGCGTTGGGAAATGCAGCATCCCCCCTAGTTTCCAAATCACTTTTGAAAAGTCTCAGTTTGTTTTCAAATGCAGTGACACTGCTGTGGAGATCCACTACAGTGCGATTTTGCCCCTGCAACTTTAAGTTGAAATCATTTAAGTGGCCTGTTAAATCAACAAGGAAGGCCAGGATGCTCATGCTTGTGGCATCCCTCAAAAATGCATGTAGCTCCTCTGCCTTTTCCCCTGGAATATTATGTGGATTTTCTTCCACATGAACTTGAATTTCCCACAGCTTTCTTAGTATGTGCCCTCTGCTCAGCCAGCGGCTGCCGGCGAGGCTGAAGGGATGCAGGGAGGAAGAGGAGAAGTGGGAGAGGCACAAGAGCCCTCTTCTTGTCCCAAGCATAGAGGGAAAGGAAGAGCAGGGCTGCCACAAGCCACTAAACTCTTTCCTCTCTCCTGCAATAATGAGGCCTGCTGAGGGGCAGAGACGGGGCTGTACCTAGGAAGGTCCGGGGCCGGGGACAGGGACAAATCAGCTTCTCCACTAGTCTCCTTGCTGTCCACACAGTGCGCCTGCCTGCCGCTCGCCTCGTCACCCCCACCCTTGTCTGCTCGCCCGCCCACCTGCCTCTTCACCCCACTCCTGCCTGCCGCTCGCCTCCTCACCCCGCCCGTCCGCTCGCCTGCCCGCCTGCCTGCCGCTCGCCTCCCTGCTTGCCTCCTCACCCCACCTGTTCACCCACCTCCTCACCGGAATATCGGGAGAAATGGCATCCCAATCATACATGGGCCGGGACACGGGACAAAGGGCTAAATATCGGGACAGTCCCGATTTTAGCAAAGCGTGGGGCCCACCAAAGCGTGGAGCCTGGGGTGGTCGCCCCGATTTGCCCTACCCAAGGGATGGCTCTGGGCAGAGAGCACCTGCCTGCTTCCTGCAGCCGCCCAGATTGGCAGCAAGGGAGAAAACAGCCAGTCAGAAGAGGTTTCTCCAAGACAGACAGGAAATATGCAGCCTCGGCCATTGGGGTGGGATTGTGGACATTTTAATTGCAGGGTCTGTGACCCAGGGGTGCCATTTTAGATTTTGATTGGGGTGATGGGTAGTATTCCAGGGGCTACTTGGCTGTCAGCCCCAGGCAGCCGGGCTTCTACTGTCACGGATTACATTCAGGTGCACCAGATTGGAGCTCGATAAATGTTTGGGAACCCCCCCGGCTCTCCTGCCACGCTGAAGCGCTAGTTCCTGAGAGCCTCCTCAGTCACAGCGCGGCTCAGACCTGGTGTCCTAGCGGGCCTCAGGCAGGATGAAGCCAGGAGTCCAGTGTGCTTCCAGTGGGGCTGCCCTGAATCACTGTCCCTCAGGCTGAACTGAAGCCCTGAGTCCTGGTGGGGCTGAGGCTTGGAGTCCCAGCGCATCTCCAGTGGGGCAGAAAGCAGGAAGCGCTTTGGGACTGAAGCAACCACCTGCAGGGCTGAAGCCCTGAGCCCCCATGAGCACTGTGAGCTGCTGAAAAGGCTCTTGCAGTCCAGATTTGGATCCCAGGCCGCCTATAGATTACCCCCTGGCTAAGGGTCTGAAGCATGCAAACTCGGACCCTTTGAAATAAAAGCCCGGAGCACATGTGGCCACGAAAGATCTACTTTCGCAAGCAGGTGGCACGTTAACCTACCTGTGTCCTGGCCAAGTTCCAGTTCTGTCCGTCTCACTGCCTTATTGCAATTATTATTATCTGTTTATATTACTGTAACGCCTGGCAGCCGCTGCCCTGACCAAGACCCCATGGCGCTAGGTGCTGTGCAAACCCAGAATAAAAAGACAGTCCTAAAGCACTTACAATCAGGGTATAATACGCAGATGGATACAGAGAGATGGAGAATACAAGGGAACAATAGCCAGTATTGGTCACCACGGTCGGCTGTGGTCTCTGCAGATCAGCAACTTAACTCTTGTCACATTTTCTGTCAATGTCCAGGAAAAGGAGAGTTGTAAGGAGAGATCTGAAGGAATGTAATGAGTTAGTTGGGGAGTCCCTGCCACACATGAGGGGACAGCAAGAGCGGGGGCGGCAAGGTGTGTATTTGAAAACCCGTGGGCAGTGAAGGCTGACATCTGGAGTGGACCTTTCCGCGCTGAATGAGAGAAGCAGGGTGGGAATAAACTGTAAAAGGACCTTGACAGAGAAGACAAGTGAATTACGTTTGATACGATAGAGACAGGGCAGCCTGTGGAGGGATGCAAAGTGACGGGCTAGGAAAATGAACTTTGCAGCAGCCTTCTGACTGGCTAGGAGCTGGACAAGCATGCATTTGTCAAAGCCAGAGAGAAGGACGCTGAAGTGATCAAGACGCATGATGATGAGAGCTGGGATGAGCGTTTTAGTTGCACAGATGGATAGGAAAGGCCGAATCTTAGAAAGAATCTGCAAGATTTAGACTTAGCCAGGAGGTGAGGACCAGGGTGTAAGTTGCAGGTGACACCCAGGTTATGGGTCTGAGTGACAAGGATGGGGTGATGTTGTCCGCGGTTCTAGACAAAGGAAGTCGCAGAGAGGGCTTGGGGCGAAGGGAGGATTCAGAGCTCTGTTTTAGCCAGGTTGAGTGTGAGCTAGTGGCTAGCCTCCACAAGGAGACATTAGAGAAATGGGTCGAGATTGTAGTTTGGACAGAAGCAGATGGCTCTGGAGTTGGGAGGTAGATCTGAGTCGTCGGCACAGAGACAGTGCTTGAATTTGGTTTTGAGGATAAGTGACCCTGGCAGATTCAGTGGCCGGATTCATCTTGCTCACTGCCTTACTTGAACAGTTGTGTAGAGGTATTGTTAAGCAGATGCCGTCTTCCTCCCCAGAGGTGGCTGTATTTCAGTGGTGGGTGATGTGATCCTTCTTTGTTGTTTGCCTGACAGTTTGTTTGTAAAGCCAGGGGGAATCCTTTGGAACGGAATGGGAGCCATCGGGGATGTATTTGCGTGTCGGGGATTGGGGCTGTCGGGGATGTATTTGCTTGTTGGGGACGGGAGCTGTTCGGGGATGTATTTGTGTGTCGGGGAGGGGAGCTGTCAGGGATGTATTTGTGTGTTATGGGATTAGGACCTGTCAGGGATGTATTTGTGTGTTACAAGATTAGGAGCTGTCAGGGATGTATTTGCGTGTCAGGTATTGGGGCGGTCAGGGATGTATTTGCGTGTTGGGGAGGGGAGCCATCGGGGATGTATTTGCGTGTCGGGGACGGGAGCTCTCGGGGATGTATTTGCGTGTCGGGGACGGGAGCCGTCGGGGATGTATTTGCGTGTCGGGGAGGGGAGCCATCGAGGATGTGTTTGCGTGTCGGGGACGAGAGCTGTCGGGAATGTATTTGCGTGTCGGGGATGGGAGCCGTCGGGGATGTTTTTGCGTGTCGGGGATGGGAGCCGTCGAGGATGTGTTTGCGTGTCGGGGACGAGAGCTGTCGGGAATGTATTTGCGTGTCGGGGAGGGGAGCTGTCGGGGATGTATTTGCGTGTCGGGGAGGGGAGCTGTCAGTGATATATTTGCGTGTTGTGTCTATCCCAAGCTGTAGGGGCTGTGTATGGGTAAAGTAAATCATGTGTTTAATATTTTAAAAAGCCATCCAGTAACCACTAGGTCACTAAAAACTGTGAGCCTGTCCTCCGCTGGGCCCCGCTGCTCGTATGTAACATGCCTTCTCCCCTCCCTTCAGTAGGGAGCTCTCTGGGACAGGGTTTGTGTCTCCCTCAGGGACATGCCTAGCACACATTGGGTGCTAATTCAATCTGAAAATGATAGTAACAGTTACTGCAGGTGGACATGGCTGTGTCACAGATCCTAGCAAGTCCCCCTTGTGGCTTTTCACTAGGCCTGCTGTTAGGGGAATCCAAGCCTGTTTCACTCGATCCCCCCGATATTGTAAGCCCCTGGGCTGAACAGAGTCCAGCCATTGCCCCAACCCTGGGGCCCCCAGGTGCACTCATGTGGTGCAGATCTTCAATCTGCCATCCTCTTTTCAGAGTGTTAAAAATCTTTCAGCCCCGTGTCAGATGACACCCTTACCATCTTCCTCACATGCGCACAAACTCCTGCCACTTCTCCCCTGAGCAGCCAGTTCCCCTGGGTAGAACCTGGTCTATTGGCTAGAGCAGTGGTTCCCAAACTTTAACAACCCGCAAACCCCTTTCACGAAAATATCAAATCTCGCAAACCCCCTCCTAAAAATGAATATTTCCAGGGATTTTCTCCTTTACCTGAGCGTAACATATAGAAGCAGTGATCTTGGAAATAATTTGGTTATTTTATGACACGCTTATTACACACTATTTATTATTACGTTATTTATCATTACATCATTAATTTTATTGCATTATGAAAACAGCAACACTCTTCCAAGATTTCATTTTTGTAGCTCATATCACTTTGATTAAGCCTCCTACATGTTTCATCAAGGAGTAGCAGTTGTGAAACAGCACAAAGGCATTTAAGAAGCCAACTCAAATAAAGAGTTTCTCCCACAAGCATTTGGAGGCTTGAGCAGTCCAGGAAGACAACGCATGACTACAACAAAGCTTAAACTTGTTCTGCCAGGAAGTCATGGTCACAGGGCTCGGGCTGCCAGACCCCAGCACCCAGGGTTCCTAGGGACGGCCCCGTCTGCCATTACAGAATTTTTTTCTGAGAATCCCCTGATACATTTTGCGAACCCCCAAGGGTTCACGAACCCCAGTTTGGGAACCACTGGGCTAGAGTGATTACATTTCATTGAAAGAGCATGTAACTTCAACCCAGCATGAAGGCAAACAAGCCGCAGAGAACAAGAGCAAATGGCTGCGCATTCAGAATGGGGCTTGCAGCCTGGCCTGCATGCACAGAGTTTATGAATGCTGTGTGAGATTATGAATTGGACAGACACATTCCCAAATTGCTGCAGACTGGCAGGAGGATTTTGCCTCTGTGAATCAGGACACTGACTGCATAGTGTCAATCCCTGTAATGGCTTTGCTCTCTGGAATTTGCTTCCCCACCGGCCCCTGAGGCAGTAGGTTGCGATTTTAACGTATTTTGCTTGTCAGATATTGGACGAAGTGATGCTGTCCGTGGACCCTGGCTGTGGGTATGGGTTCACTGGCTGTAACAGATCCAGGTAAGGGAAATAAGGACTTGTTTAGCTGATGGCTAGTGCCTGAAATTGTGATGGCTCAGCCTTGCTATTTGCTCTTTTATCCTGAGGTCCAGAATGTCCCAACCCTGGAATTACTCCTCTAAGGCAGGTTTCAGGGGTAGCCATGTTAGTCTGTATCAGCAAAAAGAACAAGGAGTCCTTGTGGCACGTTAGAGAATAACACATTTATTTGGGCATAAGCTTCTGTGCGTTTTAGTGCACAAAAGCTTATGCCCAAATAAATGTGTTATTCTCTAAGGCCTGGTCTACACTGAGGGGGGGGGTGTTGATGTAAGATACGCAACTTAAGCTAAAGAATAGCGTAGCTGAAGTCAAAGTGTCTTAGATCAATTTACCTCCTGTCCTCACGGCACGGGATTGATGTCCGTGGCTCCACCGTCGACTCTGCTACCGCCGCTCGCTCCTGTGGAGTTCCGGAGTCGATGGGGAGCGCGTTTGGGGATCGATATATCGCATCTAGATGATACCCTAGGGTGCCACAGGTACTCCTCCCTCTTAGGCAGTGATTTTCAACCAGGAGTATGGGTACCCCTGGGGGTAGGACTGCTTTAGGGTTTTCCTGGGGGTACATCATCTCATCTAGATATTTGCCTAGTTTTACAACAGACTACGTAAAAAGCACTAGCAAAGTCAGTACAAATGCAGATTTCCTACAGACAATGACTTGTTGATGTGGCTCTGTGGACTGTACACGGACATGGAAATACAATATTTACATTCCAATTGATTTATTTTATAATTCTATGGTAAAAATGAGAACGTCAGCAATTGTTCAGGAATAGTGAGATGTGACACTTTTATATTTTGAGGTCTGATTTTGTAAGCAAGTAGATTTTAAGTGAGGTGAAATCTGAGGTGTATGCAAGACAAATCAGACTCCTGAAAGGGGTACAGTTGTCTGGAAAGGTTGAGAGCCGCTGCTATAAGGGACTGGAAACAGTGACGCTCCCGCCATGCATTGTTCCATCCAGGGTTCACAGGATCAGAGATTCTGCCTCCAAAATCAGTGGATCGCCTTTCACCCATAGAGGCAGGGTCACCAAGGTGCCTCCCCTTCCCTTGCCCTGTGTGCTGTGGTTCTGTGGGTGGGTATCTGCAAATTCCAGCCTATGCAGAGGAGAGACAAATGCATGCCCACACTGAGCAGAGCCTCCGAGAACTTTCACTTTGCTGTGAACCGCAGCGGGGATCTGAGCCAAGCTTCAGTTCGGTAGGGGAGAGGAACAGGGCAGGAAACCCACAGAAGAGTGTGGGAGGGGGGTTGCCCTCTCCTGGGTAGAGAGCTCAGCCGCTGCCCAAGTTGGGAGAGGAACATACTTGCAAAGGAGAGGGGACACGGGTCTGAACTTGGCTGGGGCAGACGGAGGTGAATGCCTGCGCTGCGAGGTTTGTATTCCCCCCGTACTCGGCACTGCCCCTTGTGGAAGCTCCAGCTGCTGTTTGTTCCTTAGCTTTGCACTCTCAGAAACGCGGCCCTTCCCCCAGGAAACTGCCTGCCTTTGAGCTCTGGCAAGTGGGTCCTCCGGGAGAGGTACTAGGTGAGGGCCATCAGGGTGGTGCTCAGGCCTGCTGCAGACTTCCAGCATGCACCTCCAGTGCCAGCTAGCTCCTGGGATCTGTTGGCGAAAGGAGCCTGGAAAAGCTGCCCTGGGCTTGCAGCAATCCTACCGGTTGCAGAGCAGCTGGCTTGCAAAGATGTTCTCTGGCTGACACAGCTCGACTCAAGAGGCTTCTGCTTTGCATAGGGAGGCTAAAGCACGAAAAGGGGAAAAGAGAAACATTTCCCCCCGATATCACAGCTGGCTTTGTCACTCCACCCTGACCGCCGCCGAGATCTGATGTCAATGCATATTGCTGCTGTGGTGCAACGTGCTACCACTGTCTGAATGAGGAAGTCTCACGCCATCCAGAGACCCTGTGGGGAAAACAGCCTGTGGTGGGCGCCGTGGCTGCAGGAGGGGCAGGGCTGTCTGTGACTCACTGCAGAGAAAAGGACACAAGACATGACAGTAGAGCAAAGATGAGCCCTTTGGTCTGGTGATGGGTGTGTCTGATGTCTCAAGGGCTGGGGAAGCAGCAGTACCTAGTGAGAAAGTGTATCATGGCTTGAATGACTAGGAGGGAATTTTTAAACATGATTCAGATCTGTGTGTTTTTCTCAAAAGCCTGTTCTTATAAGCAATACCAAGAGTTACAAACTGCCATTGAACTGTAAAGATTTACCAACAGGGTAAATCTTTGGTGTCCAAGAGAAAAAAGATAATTCCTCAGAGCCTTGGCATTGTTACACTGGATTACACTAATGACACTAATTACACTGGTCCAGTATGGTGGCCAGTTCCCTCCCAACACCTGTCAGTGAGCAGTTGCCTTACACCTCAGAGCATGAGGTTTTATAATCCTTTTAAAATGTTATCTGAGCAGGCAAAACTGTGGTGCTTGTTCATGTAAATGTCTAATCCTTGTTTTGAATCCTGCTAACTTCTTGGCCTCAGAATATCTTGTTGCAAGGAGTTCCACAGGTTAGTTATACATTGTGTTTAAAAGAGTGTTTCCTTTGGTCAGTTTTAACTTTACCTTTTAATTTCACTGGATGTAGCTTTGATCTCGTGTTGTGAAGAAAGGTGAGCAAGAGCATTTAACTGGCAGTTGTCATTTCTGTGTCCATCTTTCATCCATCTCCTCTCTAAACACATACTCTGAGCAGAGGAGGAATAACTGTAGTTATCTCAGACACCGCCATATGGTAACAGTTGGCATACACTAAGTCATAGAATATCAGGGCGAGAAGGGACCTCAGGAGGTCATCTTGTCTAATCTGCTACTCAAAGCAGGACCAATGCCCAGAGAGATTTTTGCCCCAGTTCCCTAAATGGCCCCCTCAGGGATTGAACTCACAACCCTGGGTTTAGCAGGCCAATGTTCAAACCACTGAGCTATCTCTCCCCTGTCATTGCATACATGGTGGGGGGGAGGAGCTCAGTGGTTTGAGCATTGGCCTGCTAAACCCAGGGTCATGAGTTCAGTCCTTGAGCGGGCCATTTAGGGATCTGGGGCAAAAATCTGTCTGGGGATTGGTCCTGCTTTGAGCAGGGGGTTGGACTAGATGATCTCCTGAGGTCCCTTCCAACCCTATGATTCTATGTCACCATCCAAACATGGGCTCATGCTGGGCTGGAAGCCTCTGTACTATCACTGACTTGTCCCAGCTAGTGGAGCTAGTATATTGCCATACTATCCTATCTGGCTACAGGGACATGTGGGCTGTTTCCCCTAGACGAGGCACTATCTAACCACTACCCCGTCAACTCTGACTGTCCTGGGGCTGGGATATTGTATTGGAGCTGTCCGGTACTCTGTTATTGGTGCAGTTAGTTATTTTGGTCAGTAATAAATCCGTATATTTATACAGACCCTGTAGTCGGAAGATCTCAGAGCATTTTATAAACACTGATCCTCACTCCTGTGAGGCAGGTCTGTTTGACTATCCCTATTTTACAGATGGGGAAACTGAGGCACAGAGCGGCCTGTTCACCGTCAGAGCCAGGAATAGAACTCAAGAGTCCTGACTCCCAGTTCTGCGGGCTGAGCACTAGATCACTCTCCCTTTATCTTGTGAATACCATATCCCTTTTTCCTTGGTACATTTGCCACTGCTGGGTCTTTGCCTGCTCGATACCCGTTGTCGTTTACAGACAAAGGCGAGCATGTCACCCATAGAGAGAGACAGAACTACCGATAACTGAGACCAGAGGCTTGGAGCCAGAGGAGGAATAGCTTGATTGGAATGAGAGACTCTTGAAAAGACACAGCAGAGCTGTCCGAGACAGCCTCCTGAGGAAGATTTGGTGCAGTGGTCAACTGAGAGGAAGGTTCTGGAAGGAGCCAAGGAGGAGGCAGGTGGAGTGAGACATCAGAAGGGCTGCTATCCCACTGCCCATGGCCTCTGCGGGGTTCTGTGCAGCACACCCAGAGAATGGGCATGGTCAGTTATTACTGTTCAGGGTATTTCTGGTGCTAAAATTAAATTTTATATTGAAAAAAATCAGGAGTCAGGCCCTGAAAATCATGAAATTTGACTTGAAAATCCTGGGATTTGAACCAAAGAATGAAATGTGGGTTCTTTTCAGAGCCTTCGGGGTCGCATGTTCAGGCTTTACTCTACTGACCATGAGGACTGGAACTTTTTTTTTTTTTTTAAAAGAAGCAATCTGAGTTTTCCCAGGAATTAGTGATGCCTGGAGCTGGGGCTATTGGAAAAACACTCGACTTCGTGAGACTTGAGACAGAACTGCAGCAGCTGGCATCAGTGTGCAGTGGTGCAAATTCAGGGAGAAAGGCTCACAGCCACCATTCGCCCAGTGCCTTGCTACCTGCATTAACAGACACACACCCATGGACACCAAAAATAAGCTATGGAATATGTCAGGGCCTTGGGCCAGATTCTTAGCTGGTGTAAATTGGCATAGTCAAGATAATGATAATCACAGGAGTATGTCAGTGGTACGTCCCCTACGCCAGTTCGTTGGTGTAAAAACTGAACGATGCCAGGCAGAGCAAGATGCTCCCTCCCGGATCACCTCCGTTCTCACCTGGAGCCCCTCAGGCGTAGGTGTGAGAGGCGTGTGCACTCTCCAGGCCATATGTACTTTTTAGCCATCAAGTGCGTCTGTTAGCGACGATGATTTTATTGTGCCATGAGGACTGAGGTCGCCAAACACAACTCCCACCTCTGCAGGAAGATAACAACGTTCCATCGCTGCCGGTGACCTAGATGCAATAGGCTCTGGAGCTCATTTCCAACAGCCAATGTTCCACCAATGGCACAGATCTTTTACAGGGAGGGTGATTAACCATTGGAACAAACTGCCAAGGGGCAGGGTGGATTCTCCATCGCTGACGATCTTCTGATTAAGACTAGTTGCCTTTGTGGAAGATAGGCTTTAACCAAACTCAGGTTTGCTTTAGTCAAACACAAATTATTGGCTTCAGTGCAGAGGTAACAAGGTGAAATTCTCCAGCCTGTGTCAGACTAGATTAGAGTTTCTCAACCTATGGGTCGGGACCCAAAACTGGGTCACCAAAATGTTTTAAAGGGTCAAGTGGCAGCTCCTGCGGCTCCTGTCCCGCAGGACTGGCTGGGCTCACCTCCCTGCTCCAGGCACTGTGACCTCTGGGATCCCAGCACCACTGAGGTTTGGCCCAGCCGACATGATGACGGGAGTCTGGGTAGGCCGTATTTGAGTGAGTGGCCCTGCAATCCCAGGAGCCAGGTCACAGCTCCACTCACACAGGTTTGGTCCAGTCAGGGGGGTGGGGCCAAACCTGAGCCGTGCTGCAACCCTGGAGGTTGGAACACTTGGAGCAGAGAGCCAAGCCCAGCCAGCCCCTCGGCACAGGAGCTGCAGGAGCTGCCACTGTGGGGTGAGTGCTGGGCAGGACCCAACCCCTGCAAGGCGCAGGATCCGACTGAAACCGCCCCAGGGCAGCACCATATCCAGGACTGGTAAATACGCTCGCACGCCCTAGGCGCTAAAGTGCCTAGTTCGGGCTCTGCCCCAGACCCTCCACCCCCAGACTGTTTACTGGGTCTCGACAGGCCGTAAATGTTTACAAAGGGGTCCTGAGCCCACAAAGGCTGAGAACTACTGGTCGAGATGATCTAATGGGCCTTTTGGGCCTGAAACACTCTGAATCTGTCAATCTCCCCAGTAATCTTTGAAAAGTAGCTGACAGTCAAGCTCTGAGGATGGAAGGGGCTTGGATTGGGACTTGTAAGGCTTCAATGGAGTTAAGATTTCATCTCCTCCACAAACAGCCCCTGGAGTTTATCCCTTGATAACTTGATAAGCTTGCTAAGCCAATCCCTCTTTGCTCCCTCTGGTAGTAGAACACCCTCTTGCCAAGTCCGGCAGCAACCTTCGGGGCAAAGTGGGTGCAAGATCCCGGCGTCTCACTTTGGGCTGCAAGATTGTGAAAGCATCAGCCATTGGGTAACTTTATTGTCTCCTTTTTCTGGACTGCAGAAATCTCTGTGACTCTTGAATGGGTTGTTTGCTGGTCTCGCTAGAAGCTGGATAGTGATCTATATAGATCCAGATTAACACAGCTACCCCTCTGATATATAGATCTGGTGCATGGCAGGAGCAGGAGAATAATCCATCAATTGCTAATCAGTATAAATAATATCACAGCAGTCAATGAATCTTTTTCTCACTGATTGAGGCCTCTTTCCTTTTTAAAAGTTCACAGGAGTAGCTTTGAGTCCTCACTGGGATTAAACTGGATCCTTTGCAGAATGAATCTCAGCCATCCAACAGCAGATTCATCTTGCTTCCTCCTTTGGCCTGTCAAGTTGGAAAAAGAATGGGTGTATTTATTTGAAAAGCCTTTTGTCTGCAAATCAAAATCTGTTGGCTGGTTTAGTGCATGCGTTCACATATATCTCTAATAGCTGGCCACATGGAGGATAAGAACCTGCTACTTCTCACAGCTGATGGAGTCACTCTTTTATAGACTCATAGATTCATAGACTCTAGGACTGGAAGGGACCTCGAGAGGTCATCGAGTCCAGTCCCCTGCCCTCATGGCAGGACCAAATACTGTCTAGACCATCCCTAATAGATATTTATCTAACCTTCTCTTAAATATCTCCAGAGATGGAGATTCCACAACTTCCCTAGGCAATCTATTCCAGTGTTTAACTACCCTGACAGTTAGGAACTTTTTCCTAATGTCCAACCTAAATCTCCCTTGCTGCAGTTTAAGCCCATTGCTTCTTGTTCTATCATTGGAGGCTAAGGTGAACAAGTTTTCTCCCTCCTCCTGATGACACCCTTTTAGATACCTGAAAACTGCTATCATGTCCCCTCTCAGTCTTCTCTTTTCCAAACTAAACAAACCCAATTGTTTCAGCCTTCCTTCATAGGTCATGTTCTCAAGACCTTTAATCATTCTTGTTGCTCTTCTCTGGACCCTCTCCAATTTCTCCACATCTTTAGCTTGATTATTAGGGGCTTTGGTGTCCAAACTCCTAGGTTCAAACCTCACTGACGGATATATTTGTCTGTACACATATGATTTGTTGCACAAGCAGACAATTGCCTTAAGATAGGGGGTCTGAGTTTGAGATGCCAGTGGAGCTGTCCACCAGTGCTGTGTTTATACGCTTGCCTTGCAAGTTGGTTATTGAGCTTGGCATGGGACTTAATTTTTCCACCAGAAAAGTAATCCACACCCTGCATTCACTGTACTTGGTCTTCTCATGGCAATGCTTACCCCTGCATGGCCCTCCATTCCTTTCCCACAAGCAGATGGAGATGATTCCCTTTCCCTGATCCTGCTGCTCTGATCTCCAGATGGCCTAATGGAGAAAAACGTGCTGGTGGGTCAAATCTCCTCAATACCTCCTCTTCCAGCAGAGGCTGCGAGATGTATACCAGGTGTGTAACGATGGTCCATAGTGAAGTGCACTGATTTCCCACTTTCGTCTTCCAGACCTTTCTAGTCTAGCTGCATTAATTACAAGGCGAAATGGTTCCTGGTTGTTTAGTGCCATTTTGTGATGAAGGGTGGATTCCCCTTAGGCCAGCAGTTATGGCAAAGCTTTCCTGGTCTAATAGGAAACCCTGATGAACCCATTAGAGTTTGATCGACATAGTTACGGTACACCTCAGTGATGTAGCTATGGTGACCTAACCCCCTGTGTAGACAAGGGTGGCTCCACAGAAGAGTTCTTCGATCGACCTAGCTACTGTCGCTCGGAGAGCTGGAGTATTGGCAGTGATGGAAAAACTGGAGGAAGCCATGCGTATCCACTGTGGTGTGATCAGTGCCGTAACTGTGCCGCTGTAGTGTGGACATGACCCACCAACAGTTGGGAGTCAATGGTGTAAGAGAGTTGAGCTCCTAGAATAAACAGGGAGTGGGAATGTGCTGGAAAAATTTCAGTCCGTCCTATATGGAATCCCTCGGGGGAAATCCAGTCCTCCTTTGGCCTTGGAAAAATAAAATTATTATGACGAACAAGCCAAACGACAATGGTTTGGTATTTTGAATTCTCCACCCAGGCCCAGCAATGACTCTGTGTTGGGGCTTTTCCTTACTGTGTAGCCTGCTGTGACATTTCAAATTGGTGCCTGTTAGGACCCTGAAGTTAGTAAAAAGAATGAAGAGAACTTAATATATGGAGATATACCTATCTCATAGAGCTGGAAGGGATCCTGAAATGTCATTGAGTCCAGCCCCTTGCCTTCACTAGCAGGGCCAAGTATTGATTTTGCCCCAGATCCCTAAGTGGCCCCTCAAGGATTGAGCTCACAACCCTGGTTTAGCAGGGCAATGCTCAAACCACTGAGCTATCCCTCCCACTTGTGGGCTTCCTCCGATGAAGTGGGTTTTAATGCCCAAATAAATTTGTTAGTCTCTAAGGCGCCATAAGGACTCCTCGTTCTTTTTGCTGATACAGTCTAGCATGGCCACCACTCTGAAACCAGATGTTAGTGGCACCCAAACAAAACAAGGAGAGACGTCTGGCAAATCTGTCAGAATGCTGCAACGAAGGCTCCGGGGAGAGTGGAAAGTACCGGGGGCGTCAAAGACTGTCCTGCTTGAAAGAGTCCCCCCTTTGAGATTGATTTCTGGGAATCATCCTATTCAATTAAGCGATTTGAACCCTGCTCCATGTAGTCTTAAGTATCTCCACCGCAGTGTTTCTCTCAGACACCCCCTCTTACCGTTTTCCTGTGTGTGCGAAAGGACTCCTGGCTCTGCTAAACTGATGAACACCAGGCTGTGTTTTGCTGACGTCTCTCACTGTAGCCAGTGACAACATTAGCCAGTTCACATTGATCCTATACATTCGGTATAAGGACATTTCTCTTTGGTGTCTCTCCTGTTTGTCCAAGTCTTTCCGAGTTCTCAGGCTGTTCCAGGGCTCGTCCCAGACTTCTCTAACCCAGGTGAGGAGGGACTTTAGAGCCCTCCCTGCTGCGGGCTCTGTGAAGATAGAAATAACAGACATACTCGGCAGTGGCCTTGCTCTGTGCTTGCTGAAGAGCATGACTTCTGCTCTTTTTGGTTTAATTAGATGCAGCCCTGCTGTGTACTCTGCCCTCTTCCATCTCCCAAGGAGTGGTAGGGTCTCTAGCTGGGAGTGTTATGCCCTTCCGGAGGCTGAGTGGGGGAGTGATGTTGAAATCATCTTGTGCTTTCCTGCATTCAGCTGGTTCTTCTTTGATACAATCTGGAGTCTTCAGGGTGCTGGTCTAAACATGGAGCCACTCCCCTCCGCGGTGTAACTGAGAGTGGTCTCTGGTCCCGATTGCTTGCCTTCACTACCGAGCTTGTGTAGCTGTGCAAGCTAAGGTAGTCGGTGTGATCGACTCTCATGCTTCGAGGAGTGAGATATTGGCCTATGGGGGAGTCATGTCCTCTCCTGAGGCAGGAAGGTTAGGAGGTTTCAGGTTTCAGCATCTGATGAAGTGGGAGGTAGCCCATGAAAACTTATGCTCAAACAAATTTGTTAGTCTCTAAGGTGCCCCAAGTACTCCTGTTCTTTTTGCGGATACAGACTAACACGGCTGCTACTCTGAAACCTGTCAGTTTTCTTGCCTCTCTCAGAACCCTGGGTTTATTACAGCCTTGATGGGGCAATAATCTAAGCCAGGATGGCAAATCCCATGTAACAACTTGCTCACGTCCCGCCAGCAGGCGCAGCAGCTGAGAGAATGCGGTGGCTCAATTCTCTTCTTGCTGAGTGTTACATTGATTGACCTCCACTGACTGAGTGACGCTGGTACGAGAGGAAGATCAGCCTCCACCACTCTAACCTCTTCATCAGATCCCGGAGCGAGCTGTCTAAGGGAACTATTTCTCTCTGCAGAGGCGCTGAGGGTTGGGGTGGATATTCTGTTAACCATCAACCTCAGGCAGCTCATCCTGATAGTGGCATTTCAGTCCCTGAGAAACTCCCCCGTTAGTTCCCCTATCTCGGAGCAAAGGGAGGGATAAGAAAGTTACCTACACTTCCTTCCTTCTTCCCTTACACATGCTCTTTCTTACAGCGTGTTGGAGGTGTGGTTTGGACGCTCAAGCTTTGGTTTGAAGTATCTTAACTCCCTGCAACTGCAGGTTAAAATCTTAGCAGGGTCAGCTCAGACCATCTTCCTTCAGGGATGGTTAATCTATGTGTTGGAGCAGGAGGCAACCTTAAGAACCTCACGCCTGTCTGCTAAGTGGGGCCGTTAAGGATGCCTTGTTACTCTTAAGAGCAGAGGTTTTGTCCTGGTGTCCTTGGCTGGAATTTTCCCCTCACTGTTTAGCAGTGTTGTAATGCACCATGTGGCAGCCACCCCAGAGTTGGCTGCATTTCAGAGGTGCTGAGAACCAGTTAGAACAGACCACCTCCAAGCAGATTAAAGAATGGTGTATGGGTTAACTGGTTCAGTTAAAACCTTTCCAACATTGATTGTTTTTCATGAGGCATCAGCAGTGGCTAAAATACAAAGCAGGATTCTTCTTGTCTTGCACAGCAGCAACATGCTCCTGGCTAATGAATCCCATTCATCCTCAGTCGCCTCGTTAGCTAGCTGCTGTGCTCCAGACACTAATGAGTCTCCCACCACTCTGACATCATTAGCTGATGGCCCTTCTTTGTATATGATCAGAAAACATAACTTCTCTTTTCCTTCTACACCTTATTTCTGGGCAATCTCATCGGCAAACACAAATTCAAAACCCATTCCTCTGCTGTCAGCTCACAGATCCACCTCTCTGCTCCACGCCTGCCTCCTTCTGTCCAAACTAAAATCCTGGCCTGTCTCTCTGATGTCTCCTCACTGTGTAGCCGATCAGCTCAAGCTAAACACGGCTCAGAGAGAGCTCTGAATCTCCTCCCTCTGACCCTTAACCTCCACAAAAAAACCTTCCAGCTACCTCCTTTCTCAAGTGCTGTGGACACCACCACCTGGGCCTTGCACCTTCCTCTAGGTCCTCACCTCCTGGCAATGTCTAAATCTTGCAGCTTCTTTCTGTAAACATTTCTGAGATATGGCCTTTCCCAGCTAGAACACTTAACTAGCCTCTCGTGGTTACTGCCACTTCCTTCTCTCTGGCCTTGACAAATAGAACTGTGTTCTGCTTGGATCCATTCCAAATGCTGCTGCATGGATTGTCTTCCCAGCCCGCCGCTTTGACCGTATCACCCCTCTCTTTGCACCCCTCCCCTGGCTCCCCACTGGCTCCCCCCATCCCTACTGGAGCAAGGCCCACCCTACCTATCAAGTCCCCTTCGCTGTCGAGCTGTTGGGCGGTGCTTCCCCTCAGCCTCCTCTGCCCATTGTTAAAATTTCAAATAAGCCCCTTTCTGCGTTCTCCCCTGCTGCCCCTCACACAGAGACAAACCGTAACTTTGGATGCTGGGAAGCACAATATAAAGGTTGGGAGCGGGATGTGACCGCCTGATGCGTCGTCTCTGGCCCCGTTTCCACTCCTCCGGTGCCTTCCACACGTGTTGCAAGCTGGCTCCACCTTCCCTGCATTCCCCTCACAGCTCCTTCCCCATTTACTTCTCCCATCAGCTCCCCACTGCGGGCACGGGCCAGAGCATGTAACTGCGGCTGCGGGCGAGGAAGAGATGGGACTCAGATAGTGATGGCAGTGATAGGCTTCAAACTTGCTTAAACATTGTAAATATATCAATGAAACGTTGTGTTCAACTGATACCTGTGTAGATTGTGGCTAGGGAAACTAAGATTCAGCATTTCATTTTAATGGTGGAAAAACACTGAATTTTATGGGTTTTTTTACTGGACAATTTTTTTTTATTAATCATGGAAAACAAGGAGATCCCTGGTGGTCACGCATCTGGTGTGCTGAGACCCCCTGGCCATCCTGCAGACTAGTGTCTCATTTTTTCCCGGTACTTGCTGCTCTGTCTGGCTATATCCATCTGTTGTCTCTTAGATTATAAGCTCTTGTGGGCAGGGATCATCTCTTAGTTCTGGTACAGTCTCTAGCACCATGGTCTGTGACTGGGGCTCCAAAGTGCTGTGAGAATACAAATAAAAAATAATAATACCAATAATTATTAAGAGATTTGGGGAGATTTCTCTGAACTGTGTGTGTGTCCAAGAACCATCATAGCAGGGTAGCACCTTGAAGGATGGAAGATCTTTCTCTGGATGGGCTATCCCTCAGCAGACAGCATGATGAGGGTGTGACACTCTGTAGCTCGGAAGAACACCCTGCACCCCCATGTTCATCTTTATAATATGATTGCATGGTATCCAATGCAGAGTTTGTCATGTTGGTTGTCTCTGGAAGGCTCATGATGCACTGAGCATGGTTGTTATAGTGATGTTGTAGGTTGTGATTTCATGTATATAGTTATGAGTCTGAAAATGTGTCTTCATGGCTTATAACAAGCCCAGGCAAAACTCTTCAGGAGCAGAGGGGCAGTTCACACTTCATCACGGCATGTGTGGGACAAACCCAGCCCAGCCTCTCAGGAACAAAGGACACTGGCCTAGGCAGCAGCAAAGGATCTATTGGACTCTCGAGTGAGTCACTCCCTTCCTTTGGTCAGTTAGGGACTGCAATGAGGTAATGCTCACCTGACTTGGGGTGGTGGGGGCAAAGCCAAGAGGGAAGAAAGAACATGATAAAAGGGAAAGATGTTTGCCAGGCTCTCTCTCTCTTCCAATTATATCTACAGACACCACCACCAAGTGACTGAAGTGCTGATCAAAGGGGTGAGCCTGGCTGAAGAGCAACCAGCCAGCCTGTGGTGAGAAGCCTCTAAATTTGTAAGGGCACTGAAAGTGTTAAGGTCAGCTTAGAATGCATTTTGCTTTTATTTCATTTTTACCAAATCTGACTTGTTATGCTTTGAGTTATAATCACTTAAAATCTATCTTTCGTAGTTAATAAATCTGTTTGTTTATTCTACCTGAAGCAGTGTGTTTGGTTTGAAGTGTGTCAGGGACTCCCCTTGGGATAACAAGCCTGGTACATATCAATTTCTCTGTTAAATTGATGAACTTATATAAGCTTGCAGCCCCAGCAGGCATAACCAGACACTGCAAGATGGAGGTTCCTGGGGTTGTGTCTGGGACCGGAGATATTGGCTAGTGTCATTCGGTTGCACAATCCAAGCAGCGTCTGGCCAAAAGTGCTCACTCGTGTGCTAGGAGTAGCTCACATGCCAGAGGCTGTGCGTGAACAGCCCAGGAGTGGGGGTTCTCACAGCGGAGCAGGGTCAGGCTGGCTCCCAGAGTCGAGGATTGGAGTGATCTAGCAGATCACCGGTCCAGATAACACCAGGGGAATGTCACAGAGGGTTTTCACCACAGTGTTGCTTCTGAGCCTGTAACAGCTCTGTGGTCAGCCGAGGCTTTGGCATCGTGAGCAAGGAGCCGGAGTTAAAGGAGTGTCTCTCTGTCGGAGGAGCGTTGGGCCTCGTGAGGACACTGCCTTGACTCTCTGGGCATCAGTTGCACTTGCAACAGTCCCTGCTCTGTTGGTTTCCATCCAGCCCCTACTCTGCTGCTGCTAAATGGGATGTCCCCTTGTCCCTATGTACGCAGGGTGGTTGATGTCTGTTGTGCTTGTGCCGGTCCCCAATGTGCCATATTCACCCTCTCCTGCCAATTTGGTGTATGCTCCTGATAGGAATATTAGGAGTTAGAGATGGAAGAGCAAGTCTGGGGCTCATGGCCCAGCCAGCGTAGGAGTGTTCCTTCCAGTCTGTCTCCCACTGCGTCAGCAGCCTAGCTTTTAATATCCTTATATCTCCCACCACTTCCCTTTGGGGAGACTATTTCAGTCGAACACACTTGGCTCTCAGGGGTGCTTTTTGCTGATACTTAGTCCAAGGTGGGAGCTTCCTCATTTTCCAATCTGCTCTGTGGATTCGTAGGCAACGTTCATGTTGGCTTGGGTCTTCTGGGTGAACTAATCGGTGTTAGATGTGGCTTGATTTTCTCAGAGGTACTGGCGCTTGGATGCTGTGCTGCTGAAGGCGGTATAAGACCCTGGATAGAATAGAACGGCCTGGTCTGAAAATCAGCCCACTTTGATCTAGACAGTATCATGAAAATATTGGTCTTAGTGTCTCCGGGGCTCAGTTTTCCCCTCTGTAAAATGGGGTAAGAATATCATGGAATTTCAGTAGGACGCTTTATGAAACAGCCCAAGGAAGAGTGGCAGGACTGGGCCTCTGTCCCCTTCCTGTTTGATGCTCTGATGCCTGTTCACTTGCAGTGCGATGTTGCATTAGTACACGGGAGGTGGGTTGGAGGCTTGGTTCCCCTTCTGCAGCGGCTGTGACCAGCTAACACTTTGCCCAGTACATTCTTACTAGCTCTTTGATTGTTTCCCTCTAGGCACGGATGCCATTTTGAAGCTCACCACGTGGCGAAGAAATGAACTGAGGTGGAGCTCCCCTGTCCCATAATGGAGGAAGGGGCGTCCCTGCCTGTGGCTGAATGGCTCAGAGCCCTTCACCTGGACCAGTACCTGGAGAGCTTTGAGAAGAATGATCTCTGGAAGGTGTCGGACTGCAGGAACCTGACAGATGGGGCGCTGACCCAGATCGGTATCTTGCTGCCGGGCCATCGTAAGCGCATCCTCTTTGGGCTCCAGAAGGCCTTCATGGAGACGCCGCCAGCCACAGAGGGGCCTGTGATAGCAGCGAGGAGGCCAGTCCCCATGAAACGCAACATTTTCCGGGTCAGCACGGATGCCGTGACTACCCAGGCAGAGCCGGAGCTCAAAGGTGACTCGGCCACGCCAGCCAGCAGGAAGTCTCCTCTTCTCACAGAGCTGGAGAACCCTGCTGGCCTCAGCCAGGTGCCCCCACCCATCCCCCCCAGACTGGGGTGTCGCCCTCCCGTCAAGTTCTCCTCAGCGTCATGTCCTGTCTCTGCTGAACTGTCCCCTGCTGTCCCCTGTCGCTCCGAACCGCCCTCCTTCACTGACTTTGCCCCTCCGCTGCCCGCTCCTCTGCCAGCCAGAGACAAGCTCTCTCTGGGGCCAGTGGTCCCTGAAGGGAAGGGGAAACCACCGCTGCCCCCTTTGCCACTGAAACGCCACCAGCTGGAGACCAAGCCCCTCTCCCTCAAGGTGCCCCCTCTGCCAAGCCGACCGCCCTTGCTGCCACCAAGGGCTTTGTCCCAGAGGACGGCCACCAGGTAAGGCGAATGGGAGAATTGGAAGGCTGGTGACTGTGGAATCGGATGCAGGCTGGGGAGGTCGAGATAGGTGCCTTCACTGAGGGCCATGTCACTTGGCTCTTCTCAGGTCTCCCGAGCTGAGCCAGGTTAGGCTGGGTCCGTGCTTGGGCGAGGGTCCTCCGAGGAAGCCCAGGGGCTGCTGGAACCATTCCTGGCCCCGTGCAGAGCTCAGGGCGCTTGTCGCCAGTCTGTTGGAGGAGCTGTGAATCCCAGCTCTGGGTCAACCAGTGCAGCCATGGGTGTGAAGTCCAGGGAGGGTCTGAGGAAGTGCCTGAGCTATGTAGATGCGCCTGCACTTCCCAAACCCGTTTTCCTAGAGACGGTGCTTAGAGCCATCGACCCAAATCTTTGTGTGTCCCCTTGAAAATGACCGTAGTGCTAATACTGGGCATCATGCAACTCAGCGACCTTTTCCACCTTGTGGCACTGGCTGAGGGACGCCTGTCTGGAAGGATGGACAGGATGCTGGGCGCCCCAAAACAGACAGTGGAGCGGAGAGGGAGCTCAATCGCTGGGTGTAGATAGAAAGGGGGTGTCCTGGGACAGGGCTAGGAGTGAGGCTTTCTCTCCATAACTGCAGCACGATGTCTTTGCCTAGTGGTGGTCACCGATGTCCCTACGGGGAGCGCACGGAGGCCACCAGATCGGCATGAGTTACTGCCGGGTGTGCAGTCCTGCTGGTATTTGCCCCATTACACACTGGTTAGCTGTGGCGCTCTGAGCTGATGCTGGGGAATGTCACTGTATAGCAGGTTGCTGACTACAGAGATGAGACTTGGATCCATGGCGGACTTCTGTGTGTGTGTGTGTGTGTGTGTTGAGTATCACAGAAATCATTGATCTCCCTCAGGAGTGGCCCTACTCATTTTGCTGAACACTTGCAGCTAAGCAAAAATAAACCAACCACATCCAGCCAATCAGCAAAGCAAAAAAAAAAATAAAAAAAAAAAAATGCAGGACGCCAATCAGAGTGGCCAGTTACTTTTGCTTCAATCAGAATGGAGAAAAAAAAATTAAAAAGTCGAGTGGCACAGCAGTGTGGCAGCACCCCTTGGAAGCTGGGCCCAGGGTGACCGCCCCACTCGCCTGCCCGCCACTAGAGCTGGCCCTGGTTTCTCGTGTGGATGGGTGGCACTGTGTGGTGTTGACTTCGCTTCCCACGAATAGGCGTTTTCTTCTCTCTCTAAATGTTATAAACTTTGTAGATCTAGTGGTTAAAGCAGAAGACTAGGACTTCTCTGGGTTTGGTGCCCAGGTCTGCCTCTGACTCAGCTGTGGGTACCTGGGCAAGGACCACGTTTTCCAGAGGCGGCCACAGATTTTTGTGTGCCCAGCTTTGGGGACCTAGCCCCATGGCTGTTGTTCAGAGGTCCGAGTGCCCAGCGCCGCCACAAATCAGGTCCTAGTAGGTCCCATCGTGGGCGCCCCAAATCTTGAAAGTTTGGGCAATAATTTTTTTGTCCAAATTCTTCACCTCTGCACTGGGGATAATAATTCTTCCCCACCACCCGGAGAGAGTGCCCAGGTCTTTGCTTGTTATTATGTATTTGTATCATCCTCATACTCGCAGCCTCGTCATGGCCCAGGAGCTCGTTGTGTTCGGCACTGCACAAACACAGAGCAAACAGGTGGTTGCTGCTCCAGGAGACAGTCCTGGTCAGCATGACAGGCTGTGGTCTCCACACACGCAGACGTGAGGCACTAGATAAAGCTCAAAGCATGGTCATTGGTAGTGGTTTAGTAGACAGAGACGTGGCCTAGTGATCTGTACACAGGACCTGGGAGGAGGGACTCCGGAGGTACAGTCTTTTTAGGAACATGTACAGCTCCTATGACAGGAATGTCTGAGGCTGTTCTGACACTGGCTCCCTCTGTAGCTTGGAGCTAGTCTCGCAACCTGCGTGCCTCAGTTTCCTCCTCTCTGCAAGGGGGATAAAGATCCTTCCCTCTCTAGTGGAGGATAATTGTGCAGTCCTTTGAACACGAACCAGCACTGAATATCGTCTTGTTATAGCGACTTTTCCCAGTTTTGTTCCTTCCTGAAAACCCCAGGAAATCTCCCTGGAAGTGGCTCACAGGGGAAGCAGAGATGCTGCAGCCATGGCTGCTGGCCTTGGATAGAGTGATTGTCTCTGCCTAGCTCAGCAGTATGTGTCTGACATGATACAGCCGTACAGGTCTTGTCTGTTTTATTTGATGTAATGCTGCTCCCTAGTGCTGAATTTGTGCAACTGACGCCTAAGATCTGGGGGATGAAAACGACACAGTAGGACAGTTAATAAATGTTCTGCAAACATTTCCGGTTGATAGTTTTAAATCTTGTAGAGAATTGGAAAGTAAATGCAGAGGGGAACTGCCTGCAAAATCAAGCTGATTCTTCCAGCAAGAGGAGCTGTCTGAAGTCACTAACCTGCCTGAGAGGTGCCCAACTTTCCCCTGTAAGGTAGCCTGAGAGAGGCATTCCGTATCTATCTAGGTATCTGTATGGTCCACATCACCAGAGCATGTGAGTGCTGAACAGTCATTGCTAGATTGTACCCTCACAATACCCTGGTAAAGTACTATCCCTGTGGGGAACTGAGGCACAGGGCGGGTTAAGTGACGTGCCTGAAGTCAGTCTCTCTCTCTCTCTCTCACAGGCAGACAGACAGGCGTAGCATCAGTTCTTTGGTAGCATTGATCCATGTTTTACTCTTACTTCTAGCTTAAACGTCAGAGAGTCCTGAAAATTTTGGACTATGGATAAGAGGGCATCATCCTGAAAACGCTGAGAAACACTGTTCTGGATCATGTTTCCTCACCGTCAGCTCGCGTCCCAGTGCCTTTGTGAGATTAGCCACAAACAAGGGGGAAGCTGGCCACGATCCCACTGACACAAACGCACAGAGCAGCTCCCAGAGCATCGGTAGTGACAAGCACGTAGGATGTGTAAGATTGCCTCCTTCCCTGTGAAACGTCACAGTGTGTATTTACTGAGCGAGGGTCTCCAGCAGGGCCGGCTCCAGGCACCAGCTCAGCAAGCAGGTGCTTGGGGCGGCCAAGGGGAAGGGGTGGCACGTCAAGCTCTTCAGCGGCAATTCGGCGGCGGGTCCCTTGGTCCCTCTCAGAGGGAAGGACCTGCCACCGAATTGCCACCGAAGAAGAAAGCAGCATAGTAGGGTTGCTGCCAATCGTGATCGCGGCCTTTCTTTTTTTTTTTTTTTCCGCTGCTTGGGGCGGCAAAAACCCTGGAGCCGGCCCTAGTCTCCAGCCTGTATTATGCAGAGAAACTGTTTTTAAAAGTGAATATATTACTAGGAAACTAAACAAAAAATGTTGACAACTAAAACCCCACAGAGCAGAGATTTGTAGGGAACACCAGGGGGTTGAGAAGGGGAGGAGAAAATGATTGAGAGCCTGTCTGAGCCTTCCGGACAGCCCTGTCGTGAGCGTGGAAATGGTGCCAGTGAGCAAAGAATTAATACAAGATATGTTAATAGTTCTTATGTGCGTAGTCATTGTTTGGTTCTGTCTGTCTAGCTACCCTCACACACACCCACTTGCCTGTCTGTCACTGTAACATTGGAGCACCTGCCACATCAATAGAGACGTCCCTGGCGGACTCTGGCTCTTCTCTCTGTTCAGGGTCAAGGCCCTGGCCGGGGTTTTTGGTTTGATTTTTTTCCTACGCTGCGTGGGTGTGTGGAGTACATGGCAGACAGACAAGGAAGGCAGGAGGACACTTAGGGCCAAGTTGTACCATCAGGTACTCACAGGCAGCTCCCCACAGAAGGTTATGGGAGATGGGTATATGCAGCTGATCGCGGAATTTGGCCTTTATGACCAAATCAGAGCTGGCGCAGGCAGGCACTGGCAATGAGGGCCAGGGGGAGCAGCAGGTCACACTGAGGCAGGATTTCTTCCATATCTATCTTGCGGGTTCCTCTAAGTTCTCCTTCGACTGCTTGTTCATGTCCATTCCAATCAGGTGTGTGTGCACTGTGTGCACAGCAGCCAGAAGATTTTTCCCCTAGCAGCATCTGTAGAGTTGGCCTGGGTGCCCCTCTGGACTCGCATCTTCATGGCACCCAATATAGGGCCCTGCCAACCTGCTGTCCCCTCGGTTCCTTCTTGCTGCCCATGATGGCTAGCTGGAACTTCCCTCGCTCTTGCTTCCGCAAGCGCCTTGAGCAGTGTGCCGTTGTATTTTGTGTATAGTTAGCAGTTTTTGTCTGAAGTTGGTAGTAGTAGGCTAAGCTTTTGTTTTGGGGGTTCCCCCCCTGTTTCTCCCCCGCCGCCAGGGCATGCCCTGGTTGCTGGGGTTCAAACCGTGTGAAGTCTGCGGAAAGTTGATACCAAAAAGTGATACTTCTTGTTTGAAGTGCCTTGGCGAGAGTCACCAAAAGGGCAAGTGCCGCATTTCTAAAGGTTTTTGGCCGAGGATCGCTAGTAGAGACTCAGGCTTATCCTCACGGAGGCAGCCATCCGCCCGCAATCCGACCCCGGGTCAGGGGAGCCTGTGTCGAGCGCCGCCTCCTCCGTGCGCAGCGTACCAGCGCTGATAGCACGCGAGTCGGCTCCTAGAAAGGAGACTAAAGACTCCCAGCACCGACACGACACCGAACATAAGACTTCTGGTAGGTGCTGATCTGTATCCCCGGTGCCTTAGAAGAAAGAGAGGCAGGAGAGGGGGCACTCTCCCCTCCTAAGCCTAAGGAGACAGCGGCAGGGAGACCTCAGCCCACCCAGCCCACTTCGGGCCTGGCAGCTCCCAGGGGCTCGTTGACTCCTGCCCCACAAGGGGTCCAGTCAAGTCCAGCCCACTACCATTCTCTGAACCGTCATGCCTGGGACATTCAACTCCCCTCCACTCCAGAGACTTCTGAGGCAGCATAGGACCTTATTTGCCTGGCGGATCTGCCTTCTCCAAGGACGGACAAGGCACCAGGTTAGCCAGGCTGCCTATTCCATCGAGGGGCAAGCGGCGATGATGTCACACCGCTCCCCATCTCCGGCCGCCCATGGAGGGGGAACCGCATCAGTCCCCAGAGGCTCAGCACTGCTCTTTGGCACCACCCAGTACTGCTCCTCTGTGGTTTTCCTTCTAGAGTCCGAGGCGGAGTCCTGTCGTTCGGAGAGGTCCAGCAGTAGGTGACACCACCAGCCTCCTCTGGCACCATGGTCACGTCAATGGCAACCACTAACTAGTGGCCCTTTTGGATGCCTTGGGCTTACCACCAGGCCTGGAGTCTGAACCAAGTGTCGAGATTCAGCTCATTGTCGATCACGTTGGCATCTGTTGCCCTTCGCAGCAACTGGCAACGACTCCTGTGCCCCCGCCTGCCGCTTTGAGCTCCGGCACCAACGATCCCAGCACCGGCAGCCTTGTCTCCATCAGCACACCAGCCCCACAAGCCTCACAACCCCGTGGGCACCAAGGGCAGTGACCAGGGCCATCGGCCAGTATTTTCGTCCTCGTCCTCCCCGAATGAGGCTGTTATGGGCACGTCAATGGCCACAGCCTTGGAGGAGAGTAGAGACCTGCCACAGTTGTTGCGCAGGGCAGCCCAGAACCTGGGGATCCAGGCAGAGGCAGTGATAGAGGATGCGGATCCCATGGGGACATCCTCGCCCCCGCTGAACCCTCGTGTATTGCACTGCCACTTATTAAAACTATAAGTGAAATCACAAAAACATGGCGGCAGATCCTGGCCTCCTGGCCCCCCACAGCAAGGAGGAATGAAAGATGCTGTTTTGTCCCCTCCAAGATGTACGAGCACTTGTACATTCACCCTCCACCCGACTCCCTGGTGGTGGATGCTGCGAACCAAAGGGAGAACCAGGGGCTCCAGGGACCCTCTCCTAAAAACCGGGAGGCCAAAAAGCTTGACTTAGTCATGAGGAAAGTCTACTCCACTGGTGGTTTGCAGCTCCGGATGGCAAACCAACAGGCCGTCATTAGCAGATACTCCTTTAACTCCTGTGGAGCGATGGCCAAGTTTGCTGAGCTGCTGCCGCCAGACTCCTGTTCTGAATTTAAGGCCTTGGCGGAGGAAGGCAAACTGATCTCTAGTGCCGCCTTGCAGGCGGCTCTCGATGGCGCAGATGCGGCCGCCCGTACCATGTCTACGGGCATGGCCATGAGGAGGTCCTCTTGGCTCCAGAACTCTGGACTGCCTCACAAAGCCCAACAGACCATCCAGGACCTACCCTGTGGAGGTCAGGCGTTGTTTTCTGAAAAGACAGACAGAAGACTGCACAGTTTAAAAGACTCGAGGGCTGCTCTCAAATCCCTGGGTATACACACCCCTGGCACACAATGCAGGCATTTCAGGCCGCAACCTTCTCTGCGGTTTTACCAGCAAAATGGACAAAACGGTTCCCGGAGGAGGAACAGGAGTGGCAGGAAGAGGCTGCACCCCAGACCAAGCCTTCTGCAGGCCAGAAACAGGCCTTTTGAAGATGTGCACGAGCACAGCTGGCCACAGACAGGCTGATGAGCGAGCCCAAGGAGCCAGTGGAGCATGGCAGTCAGCGTGGTGGTTGTTTAGTCAGGCCAGGGGGTTCGGTGGGGAGGGACAGGCTGTAGGGCAGAGCTGTAGAACTCTTGTTTCTGGGCGCTGAGCACCAAGGATGAACGAGCTCTCTGGGGGTTCATTTTGAACCTGACCCATCTCACACTGGGTCAGTGGAAGCTGGGCCAGGGCACCATGCAATCGACACACGTCTTCCTCTCAGTGTAGCGCATTTTGCTTTTAGAAACAGACACAGGAGCTGGCACCTGCGGCATTGTTTGTACAAATAGTGTCAAACTCCATGATACGCATTCTCCGGGTTACAGCGACCCTTGCATCCTGAACAACTTCACAAACCATGGACCTGGGCGCTTTCTGAAATGCAGCCAGCTCTGGGGAGGAGGGTGGCGGCTGATTGGCTCATAGCACCATGGCTGGGGAGAGAGAAATTTTAGCCAAAGATCAGTGGTAACCTAGCAGTATTTTAATGGGGAGGATCGGGGTTCCAAAAATATCCCTCTTAGCAGCAATAAACTCTGTGATTCAATAGGATTCTCTTCATTGAAACAAAAACGCTTTCTTATCCTCATAACTAAAGAGGGAGGAAACCCGAGGGAGGGAATCCACCCGGGCCAACAAGCTTATCAAGGTACTTGTTGAGGGGACAATGTATCATGTGTTCCTGAAAAGAGACTCTGCACACGTGGCTGGCGTAGTGCAGGGCTCAGTATGTGTGGGCGACTCGCAGCGTTGCAGGAATCATCCACCTTCTAAAATAATTCCAAGAACCAGCTTGCTGCTTGTTGCAACTTGGTCCACGCCAACCTGAAGCCGTGTGCAGGGGGAACTTGGAGCCCCGTGGTTCTAGCACAGAGGTGGGCAAACTACGGCCCACGGGCCACATCCGGCCCATGGGACCCTCCTGCCCGGCCCCTAAGCTCCTGTCCCGGGAGGCTAGCCCCGGCCCCTCCCCTGCAGTTCCCCCTTCCCCCGCAGCCTCAGCTTGCTCCACCACCAGTACAATGCTCTGGGCGACGGGGGCTGCGAGCTCCTGTGGCAGTGCAGCTGCAGAGCCCGGCCTCACCCGGTCTCTGTGCTGTGCGGTGGCGTGGCTGGCTCCACAATGGCAGCAACATGATGATGAAGAGCCCAATCCTGCAAGGTGCTGAGGCCCTGCTGAAGTCCGTGGCCGTTGAGGTGATCGGCATCTCTCAAGATGAGGCCCCAGGACAGCTTTAACAGTTAGGCAGAGCTTTTTCTCTGAGGTGCTTCGCAAACATCAATTAATCCTCCTCACGCCCCGGGAGGCGGGTAAGCCCCGTCTGTCTGTTTTGGGGACTGGTTCCCCCCCTTTGTTGCATTTGCAAATAGCATGTGTATGTGTGATATTGAATGCACACAGGCACTGAGACAGAACTGGCCATAGCTGGGACATCGAGGGGCTCATTCCTCACTCCAGCGACTACACGTGCTTCCAAAACTGATGTAATACAGCAGTGACCAAGCCCCTGGGTACATCTCCAAGTAAGGGGAGGGTCGAGAAGTCTCTGGGTCCTGATCACCCTGCAGGGGCTGAGTGCATTCTGGTGATCTGGGTGTTACTTTCTCCTAATACGGCTACCCGTCTGATACTTATTTCCTATTGTAGCCAGCGACATTCATGTGATTCACATGCTCCGAACCATCATCCCAGCCCTGTGCCCCAAACACACAGAGACAGAGGGCTCAAGTCTCTTCTGCTGTTGGACCGAGCTTGACCCTTTTTTTTGCAGAGGTGTAAATGCGCTCTTGTCCTTCAGCACCTGCAGGCAAACCGCTCTGCTGCCTCAGCTGCTGTTCATAGGTGTCCCAAGCTCTGAATGTAACCAAGCAGCCTCTCCTGCTGCTTATCACCCTCAGCAGTGAAAGTAGCAGGAGTCATGCTGGTTTTATAGCCTCCCAGGCAGGGCGTGAAGACAATCCCTGCCCTTTGAGTTATCCACAAGAAGCGAATCTGTGGGATATGGTTACTCCGTTAATCAGTACCTCTGGATTTCCCAGTGCCCCCTGTATCTGCCCTTCAGCTTGACCTGGGACTGGCTGTGTTTGTGTGTCATTGTACAGTGTTGAAGAAATAAATACCAATAAGATAGATGGCCCTTTAAATTCAGGCTGTGGGGGCTAGTAATCTAAATCTTGGTCTGTTGTGCTTCTTGGCAGCCATGGTAACCTCTCTTTATACTGTGGTTGGTGGTAAGCAGCCAGCAGCGCAACAGTGCAAGGTCTGGGAGGTGTCACTTTTTGGGGGTGAGAGGAGGAAGTATTAGACCCAATGAATTCTGGGTGGCGTTTTTTTTTTCTTGCTTTGGTGGGCCTGCTCTTTCAGGAAGTATTGTGCAGCTCAGAGAGAAGATCAGCCCGGAGACAGAGAGCGAGGCCGTGGGATGTGTGTGCGCGCTGGAGGACTTTCTGGACAGCCAGTGCCTTGTGTGAAGTTTGCAGAGAGAGTGTGAGTGGGGGCAGGTTTCTTGCAGACTCTCCAGCTGGAAGTATAAAAGCGCATTGTGTTTTGTTTTCCCGGCTGTAACCCAGAGACAGGGATGAGAATCTCACCGCAGCCTTCCCAGGTGAGGACTAGGGTTTGAATTTTGCATGATGAAATGCAGGGTTTGTAAAATTAGCAGCTGAGAGACTGTCTGGTGGGGGTGGGGGAGGTGCATTCTGCATTTCAACAAGGTTTCTTTCCATTTCCTTATCCACATAGTAGTTTTTCTCTCTCTCTCTCTCTCTCACTTTCTTTTCATCTTTCTGCCAGTGGGTTGTTTTGCTGATCCTATCTACAGCTATTTTAAATCCTTAGTGGCTGAATAATTGCACAAGGGTTGTGAAAAAGTATCTGTGGAAGCATTAATCTATGTAAGAACCTACTAACAGCCACTCTGGGTCAGACCGATGATCCATCTAGCCCAGTATCCTGTCTCTGATGGTGGCTGGTGCTAGATGCTTCAGAGGGAATGAACAGAACAGGGTGATTTTCGAGTGATCCATCCCCTGTCGTCCACTCCTATCTTCTGGCATCCAGAGGTTTAGGTATACGCACAGCCCGGGGTTGCGTCCCTGACCGTCGTAGCTAATAGCCATTGATGGACCAATCCTCTATGAATTTATCTAATTCCATTTTGAACCCATTTATGCTTTTGGTGATGATACTACATTCTACTTATCTACTACAATGTACTGGTTAGAATTTGCCCCCAACAACGTCACTTTGAAGCAACTGGTGACTATGGGAGACAGGAGACTGGGCCAGATGGACCACTGGGCTGATCGCGTAATGCTGTATTCCGGTATTGCTGCCTCCTGGGGAAATGATAGATTATCGATTGCTTTTAGGTTGCTCTGATATCAGGCACGTTCATTGCTCGTTGTGTGTCCGTGGTGTCCTTGCTCCTGGCTGGGGACAGAAAGAGTGGAATTGCTAGGCAGGACCCTTCTGGGTATGACTTACCATCCTGTAAAGGAATTGGGTAACTTCAAAGGTTCCCATCTGTGGAAAGGAATTGATTAAATTCCACAAGTCATTGGTTTCCATGTGTCTCGCCGCCCAAATCACCTTAGATAGCAACAGGGCCTGGTTCTGAGCTGCCATTCAGATCTGTCACTAGCCGAAGAGAACCTCGGCAGGGGGACCAGCAGCACCCATCCCATTGCTCTGGGCTTCCTTTGCCTAAGACATGTTTGGTTGTGGGGGAGGGATAGCTCAGTGGTTTGAGCATTGGCCTGCTAAACCCAGGGTTGTGAGCTCAATCCTAGAGGGGGCCATTTGGGGATTGGTCCTGCTTTGAGCCAGGGGTTGGACTAGATGATCTCTTAAGGTCCATTCCAACCCTAATGATCTATGATTCTATGACCCCAAAGTGGCTTAGACTTACTGGGGTCTGGGGATGAAGCCCAAGTACCAAAGCCAAAGCATGAGGGCCTCAGCCCTGAGTGGCGAGGCTCAGGTTACAGGCCTTTAGCCTGAGGGCCTCAGCCCTGAGTGGCAGGGCTCAGGTTACAGGCCCCTTGCCTGGGGCTGAAGCCCTTGCACTTCAGCTTTGGCCCCTGGGTCCAGAGCGTGGGGCTCAGGCTTTGGCCCTTCTGGGGTCATGTAGTAATTTTTGTTGTCAGAAGGGGGTCACGGTGCAGTGAAGTTTGAGAACCTGTTTTAAGAACATCCGCAGTGTTTCTGGGTTCTTTCCAAGCCGCCCGGTCAGTCTTCTCATGCCATTATCTTCTCTCCTAACCCCGAGGGAGGCCTGGGGCTGTAAGAAGAGGGTTAACAGGATTCTTGCTCTGAGCAGGGAGGCAGATGTGCGAGAACAAAGGGAGCCCTGTTCGAGGCTGCAGAGCCAGCCAGGCCATGTCTGGGGCCTTTCTGCGCTGGTGCTCTCTCTGCTGCGTTGCCATCGTGGTGCGCTGTTTTCCTGTCCTTGGCTCGATCTGCTTCTTGTGACCTCTGCTGGAGGTGAGCTGACCTGTAACATCCTCGGTGGTTTCATCTGGTGGCAAAAAGGGGAAGAGGACAAGCATCTGTTCTCCAGGAATTTGCTCCGTCCAGTTACAAATGACTCCAGCTGCCGGTACTGGTTGGTAACATGTGCCAGTGGTGATGGCTGCGCCTGGGCGCTGCGATCGTGGGTGCTTTGGAAATGCATGATGTCAAAGGGCCAGACCTCCAGCCTGTGCCGAGGGCAGTACGCTGGGCGGCTCTGTCTGCTCCTACCTCGGGGCCCCGCTGCCACCTGTGCAGGGAGCCCCAAGGAGCTGTGCTCTGCCTCCCTGACTGGGTGCATTCCTCTACACTTCCCCATGCCCAGTTCCCCCACACCACAGGGGCTGTGTCTGTCTCCAACAGAGTAAATGTGCATTCCATAGTCAAACTGAATGTGGGAAGGCAGCCAGCAGCTACTTCCCTTTATCAGCCCCATCCTGAGCACAGGACCCTGTGTGTCTCGCCAGAACCAGCCCGGGCCTTGGCAGAGGACAGGTTTTCAGTCCTCCCGGCGACAGCGATGGGCTGCCTAGACTTGTCCCTATCAGGGTGTGACTGAGCAGCAGGAAGCCAGCTTGTCCTGGATTTGTGTCTGATGATCAATAGAGGAATTTTAATGGTAGCCTGGACAGTAGGGTGACCAGACAGCAAATGTGAAAAATTGGGATGAGTATGGGGGGTAATAGGAGCCTATATAAGAAAAAGACCCAAAATGCAGGATTGTCACTATAAAATCGGGACATCTGGTCACCCTAGTGGACAGACACGTATTTTTTACAAATGCAGTACCCCAGCTGTGGAGTAACAGCCCAGTCCAGTGGTGGGGCTGGGCCCTGGGCCGGATTCGGGTCTCACACCAGTGGAAAATGGGAGTGGGTGAGATCAGAGTCAGGCCCATTATGTGTTTAGAGCAAGGACTCCTGGGACCTATTCCCAGCTGTATCACAGACTGACTGTGACCTCAGGCCAGTCACTTAACCTTTTGTTGCCCTCTTTCCCCCATCTGTAAAATGGGCTTGCTGTTACCTCGCCTTAGTATAGTAACTCCGCCCTTAACACCGTCCCGGTTAACATTGTTTTGTTGTTACCTTGCTGATCAATTAGAGAACATGCTTGTTTCAAGTTGTGCAATGCTCCCTTATCACATTGTTTGGCAGCCGCCTGCTTTGTTCACTGCTTGCAGGAAGAGCGGCCCGTTGGAGGTAGCTGGTGGGCTTGGAACCAGGGTGGGCCTGCAGCCCCCCTATCAGCTCCCTGCTCCCATAAGTTCCCAGTGCGACAGTAGCCCAGCAGGCTGGCAATTGTCGGACTGTTTAGCTGTCCCTCCCCACACCGTGGTGTGCTGCTCCTGCTCTCTGCCTTGGAGCTGCTCCTGGGAGCAGGGCCAGCTCCAGGCACCAGCCCAGCAAGCAGGTGATCGGGGCAACCCGTGGAAAGGGGCGGCACGTCCGGCTCTTCAGCGGCGGGTCCCTCACTCCCTCTTGGAGCGAAGGACCCGCTGCCAAATTGCTGCCGAAGACTGAAGCGGCGGTGGTAGATCGACTGCCGACGTGCCACAGATCATGATCGCAGCCTTTTTTTTTTTTTCTGCTGCTTGGGACGGCAAAAACCCTGGAGCTGGCCCTGCCTAGGAGTATGGTGACCAGACGTGCTGATAAAATTGGGACTGTCCCGATATTTAGGTGTTTGTCCTGCGCCTCGACCAATCTTTGGTCGGGATGCAATTTGTCCCAAAAGTTCACTCCGCCGGCAGCACTGAGTTGTTTTTTGCTGTGCTGGCAGCACTCGGCCTTTTTTTTTTTTTGGCTGGCGGACAACAACAACCCCCTTACTCCCCCCCGGTGTCGCAATATTTTCTTCCTCTTATCTGATCACCCTATCTGGGAGCCTCCTGCTTGCTGTGCGGCGGGCGGGGGGCACGAAGAGGGGTGCTAATGTTAGGGTGTTCCGCTCCTGCCCCCTGTTCCTGTATCCAGTGGTCCCTAATGCGGTGCTCGCGGGCACCATAGTGCCCTCTGGGGCATTTATGTGCTCCCGCCTATTGCTCAGGAGGGGAAAGAAGCCGCAGCCCTGTGGTTTCCGGGGACAGAAATCTCCAGGGCTATGGGCGCTGGTGCTCTCTGTCCCCAGCAGGTGTGGGGCTGCTGCTGCTTCCGGCCCCGCGCCTACCAGGGACAGAGAACTCCAGGGCTTAGGCACCGGTGCTCTCTGTCCCCCGCAAGTGCAGGGCTGCGGCTTAGCCAGAGAGAAGCTGCGGCCCCGTGCCTGCCAGGGACAGAGAACTCCAGGTCTGCGGGTGCCGGTACTCTCTGTCCCTGGCAGGCTTGGGGCCGCGGCTTCTCTCTGGCTTCAAGAAGAGAAGCCGCGGTCCCGCGCCTGCTGGGCACAGAGATCTCCAGGGCTGTAGCCACTGGTGTTCTCTGTCCCCGGCAGGTGCGGGGCCTGCCTAGTGCCCAGCAGGGGAAAGATGTCAGGGCCCCCCGTCTGCTGGGGACAGAGTCCTCCGGGGTTGCAGGCTGCGCAGCTTCTCTCAGGCTTCTCGATGCACTGCCCAGAACTGCTGCCAAAAAACAAAACAAACAAAAAAACGCTCCCCCTCTGCAGAATAGACTGAATGCTGCCCTGTAGCACGTGCTGACACAGGCACCTGCTTGCTCCACTGGTGTCTGGACCTGGCCCTGTATGTGAGTATCCTTCCTGCACTGATATGGCTGTTTTCTTGTGCTTTGCAATTTATTATTTTTTTAACATTTTGCTCCAAAATGAGTGGCTCAGATAAGAGACAGCATACGTATTATTTCAACCCAGAGTGGGAAGAATATTAAATATGATGTTTTTCATATTATTTAATGTATAAATACAAAATAAGCCTTGAAAAATTGTTGGCGCCTGCTACACTCTTCTGAAAACATGAATGTGCTACTGGCCACAAAAAGGTTGGGGACCACTGCTGTACCTCATCTCCACAGAGCAGTGTGGGGACACAACAGGGCTCAGGACGGAGGGAGCTTGCTGGCGGCAGCTGCTGTCTCAACTAGCTGATCTACTTAAAAAGGCAATGTACGTAGAGAGGGGTCAGGGTACTTAAAGGGGTAATGCACAGCTGTCACACACACAGTGTCTGTGTCTGTCTACACGCATGCACGCGCACACACACGCACGCGCACACACACACACACACACACACACACACACACACACACACACACACACACACACACACACACACACAGTGTGTCCCTGTCTCTCTCCTATGCTGTGTCTCCTCCCTCCATTCGTGCTGCCTTGTAGAGTGTGAGGCTACATTAACAGCAGCGTGTTAACCCCCGAGGGCTCAGCCGAGTGCTAGTTGATCATTTAGCAGTAAGGCATTCCCTGGGAAACATCCCACCCTCTGACTCCACCACCTCAACCAAGCTTCACAATCATCATAACTGTGTACCAGTATAAATTGTTTGTTTAAAACATATACTCTGTGTGTGTGTATATATATATATATATATAATATAGTCTTTTGTCAGGCAATTTTTTTCCCCTGGAACCTAACCCCCTCATTTACATTAATTCTTACAGGGAAATTGGATTCACTTAACATCGTTTTGCTTAAAGCAGCATTTTTCAGGAACAGAACGACAACGTTAAGTGAGGCGTTACTGTGGAGTTACCGTGTAGCGCCTTTGCGGTTAGGACTGAATTAACATCTCGGGAGGCAGGGGATTACACACTTCGTACAGCTGGGGAAGCAGAGAGGAGAGGACTTGCCCAAGCTTGTGGAAGTGCCGCAGACAGGACATAGGGTTCTCAGCCCACTGCAGACAGTATCTTTCTAATGTTTCTAATGGGAGGGAGAAGGTGGTTGTAGGAGACTTAATGAATCTGATGTCTGTGAAGTGCCTTGGAAGGAAGATGCTGTGGAAATGCTAAGGGGCATTTATTATTAATAGGCACTGGGCAGAGGCTGAGATCCCACAGGGCTAGTTGCATTGGACGCTGCCTCATTGTGTGTCTCTGGTCTCCTAGGGCTACACACAGGGGTGGTGAGTTGTATGGGCCCCTGGTGCCTGGGGTCCTGCAATATTCAGGGCCCTGGGGGCCTGGCTCCCCCAGTGTTCAAGGCCGAGTCTCTCCCCCTGTCCTGCCTGCTGCCCCCACACGCCTCCCATGAGTGTCTTTGGGCAGCAGGCGGCTGCCCCCTGCTGCTCCACGCTGCACTCCCTTGCCGGTCGCTGCTGGCTCGGAGCGGCGCCAGCGGCAGGCTGACTGCTGTGCCTGTGGAAGGAGGAGGCGAGGAGGCGCAGTGGGATGGCAGGTGACTCCAAGGGACCTCCTGAGCAGCAGCCTGAGGCTTGGGTGAGTGTCATGCCAAGGGGGAGTGGGAGAAGACAAGAGTCCCTCCCATGGAGCTCACTGCTGCCAGTGGGGAGAGGGCTGCAGGGAGTCCTCCTCTCTGGTCACAGCCCCGGGGCAGCCTGCCTGCTGCACCCCAAAGTTTGAACTCCTCATCCCCGGCCCAGCTCCATCCCAGACCCCGCACCCTCAACCAGAGCCCTCACCCCCCAACCCTCTACCTCAGCCCTGAGCCCCTTCCTGCACCGAGAACCCCTCAGCCCTGGCCCCATTCTTTGCGTAGGAGTTGGGATTTTTCTCCTTTGTTCTTTATATGTGGTCCTTAGGGGTGCATTGCTGTGGGTGCTACACTGTCTGACTTGCAAGCCTTGTCTGCACTGGGTTATTTTACATCAACATAGCTGCATTTGTGCAGGCCCCTAGTGTAGACAATCCATGCCCAGTTAACCATGACTTGTGCTGGCGCAGTTTATCTCCGTGTGAAACTCCAGTGTGGACAAGCCCTTAGTAAGATGAAAACTCCACTTTATCTAAAATAGTTCTATAAAAACAAACCCTTAAGACCCACAGAAAAATGTTCCCCCTGTTATTCTTTTAAATTGCATTGAAAACACTGGTTTCACAGCAAGGACAAATTTCCATCAGGTGTTCGCAACCCAAACGTCACAGCACTGAGAACTCGGAAGCACCTTAATTGATTTTCATTCTCCAAGATAAGAGCTGCGCAGACTGTGAGAGAGTCATAAATAGGTACAGAAGTGCTTGTTGACAATATCTGGCTTACAGGCTAGCCATGTTCCCAGTAATAGAGTTTTGCCTTTACCTCCCTGTGCACATTTATGAAGATTTACCCTTTTAGATTCCTTTCAGCTTGGCTACTAGGCTGAAATATTTGTATAATAATTAAAACAACAAATCCAGTTAAATCACTGTACGTCCCCAGTAGTAAAGCTCTGCACAGCCATGCCAGTAATCCAGTTCTGTCTGCTCTCCAACCTGGGAGAGGAAAGGAATCTTACCTCTCATCCCCACCCCCACCCCCACCCCAGAGCCTTCACCCCCAGCCAGAGCCCTCATCTCCCAATACCTCAACCTGCTGCCCGAGCCCTGAGCCTCCTCCTGCACTGTGAACCCCACAGCCCGAACCCTTCCCACGCACCAAACCCCTCAACCCCAACCCACACTCCAACCCTTTCCCCCAGCCCTGAGCCCCCTCCTGCACCATGGACCCCTCAAATCCAGCCCCACCTCAGAGCCCACACCCCCTGCCAGAGCCCTCAACCCCCACACCCCAACTTGCTGCCCCAGCCCTGAGCCCCCTCCTGCACCATGAGCCCCCCATCCCTGTCCCCACCCCACAGCCCGAGCCCTTCCTACACCCCAAACCCGTCAACCCCAACCCACACTCCAACCCTTTTCCCCAGCCCTGAGCCCCCTCCTGCACCATGAACCCCTCATCCCCGGCTCCACCCCAGAGCCCACACTCTCAGCCAGAGCCCTCACTCCCAACACCCCAACCTGCTACCCTAGTCCTGAGCCCCCTCCTGCACTGTGAACACCTCATCCCTGGCCCCCACCCTGCAGCCCCAGCCCCTCCCATGCTCCAAGCCCCTCATCTCCAGCCCCACTCCAGAGCCCATACCCCCATCCAGATCCCTCACCCACCACACCCAACCCGCTGCCCCAGCCCTGAGCTCCCTCCTGCACTGTGAACCCCCCATCCCTGGCACCACCCCACAGCCCTCACCCCCACACCCCAAACCCCTCACCCCCAGCCCCATCTCAGAGCCTTCACCCTCAGCCAGAGCCCTCCTCCCCCAATACCCCAACCTGCTGCCCCATCCCTGAGCCCACTCCTGTACCGTGAACCTCTCATACCCAGCTGTTTTTTTTTCACCCTCATGATGAGGATGGGCCAGTAGATCTTGTGTCCGGGCTTGTAAATGTTCATAATGATTTGGCGAGGCTGCGTACAAGGGCAGCTATGTGGTGATGGTCTCTCTCAGTGCTGCCCCTAGAAATCCACTCTGTTTACACATGAGAAGATGTGTTTTCCGGCTTGTCAGTGTCACAGAATCCTGCCTTCTGGGTTCTCAAGCTGGGTAATTCCTGTCTCATGCCTCACAACCAGGAATAGACATCACGTGTTTGGGATTTCACTGCTGCCGATCCAGGGAGAACAGAATCTCGTTTGCTTTCTCGTGTCTCTGTCGGCTCTGCAGAGCGAAGGGGACTGGCCACTCAGTTGTGCCTCTACAGATGTGAGTCAGGGGGCTCAGAGGGAACCGAGGTAGGAAGGGGCAGTTGCTACAGTCACATCTCTGACAATACCCATGCTTTCTAGGCCTGCACTGGTGATTGCAAATACTTTTTCTCTGCTCTGTGGTCCCTTGAGAGGAAGTCCATGTGGCTCGCTGCCCAGACTTCATTGCCCCGCAGGCTGCAGCTGATGAGCTGCAGTCCCTGCTCTGTGTTAGCAGGAGCCAGACATCTTCAGTGATTCTTATTGTGATTCTTATAAGTGATTCTTATTGACTTACTGCTTTACCGCTCTGCAAAGCGAACCAATGGAAGGGAGGTGGTGCTAAGAGTGGTCCGGATCCTGAGCGACTCAGCGTTTGCCCAGTCCTTACTCGGCCCCAGCTCCCACTTCGCTGGTGTAAGGTCGGCGTAAACAGGCTTTAGCCCTGGGAGAAGAGATGATCCTTGCATGGTGCCCTGAAGGCCTGGATGTTTGGGCTGTTTTGGATCAAAGGCAAGGAGCCCCTCCTGGAGAAGGCCCAGCCCGCGGCCTCCTCTTTGTAAGCCGAGGAGATCCTGTTAGAGCAGCATGGCTGGGCTTGGGGGAAGGAAGTCTCTCAGCAGGCAGGTCCTAGCCCTCAAGAGTGGGCCAAGTGCATCCCTGGTGTACATACGTCTGTTGAAGTGAGCTGAGTCACACCAGAGCTGGATTTGGCCTCCTGCCTCTGGGTCAGAGAGCACTGTGCGCTGCCTCTCAGATTCACCCCCCATCAGTAGTGTTGCACCCACTTGTACCAGGAACTAATTTGGCCCTGGCACCATTTGTTTAGGGCTTGATCCTTGGGTCACCTGGTGCCTTGCTCACCAATAGCTATTCTGGACTCAGTGGGGTGACTGGTGGACAGAGCAGCACAAGGGTCAGGGCAGAAAGGGGCAAAGCCTGATCCCCCGTGCAGGCATGGTTGGTAAAATGGGGTCCCCAGGCTTGTGGGGCTGCTGCTCCTGCCTTAGAGGCAGCAATATGCCCAGCCGGCAGGTCTTCTGCCCCTGCCCATAGAGCAGTGGTTCTCAATCAGGGGTCCTGGGCCACCTGGCGCGTGGTGTGGGGCCCCAGGCAATTGCCCTGCTTGCTACCCCCTAACGCTGTGGTTCTCAAACTTTTGTAGTAGTGACTCCTTTCACACAGCAAGCCTCTCTGAGTGCAACCCCTCTTATAAATTAAAAACACTTCTTATATGTTTAACCCCATTATAAATGCTGGAAGCAAAGCGGGGTTTGGGATGGAGGCTGACAGGTCGCAACCCCCCATGTAATAACCTTGTGACCCCCCGAGGGGTCCCAACCCCCAGTTTGGGAACCCCGGCTCTAATGTCAGCCCTGGCTTTTGTATGCAGAAAACCAGCTGTTGTGGCACAGGTGGGCCGGGGAGATTTTATAGCATGTTGGGAGGTCTCAGAAAGAGCAGGCTCTGGGGGTGCTGGGTTGCTGTGGAGCTGGTTCTGGGGGTGCTGGTTTTGAGGAGGAGGCATTGTGGTGGTACCCTGGGGAATGGTGTTGCCACTGCCAGGTGTTTTTTACTGTGTTGCCTGCGCAGGCCCCACCCAGGAGCCTGATCTGCCCCCTCCAGCTCCTTGTAGTACCCAGTCTGTCTGCTTCTCTTTTTGCAGTGCCGGGGTGCATCGCTTCGCCCCTTCCCCCTTCCATTTATATGCAAGTATCTCTGCGCCTGACTGTGTGCTTGTATGCCCCATTAGCAAGGACTTCCCCTCTGTATCCCCAAGTTCGCTGAGCTGAGGCCGGTAGCAATACCAACCCCCTCCTCCCCAGCACACTTCACCTCCTGTGAACCTAACCAGACTTCAACGTCAGCTTTCGGAAGCTGAAATGTCGGTGCCCTGATGTCAAAGCATGATTCTGCAGGGCTGACCTTTGCCCTTCTGCTGTGGTTTGCAGACACCTACCTCCCAGTTCTGACCCCTTCCTTCCCCTCGGGCTTGCCGTTGAGCAGCCCACAGAGAAGATGCTTTATCTCGTGTTTGTGGTCATCTGCTCCCATCAACTGCTGAAGGCTGGGGTGTTCAGCAATTCAGCAACAAGGAGACTGCATTTCAACAGCTGTAAGTGTTTCACACTCCCCATGATGGCTAGCGGTAAAATTCAGGGCATGGCTGAGGTCCAGTGCCTGGATGTCGGAAAGATTCAGGGAGGCTTTTGAGAGAGATGAGTTAATGACTGGTGCTAATGCTGCTGGTAGTTGGACGTGGACTAAGGCGAGATCCTTAGAACCTGGTCAGAGGGGGCCCACAGGTAGTGCAGGACACAGCTGGCTGACTTGTTGGCCTAAGCTGGGCCGGCTGTGCCGCCTCCACCTGGAGGGAGTAGTATGGGTTGGAGGAGGGAAATAATGGATCCGGGGAAGCTGGACTAGGAAAAAGCCCACTGGGTTGAGAGGAAGAGTCTGTAGGGGAAGGGAGAAGTGTTTGAGAAGGAAATGTCCCTTTCCCCTAGGAGACCTTGAGGATTGGGTGGTTCTAACAGGGGCAGCTCTAGGCATTTTGCTGCCCCAAGCACGGCAGGCAGGCTGCCTTCGGCGGCTTGCCTGCGGAGGGTCTGCTGGTCCTGTGGCTTTGGGGGACCTCCCGCAGGTGTGGGAGGTCCCCCAAAGCCGTGGGACCAGTGGACCCTCTGCAGGCACGCCTGCAGGAGGTCCACTGAAGCCACAGGACCAGCGGACCCTCTGCAGCCATACCGTCGAAGGCTGCCTGCCTATCGCCCTCACGGCAACCAGCAGAGTGCCCCCCACGGCTTGCCACCCCAAGCACGTGCTTGGCGTGCTGGGGCCTGGAGCCAGCCCTGGGTTCTAGGCTCCAGTCAGCAGTGATCCAGTGATGTAGTAACCCACTGTTTATAGAGCAGGGAGAAGATGAGCAATGGGCAAACCTCGGGGGATTGGTTCAGATAAAGGTTTGGGTTCTTCTCCAAGCCACTCTAAGAACCTGGCCCACAGAACAGCACCTTTCATCTGGGAGTGCGTCACTAACCCTGTACAGACAGCACATTGGGAATGCAGCCGTCTCCAGGGTGGAGGGCAGCCCCTAGCCAGCCCAGGCACAGTTCAGCAGTGGCTGGAAAAGGGATGTTTTGGCCATGAGTGAGACACTAGCCAGGTGCCTGTGCTTATATTGCCTTCGGGAGGTTGGCCCCAGTGGCACAGAGTTACTCCATTAGCTCCGGTGGAACAGGCTGGTTCTTTCAGTGTGGAAAGCTCAGGACCATGGTGTTTGTATGCGTATGTGGCCACAGCTTGTTATGCAAGGATGCTGGGGCCAACCTCCTAGTCTTACGAAAAGTGCCCTGCATGTCCAGGCAGCATAGCCAGAAGCTCGGGTTGGAAAGTCCCCGCCTGTGGAAAGCCCTGTGGAATTCACTGCAGCCACCTCCCAGAGCCGGAGGGCTGGAATGAGCCAGTCAGCCTCTTCAGCTGGGCTTCCACGGAACATGGGTATTTTAAACCTGATGCTTATCAACTATGCCATCCCCCAGGCTTGCCCCACTGAACCTTCCTTCCGGGCAGTGGCTGCAGAGTTCACAACAGAACTGGTGATGTTTTTCTCTCTTTGACCTTGGTGGCCTTCAGAGCAGCTGCAGCAGAAGAACTAGTCAGCCTGTACTGTGTTTAAAGGGACACAATCACAGAGCATAGACACAGCATCTCAACTGTCTGAGAACTGTTAGCGTCTAGTTAGAAATGGAGCCAGTACAGTTAAATGCTTATCGTTGGTCTGTGATCCCAGCCTGCAGGTGCAGCTATGAAGAGGACAGGCCATTTAAAAAAAAAGTCTGAAAATTCCTTAAAACCACTTAGAATATAATGCTGAATAAAAATGACATTCCCTGCATTTCAGTTTACTAATTTCTGGATTAAAAGACCAGAGTTTGGAATTTCATCCCTATTAATCTCCTGCCAAAACACCATGGAACCACTTGGCACCAGCCAACTCCACCTCTGTTAACAATGACCTGTGGGAAGGATATTATTTTAATTGGGTGTGTGGCCTTTGACATGATGTTTTTACCAGGTGTTATGTGAAACTCTTAAGTCTAGATCTAGTCTTTTAAGGAAGAAGTTTGTGATGCAGTAGGGACTGTCTGTGTGGGGAGTGGGAGAGGAGGGGAGGACTTTAGGAGATGGACGATGCCAGAGCCTGTAACCTGAGCTAGGTAAGGGAGGGGAAAGGTCAACACCTTTGCCCGGGAAGGGGACAAAGGAAGGGAGTGGCAGGAGGGAAGCAGTTGGAGTTTGGGCTTGGGGCTGTGTGGGTGGAATTCAGGGTATCCTAGCTAGGATCCAAGCACCCTGAAAGCCCAGAAGGACTCGGTGGAGGGGTCCTGACTGTGCCTGCAAGCTCTGCTGTAACCTGTGTTCCTGTTGTCCAATAAACCTTCTGTTTTACTGGCTGGCTGAGAGTCACTGTGGGTCCCAGGAAGAGGGGTGCAGGGCCGGACTCCCCCACACTCCGTGACAACTGGTATCTCTCCCCCCTTCGAGACTGAACTGAGCGGGGTCACTCTGCCCAGTGACCTGGGGAAGTTCAGGGTCCCCTCTCCGGGACAACGCATCCGCTGTCAGGTTGGCACTTCCCTTCACATGGACCACGTCCATGTCATAGTCCTGCAGGAGCAGGCTCCACCTCAGGAGCTTGGCGTTGGCTCCTTTCATCTGGTGCAGCCAGGTCAGGGGAGAGTGGTCGGTGTACACGGTGAAGTGTCGCCCAAAGAGATATGGCTCTAGCTTCTTAAGGGCCCACACCATGGCCAGGCATTCCTTCTCGATGGCCGCGTAGCTTTGTTCCCGGGGTAGCAGCTTCTTACTCAGGTACACGATGGGGTGTCTCTCCCCCTTTTCATCCTCCTGCATTAACACCGCCCCCAGTCCCGTGTCTGAGGCATCGGTGAACACCATAAAGGGTTTGTCAAAATCTGGGTTTGCCAGAACTGGGTCGCTAACCAGAGCCTCCTTCAGCGCCCGGAAAGCCTCCTGGCACTGCTCAGTCCAGATCACCTTGTCTGGCTTCCCCTTTTTGCACAGTTCAGTGATGGGGCCGGCTATGGCACTGAAGTGGGGCACGAACCTTCGATAGTACCCCGCCATCCCAATAAAGGCCTGGACCTGCTTTTTGGTTTGGGGAGCAGGCCAGTCTCTGATCACCTCCACCTTGGCTGGTTCCGGCTTCAGGCAGCCGCTCCCCACCCGATGGCCCAGGTAAGATACTTCAGCCATCCCCACCTTGCACTTCTCAGCCTTTACTGTTAACCCAGCCTTTCGGAGTCGGTCCAGGACTTGTTTAACCTGGGACACGTGGTCCTCCCAGGTCTGGCTGAAGACGCAGATGTCATCAATATACGCCACGGCAAAACTCTCCATCCCCCTCAGTAGCTGATCCACCAGGCGCTGGAAGGTGGCCGGCGCTCCCTTGAGGCCGAAGGGCAGGGTCAAAAACTCATAGAGCCCCAGAGGGGTGATAAAGGCCGATTTCAGCCTGGCATCTGCGTCCAGCGGCACTTGCCAGTAGCCTTTGGTAAGATCCATAGTGGTGAGGTACCGTGCACCTCCCAGCTTGTCTAGGAGCTCGTCAGGCCTGGGCATAGGGTAGGCATCAGATACAGTGATGGCATTGAGCTTTCGATAGTCCACACAGAACCGGATTGACCCATCCTTCTTGGGAACCAGCACTACTGGCGAGGCCCAAGGGCTGGAAGACGGCTGGATCACCTCCAAAGCCAGCATGTCCCTGACCTCTCTTTCAAGATCCTGGGCAGTTTTACCAGTGACCCGAAAAGGGGAGCATCTTATAGGGGGGTGTGACCCGGTCTCCACCCGGTGGACAGTCAAATTAGTGCGTCCAGGCTGGTTGGAAAACAGCTGTCTGTACAGATGCAGCACCCCTCTGATCTCAGCGTGCTGGCCCGGGGTCAGCTGATCAGAGAGGGGAATCGCCTCCAGGGGGGAACCAGTTTTTGTCCCAGGGAATAGATCCACTAAGGGGTCATCTCCCTGCCCCTCCCAATGTCCACACACGGCCAACACCACATTCCCCCTGTCATAGTATGGTTTCATCATGTTCACATGGTACACCCGACGGTGATGTGCCCGGTTTGACAGCTCCACCACATAGTTTACCTCATTCAGTTGCTTGATAACCTTGAAGGGCCCTTCCCAGGCGGCCTGGAGTTTGTTTCTCCTCACGGGGATGAGAACCATCACCTGATCCCCGGTGGCGAAGGCACGGGCTCGTGCTGTGCGGTCATACCAGACCTTCTGCCTCCTCTGGGCTCGGGCCAGATTCTCCCTGGCCAGGCCCATGAGCTCGGCCAGTCTTTCCCGGAAGGTCAGGACATACTCCACCACTGACTCTCCCTCGGGAGAGGCCTTCCCCTCCCATTCGTCCCTCATCAGGTCTAGGGGCCCCCTCACCCGCCTTCCATACAACAGTTCGAAAGGTGAAAACCCAGTAGATTCCTGGGGTACCTCCCTGTACGCAAACAGCAGGTGAGGTAAGTACTTGTCCCAATCTTGCGGATGCTGGTTCATAAATGTTTTTAGCATCATCTTCAGCGTCCCGTTGAACCTTTCTACCAGCCCGTTGGACTGGGGGTGATACGCTGAGGCCCAGTTGTGCTGGACCCCACATTTCTGCCATAAGGACCGGAGCAGGGCCGACATGAAGTTGGACCCCTGGTCCGTTAAGACCTCCTTGGGGAACCCCACCCGGCTGAAAATTGTCAGCAGCGCATCTGCCACTGTGTCTGCTTCGATAGAGGACAAGGCCACTGCCTCGGGGTAGCGAGTGGCAAAATCCACCACCACCAGGATGTATTTCTTCCCTGACCGGGTCGTCTTGCTGAGAGGTCCCACTATGTCCATGGCCACCTTCTGGAAAGGTTCTTCTATGATGGGTAAAGGCCTCAAAGCTGCTTTCCCCTTGTCCCGGGCCTTCCCCACCCTCTGGCAGGGGTCACAGGATTGGCAGTACTGTCGGACATGGGTAAAGACCCCAGGCCAGTAAAAGTTCTGTAGCAGCCTCTGCCTGGTGCGCCGGATTCCCTGGTGCCCTGCGAGAGGGATGTCATGGGCCAGGTACAACAGCTTGTGACGAAACTTCTGGGGAACCACCAGCTGCCTCCTGATCCCCCATGACTCTACTTCCCCTGGGGGAGCCCATTCTCGGTACAGGAACCCCTTCTCCCACAGGAACCTCTCCTTGCAACCTCTCCTCATGGTCTGTACCGCACTAAGGTCAGCCCGGTCCCGGTGCTTCCGCAAGGAGGGATCTTTCTGCAACTCGGCCTGGAACTCAGCAGCTGGGACAGGAATGGGGACCGGCTCTCTCTTGCTGGCTGGGTCTGAGGCCGCAGCCTCTCTGTACCGTGCCCCTGGGCGTTCCCCGCTCCCTGAGTTAGGGTCCTGCACCTCAGGTCGAGTACCTTCCCCGTTTTCGGGGTGCAGTGCCATTTGCCGACTCTGACTACGAGTCACGACCAGGGCACTCTGGGTGTTAGTAGGCCAGTCCTCAAGGTCCCCTCCCATTAACACGTCAGTGGGCAAATATTGGTGTACCCCCACATCCTTGGGGCCCTCCTTGGCCCCCCATTTCAGGTGTACCCTTGCCACGGGTACCTTGAATGGGGTCCCGCCCACGCCCATCAGGGTCAGGTAGGTGTCGGGCACCATCCGATCTGAGGCCACCACCTCGGGCCGGGCCAGCGTCACCTCTGCGCCCGTGTCCCAGTACCCAGTGACCTTCCTCCCATCCACTTCCAGGGAAACAATGCACTCTTTCCGGAGGGGCAGCCCCGCGCCCACCCGGTAAACCAAAAACCCGGAACCGGGAGCATCCATAGGTGGTATGTTGCCAACCCCCCTTTCCTGGGAATGTAGCCCCTCCTCCGATTGGGTTTTTACCCAGTCCACCCTCTGCGGGTTGGGTCTGCTTGGTCTGTCCCTGAGCTTGGGGCACTGGGCCCGTATGTGACCTCGTTGGCCACAGCGATAGCAGCCCATATCTCGTGGGTCCCCTTGAGTGGGTCGGAGGGACCTGCCGCTGGATGTTCCCCTTTTGGGGGGGTTCTCCATAGGCCCCCTTTGGGAGGTCCCATGTTGACTCTCTCTCTGCGTTGAGGCAGGCCTGCTCCTTCGAGACTCCTCCCTGCCATCCCCTGCCCGACTGTCCACAAATTGGTCGGCCAGCTGGCCTGCATGCTGCGGGTTCTCCGGCTTCTGGTCCATCAACCACAGCCTCAGGTCGGACGGGCACTGCTCGTACAGGTGCTCCAGTATGAATAGGTCAAGCAGGTCCTCTTTAGTTTGGGCCCCAGCTGTCCACTTGCGGGCATACCCCTGCGCCCGGTTGACCAGTTGTAGGTATGTGACCTCACGGGTTTTACGCTGGCTCCGGAACTTTTTCCGGTACATCTCAGGAGTCAGCCCAAACTCGCGGAGCAGGGCCTGTTTGAACAGTTCGTAGTCCCCTGCCTCCGCCCCTTTCAGTCGGCTGTACACCTCCACGGCTGTGGAGTCCAGTAAGGGGGTGAGAACTGCGATCCTGTCTGCAGGGTCAACCCTGTGCAGCTCGCAGGCATTCTCAAAGGCCGTCAGGAAGGTATCTATGTCCTCCCCCTCCTTACGCCGGGGCAGCAAGTGCTTATCAAAGCTCTTTGTAGGCTTGGGTCCCCCCTCACTCACCGCAGCTGGGGCCTCACTGCTCCTCAGCTGGGCCAGGTCCAGCTCATGTTTACGCTGTTTCTCCTTCTCCTCCCGCTCATGTTTACGCTGGTTCTCCTTCTCCTCCTGCTCACGCTGGCGCTGGTTCTCCTCATGTTCACGCTGTTTCGCCTTCTCCTCCAGCTCTCGCCTCTTTAACTCGAGCTCCTCCCGTCTCAGCTCCCTTTCATATTCCAGCCGCATCCGCTCCACGGATGCCGAGCGTTGCCGGGAGGATCCCCTGCTGGGGGGTGGGCTTCGCCGGGCAGATCCCCTGCTGGCCGGGGGGGTCACGGTGCCCTCGGTATACACTGGGCTCCTCCCCGCCCTTCCTCTACGCCTAGGAAGGGGGGGTCTCGGGAAGCCCTCGTCCGCCGGCTGACCACTCCCAGCGGGGACAGACACTGGTGCCTGCGCTGCATCTGCTCGGCTGCTTCCCTCAGCGACAGGGCTCCGTTCCTTCATGCGGTCTCCCTGCTCCAGCTGGGCAATCAGCTGGTCCTTGGTGCGTCTCCCTGGGTGCAGCCCCCTCTGCTTGCACAGCTCCACCAGGTCACACTTGCGCCGCTTGGCATACATCTTCCTGCTGGCCACTCACAGGCCGGGGTGCTCGCCGCTCCCCACGGTTTCCAGGGGGACCCCTAGTGCACCAGCCCTTCTTGAGGTCACCACCTCTCTGCCAGGGTCGAGCTGCAGACTCCTCCGCCCCTGGGACCACTCGCTGCAATCCCCCGGGGGACCCTGTTACTGCAAAGTCCTTCTCACTGGGCACACACTCCCAGGGGTTAACCACCCCTTCGTTTTACTGCTCCCCAGTCACTTACTGCAGGAAGCGCCGTCCACGGGGTGCAGTATATCCCGCCGCTGCCACCAGTTGTCACGGAGTGTGGGGGAGTCCGGCCCTGCACCCCTCTTCCTGGGACCCACAGTGACTCTCAGCCAGCCAGTAAAACAGAAGGTTTATTGGACAACAGGAACACAGGTTACAGCAGAGCTTGCAGGCACAGTCAGGACCCCTCCACCGAGTCCTTCTGGGCTTTCAGGGTGCTTGGATCCTAGCTAGGATACCCTGAATTCCACCCACACAGCCCCAAGCCCAAACTCCAACTGCTTCCCTCCTGCCACTCCCTTCCTTTGTCCCCTTCCCGGGCAAAGGTGTTGACCTTTCCCCTCCCTTACCTAGCTCAGGTTACAGGCTCTGGCATCGTCCATCTCCTAAAGTCCTCCCCTCCTCTCCCACTCCCCACACAGACAGTCCCTACTGCATCACAAAGTTGCCAAGTGAAGATTTAAAAACTCATCAAAAAACACAATGCTTGTCCCTTGCAAACTAAGGCTATGTCTGCAAACAGCCTGCAGAAGCGAGCCTCCCAGCCCGGCCTGTCAGACTCCGGCTTCCGAGGCTTGCAGTGGAGCTCTAAAAATACCTGTACAAACAGTGCCTTGAAGTTGCGGCATTGAAGTCTAGGGTGGGGGGTAGGGTGACCAGATGTCCTGATTTTATAGGGACCGTCCCGATTTTTGGGTGTTTTTCTTCTATAGGCTCCTATTACTCTCCACTCCCATCCCGATTTTTCACATTTGCTGTCTGGTCACCCTAGTGGGGGGTGATCTTTGTGAATCCTACACGTGTGGTCTTGTAACGAAGCAACAGTCACTCGTTAGGATACATTGTTTGCCTGGGGTAAAAACTCCTTCCCAGCCCCAGCCTGGTGATCTGCTCCATTCTGCTTGTGGCGCTTGCTTTTGCTCTTTTTGAACCGAACGGGGGTCTGTCAACGGACATGTTGGATCTGGCCCTGGTGGCCAGGGCTGAAGTCCTGATTCCACTGAAGTCAGTGTGAGTTTTGCCATTGATTCAGTGGGCCCAGGCTTTCACCTCAGATTTTCACAAGCGCTCAACACCTAGAGTGACACTGATGGGCAGCCTGTCCCAAAATCCCAGGTTCCAGTGTGCTTCCAAAACCCAGTACCCACTGTGCCTTCAATGGGCTGAGCGCTTCTGCTAATCGGTGGATGCTGAGTTTGTTAAGAACAGTCTGTAATTAGCAGTGAAGAACTGCTGTAATTAAGCAACAAAACTTGTATGTCCTGGTAAGAAATCTTGGGGTTGCCAGTTGAAAAAGAACAATGCCAGTAGGGCAATAATAGCGTTTGGTTTGAATTTACTAGGAGGGGATTGTGAATGTCCTTACTCGGTTGTCATTCAAGCAATACGGCTGTGGCATTGTCTCCTGAGTGAGAATCACATATGAATTGAGTAAAAAAACTGTAGGCATTTGCCAGTGTTACTGACTTCTCCCAAGGTCAGAGTGTCTGTCCTCGCTGGTACACAGAAAGCAGAACTTACCTAATCGTGGGAAGAGGAAGGCAAAGATAGAAATGATGATTTCTCCCTAGCTGTGGAGCAAGTGGAAAGTGTGGTTTAAATTCCCCACAGGTGGGATCTTGTTTCTCCCCGTGTCAGGGCTTTGTGGAAGTGCATGGATCATAGGCTGTTATCAGGATGGGGGGGATGGAGGCCTTCTGTTGAAATAACAGCCACTCTCAAGGAGATAAGGAAGTGATGAAAGACGGAGTGAGGAGATAAGCCTGTATCTCAGCTAATGATGACTAAGGGAGAATGTCTCTGTAAAGGCATTTTTCGTTGGCAGTGGAATTTGACAGACTCCATGGCAGCTGGCACTGCTGCACTTCATTGCTTAGACGGTGTGGTGAGCTGTGCTTTGGAGGCACATGGACAGGGATTAAGTAGGAATAGGAGGAGCAAAGGAAATTCTGTATGAGCCTCAGGAATGCTTTGGACCAAGGCCTCCCTTAGGGGAGTGGCAGCAATCTCCTGACCTGAACTGGACAAAGGTCTGGAGAGCGCTCTTGCTGGAGTCCTACTGCAGTAAAAGTTCCCAGAGCCTCCCACCGGAGTCTTTCAGCCTTAGCAGTCCTGAGCATTTTGGCTGCAGTGCCGGCTCATGCAGGTGAAGGTTGCAGGTGAAGGTTGCAGATGAAGGTTAGGAGCTGTGGGGCAAAGGGAGGGACACTGGGCTAGGAGTCAGGAGACCTGGGATCTATTCTCAGCTCTGCCATTGGCCTGCTGAGTGACCTTGGGCCAGTCATCTCCCTTCCTTGTGCCTCAATTTCCTCTCCTACCCTTTGTCTTGTCTGTTTAGATGAGGAGCGGGCAAACTTTTTGGCCTGAGGGCCACACTGGGTTTCCGAAATTGTGTGGCGGGCCTGTTAGGGGAGGCTGTGCCTCCCCAAATACCCCCTATCTGATCCCACCTGCTTCTCGCTCCCTGATGGCTCCCCCCCGGGACTCCTGCCCCATCCACCCCTCCCTGTCGCCTGACCGTCCCCCACCGCCTCATCCAACCCCTTCTCTCATTCCTGACTGTGCCTCCAGGGCGCCTGCCCCATCCAACCACCCCTTCTCCCTGACCACCCCTGGGAACCTCTGCCCCTGACTCCCCCCCGCTGCTCCATCCAACCCCCCCTCCTTCCTGACTGCATCCCGGGACCCCTGCCCTCATTCAACTCCCCTGTTTCTCACCCTCTGACCACCCTGACCTCTATCCACACCTCCGCCCCTTGACCACCACCCCGAACTCCCCTGCCCTCTATCCAACCCCCCCGCTCCCTGCCCCCTTACGGCGCTGCCTGGAGCACCGATGGCTGGCGGTGCTACAGCTGCGCTGCCCAGAACACCCGGACAGGCAGCCGCGCCGCCCAGCAGGAGCCAGACATGCCACTGCGCAGTACAGAGCACTGGGTCAGGCCGCGGCCTGGCAAGAGCTCGCAGCCTTGCCACCCAGAGCATTACGCCGATGGCGCAGTGAGCTGAGGCTGCGGGAGAGGGGGCCCACGGGCTGTAGTTTGCCCACCTCTGGTTTAGACTGTGAGCTCTTTGGATCTCTTGCTATATGTGTGTGTGTACTGAGCCCCACACAACGGGGTCCTGATCTCAGCTGGGGTCTCTAAGTGCCACTGTCATGTAACCGAATGTAATAATGCGGCTGCAGTGGGACTGTGTGTAATGCAAAGAGCACTGAACCAATGTGCTCATATTGTGTGGACATACAGGCTGTAGCAGAGAGAGAGAGCCTGGAGCACTGGGCCTGGTGCGAACCTGGGGCCGGAACCAGAGGCTGTGAACCAAAGTCAGGCCAAGTATCAAACAGATGTTCACAAGTTCACTGTCTGCCTGGCACATGAACTTGGGAAAGTTGTTGCTAGCGTACTAGGCTCTAGATATTTACCGAAATATATTCCGGCTAGTGCAAGGACACCGCAATCTAGTCCAAGATAAGATGGTTTGACAAACAATGAACAGAGATGTTTTGTCCAAGATAACAGGAACAAGGGGAGGTAACAAACAGGTGTAATGAAATACGCACGGTGGTGTGTAAGTTTTGTGTTCTAGTTATTTGTCTCAGCCTATAAATATCTGGCCTTAACCCTCTGTGTGGCTGAAGGGACAGCAGAGACTCCTGCTGCTGCCTGAGCCCCTTCTTGCCATGGGGCACTCATGTCTTAGCGCACTTGTAACCGTGGAGCCAGGTTGCTGGCATTCTAGGGCAATTAGCCTGGCTGAGTGCCTTTGTCACTGAACTGTGCCGGTGGTCATTCCTTATGAGACACAGCAAAGTCTGATGAATGAGCAGGCTGCCTTATTTGCTGTTAATAATAATAACGTTGGGGCCCCAAGGACTGAGGCAATGACATTCCAGCCTTCAGCCCTTGACAGCATGGGGGAGTACCACTGAGGTCTGCTGAACCAGCTGTCTGCACAGAGCTGGACAGCACAGGGAGAGAACCCACACATGCAAGCCAACTGGCAACACAGTCCCACACCGTTCTCTTGTGGCTCTCCTTCCTTTCCCCAGATGTAGGGCAGGGCAGTGAGCCTGGAGGGGAGGAACATATGCATCCCTCTGACCAGGCCCCACACCCGACGGGAAGGGGGCAGCCTCCAGGCCAACCAAGGATTGCAGAAGCCATTTGAGCCTCATCCTGCCCCCAGTGAAGTCCATGGAAGGTTTGTTGGCTAGGGCTTGTTATTCAGGAGTCTAGGAATTCGTGACTGCCCTGTGGAAGCCCACGCAGTGCAGAGGAGATCAGCAAAGCACCCAGTCATGTGTCTCACTCCTACACCTTAGTCCCTCTGGTAGGGGACACGACAAGGAGAATAGAGGAGGTATAGGAGGCTAGATCCCAAGGCAGGAGGAAATCCCCATGTCCTCAGCCCCCCAGGCATCTCTGTCTGTGGAATCCCTGAGCTGCAGATGTCACTTCTTCTGTACTGCGGACGCAGCGGTGGGGGTTGATTGGTTATTGGATGGAATTAGATGGCATGTGGTATTTGTGTGTTTATTTTGATGTTAGCTGTTGTCTGTCCCAGCGCCCAGGGGCTTGGGGGATACCCTTAGTTAGTTTTGACTGCTAAGGGCTTTGCTTCACCTGTAGTGGATATGGGTGTTACAGACTCCTAGGGCCAGATTTTCCCCTATTTGCGCCCCAAAAACAAGTGGCCAGATTTTCCTAAGAGCTCAGAATGTTGCGTGAACCCGAGGTATGGAGCTCTTGTGAAATCCTGCCCATAAGGGGTCAGGGTGGGAGCGGCTGGGTGCTCAGCACCTGCAATCCTGTCCCATCGAGCGGGACTGATTAAATTATACAGGGGTGTCTCCTAGGGATGTGCTGGGCCCTGGGCTGGGTTCTGAGCAGGTATGGAACGGGAGAGTGATTATTTCCTTTTAACCTTTAAATCCAGTGCATCCGGTGCTCCAAGTGCTGGGCTGCGAGCCTGGCATTCCTCAGTTCAAATCAGACATTGGCGTGGACTTTCTCTGCACCTCTGGGCAAGCCACTTGATTACCCCCTGGCCTCAGTTTCCCCCAGTGTTAAAATGGGGATAATGGCGTTGGCAGGGATATCGGGAGGGTTAATTAGCTAGTGTTCATCTGGTGCTTTGAGGATGTGATGCTAAGATGATTCGTGGAGCTCCCACGCTCTGCAGCTGCCCCCTGCTGCACTCCTCCCTTACCGTAAGGTTTCTCCTAACACCTAAACAGGAGAGTGGCTGCAGCTGGGAAGGGAATGATACGTCAGGGGGCTGGGGCTGAGAGCTTGTTTTCTCTTTAATGAGAGACTTGGTGTCCCTTTAGACCCATGTAATCATGTTTAGACACTGACAGATGCCTTAGAAATTGGTGTAATGCTAATGGAGTCTTATGGATGAGATATAAAATATGTATATATAAAATACAACAAACCCATGGCCTCCCAGGGCCTGCCCAATTGTGATTATGCTGCTTAGCAATAGCATGGATGCAGCGCCAGAGACAGAACCCAGATGTTCCTGCTCCGAAAGTCTAGGCCCCAACTACTTGAGCTCAAGGAGAATCCCCATTAGCCATATAGGGCTATGGCACACATTTGGGCAGTCCTGGTTCAGTCCTGCAAAGAAGAATGGGAGTGTACATACACCCTAGCCTGTACAGTGCAGTCAGCTCTGCCTTTAACTCACTGCTGGGCTCAGCACCCCCGGATTCACTGAGGCTCTGCTTTGCCAGAGGATGGCAGCGATGGGGTCCTGGTGATGCAGAGAACAGCTCTGTTGCTTTGGGGGTGAGGGGCTCTTTGCAGCCCTCATCCCGAACTGCAGGGCAGAGTGCCCACAGGACTCCGCTCTGCCCCCTGCACCAGCTGTCTTGCCAGTCTATGGATGTGTGCGGGCTTGTTTTTATAGAAACCACTGCTGAGAAATGAGGTCACTCCAACCCAGAGAAAGAGAGAAGTCCGGTCTGGTTATTCCTCTAGACCTTCTGCCCCCAACCAAGTAAACAGAGCTACTGAGTCTGCTCTGCTGTATGTGCTGACCTGGGTGTGAACTGGAGAGAGAGGCCCTGCACCAGGCCCCTGCACTGGACACCCCAGCACTCTGTGGCAGCTTGGATCTGGAGCCACACTGGGTCGGGCCCATGTGTGTAGCCCTGACTGAAAGGTATCTAGTCCAAGAGTCTTCCCTAGATAGTGCTGCCTATAGTTAAAGTTGCCCAACTTCCCTATATGAGACTTTGTTTTCAGTTGCTTATAACACTGCCAAACTTCAACCGTTCAGGCTGAAATTTTCTGTGCTAGGTGTCTGCCTCAGGCTGAGTGTAGTTGGGAAGTTTTAGCTAAAATTATTCAGCCTTTTTGAAGAATGTTACGGGAATATATGTTGTTTTGCCCTTGTTGAAAAAAAAAACCCTCTTACAAACACTTTGTTGAGAAGCTCTAGAGCCTCCGTGTTTTGGAACAGGGACTTGGAATGTGGCAGGGAGTTTGCCCTGGGGTCAGGGATGTGCCTTTTGCTGTTTCTATGAAAATTCACCCAAGTTTGCAAATGTTTGATAGAGACTTATTAGAGTGGTGTTAAATTCCCCAAAGATTCCATCTGCACCGAGCATGCTCCACCGTCCTCACAGCTCCTGCATGTGACTGGATGATGCGTGTGTCATCTGGCAGAATGACTGAGCATGTGCCAGTCCGGGGGTTGCAGAGCCTGAGCAGGACTTGCCCTGAAGCTGCAGCTCCTGGATGCCAGTGGTTGCTGTGCCAGGCATGGGAACTGAGAGCCTATCTCTCTGGTGTTCTCAATACCCCTGCTGCTGTTCCCAGGCAGCGAGGAGGAGGAGGAGGAAACAGCCACACGGTATGCAGAGGGGTGAGAAATGAGGAGGAATGGGGGTTATGTGAGCCAGAGGGTGTCGAGGAGCAGAAGGGGAGCGGGACAGGAACTGATGAGGGCAGCAGAGGAGACGGGGACAGGAGTCAGCTAAGGGGATGGTTAGGAGCAGAGGACAGTAGCTGAGGTGTGGGGTTTGGAGCAGAGGGTTGCAAAGATAGGCTAGGCATACAAGGATAGAAGTGGTCTGTAACCACTAGATCACACTCCCTTCCAGATCCTGGACTTGAACCTGGGAGTTCTGTCCTGAGTCTCCACTTTCCTCGTCTGTCAGCAAATAGCTATGAAACCCTCTTGTGAAATGAATGTGTCTCACCCTACGTCTAGTGAGTGGTCCACACAGACAATAATAGCCTTCTACTGCTACCACTTAGGGGGGCTCTAAAGGCCCAAACCCTGCGAATGACCCAAGTTCTCAGTCAATCCAGCTTCATATGATGGAATTTCTGTGTTTTCAGGTTTGTTTTTTAAAATTAGGAAATTGCACCCAAAAAACAACATTAAAAGAAAGTTGAGGTTGCAGGGTCAAGCACTCAAAAATTAGGAAATGCTAGAATTAAGGTTGCCAATGTAAAATTAATTTGGCCCCCTTGTGCATATGCCAGAGGTCCCCAAACTGTGGTGTGTGTGTGTGTTAGGAACATTTGAAGGGGCTCGGTAGGGCCCAGGCCACCCCCCATGGGGTAGGGAGGGAGTACCACCCAGCCCTGCTCTGCTCTCAGCTCTGCTCCGGCCCCGCCCTCTGCCAAGGTCCCGGCTCCCAGCCTTGGCCCTGCAGCGGCTCAGCACCTGGCCCTGGCCTTAGCCCCTGGCTGCGGCTCCATTCCTGGCCCCGCTCCTGGCCCCAGAGTCACCCCAAGTTGCAGCCACAGCCTTGGCCACCCTTACCCTTGTCAGCGTCCCCCTCTCCCCTGGAGCCGTGGCCCCGCTCCCGGCCCCGACTCTGGGGGCACACGGACTGGATAAGGGGGGACACGACCCCAAAAAGTTTGGGGACCATTGATTTATGCATTGTGATATAGTCGTTAATAACACGATCACATCCTATTTATTACACAGGACCCCAGCCTCATTCAGTGCATGGGATACATCTGCACTGGGGCTGAATCAGGGCTATGTAGTGAAGGAGGCTGTTGTCTGTAGGATTCCTACCTCATTCGTTGCAGAAGTTTGAAGATGCCCAGTGAACGAGGCAGGGGCTGCAGAAAGAGAAAGGGTGGACCTGTGCCCAAGGAAATTGAATGTTGCCCCGGAGAAGTGGATTCTTTCCCTGCTTCTGTCGGAGCTCCTGCTTTATGCTGGGTAAATCACTTAAACCACAGTGCTCACAGTTGACCACTAATTGTGTCTTCCTCGTTTTCTGGCTTCCCAACCCCAAGACACCAGGGAACAGATTTGCAGAAGCACTGAGCACTCACAGCTGCAATTCAGGTCGACGGGAGCTGAGCTCTGGGCATCGAATGTGCCATAAAAATTCTAAGAGAGATGAGCAAAAAGAACAGGAAAGAAACAGGATTCTTTGCTGCTTTTACAGATCCAGACTAACACAGCTACCCCTCTGAAAAAAGAACAGGAGCACTTGTGGCACCTCAGAGACCAAGGCCTTGGCTACACTGGAGAGTTGCAGCGCTGGTAGTGGCTTTACAGCGCTGCAACTATTACTCCCCATCCACACTGGCAAGGCACATACAGCGCTGTATCTCCCTGGCTACAGCGCTGGTTGTACTCCACATGGACGAGAGGAATAAAGAGAACAGCGCTGGTGCTGCAGTGCTGGGGTGCCAGTGTAAACAGTGATTAATCTTACTACGCTGTAACTGACCTCTGGAATTTTCCCATAATGCTTTTAACTAAAGAACTCTCTTTGTTTTGTTGTGGGGCTCCGGGAGCTGCTTATCTAAAAAATAAACACAGCTCCTGTTTGCTCGAGCAGAGGCAGGCAGGGAATGTCCACAGCTAGTGTTTGCTTGAAGAGAGAAACAGCACGGCTGGGGGGGGGGGGGCGGGGGGGAGGGAGTCCTTCGGAGCAGGTGCTTATCTGGTCTGAAGGCTATTTGCATTTAAGAGTGAATGAGAGAGGGTGGGAGAAGTGGTCGGAATTTGCAAGGCAGGGAGCTGACGCAGTGTCGGCTCCAAAAATCCACTCTCTCTGTCTCCCCCACGCTCCCTGTCACGCTCCACCCCACCCCCCTCTTTTGAAAAGCACATTGCAGCCACTTGAACGCTGAGATAGCTGCCCATAATGCACCACTCCCAACACCGCTGCAAATACTGCAAATGTGGCCACGACAGTGCGCTGGTAGCTGTCAGTGTGGCCACACTGCAGCGCTTTCCCTACACAGCTGTATGAAGACAGCTTTAACTCCCAGCGCTGTACGGCTGCAAGTGTAGCCAAACCCTAACACATTTATTTGAGCATGAGCTTTCGTGGGCCACAGCCCACTTCATCGGACGCATAGAATGGAACCTATAGTGAGGAGATATATATACATACAGAGAACATGAAAAGGTGGGAGTTGCCTAATCAACTCTAAGAGGCTAATTAATTAAGATGAACTATTGTCAGCAGGAGAAAAAAATTTTTTGTAGTGATAATTAAGATGGCCCATTTCAAACAGTTTGACAAGATATTTAACATGGAGGAAATAGATTCAATGTGTCTAATGGCCCTCCATACAATTTCAGAAACCCAATGTGGCGCTCAGGCCAAAAAGTTTGCCCGCCCCTGGTCTAAGTAGAAAATAGTGACAAAGGGTGGGAGAAGGAAGCGTCATTAGCCCCACTTGACTGATGGGGCACTAGGCCCACAGAGGTTAAGTTGCTTGGCCAAAGCCATCCAAGGAACCTGTATGAGTACTGGGAGTTGCACCTGGATGTTCTAAGTCCGAGGCCAGGGCCTTAACCACCAAGCCATCCTCCTTCCTGTGACATGTCATTATTGGCTTGTCCTTTAAGTGAGGTCCTTTGGGGTGCTGGACACTTTCCAGACATTTGGAAAAGGAGGCGTTCACAGACACCGGGGCTTCTCCTGGGAGATATTCCACAACCGCCTCCGTCTCCGGATTGGGAGGCTTTCCACAAAAACAAAGGAAAACAAACTCAGATCTCCTATTTTTGTGCCCGAGGAAACTTCCCTTCTTTCCTGTCCTTAGAAAATCTTTACTGTAAACAGTCTGTGCATTGCCCATCTGGTGGTGCTTGTTTGGGAGGCGGGAAATACGAGAAGTAGTAACAGGGAGGCAGCTGTGGCTGAATTCTAGTTCTAGTTCCCAAGTGGTTCGGTGTTCAATGCAACCGAAGAGAAAGTTGCTGGGAAAGAGTATCTCTGTGGAAATGCCAAGCACCTGTCACCCCAAACAACTTCGGCTTTACTCTGCAGCTCTGCAATTTAGGCCACGGATGGCTCTGTCTTTCCACTATATTTTTTGTTCATTAGCCTAAATTGCTCACTACCAATCATAAATCATTGCCCTCATGTAGCAGCTTTCAGCTGAGAATCTCCAAAGATTTGTCAGTTAATTCTCCCCTCAAGGTGTGGGTAAATGGCACTATCCATATTTTGAAGATGGCAAAGAAGGAAGTACCTTTTCCCATAACACAAGAACCAGGGGTCACCCAATGAAATGAATGGGCAGCAGGTTTAAAACAAACCAAAGGAAGTATTTCTTCACACAACGCACAGCCAACCTGTGGAACTCATTGCCAGGGGATGTTGTGAAGGCCAAAACTATAACTGGGTTCAAAAAAGAACTAGATAAGTTCTTGGAGGACAGGTCCATCAATGGCTATTAGGTAAGATGGTCAGGGATGAAAACCCCATGCTCTGAGTGTCCCCAAGCCTCTGACTTCCAGAAGCTGGGACTGGACAGCAGGGAATGGCTCACTCAAAGTTGCCCTGCTCTGTTCATTCCCTCTGAAGCATCTGGCGCCAGACACTGTTAGCAGACAGGATACTGGGCTAGATGGACCATGGGTCTGACCCAGCCTGGCCATTCTGATGTTCTTATGTGGAAGCTGAGTCATGGGGAGAAGGTGGCCAACATTTTTGAATTGAGTGCCTAAAACTAGGCCACTGAATCCATCTGTAGGCACCTGAATACAAATGGCCTGTTTCTGAGAGGTGCTGGTGCCTGCCGTTCCTGCTGATTCCAGCGGGGAGTTGTTGGAACCGAGCACTTTGGAAAATACAGCCACTGATGTAGGGACCAATCTGTGGATTTGGATGTCTGTCACTAGGCACCTGAGGATGAAAATGCTCACATTCGTGACTTGCCTGAAGTCCCACAGAATCAGGAAGAGATTCCTGACCCCTGAATTGTAGCCTCGTGGAAGGCCATGCTCCTGTTAAATAGAAGGCAGGAAGAGGTGGTTGCGTATTTGGGATCCATTTTAGGAACTTACTGTCTGGATCCGGCACTTAATTTTGCAACCCAGTGGTGTCCTTCCTCTGACACAACGATGAAGCAGTGGCACATCTGTCCTGCCAGGGGGTCAGTACCACACCGGGGTTAGTTTGCTCACCAAGCCAGGTAACTGAGAGGCAGGTAGGGATTCCATGTGAACCTGGCTATGGCAGCTTGTCCAAAATACCCACCAGCCTCCCCAAATCACTGCGCTGGGGTCTAGCTTTCCATTGTTTGCTGTCTCACTGGTACCATTTTCTGTCTAATTGCTGTTGGTGTAAACACTGTTAGAACAGGGGCTTTTTCTCCCTTAGAACTAGTGGGAAAATTTTAATCAAAACAGTTTTCCATTGGGAAATGCTGTTTAGCCAAAACCAAATGTTGGGTGAAATCATACCAAATTTTGCTCTGAAAACAATTGGAAATAAAAGTTTCCACTTTTTTGGAAGAAAACTTTTGATTTTTTGTTAGCAAACAAAATGACTGTTTTGAAATGTACTTTATCTGATATAAAAAAAATTTAAAGAAGGGTCAAAACTGAAACAAAACATTGAGAATTTATCATAGCAAAACATTTCAATTGACCCCAAACCAATTTTTTTCCCCAAGAATTTCATTTTGCAAAAAATTTGGGAATTTTTGGCATTCTTTCTTGATTCACAAAACAATTTTTCAAAATCTCGATTTTTGCATGTGTGTTTGTGTGAGCGAGAGAGAGAGAGAGAGAAGTCCACTTTTTAACCAGCTGTGGTCGCCTCCAGCAGCTCCACCATTGGCGATGAGCAGAGGGGTCTCAGGTGCTTGTTGACACAATAGTTGTGTATATCTTCGCGCAGTGCGTGCCCAGCTCGGCTGGGGAGTGGGCCATGCAGGGTGGAATTTGTGTCAGTACCGAACGACACGCTTGCTCCAGGAAGAGCCCTGGAACATTGCAGGATGGCATATGAGACTGAATATGAGAGCTAACGTAGGAAGCGGCTGCAGGACCTCTCATAACAGGGTGACCGGCTTAGTGGATGAGGGTGAGGCAGTAGACATGATTTATCTGGATTTTAGCAAGGCCTTTGACACAGTCCCACATGACATTCTCATGGGCAAACTAGAGAAATATGGTCTGGGTTAAATTACTTAAAGGTGAGTGCACACCTGGATGAAAGATCACAGTCACAGAGTAGTTATCAATGATTTGTGAGGATGTATTTCTGGGGGTAGGTCACACAGGGGTCTATCCTGAGTCTAGTGCAATTCAATATGTTCATTAATGACATGGTAATGGAGTGGAGAGGAAGCTTGTAAAATTTGCATATGATACCAAGCTGGGAGGGGTTGCCAGCACTTGAGAGGACAGGGTTAGAATTCAAAATGACCTTGAATGTTAGAGAATTGGTCTGAAATAAAAAAGATGAAATTCAATAAAGACACACACAAAATACCTCATCTAGGAAGGAAAAATTGAACACACAATTACAAACTGGGGCGTAACTGGATAGGAGGTAGGCCTGCTGAAAAGGATCCGGGGGCTATCATGAATCAGAAATTGAATGTGAGTCGATAATGTGATGCAGTTACAAAAAGGGCTAAAATCATTCTGGGGTGAATTAACAGGTTTATTGTACGTAAGACACAGAAGGTAATTGTCCTGCTGTACTTGGCCCTGGAAAGATGTGGACAGATTGGAGAGAGCTCAGAGGAGAGTAACAAAAATGATCAAAGGTTTAGAGAACTTGATCTAGGAAGAAAGGTTAAAAATCTGGGCATATTGAGCCTTGAGAAAAGAAGACTGAGGGGGGACCTGGTAACAGTCTTCAGATCTGCTAAGGGCTGTTCTAAAGAGGACAGTGATCCGTTGTTCTCTGTGTCCACTGGAGGTAGGATAAGAAGCAATGGGCTTAATCTGCAGCAAGGGAGATTTAAGTCAGAAGTCAGGAAAAACCTTCTAACTCACAGGATAGTTAAGCTCTGGAACGGGCTTCCAGGGGAGGTTATGGAATCCCCTCACTGGAGGTTTTTAAGACCAGGCTGGACAAACCCGTCAGGGCTGGTCTTGGTTTGCTTGGCCCTGTCTCAGCGCTGGGGAATAGACCTGAAGACCTCTCGAAGTCCCTCCATTTCTGCGGTAGGACAGCAGGTCAGGTGAACAGGAAGTGCGGATAGCAGTGGCACCTTGTTCTGGGCAGCTCCTTACCCACACTGTAATGTTCATGCTGTTGGGGGCTTTGTGCTGAATGTGGTATTGGAAGGGCTCGTGGTGGTCGTCCGTCATTAATGGGGGTGGTTTTTGATGGTGGTTAGCGGTGGGAACAGGGACAATCCCAGCTGTCTACAATTTGGCTGTTAAATATTCTTTTTCCTTGAGGTTCATTGGAAGTCTGTCCTGGGAGGTGACCCATGGTGATCTCATGGTGATGCCTCCATGGTTTGCTGAGCCCACCTGAGCGCTTGGCTCTTGCACAGTGCAAAGGCTGTGATTCTAATCCCCGTGATCCCAGTGCAAATCCAGTGTCGCTCCTTCCACTTCAGTGGAATGAGTCCAGGTGTCCGCTGGCATCAATGAGATCAAGATCTGGCCCTCGATTTTTAAGGCAGCCATACAGGGAAGGGAAGGAGGGGGATTCGGGGAAGGCTTGTGTCTGCGTTAACGTGAGATCTTTCTTTTTCTTTGCAGCTTTCCTGATAGAGAGGAATGCCAAGCCCCTGAGCTGGTGCCTATTGTCCCACCCCCTCTGCCTCCTGTCCTTCCCCCTCTGAAACCACAACAAGAGAGCCCCCCGGAACTGCCTTCCAGACCAGTCGATCTCCTCCTGCCGGAGTTCGGTGAGTGTGTGTCAGGGTTAACCCGCCCCTTCTTGAGTTTTGCATTAGTGCAGTGAACTGGGCTTCCCTAAATAACCTTTGGGCCTTGTGCTGTTTGTCCCTCCGTCCGTCCATCCCATTCATTGCAGCAGCATCCCAGTTTTGCGTGGGTTGACCCTGGGGAATTTCACGGGTTGCAAGATCAGGTTTTGGGTGCCAGGAATCCTGACAACGTCACGGGACTCGACAATGGCTCTTACACCACGTAGTGATGGTTCTGAAGCAGGCCTCTCCTAGCATCTCTCAGTGCAGCGCCAGGGTTTAGTTGGCCTAAAATCACATAGAGGATTTTATCCCAGGAGATAGGCGAAAAAGAGGGCCAGCAAAACAACGTTTTGTCAGGAGAGCAGACAAGAGGAAAGGGAGTCATTTTTATTATCATCTGCTGAATTATCCCAGAGCATCCAGCAGTTGGATTCAGCTTTGCTGTCTGTCTGAGAATTAAGCATTGCTTCTCACAGCTTCCATCAGGGGCTTCTGTGACCCAAGAACCAGGTAGTGCCGACTGTTGGAGGGGCACAGAGGGGCTGCTGAGAGTTACAGGAATCTCCTGGGCCTGGTCTGTATGTTCTAGTTCAGGTGTAGGCACCTATGGTACATGTGCCGAAGGCGGCACGCGAGCTGATTTTCAGTGGCACTCACACTGCCCGGGTCCTGGCCACTGGTCCGGGGGGCTCTGCATTTTAATTTAATTTTAAATGAAGCTTCTTAAACATTTTAAAAACCTTATTTACTTTACATACAACAATATTTTAGTTATATATTATAGACTTATAGAAAGAGACCTTCTAAAAACGTCAAAATGTCTGACTGGCACGCGAAACCTTAAATTAGAGTGAATAAATGAAGACTCGGCACAGCACGTCTGAAAGGTTGCTGACCCCTGTCCTAGTTCAACAAAGAATGTCATGACGTCTCAGATAAAAGCTGAGGTCACCCTGGTCATCAGTGTCACGGAGAAATGCCAGTAAGGATGTTATGCCAGGGGTTAGGTATCTATACTGAAAATTGTGTTCCTAAGGTCTGTGCCTGGGGAAAGGCGAAAAGCAGGTTTTCTGTAAGGGAAGAGATGTTTATCTATCCAGTTGTTTATGTGTAACTTCAGGATTGTGTCGTTCACAATGGGCCTGCTGCTGCCGGTCTGAACCAAATGCTAGTGGAGGATTGTAAAAACTTCAGAGAGAGACAAGTAATAGGAAAAAGTAAACAGGGGTGGGGGTGGATTCTATCTTAAAATGCACATCAGATGTTTGCTGTAGTATATTTGGGGGGACAAAGAAGGCACCTTGTCATTCTTCACCTAGGAAGTGAACAGCCAGCGAGCTGGCTTCATGAAAGAGGAAGTCGCAGCCAGACTTCACTGAAAATGCTGGAGAAAACTGTGGTTGAGAGAAGCGTCTCTAGAGAGGAGGGTAACCTGTTAGTTAAGTTTAGTTTCTAGAAAACGTGTTATGATTTTGTTTGGGATGAAACAATTTGTTTCCACTGTCCCTACTCACAATCCCTTGAATCTCTGAATAAATGCGTTCTGGTTTTCCCTCTGCATCTAGCTCAGGGCTGTGGTGTGGAGCGAAGTGCTGGTTCCAGGTTGAATCTGACAAGCTGGCATGTCCTGTTCCTTTGGGAACAGCCCACCTGGTAATTCTGTGAGTGTCCAGTGAGAAGGGGCTAGGTACTGCAGGGAACGCTCTGAGGCCGCGGGCGTTGGCATGTGCCTGCAGGCATGGCTTGTGCTGCCAGAGGCTGGTGGTTTCAGGGAGCTGACCCACGGCAGGCATAAACGAGGTGCCTTTGCACTAAGGGCAAGTGATGGTGAGGTGCCTCACGTCCCTGGAAGAGCAGCAAAGAATCCTGTGGCGCCTTATAGACTAACAGACCCTGGGTACCCCGGTGGAGCATCACAGCTACTTTAGACTAGGAGAGTGGAGCAATTTCATCCGCAGCTGCTGAGCAAAGCTGGATGAGATAGACAAGCCTGGGGACCAATCAGCAAGAGGCACTGACAGCTTTGCAGCTGCCTTGCATACCTGCCATCCAGGGCTGCCCTACAGACCAGGGTCAGGCCCACAGGTAACCTGAGCAGAGGGAAAGCTGGAGTGGGAACCAGCAGCAAAGGGGTTAAATCTCAAAGTAAAGGGGAAGAAATACTGCTCATGTCTAGAGCACGGGACTAGAACTCAGGACTCCTAGGTTCTATTCCCTGCTGTGCCACTGACTCACTATGTGACCTTGGGCAACTCTCTCAACTTCTCTGGGCCTCAGTTTTCTCCTATGTAAAATGGGGGTTGTGATACTTCCCTTCCTCTCTAGGGCCACATCAGCCCTTAGTTCATGAAGCTGAATGAGGCCTAATTAGTTAAACTCTCTGCAAATTAGTTACATTCTATAGTATCATTAAACTCACAGGCCTGCCTCTCACCAGCTGTGTAGCGTTAGGGTATGCCAGAGGCAGTTTAGTTTTTACTGCTTTGGAAACCCTCTGGCAACTCGAGAGGAGACAGGTCTCAGCTGTGGGGCCTAGAAAGGGGCTTCTTTATTGAGGCTGCTGGACACACCCAGGTCTTCTGGCTCCCTCTGGCTCCCAGACTGACAGACGGAGGAGATGCTGCCCCGTGTGGCTGCACAGGGTCTCCCTACATCCTGGCCTGGACTTAGCAGTCATGGAAGCAATGGCTCAGAATGCTGCATGCTGCAGAGGAAATATGGCAGCCGTTGTAACTGGGTATCGGTGCCTCTTCTGCATTGCCGAAGGAACAACGATGGAGGAAACTGGTCGTAGTTCTCTCCTGAAACCTGGTGTCCCAACAAACTCCTGCCCTAGGAGAAGAGGCAGCTGTTTCTCTGTGTGCATATAACTGAGACATTCCATTTCCATATCACCTGTCACCCAGAGTGCTTTATAGTCTGCCTGTACTGGGATCGCTCACCAAGCGCTGAAATGCAGCCACCTCTGGGCTGGGAAGCATCAGCCACTCTGCAATAGCGGTGTGGGTAGCAGCATAGGATAGCCATGTGAATATGTACTTAGGACCCCGGGCAAGATTGTGCCTGGGTGACTAGCCTGTGCCAGCGGCCATGCCCCAGCGGCTACCCTGCTGTATATATCTCTGTCAAAGCTCCAGTCACACCTCACATTGCTCTGTAGACTCAACTGAGGAGGGGTAATTAAGGGGGGGGGGTTTCTCCTATGAAACAGCAAGGGAGGTTGGAGCCACTGCACGCTGTGGAATTTGGCATGTGTGCCCTGCTCGTGCAAAGACAGCCACGGGCTCTTTCAGAATGGCAAGTGGTCAGGGCCTTGTTTTTACAGCTCATTTGTTCGAATGCTCGAGTCTAAACAGTGCTTCCTGCTTTGGGTGTTCCAACAAGAAATAACTCAGGGGGCTAGCTCCCAGCCTCGAGCATCCCAAGGACCCAGGAGAAATTCTCCTCCTTCAGAGGCTGGGGTACTGGGAGACACAAGGCATGGCTGATTTACCGAGGGACAGATTTGATACTGTAATAACCTCATATGTAGTTAGCTTTGCCAGAAAGCAGCCACACCTGCCTCTAGAATCCGGGTGACCACATAGCAGTGTTTAACGCTGGCAGTTAGCACCCTGGTTCCCATAGCTCTCGTTCTTTATAAAGGTTAAATAAATGGCCCATTTGTTTTTCTCTCCTGGCTCTTACCTCCCTCCTGTTTCTGAATGGAGTCTTTGATTCATTGCATTGGACAATTAGTGCTGGCACTCAGGGGCTGCACCCACTTGCGATTTGTCCCTGCAGCGCCAGTCCTGTCTTCAACGCTCCATCAAACACTAGCTCAGCATATTAGCAAAGAAAAAACTCCTTTCAGAATTACTCTAGAAACATAAACTCCTCTGGAGCAAAATGAAAAAAAGGAACCAGCAGGATGTACCACTACCCTTTCTCATGGTCTCGTCCTTCCATAACCTTGCCTCCGTGACAACTGTCTGTCATTCCTCCTCTGTGCTCTGTCTAATTTAGGGTTCAATCCTGCAGTTCTCAGACAAAATGCCCACTGATTTCCGGTTCAGGCTCTTAGGAGAGGGATTCAAATGATGCGTTAATGGGAGTGTTGGACGTAAGACACAGGAGGTCAATCTACTCGGCACTGGTGAGGCCCCCGCTCGAGAACTGTGTCCAGTTCTGGGTGCCACATTCTAGGGAGGATGAGGACAAATTGGAGAGAGTCCAGAGGAGATCAGTAAAAATGATCAAAGGTTTAGAAAACCTGACCTGTGAGGAAAGGTTAAAAATACTGGGCACGTTTAGTTTTGAGAAAAGAAAACTGAGGGGGACCTGAGAACAGTCTTCAAATCTGTTAAGGACTGTTCTAAAGAGACGTGGATCAATTGTTCTCCATGTCCACTGAAAGTAGGACAAGAAGCAATGGGCTTAATTTGCAGCAAGGGAGATTTAAGGAAAGCTTTCTAACTCACAGGACAGTTAAGATCTAGAACAGGCTTCCGAGGGAGGTTGTAGAATCCCCTCACTGGATGTTTGTAAGACCAGGCTGGATAAACCCCTGGTCAGGGTTGCTCTGGGTTTATATGGTCCTGCCTCGGCGCAGGGGGCTGGAAATGGTAAGCTCTCGAGGTCCCTCCAGCCCGACACTTCTGTGACCTTGTGATGTGTAAAGCCCCTGGGTGCTGTGGGAATCAGAGGGGAAATGAGTGCCGCACTGCCCCACAGCAAAGAGCAGAGAGTGCTGGATGACAGCTTTTGCACGGTGTGACCTTCAGAAGCCGTTCACAGAAAGCCTTTTCCCAACCCTAGTGTCGTTCATGGAAGGGTCTCGGCATGCTTGGCAAAAATTAGCCTCATTTTACAGATGGGGAAATTGAGGCACAGAGAGAAGTGCTATGGGCAGGGTCATCCAGGGGGTGTGTAGCAGAGCCCAAACCACCTGACCCAAGTGCCCTCCCGCCAGACAATGTTGCCTCTTGCTGTGAGAGCTGTGTTGCTGCCTGGCTGGGTGCAGGAACAGGCACTGGAAAGTGGTTGACAGGAGCACAGCAATTTTGGGGTGCGTGCTCCCTGAACCCCCTTTTGAATGAACAGTGTTTCTCAGCCTCCCTTTGTGTCTCTTCACAGACGACTCTGATTATGAAGAACCCCCGTGGGAGGAGGAATTGGCAACTGCTTCAGGAGAAATGAGTGACAAGGTTGGCTCATAATACAGTGCAGAGTGTCTGGGCTTTTCGGCTCTCTCAGTGGGTTGGTCTGTCTGTCTGTCCTGTCTTCCATTTTAAAAGACAAGAAGAGGGAAAACAGCCCCAATGTTGTTTGGAAAGGAGAGGTGGGGTGAAAAAATCAGATGATCCCATTAACTTTATACCGTGGCATTCATTCTAAAGGACCAGAGAGTGTCCAGGGCTTGGACACTCACTGCTGAAATGCAACCAACTCTGGTGTGGAACGCAGCAGTTGTTAACAGCACACAGCAACGCTGCACAATGCTTTGGGGCAGGAAGCGAAGAACACTGCATCTAATTGAAACTGTAGCGGGATTTGAGGGAGGCAAATTTGTTACCCAATTTTGTCTGTGGCACAGGGGATAATGCCTGTCTAACACTCCTGCCATTGACGGGGTGAGTTAGGACTTGAAGGGACTTAGGTTGCTGTTGGGACAGGAGAGCAGAAATGCTGCTTTCAGGGGCGACCCTAGAGAGCATGAGGCCCAGCTCTACGTTTGATGGCCACAGCTGATTCACAGAGACACGTTTCAATTCTGTCTGTTCTAATGCCAGCCCCATGGGCTCTCGAGTTGCAAATCAGAGGCAGTGCTGAGGGGTGCCAGGCTGCCAGAGCTGGTGACAGTAAGAGGAGCCTAAACACCTCTGAGGATCCTTGCCTAGGTCCCTGAATAAATGCACCCTCGATTCAGTGTGAGCTGCCTCTGGTGTAGTGACCATCAGTTTGTAGTGGGGGTGTGTGGACATTTGTGCTGAGCTGGGCTGCTTGTGTGCATGTGTGTCTGTGTCTGTGCATGCTCCTCTCCGCCAGAGAGGAAATGCAGAACTTTTCACCAAAGCCCAACGCAGCAGTTTGGATTTCTGTAAATGAAGTGCCCGCAGCCAACCCCTACCTCCAGCTGCACTTCCCTGTACTGTGAGGGCAGTGCATGCTCTTCTGAGGCTGGGGAGAGGCGTGGGGCGGGGCAGAAAAGCTAGGACGTTGGAGGGGGGCTATCAGTTACAGGCACTGGCCTTTCCTTTCTGGGAGCTTGGGTTCAGGAATGATGTGCTGTGAGTTTGGTCTCCAGCTAGATCCATCTCCTCCTGTAATCACAGTCTAGCACAACTGGCCACCTCTGTCTGAGAGAGGCCCAGGGCCGGAATAGCAGGGGCGCTGCAAGTCGGGATTGGTGAGTATTGGCAAAGCTGAGTGGGGACCCAGGACTGGCATAGCAAAGGGGCTGCAGGTCAGGAGTGAGGGGCATCCGCAAAGCTTTGTGAGAGAAGCTTGTACATCCTCTGTCTCTAGCAGGCCTGGCTTTTTCTGAGCCCCAGATTCACGCCAATGAAGGAAGTAAACCTGAGTCACTCCTGGAGGCGACGTGTGAACCCATGGCGTGCACTGTCTCACTCTCTGAGTGGATCCTGGCTGTGCTGAGGACGTTCCCCACATTGTGTGTCTGTGGAGCTGGCTGGGAAGGGTGTGTCTGTGCAAATGTGCCGGGGTGGGGTGGGGTTTGTGCTCACAATGGCCCCGTCTCCTTCCTGTGCCTCCCCCTTTGGGCTGGGTAGTCCCCCAGGGGACTCAGCCTCACCCATCAGCTAGACCTCTGGCATTTCCCAGAGCTGATCAGTTTCTCTTTGCTGCTCTGCTCTGACACGTGGTGTGTCTACACTGCCATTGCGGGGCGTGGGCGCAGCGTGTGTAGACGTACTTGAGCTCACGTCACTTTAGCCAACTCACATACAATGGCAGTAACGCCGCGGCAGCGCAGGCTTTGGCGTGGGCGCACAAGCCCACTTGGAGGAACCCAGGGTAATGACGCAGGCGGCGGGCCGGTGCTGCAGCGGCGTCACTGCGGTTGGGACGTGAGTTAGCGAGATGCTCGTGCAAGCGCAGGTCTGTCTGCATGAGCAGCAACGTGGGCAGAGCATTCAGGGGTGCGGGACTGCTTCATCCTGGCCAGCCCTGCTGACAGCAGGGAACTAGAGACAGAAAGGGCTGCTCCGCGTCAACTTCCCTGTCTCTATCTCTGCAGGACGATGCCGAGACCATGAGGGGGCGGCTGCGCTCGGAGCGCGTCAACAGCCTGTTCAGCGAGGACGAGCTCATTGAAGACTATTACGACCAGCCAGCTGCCAAGTAGGGACCCCTCCTCCTGCTCTTGCTCCTGTGTGTGTGCATGTGTTCTTCCCCCTTCTGTGCTTCCCCTGCTGTGGTGAATTATGGAGCCAGGGAGGGACCGGTCAGGTGGCTGACAGCAGCCTCGGAAGGGAGGCAGTGCCGAGCATTACACAATCAGGCCCTAGGAGATCTAGCCTGGGCCGGCAGATCCTTGGCTACTTAAAAGCATCTTGTTTCTCACGCGAGCTTGTTATCCGCATTACTTTGGGCCAGATGCTGCTCTGAGTGACGCTGGTGTAAATCCGGAGCCACTCCTCTGAAGGGAGTGGCGCAACTCTGAATTTACCCTGGCATCGCTGAGAGCAGGATCTGGCCCTTTGCATTTGATTTTACCCAAAGGACCCGGCCTGGCTTCGGCCTGTCCTACCGCAGGGATCACCATAGTGTCCACCACTGTGCAGGTCTCTGCAGACTCCCCTAACCCTGAGCAGCTCAGAGCCAGTCACCCTCCCCTCTCCACACATCCCTCCCTCCCAGGCAGGCTCAGGCTGCTGGCCGCCCATTCAGCAGATCTGACCACAGGGGCAGCAGAAGCCCTGGCTGGTGTTGAAAGGGAGCCTCCCTGCACCCTGAAACCTGCAAACAGCTAAATGCTGCATGCTGTGTGCTGTTCTCTTGTCCTGCCTCCCGGCCCAGGCCAGGCCCTGGGGGCACTAGCAAACTGGAGAGGCCTGGATGGTCGGGCTGCCTCCTTGTGGAGTCTCTGCTGTGTGTGGCCTGCAGCAGAGAGGTGGGGGCGAGGATTGGGCTCGGCCTGTGGGGGTGCTGAGCACTGCAGGAGAAGGGGAGGGTATGCAAGTCTCCGGTGATGGTGGGAGGAGATTGAATGTAGGAGCCCTGGGAGCAGACGGGAGCCAGAAGGAGGGGGAGAGGGAAGCCTGTTGCAGGGCTGGGATGCTGCTAGTACTGAGACCAGCCAAGAGAGACCAAAACAGCTTGCTAGTCCTTGCTGCCGAACTTGTTAGCAATCCTGTTCTCTTTAATTTGATTCCATTTAATTCACTTTGGAAGTGAATTCAGCTAAACTGAATTAAAGTCACTTTAATTCTTTAAAATCACTTTAATTCAGAGTAAGAGCACTTGCACACGGATTTAATGCTGTTTAACCAGTCCGCTTTAAATTCACACCTTTAGTTAATTTGAATTAACTTTCCTGAGGCCACATCTGCAGTACAAACATATGTTGACTCAAGATACGTCAGCATACAGCCACAGCAGTCAGTACATTGTTTGTGAGTATGCATACTTGGCTCCTTGTTTTACTGGAGTATGTACTTCGAGTGCTTGTATCGATGCAGAGTGTGGTGCACTATGGGTAGGTATCCCACTTGCAACTTGCCACCATCCAGCGCTCTGTATTTTGGGAAGTTTTGACAATGCATGATGGGATTGAAATGAGTTGCACAGCGGTGACTGGGAGCATGGGGTCACGGAGTCCCCGGGCGATGCTCTGGAACTGCTCCCCACAAAGCCAGTCAGGACTCTGGGGAGCCTCCTCTCCCTTGGAGCATTCAGCATATGCCCCTCCGTGTGCTTCCCCGGTGGGGTCCTGGGGAAGCCACAGGGTCCTGCACCCCCACTTCACACTCCGATGTGACTCTTAGCCAGCCAGTAAAACAGATTTATTTAGATGACAGAAACACGGTCCATAACATGTCTTACTGGTACAGACAACAGGACCCCTTTTAGTTAGGGGCCCCCAGGGAGGTCTCAGCCGCATTGGGAAGCTGAAGCCCCATCGGGGCGTCCCTCTCCATTTCCCTGCCAGCTTCAAACTGGAAACTCCCCCCCCCAGCCTCTTACTCAGCCTCCCCCCGGCTCCTCCCCCAGCCTTTGTGTCCTTTGTTCAGTGTCCCCGGCAGAGGTGTCACCTGGCCTTCAACCTCCGTCCTGGGTTCTCAGGTTACATGCTCAGTTATGCTCCCTTCCCCCAGGCAGACCATCCCAGTACACCTTCCCAGGTCAGTACTCCCCACTCAGCATTCACATAACACAGCAAGAACATTCCCACTTTGTCACACATGGGGTCAACTTCCCAGTTTGCAACTGTCTCCAACCCATAATGGCATCTGTATCTCATAATTTTTGCACCTTTCTGCAAAACCCCCAAAACCCACACAGCCCTTCTTGCTGTCTGCCATCTCGACAGAAGCAAGGAGCCTGCAGAGCTCTGCACTATTGTCATGAGCGTCGCAAGCATGGAGCACACGATCCTGGAGGGTGTATAGAGCTGCAAGAAGAACCAAACGAGTGGGGAACATGACGATTTCTTGGACGACAGATGGCTGTGGCACATAACGAGAATCGATTCAAGGTTGTTGGGGGTGTTCCTGGAGCAGCTGCAGGTGGTGGAGCACTGCTTCTGCGTCTGGGAAGCAGGTGGGACTGGTGGGATCTCATTGTAATGCGGGTTTGGGATGACAAGCAGTGCCTGCTGAACTTTCAGATGCACAAAGTTACATTCCCAGATCTCTGTGCTAAGCTCACCCCTGCCTGCTAGCGCAGGAGCACCAAAATAAGAGCTACATTGACAGCGGAGAAGCGAGTGGTGATTGCACTGTGGGAACTTGCAATACCAGATTGCTACTGGTCAGTCAGGAATCAATTTGGAGTTGGGAAATCCACCACGGAGACCGTTGTCATGCAAACGTGCAGGGCCATTATATGCCTCCTGCCTCGCAGGACTCTGACTCTGGACAATGTGCAGGACATAGTGGATGGCCTTGCAGCTAAGGATCCTGAACTGTGGTGGAGCGATAGAGGGCATGCATACTCCTATTTTGGGACCAGACCACCTTGCCACTGACTAGATGAACACAAAGGGCTACTTTCCCGTGATTATGCAAGTGCTGGTAGATCACTAGGGAAGCTTCACTGATGTCTGTGTTGGACAACCAGGGAAGGTGTGTGACGCTCGCATTTTTAGGAACACAGGCCTGTTCAGAAAACTACAAGAGGGACCTTTCTTTCCCATCCGGTGGATTACCACTGAGAATGTTGAAAAGTCAGTGGTGATCCTGGGGGACCCAGCTTACTCCTTGCTCTTTTGGCTCATGAAGCTGTACACCGGCCACCTCGATAGCACCCAGGAATGATTCAGCTACCAGCTCAACAGGTGCAGAAAGACAGTCAAATGTGCTTTTGGTTGTTTGAAGGGTCACTGGTGTTGTTTAATCACAAGATTGGACCTCAGTGAGAAAAAGATCCCAGTGGTTCTAGCTGCCCGCTATGTCCTGCATAATATCTGTGAAGCAAAGCGGGAAAAGTTTCCATCAGGGTAGAGGGCAGAGGTGGAGCAGCTGTCTGCCGACTTTGAACAGCCAGATACAAGGACTATTAGAAGAGTGCAGTGTGGAGCTATGTGACTCAGGGAGGCTTTGAAAGACTATTTTAACAGTGAGCCAGAGCAGTGTGTGTTGTAGTAGTGTGTTCTGCCTGGCCCTGCCTGACAGGAATCCTACAGCGATTGCTGTATATGTAGGAATATAACATTGTCAGTGCACCTGTTAATTTTGTTTGTGACTGATCCTATGAGTTGTGCAGAGCACTCGGAAGTATTTGTTGTGAACTAATAAAGATGAATTATGTTCCAAAGAATGGAATTTTATTCTGTAACAAAATCAGTGCAAAAAAAGGCCAATTTTAAAACAAATAAATTTAAAACTTAATAAAATCAGAGAACAGAAAGTACGAAGGGGAAACCGTGGCCTTCACAGGTCAGTGTATCTGAAGCTGTGATTGTCTTTAATGTCCTCCCTGACATGTCCTTCGTAATGTGCTTGTTGCAAGAAAAAAGCCATGAACAACAGGCACCTCTCTACATAGCATTCGTACCTACAAAAGACCTTTGACACAGTTAGCAGAAATGGTCTATACTGTCTATACAATTTTTAATCCTGTTAAAAATTGGCTGTCCACAAAAAGTGCTTTCCCTATGTAAGGAGTTCCAGGAGGGAATGAAGGCAACTATCCAGGATGAAAATGAGCCATCATCTGAGTTTAGCATTGATACTGGCATGAAGTAAGGCTGCGTCTTAGTGCCAATTGGCTTTGGCATCTTCTCTATTCTTCTTAAGTATGCTTTTGGAAATGATCTAATACTAATTGAATTGAGGATGGATGGCAGCTTGTTCAACATCAGACGATTCCAGAACAGAAGGTATGTCACCCAGTTGCTCTTCGGGATCTGCTTTTTGCAGATGACGCTGTATTCATCTCTAACTCACCTGATGACTTGCAGATCATGATGAATAAGTTCTCCGAGGCATGTATCAAGTTCGGCCTGGGAATCAGTATCAAGAAAGCAGTTGTCATGTCATGGGGCACCAACATCCCACCTAAAATCTACATCAGTAATGAAGCTCTGGATAGCATGGATCGCTTCTGCTATCTTGGCTCGACTCTAATCAGCAAACTTTAGCCTGGATAGAGAACTTGATGCCAGAATCTGCAAAACCTCTGTCACCTTTGGCAAACTTACCTCACGTGTCTGGAACAACAAGCTGCTGGCCCTGAATATCAGGCTTGTGGCCTTGGTACCCTCCCTTATGGCTGCGAAAGCTGGGTCACAGGAGTGGAGAATGAACAGCTTCCAGTCTTGGAAAAATCCTTGGAGTCACTTGGGACCAATGAATCATCAATAATGAGATCCTAGAGAGAACCAGCCTACAGTCTATGCAGACTACACTAGGTGATCGCAGGCTTCGCTGGCTGGGACGCACGGAATGAGTCCCTACAAGCCTCAAGATCGTCTGTTGAAGGCAGTGCTGTCTGGCCAACTCAAGACCTGCCTGCGATGCAGAGGAAGGCCAAAGCTCTGGTACAGCAACCAGGTCAGGTAAGGTCTCAAGAAATTCAGCATCCTCCTGACAACCGGGAGAGCCCTGCCCGCATCCACTCCATCTGGAGAAGCCGTGTCAAGGCTGGTGCAGTCATCGCGAAGAGCCATCAGGAAGCAGAGTGTGCTCCAAGCTCCATCTGACGAGTGGACCTGTAGCCGCTGTGGGAAGGTTTGCTGCTCATGCATTTGGCTCTTCTCCCACACCTTTGTCAAGTGCCACTGACGGACTGGCTTTGTCGTGTTTCCTTTCATCTGTCAAGATGTTGGATGGCCACATAAGGCAGGGGTAGTGCGCCGACCCCTGACGCCATGTGAATGTGGCGGGAGGGCACAGGGAGGTCCCGATACTGAGTTCTCACTAGGCTGCAGAGGGAGGTGAGCCTGGGACTGTTGAACCTGCAGGTCCACCAGAGTCTGCAGCATCTGTGTGTGCTACCTGAGAAGCCCCATTAGGTCTTGGTGCCTCTCACTCCGTTTCCTGCTGGCTCTCCCAGGCCTTTCTCCTCTCCACTCTCCCCTTCTCCAGGCTATCCACCATGTTCATCCTCTAGGCCCTGTGCTCGTGGTCCAATGCAGTGCTGGCTTGTAGGGTCTTATTGAACATGTCATCCTGAGTCCTCTTCTTTCTCCTCCTCATCTGGCTCGGGCGTTCCACGGGTGTGGAGAGGCAGACCCTGAAGGCCACAATGGCAGCAGCTGAAAATAAAACACACAGAGGTATCATTGTCAGCGTGATTACTACAGAAAATGAAACTTAAGATGCCAAACTCACTCTCCTAAAGTTTTAAGCACTACATTCTCACTTCTGCTTGGGATTTCCAGTCACAGCACGAGACCTGGTGAGCACGGCCCACCAGGGACTGGGGAAATGAGGGAATTGCTCGGTTGCATGATTGCAGCGATATTGGGAAATAGCACTGAATACTGGCACCGTTTCCCTCAGGCATTGGTGGTTTCAACTGATACCTCACTTCTGAAGGCCACAAAGGCAGAGAGAGCACAGCTAATTCTTTCGTGGGTGTCTGGCTGGTGAGTCTTGCCCATGTTCTCAGGGTTTAGCTGTTTGCCATATTTGGGGTCGGGAAGGAATTTTCATCCAGGGCAGATTGGCAGAAGCCCTAGGGGGTTTTCGCCTTCCTCTGCAGCGTGGGGCACGGGTCACTTGCTGGAGGATTCTCTGCATCTTGAAGTCTTTAAACCACGATTTGAGGACTTCAGTAGCTCAGACAGAGGTTAGGGGTTTGTTACAGGAGCGGGTGGGTGAGATTCTGTGGCCTGCGTTGTGCAGCAGGTCAGACTAGATGATCATAATGGTCCCTTCTGACCTTAAAGTCTATGAGTCTATGACTCTATGATGCTGTCACCCCAGAGCCGCTGAGGCCCGTGTGCTGCTAGCCTGTGCACACCAATGGTGCCTGCTGAAGTTACCGCTGGGCCTTGTGGGAAATTTTCCTACCCTGGAGGAAGAAATAAGGCAGCCCTCCCTAGAAACCTTCAGCAGAGGATTGCAGAGTACCTCCATGGACGTTTCATTGAACTCCCTCAAGAGGATTCAAGAGAGATCCCTATGCACATAAAGAAACAGCTCTGCATGGCCCCCCCCAAGTCCAGAGGGAAATGAAAAGCAGATAGCAACTCTGCCTCTCTTGGTTGTACCACTAACTCTCCCAGCATGAGTAAATTAATAAGTCAGAAGATGTGTTCTGCTGCTTTGGGGGGAGGGACTCTCCCTGTAATTGAAAATGTATCTACACACGTACCCCTGCGTCGGGCTCGCCTGTGCTCGACTGTGGGGACTGGCTGGAGTGCGGTGGAGTCAAAAACAGGCCCTGGCTCTCTGGTGGCTGGATCCCACAGTTGCCTGTCCCCCATACTCCTCTTCCCCTTCCTCACCCACCACTTCCTCCTCCTTGCTGTTCATGGCACAGGCCTCTGGCTTGGGCTCCTTGGAGGCGTCAGTGTGGCAGGTCTGCAGCTCAGCACCAGATCGATTATTGGCCTTCTGGTCTGCCTGCCGCAGCTCCTTGGCTTTCACGGGGCACTGCAGCTGGGCCCTGTTCCACCCCTTCTCCTGCATCCCCGGAGCAATCTGCTCATAGATGTCGACGTTTCTGTGGCTGGTTCGCAGCTGTGCCTGCACAGCCTCTTCTCCACACAGGCCCAGGAGATCCAGTATCTCCTGTCCACTCCCAGCAGGAGTGCGACTGCAGCTGGCCAGCGGCACTCAACAGTGGAGAACTGCTAGGTGTGCTCGCCAAACCAGGCCGCCAGGAAAAGGAATTGCAAAAATGTGCAGAACTTTAAAAGGGAGGAGAGCTTCCGGTTTCCGTGACCCCTGGGCAGCGGAGTTCACAATTGTGACCAGAGTGGTCAGCACTGGGCATTGTGGGACAGCTGCTGGAGGACAGTTAGGGTCAATATAAGGAATGCAGTATCCGCGCATGCACTGCGTTGAGCTAAGTGCATCCACTGAGGCTGTACGCTGCTTAGCGAGGTGGTGTTACTATGGCAGTGTAACAGGGCGCTTATGTCAGTGGGATACTAACTGAAGTGTAGACACGCACAACTAGGCCGACATAAGCTGCCTTGTGTCAATCTGACTTTGTCGTGTAGACCAGGCCTGAGTTTCCCTGTGTAGACAAGCCCTAGGACACTGGCTTTTATGTTGGCCCCCGAAGTCTGACTAGACCTGGGTCAATACTGCAAAAAAGCTGTCTCCGCCATGGAAAGCTCTCTTGTGCTACTAACCTGCTCCCGAGTGAATGGGGCTCACAGAAGGCCTGCACAGGGGGGAAAGCGTCATGTATCTGTATGGGCCTGAATGCTAATGCCGGATGGGTGGGGGTAGCTATCCTATGCTGTGTGTCCACATTGTGCCAGGCAAATTGACCCCAGTAAACAATGAGTGTCTGTTGTCTAACCCCATCCCTTTCCTTAGGGGGAGGGGGAGCTCAGTGGTTAGGGTGCTCACCAGAGACCTAGGTTCAATCCCTTGTTCTGTCCCCAAGTGCTTTGCAGAGGAGCAATGTGGCTTGTCTTAGGCCACACCGCTGGCCAGTGACGGGAATAGAACTCAGCTCTCCTGCATCCATTGTCCTGTCCACTAGGCTTCGCTGCCGCTCTCCCATCCGCACACTGAAAACCACGGCCAATGGAGAACATCGCTTAGTTATATGCCGTGAGCAGGGGGAATCACTAAGATGGGTAAAATAATTTCCCATCGCCCAAGTAATTTGTGGTCTTAATGAGCAACTGAGAGCAATTTCACATAATGAAAGACCAGTTCATTTATTTGCCAGATTCATTTAGCTGGGAAACAATTTCTGGGTGTCCTCTGTAATTATAGATACTTTGTGTCACTTTGGCTAAGCTTCTACAGAGAAGGAAATAATTCCCCAGAGTAAAACCTATTGGCGTGTCTGTCCATGTGTCCCACATCCATCTAGACGTGAGCCTGAGCTGCATGGTTTGGATCTGGGTTTAGACGTCCGGATTCAGGTTGCTGGGCTGCTCCATTAAAGGGAGAGGGTGTGATGCAAAGCCCCACTGAAGTCAGTGAGAATCTGTCCCTTGACTTCCCAGGCCTTTGGATCAGGCCCCTAGTAGCTAGTTGTGATGCTAGGCTTTGGGTGTACGTGTCTCTGGAACTCTGTGGTGTGTGACACTCAAGGCTGTGAGGGAAGGAGGAGGTAGGCAAGTTGATGTGATTGTGGGAGGCATCTGACTAATGCCCCCGCCCCCTCCGCACTAGATGTTTGGAGTGTGTTGTTAACTGGACCTTGAGTCTTGGAAGGATCCGTATTTTCCAGTCAGTTTGTTTTGCTAAACTTCCCAAACTAGGTTACACAGCTTTAAAGTAGTGAAGGAAGCACTGCCACTCTGCCTGCATGCGCTAATGCCCCCAGCCTGCCCTGTGCCATTGCTGTCGGGTTAAACACATTGAGGGGAGGGGGGCTGCAGCCTGCAGGAGACTAGCTGCTCTCTAGTTCTGTCAACACAAAGGCCACTGCAGAGGGGCAGTAGCCCACACGCCAGTGGCAGATTGGCAATGGGTGAAGGAGATGTTTGTGGCCAGCTCACTGATTCAGGCCCATGCCCAGACAGTGCTCAAGGGCTGTTGGGTAGTCCAGGCCTGCAGGAAGCTGGCTGGAACCATTAGCCTAATAAGGCTATAGCGTTAGGCCCTCCCTATTTTTTAGGCCCTACTGGTCATGTGCCCGACGAGGGGGGAAATTGCACAGGCAGCCAGCTGGCAGCCAGCTGACAGCCAGCCGGTCTCCTCGCACTGCAGGATCACACTGCCAGGGAGCCAGTTAACACTGGTGACTGGACACTAAAAATCAGGTTACCACGGGAACCCGTGCCAGCTGTGGGTGTAGTTTGGGCAGGCATTGCCCCCCTCAGCATCCCCCAACCCAATTTCTCTGGAGCTCTGCTTTACTGTCAGGGAGGGAAGAGGCTCCCTCTGTCCCTCTCCTCTACTGAGGCTGGCAGGCAGCTCCAGGACGCTACCTCCTGGGTCCTAGTGCCTGTCACCGTCATCTTGTGTGTGCTGGGTCCCGTTTCTGGACAACTGGTGAGTGCCTGTGTGGGGGCAGGGCAAAGGGGTGGCAGAGGGAAGGGGCAGTGTTGTTAGACCCACAATAGAGGGGCTTTTATGAGACGGGGAGCAATCCACTTCGTAACAGGCGATGATAGACTAGCTGAATGGGCAAAAGGCAGGTTCTGTCCATTGGCTGGTTCTCTAGCAGTTCAATCCATCATAAAAGGACCTCACATTTGATTTCTTTTGAGTTTCATTCCAAAAAACATAAAGCTAAATCAACCTGAAGTTCGTCCTCATTTTTCTGCCCCAACTCAAGCCAACTTCCTCCCCGAGTGGAAAACGGTGGGTGAGCCTGGAATGTGATTCGAGAAGCGAGTGAGAACACAGGCCAATCCCTGCTGACTGTCACCACTGTGTAGCCTTATTGACTTCTCTGGGGAGAACAGAGTTTTGCTCAAGACTAGCTTTTGGTCCCTTCTGCGTTTTCACACGGGGTATAAATAGAATCTCATTCACTTTCCTCCCCTAAACTTGAAGGGAAAAGAAATAAGTATGGTCTGCTTGATTTACACATGCAAACAAACCAGGAAGCTCTCCCTACATTCTGCATCAGCCTTAAACAAACACCAGATCTGAGGTAACAAAGGTGTCACTGCAGCAGTTTTGGTTGGACTGTTCTTTTGAAAGATCCTGAATGGTTCTTTTAAGATGCTGATTTTCAGTGAAGTCTATTTGTTCAGGGGAGCAGAGAACACAACAGGGAATAGCTCTGTTTTGTCAACTCCTAGTCATTCAAAAGCTGAAAGGCTTTAGATTAAGTTTGTTTAATGATCGGAGGGGTCGCTGTGTTAGTCTGGATCTGTAAAAGCAGCAAAGAATCCTGTGACACCTTATAGACTAACAGACATTTGGAGCATGAGCTTTCCTGGGTGAATACCCACTTCGTCAGATGCAACATGGGCATTCACCCACGAAAGCTCATGCTCCAAAACGTCTGTTAGTCTATAAGGTGCCACAGGACTCTTTGCTGCTTTTGTTTAATGATTGCACAATGATTCTGAAGAGCCAAGGTAGTACAGAAGTGCTAAATATTATGACTGGGCAACCATCTAAAGAACTGTGTCATAGAATCATAGAAGATTAGGGATGGAAGAGACCTCAGGAGGTATCTAGTCCAACCCTCTGCTCAAAGCAGGACCAACAGCAACTAAATCATTGTCACTTCTAGCTGTTACCTTTTTCTTACAGAAAGCTTAAAACAAACAAATGCAAACAGTAGGGGCTGGTGCACACAGAACTTATGCTTTAAAAACCTCATGTCAGAACTGCTGATCACACATTCTAGAATAGACAATACTTAGTCCTGCCATGGGTGCAGGGGACTGGACTAGATGACCTTGAGGTCCCTTCCAGTCCTACGATTCTATTCTGTGATTCGAATTGTGGCAGAGCTTGATAACAGAATGGCCTGATGTGGTGAATCACTGGTGATTAACTACACAAACTGGATATCACCCCCCAACTTATATTTGGGTTCAATGACAAAACAGTAAGTCATTGTCCTCAGCCAGTGCAACACTGGGAGGCAACTTTCAGAGCAAGACAGCCTAAAATACAATGCCACCCAATGTAATTTCCCCACTCCTACTTCCTCTGCTTCTGTGGATTTTACACCTGAGTGGTTTTCTTTTACATAATAAGAGCTGGCTGCCTCCCAGACTGCAGTCAGAGTGAGATAGGCTATGTGGCGTAGAGGCCATAGCTTGGGGGAAACGCCTGCAGGGCTCGGCTTTGCATGTGGAGAGATGAAGGTAGAAGCACAAGGTGGGAATAGGTGAGCAGGATGGGGACTGTTGCAGTGTTCACCCTCATACAGACGAACACCCCACTACTTAGGAGGAAGGCAGCCTATGAGAAGGCCAGCGTAGCATCCCTCCTGCTACCTCTTACTCAGAACTATCTGTTTGAAGAATTGAGTGTCATGAGAATAGAATAAACGTGGTCATTTTATCTAATTAAATAATATGTAAATGTGTACGGAGAGAAACGTTTGATGACTTCATCATTTTGTTTGCAGTACGTCATTCGTACTTTGGCCTTTCCCTCCCGTTAGCCTTAGGCCCCTCGGCACCTTCATCCGGCCCTGCCTCTAGGGCAGGAACTTCCAAACCCACCGCAGCGGCCGTCCCCTCGGCGGCAGCCTCAGCAACAGATCAAGACCTGAACGGTCCCGGGAGAGCACGTACCCCTTCTGGGCAGTGTGAGGGCACTTTGGGGGCAAGGAGTGATTTTTTCCCCTACTGCTGCCTGTGTCCTGTGGATAAGCAGAGCGTTTCAGGGTCCAGTGCAAGTGGACGTCATGGCTCAGTTCCCTTACTAGGCTGTCAGGAACCCTGCTCGGGGTCGGGAGAGCCGGGAAGGCCCATAGAGCTGTATTCGATTGCCATTTTTCTATCAAAGTCTCAGGCGGAGAGAGGGGAGAAATAGGCTGGTTTTATGCTTGTCTCGGGTAACAGGTTGCTGTCACTTTAATTTGCATACCCCTCTCCTGGTAATTAATCATCAGTCCCCAACCGTAGGCATGGACTCCGTGAGTGCTCTGGGGCTGGAGCACCCAGGGGAAAAAAATGGTGGGTGCAGCCCCCCATCAGCTCCTCTCCCTCCCCCCCAGCGCCTGACAGCGGGCCCACAGATCAGCACCTTCCCCTCCCTCCCAGTGCTGTTTAGCAGTGTGCAGGAGGTGCTGGGGGGGAGGAGTGAGGGCAGGAGGCATTCGGGAGGGGGCGGAATGGGGAAAGAAGAGGCAGGGCAGGGGTGGGAAAAGCAGAATGGGGCCTTGGGGGAAGGGGTGGAGTGCAGGCAGGGCCTGGGGCAGAGTGAGAGTCAAGCACCACCCATCCCTGGAAAGGACAAAATCAGTGCCAGCTACAGACCCCAACTGGAGATGATGTGCCGTAGCTGTAGTGGAGCACATGGTTAGATTCCAGCAGAAGACCAGAAGCTGCCTCAGCCACTCTGGGGAGCGACCTGGGCGGGGAGATGTGAGCAGCCTGTTTGCTCTAGTCCTGGAGAGGGACCTCAGGGAGATGGGCTGTGGCAGGGTGGAAGGGAGATGAGGTTTGTGGTCTCCACCGCAGACGCCGGACAAACCCACAAGGCTGGGCTCTGTCTTTCTCCTTCTTTCCCTCATAGACTCTAGGACAGGAAGGGACCTCGAGAGGTCATTGAGTCCAGTCCCCTGCCCTCACGGCAGGACCAAACACTATCTAGACCATCCCTAATAGACATTTATCTAACCTACTCTTAAATATCTCCAGAGATGGAGATTCCACAACTTCCCTAGGCAATCTATTCCAGTGTTTAACTACTCCTCTGTGAGGTCTGTTGTGATGGCTCCAAATGGCTCCCAGATGTTCTCTGCAAATCCTCCCTGTACTCCTGTCCTCGCTTTAGAGAGCGGGCCTGGCTCTATGTACCAGCTCCAGCTAATGAAGTGACAGAGGTACATCAGGGATGGATTTGACCCCTGCTTGATCCTACGTGTGTCTGGGCTCTCTCGCCCCTGGCCTCAAGCTGACCCCTTTGCTGCACCCACTAGTGGAAAGGAGGAGCCATACCCAGAGACTTCTGGACTGAGAGATCCTTTGGTTTCCAACCAGCCCCAGTTCTCCTTGGAAAGTGTGAAATTCTAGCCTCATCTCGCATTACTTACCCTGCCGGCTGCTGTTCCCTGGGCTTGGCTTATCCAGGAGGGGGAGCCTGGTGACTCTTGTTTCAGATTTATGTCGCAGTAGTGTACAGACCCCATTCAGGATCGGGGCCCCCACTGCGCGGGTCATTGTACAACTCCTGCACACACACTAAGTCCTATCCCTGCCCCCCAGCCAGCACTGCTGCTTTAAACCAGACCCGCGGCTCAGGGTAATGCATTATCCCAAGGACAAGGAATGCGGGCAAAGTCTGTGTATGACAAACAGGCTTTTTTGCATTTTGGATGAGGGATGATCTCTGGGGCAAGAGTGTGAAGTGCTCTGCTTGCACCTGGCTTTAGCCAGCCCTGCCCATTATGGGGAAGAGGGTTCTTCTATATCTCAGACACTGATCCTGGGGCTACAGGTATGGAGAGGAGCTAAGCAAACCCGGAGAGTGGAGGATGGTGGGCAAGTCACAGCTGGGGACCCTTTTGACCAGCGGGGAGCAGACCTGCTCTGATAGCTGCCTGGTTAATGGGCCGCTCCTAACCGCATCTCCCCCTTTGCTCCTGCCCTCAGCGACAGCAGCTGTTGGAATGACTATGGCTTGAGCACCCTGCAGTCCAGTGGCACCGTGTCCCGCAGCTCCAGCATGCACAGCGGCAGCACGGAGGGGTTGGACGCCTCCGCCCAGCTCTTACCCATCATCAAAGCCGGGTGGCTGGACAAGAACCCTCCCCAAGGGTGAGTAACGCTCCGAAGGGCGCAGACTGGGAGGCTGACGCTGAAGCAGGGGATTGGTGATGTCGAGCAGAACTGGGTCCCCCCCGAATTTGGTCTGTCAATGCCTAGAGAGGAAGGTTCCCCCATCCCCCGAGCCGTCTCCCCTCATTTCTGGCATCGGTCACCGACATGGGCTGAATGAGAGAAATCTTCCTGTTCAGCTATTGATTTCATCACTGCACCCCTACCTGACCTCCCTTTAGTCCTATCGATTGTGTTAGGCTTGGGGAGCTGTCAGGCCAAGAGCAGCCCGCAGGGTCACACACAACCTGCGGCCGCCCTTGTCTGTCTCTCTGAAGGGCAACAGCACCCGGAGACTACGGGTCTCAGCATGCCACACCCCACCTTGATGTCCAAGCCCTTCCTCGAGACGCAGGGGTCTGCAGTCTGAGCAACTTAAAGAGGAAGGCAGCTGCAGCCTATGCCCAGAGACAAATTTAAGTGCAGCCCTGAGACTCCTGGCAAGTTGCCACTTGAGCCCTGGCTTGTTTCGACCAAGCCTATGCCCTGGGCTACAGTTGTTCTGCTTTATCCATTTCCTCCTCGCGCCATTGAGGGCTTTGATTTAACCTCTACTGTGGAGATGCTGATGTTTCCCTGTTGAACGCCAGGCGTTGGAGACTGCTGAGCTTTCACCAATGGCTGGCGGATTGCACTTCCTCCCTGTTACCCAACAGCGATGCCTGAGTTGGCTTATTAATGGGAAGCTGCTCCTGGAAGTCAGCTGGTCACCCCGGGCAGGGGAGCAGGCTCTGGGCTAGTCTTAAAGGGCCCATGCTCCTAAATTAGGGCATGTCTGTGCTAGAGAGCTTCTAGCGGAGAAGCTGTACCGAGGCAGCTGTGCGACTGGAAGATTGTGTAACCGCTCTGTGCTGACGGGAGCGAGCTCTCCCATCAACATAATAAAACCAGCTCAACGAGCGGTGTTTGCTTTGTCGGTGGGAGAAGCTCTCCTGCCAGCGTAGCGTTGGGCACACTAGTACTTATGCCATCGAAACTTATGTCGCTCAGGGATGTCAGTTTTTTTCACCCCCCTGAGCGACGTAAGTTTTGCCGACATAAGTGGCGGTGTAGACATGGCCTTAGAAGATTTTCCATGGGAGAGGGAGGGGATTTTGTTGTTTGCAGTGTTGCAGCTGTGTCGGTCCCGGGATTTTAGCAGGACAAGGTGGGTGAGGTGATGTCTTTTATTGGACCTACTTGTCTTGGTGAAAGGGACAAGCTTTCGAACTACACAGAGCTCTTCTTCAGGTCTGGGAACTGAAGGGAACTTGGGATGTCACAGCTATGTACAAGGTGAGACAGGTTGCTTAACATAAGGAGTTAACACATATGCTAAGGTAGTGGTTCTCAGCTAGGGTTCGCATACCACTGGGGGTACACAGAGGTCTTCCAAGGGGTACATCAGCTCATCTAGATATTTGCCTAGTGTTACAACAAGCTATAGAAAAAGCCCTAGTGAAGTCACTACAATGACTTGTTTATACTACTCTGTAGACTGTACACTGAAATGTAAGTACAGTATTTATGTTCTAGTTGATTTATTCTATAATTATATGGCAAAAATGAGGGAAAAAAAGCAATTGTGCAGTACTAGTGTGCTGTGACGCTGTATTTTGATGTCTGATTTCGTAAGCAAGTGGTTTTTAAATGAGGTGAAACTTGCGGGTACGCAGGACAAATCAGACTCCTGAAAGGGGTGCAGTCCTCTGGGAAGGTTGAGAGCCCCTGTTCTAAGGGCCTATTCAAGGTGAAGTGGCTTGTTAACATAGGACTGCAATCACGGGACATTGGCAGACTTTCTGTTGTGTTTGCTCGGCTGAGGGCTTATCTACACTTGAAATGCTTCACCTACATAGCCACAGCTGCGCTGCTGACCAGGTGTAGGTAATCCACCTCCCCGAGAGGCAGTAGCTAGGTGACAGAAGAATTTTTCCATCACCTAGGGCTTTCTATACAGGGATTTAGGTCAGCTACACCGCTCAGGGGTGGAGATTTTTCACAGCCTTGAGCAACGTAGTTAAGCCAATATAATGTTTTAGTGTAGACCAGGCCCTAGTAACTTGCCTCGGGTGTGTGTTTTGGGACTCTGGATTTTTCCTGAGGAGGAGAAAGGGGTGTGTGTTTGTGTGTGTGTGTGAGAGAGAGTGAGTTCCCATATTAATGATTAATCTAGCCATAGCTACTGTGAGATCAGACCCCATGAGGTAAATATTTTACTGCCTTGACAAAGCAGTGGGAAGCCAGGAGCTGCAGGGTTAATTCAGAGCATACTCTGTCTAGCCAGTCTCCTGCTTCTGGAATGGGGGCAGTTGTTTCATAGGAAGGTGCAAGAAAGCCCATAACAGACAACGCCCAGAGGGGACGGTGGGTCCTGTCTCCCTGATTCTCATGGAGCATGTGCACTGGCCCCAGCCCTGGAGCCGGTGAGAGGAGCCCTGGGGTTGCTCTAACTTGTGCCAGCTCTCCAAGGGACTGACTACAGCTGAGAATAGACTGCCAAGTCTTTTGTCCCATTCCTAACCCCAGCATGCTGCCCCACCTTGGGGCAAGACTGGGTGTGTTGTGTAGCCCTAGCCGGTCCCTACTGGCTCTGTGTCCATTGAGAATGTCCCTGTGTTGGGGAGAGTCTCAGCCGGCCCCATGTGGCCGCTCTCCTGTGCCATTGCACCACCTGAGAGACCCAAAGGAGCAAAGGAGTGTAGAGAATCTCACCCAGGCAGTGTGATTTCAGCCTGGACCCTGAAGCGAACGAGGAGCTGGTGGAGCAGTCGGAGGATGGCGGGTGCGGGTGCTGTACGTTTCAGGGCTCGGGCCGTGGCAGCCTGCACACGCTGAAGTCTGGAGAGATTGGGGGACAGTGGTGGTTCAGGGATGATGTCATGGGAGGGATTTCAATGGAGTCAGAGCAGGGCTGTATGCAGGCTCTGCTGTGTACCGGACGCATGGAGAGATCGCTGTATGTTTGGCTTTCAAGGGTTGGTTGATTTGTTAGTCACTCCCCTCTTCCAATAAAGCTTCTTGTTCAAAGGTCTCCTGCTGGTGGTGGAACTGTTGTGTCAGCCTGTTCCCTCCCTGTCTTTCCTGAGCCCACAGAACCTAGGCCCCTGTCTTATGGCTAGTGTCTTTTAAGGGTGGCATATGCACCCTAATACACGTATCAATCTTCCTTTAAATTATTCCTGATAAACTAGTTATGATTGCACAGTGCTGTGAGCCAGACCTGAGCTGACAGAGAGCCGGCTAGTGAAACTGACCAGAAAGAGACAGTGAAACTCACCAGCTGAGAATCCCTGCCCATATGGCCTGAGATACAGAGAGTGAATGAACGGCCTCGCAAAGCAGCCCGTTGTGACGGTATATGGTGAGGTTAACGACGGGGAGAGCAGGCTTTTACAATGTACGTGTGTGGGATTATGGGGTCTGGCCTCGCCAACTGAGAGTGACGGCACCACGTTGAGGGAGAACTTGCTGGCTGCTCCGTGCCCAGGCCGGTTCGGGAATGGGAGAGGGGAGTTCTCGTTGTCCATGTGACACTGAGGATGCACAGATAACTCTTGGCAGGGCTGGGCCAGTGGAAAGCACTGTCTGAGCAAAGGCAGTAAGAGGGAAATCGGGGAATGGGGAGGGATGGTGGAAACATCCCCTAGAGCAGAGATACAGTAATTCCTCACTTAACGTCATCCCGGTTAATGCTGTTTCCTTGTTACGTTGCTGATCATTTAGGGAACATGCTTGTTTAAAGCTGCGCAATGCTCCCTTATAATGTCGTTTGGCAGCCGCCTGCTTTGTCCACTGCTTGCAGGAAGAGCAGCCCATTGGAGGTAGCTGGGGGGGGCTTGGAACCAGGGTGGGCCGGCAGCCCCCCATCAGCTCCCCGCTCCCCTAAGTTCCCTGTGCATCAGCCACCCAGCAGGCTGGCAATTACCGGGCAATTCAGCTGTCCCTCCCCCACTGCCATGTGCTGCTCCTGCCCTCTGCCTTGGAGCTGCTCCTTGGAGCCTCTTGCTTGCTGTGCAGGGGGTTGGGGGCAAGGGGGGCTAAGGTCAGAATGTCCCCCTCCCCCCGCTCCTGCACCTCGCTTACCCCATCTCTATAGAGAGGGGAGGACACGACAGGACTCAGGACGGAGGGAGCTTGCTGGCAGCAGCTGCTGTCTCAATTTGCTGATCTACTTAAAAAGACAATGTACGTAGAGTGGGGTCAGTGTACTTAAAGGGGCAATGCGCGTCTCTCTCTCACACACGGTGTGTGTCTCTGTCTCTCTCTCTGCCAAGCTGTGTCTCCTCCTTCCATTCATGCTGCCTTGTAGAGTGCGAGGCTACATTAACAGCAGCGTGTTAACCCCCGAGGGCTCAGCCGAGTGCTAGTTGATCATTTAGCGGTAAGGCATTCCCTGGGAAACATCCCACCCTCTGACTCCACCACCTCAACCAAGCTTCACAATCATCATTGCTGTGTATAGTATTAAATTGTTTGTTTAAAACTTATACTGTCTGTCTGTCTGTCTATCTATCTATCTATCTATCTATCTATCTATCTATCTATCTAAAATAGTCTTTTGTCTGGTGAAAAAGTGTCCCTGGAACCTAACCTCTCACCCATTTACATTAATTCTTATGGGGAAATTGGATTCACTTAACATCGTTTTGCTTAAAGCAGCATTTTTCAGGAACAGAACGACAATATTATGTGAGGAGTTACTGTACTCAGAGCTCAGTGGTTCAGGAGCCAAATTAGCGATCAGCATTGCCCAAAACAGTCATGTGAATTCATTGTTTCATTTACTCTAGTACTGTATAGTCGGATTTAAACAGTATGATGGGAAATATGTAGTGTGTATATCTCTATATATTATTCTCCCAGCAAGCTGATTGGCCAAGTAGTATTTTATCAAGCACAGTGGGCTAATGACATAGTAAAAGCATCCTGATTGGTTAATAACGTTGATTGGTTAATAATTCAATCACGCCGTGTTCTACTATCATGTGCTGCAAAGAGACGCAGGAGCAAGGGTCCCGGAGCCTTTGTAGAAGTGGGGCGGAGTGCGGGGGTGGGGGCAGGACCAAGGTGATGGAGGAATTAAAATAATTCTTAACTATCCCGCAGAGTAGAGCTGTCACCTAAATAGCCAGAATACACAGTGTAGCCACATTATAGCATAGAAGGTGTAATTATAGTACAGACAGATTAAAAAAAAAAAGACAACTTTAGTTCTCAACATTGCTGGGGGGAGGAGATTTCCAGCCCATTCCCATCCCGAACTCTCAGGATTTGCAGCAGCACCCTTTTCACACACACACCCCTCCCCGCTTGGCCTGGGTCCTGGCCCCAGGGACTGCTTTGTCCCTTAGGCTTTGTGCCCAAGGCAGCAGCCACATGTAGCGCTGCTCCTCCTGCAGGGGGCGCCCTCTCCTGCTGAGCCTCTTCTGGCCAGCTGCAGAAACCCCTGCAGTCAGGTTCGCACAAGGCTTTCTTAGGGCTGAACCCCTTCCTGCCTGCCCTGCAGCCGGAGGGACAGGAGGCAGCTGGACTGTGTTAGTGGCCAGCAGCGGCCTGGAGGCTTTAGCCACCTGGAGGGGATTGGAGCGTCTTCCAATCATGGGGGGAAAAGGAGTGAGCTTTGATGGCCTAGCACCACCCTCCCAGTGCTGAAAGGCTGCCGCTGGCCATGTTCTGGGGAGCATGTGACCCCACGTGCCCCACCCACGTGTCGCCTCTCTGATCTTTCCCACAGCACATATGGAAAAAATGGAGGGGGGGCGCACGGGTCCCTGGCCTCCCCTGGTTCCCCGGTGCATGGAAGACACATTGAAGAGCTGCTTGCAGCCCCCAAGCCTCAATCTGAGTGTTGCTGCCCTATAGAGACAATCCAGGCTGCGTGTCTGCTCGTCCCAGGGGGGCACCTCCCAACCCCTGCACTGATCCACTGCTGCTCAGGCCTCCTGCATACCCCTTCTCGGATGTGTCCTCCTGCTTGTGAGATACCGGCCTGCATTTAAACAGCTAGACGGGGGCAAGTGAGAAGGGGTCTATGCCATCAAGCAGGAAAAGCATGTCTGTGCGTGTCTGTACGATGTGTCTCTGTTGGACTGTATCCATCTAGCCCACCCTTCCTGTGCTGTCCAGCTGGGTGCGGTGCAAGTCCTGTGGGGCAGATTAGCTCCGAAGCAGAAATACCCCAGTGCTCGTTTCTCAAGCGTACATGCTCTTATCTCCTTGATCTTGACTCGCTAAGGGAGCAGTCAGGAGCCCCTGCATTCCCCGCCGGCACTGCTAGCTCGCCAAGGCTAACTAGCCGCTCTCATCCTGTTACAGCTCATACATCTACCAGAGGCGCTGGGTGAAGCTAGATGCCGACTACCTCCGCTATTTTGACAGCGAAAAGGTGAGTGGGGAGGCAGGTTGGGCCAGTGGGTAGGGAGGGTGCTAGCCTGGCCCTTGAGAGCTCTGAGTTCAATGTCCTGCTCTGTCACAGACTTTCTGTGTGACCGTGAGCCAGTCACTTAGCCTTTCTGGGCCTCAGTTCCCTGTCTGTACAATGGGAATACCAGCCCCTCTGCCATGTGGAGGAGAAATGCATGAAAGGTTGTGCAGTGCTCAGATACTGCAGTTGTGAGGCTGTGTAGGTACCTAATCTAGATGGCTTGTCTTTGAAATCTGCCACCCAGGGTGGCATTGACGTGTAGTTTGGAGCTTCCCCCAGGGATGGGGACGTGCTCTTCTGTTTCGGGTTCCCCTCTGCTTTCCAGAAACCAGAACAGAGCGACAATAACTTGCATGACACAGTTGGGCTGTGCACTAGAGCTCCCAAGCTAAGCAGCACTAGGCCTGGTTAGGAGGGGGGAAGGGAGCCCCCCTTGCCCCCCCACAGATCCAGGGTGATGTGAAGAGTAGTGCTTGTCTCCGAGTCAGCCCAGGATTGGCACAGCCTTTCAGATGAGGGATTTTCATCTGCTTGTAGTCATGGAAGGTTCCACTTACTGCCAGAGTTGGTGTGGAATGCAGCCACCTCTGGGGTGGAAGGCAGTAGAAGTTTTTAACAGCGCACAGGAATGCTGGGCATTGCTTTAGTACAGGGAGTGGGTAAGGATACCATGTCCAAGAGGGACTGAGATTAATAGAATGGGGCTGACCCCTCTGCTGGAGTGACAGTGCTGTGGGGTCTCTCCTGACTATGGGTAGAGCTGATGGTGGCATGTCCTGACAGTGATGGGGCTCTCAGCTTCAGGTAGTGCTAGCACATGGGTGGTTCCTTGGGTCTGTTACCTGCCTGCTGCGTCACTGGGGGTGTGGTTGTGACCTGTGTGACTCTCTGCTGCAGGACACATACTCCAAGCGCTTCATTCCGGTGACCTCAATAGTCCGCGTGGCCAGCATCGGGGACCAGAAATTCGAGGTGATCACTAACAGCAGGACCTTCGCCTTCCGGGCTGAGAGTGATGGTGAGTGGCACGGGTTTCTCCAGGGCTGGCACGTGCAGGGTGGGGAGAAGGAAGCAGAGAATAGGGAAGCAGCTGTTCCTGTTTCTCCTGCCTGCTTTGGGGAGCTGAACCCCCTACGCTGGTGATGGGTCAGAGATGTGGGCGCTCTCAGTCCCTCTGTTCCCTTGTATGTTGCTCAGGCTGGTGTCCCCAGGGACAGACGATTCCCCCCAGCCCTGTGGGGAGACCATTCCACAGCCTGGTGGCAGGAGGGGGTTCCCAGGAGTCAGCTGTCATTTCTCTTTACTCACTCCTGTCCCATTGCTCCTGGTTATTGCCCATTGACCCTTCCGCCCCCCACCTCAGTAATCCCTCTCCCTCCTGATGATCATACCCCGAGGATGGCACCGTGCCCTCCCCACCCCTTTGCCCTCCTGTAGCTGAGATTTGTCTCCGGCTTCTTCCAGCAAATCACTCTCGGTCCAGACCAACATCCAAAGCAGCTAAGAGCTTTGGGGGCAGTGACCGAATTTCCCTCTCTTTCCCCCGGCCTGGCCCCCCAGAAGAGCCGGGGGAGGGGGCAGCTTCCTGCTGAGCACCTGAGCAGCGAGGAGCGCTGGAGGGGCACTCCCTGCCCGGCGGGTCGAGGCCACTGCCTCTCTATGTGGCCAGCCCTTGCTGCCCTGCAGAGCAAAGTGCCAAGCTGGAAATCCACGCTCTTGTGCCCCGGCACCCCCGCATGTGTCCCCAGTGAGCGGGGGCGGGACTCTGCCCACTTTGCCCAATGTGCGCACCAGCTTTGGAGCACTGCCTCGGGCCTGATGGCAGGCCCGGCTCCCAGCTGACCCCGAGCCCTGTCTGCCCTGCAGCGGATCGTAACGAGTGGCTGAGGACCCTCCAGCAGATGGTGGACGAGCGGAAGTTCAAGGGCTTGAACAGGATATCCCTGTTCCAGCCGCCCACCGGCGCCCTGGAGTCAGTGGACAAGTGCGGGCTGCTGGAGCTGCGGGGCTTTAAGAACAAGCTGTATGTGGTGGTGGCTGGAGAGAAGGTTTTCCTGTACAAGAATGCCGAGGTCTGTATCCACGGAGGCTGTCTCCTTCCAGGGGTATTGAAATGCAACAGCTCAGCCCCCTGCCAAGGGACGGGGGGTGGGGTCACAGCCCAACTCGAATTGCTTCTCACGCCCGTCTTTCTCCTCCCCCTCCCACTTCCCCCCTCTTTCCTTTAAGCCATCCCCACTTCGCTGCTTGCCTGCTCCCGCCCTCCTCCTCTGAGTCCGCTCCCTCTGGGCCCTTTCCCTGGGGCCGCCAAGAGAGTTTGTGAGCAAGGTTATTATGAGCCGTAGGAGCAGGAGCAGCTAGTGCCGACACTGGGTCCCCATTGTGCTGGGAGCTGCGTGTTCACAGGCTTCAATGCTACACGCTCAAACTGGACAAGGCAGGCAAAGCGTGTGGGGGGGCGGACGGCTCATTTTACACATAGGCAGTGAAGGCAGCGGATAGATGAAGGGTTGTGTCCAAGGTCCCGCAGGGAGTCAGGGCAGAGCAGGAAATGAACCCAGCTCTCCGGTCCAGCCCTTTGACCCCTGTAGTCCCATCCGCCCTCCAAGGAGGTATTGGGAAGTGGGGATCAGACCAGGAGTTTAGTCCCACAGTGCAGAGAGTTGTTACCAGCTTTGCCCATTACTTTGGGGTACGCTCATTTACTTGGGTTACTCCTCAGGAGGGGAGCGGGGTGTCCGTAATTCTATCACTGTTCTGCTTGTGTCACTTGTGTTCTCATACGGAGCTCTACTTCCCCCTGCTGCAAGTCCCCTCCCCATGGAGCTACCCTGCAGGACCTAGATTCCCCAGGGCTGGGTTCTTCCAGCCCCAGAATAAGACAAACACACACATTAACAGAGCATGTCTGAGAGGACCAGGTTAATCAGCACGCCCAAGCTGACCCCTTATATGTCCCTGGATTCAGCAGGCTGGGTCGAACAGCACCTCCAAGCTGTAACCCTCATATGCCACAGGCACCGCACTGGAATACAGTATGCCTGAACAGGCTGGGTCGAGCAGCACTTCCTAGCTGCCACCCTCATATGTCCCAGGTTCAGTAACTTTCATGTTACAATTGTCTGGTAGTGACCCACTTGATGAGCAAACCCCACAGGATTTTTGGGCGCTGCAGGGATCTTTTAGCCTAGGTACAAGGAGCGTTGCTGCAGAGTGAACAAGGAAACCAAAAAACACCTACAGAGAGGACGCGGGGGGGGGGGGGGAGAGAAGCAACCAGCTTAACCATGAAAGTTATTTATTGCCAGGTAATAACCATAGGGAAGCCAAGCAAACAAAACAGTTATAATATTAAATCTAACTTAAACTTGATTATAAAAGTCATGTTTAGAAAACTGTAACTGATCTCACAAGTCAGGGTCAGAAGGCTGTACCTAGAGCGAGAGCTGGATTCTCACCACTCTGTGAAGCTAGAATCAATTGGGGGTCCCCCGTGGTGGTGGTAGCTGAGGGTCCGGAGTGCTGGAGACTGGCAGAGCCCCCAGCATGATCAGTCAGGAGAAGATGAAGTCCCAGTGGAACTGATGCAGATTTTGGATCCAGGCATCAGAACACTTTCCTGAGCCTGGGTAGGGGGTTTTGTAGAGAAACAGCAATCATTCAAGGGAGAACAGTAGATCTGTTTCTGTGTAAACAAAGGAGATACCAAAGTTTTGTTCAGGCTGAGCATGGGAGCCGATCATTCCTGGCTTTGGGTGGTGTTCCTTGGAGGGAGTTCACAATGCAATTAGGCAGCTTCTCTATTTTGGATACCAATAAAGGATTTATTACTAGAACTGGTCTGGTAACTGCTGAGCTGGGTGTGTGCAGGAATGGGCTCATTAACAGCTGGAGCAGAGATCCCCCATCATGCACTGCTTCCCTGCTTTTCTAGTCCCAGAGTTCCGTGCGGTTCTTGCCTTGGAATCTCTGTTCTCCATTCTGGATGCTAATAGAGACGCCTCCTTGTCCCATCTTTGATGCAAATGAGGCTAGGGGAGTTCCCTTAATCCTGTCCTCCTTATCCCAGGGGTTTAGGTGTGTCTCCCACTGCTTTTTCATTGCTTTTTGTAAGTCTTTCTTGTGATCGGTTTTGGCTCAAGCAGAGACTGGTGGGTGAAAAAGTCTTTTGTGAGTCTGACAGGCTGGGCAAGAACACAGAGCTGCTAGGTAACGGGCACAGGACCCCAGTGCGAGTTGTGCTGGAGGTGGGAGTGCGAAGCGGTGCCCCCCTGATGTGCCCTAGCCTTGCGTCCCTCCGCCCTGTCTCACCAGGAGTGGAGAGTTGTCTGCAACACAACTTGAAGGAACTCTGCAGACTGTGGTCTCTTTAAGCCCTGGCACAGACTCTTGTCCTACAAAGACCTCGCATGCCGCTCCTGAAAAGTGGACACGGCTTCATGGCACAGACCTCGCCATCTGGGTCTGTCCAGTGCAACGAGATCCCAGGTTTTAATCTCTGTCTTAGAATCATAGAACTGGAAGGGACCTCGAGAGGTCATCTAGTCCAGTCCCCTGCACTGAGGCAGGGTTAGTATTATCTAGACAACCCCTGACAGGTGTTTGTCTAACCTGCTCTTAAAAATCTCCAATGACAGAGATTCCACAACCTCCCTAGGCAATTTATTCCAGTGCTTAACCACCCTAACAGTTAGGAAGTTCTTCCTAATCTCCAACCTAAACCTCCCTTGCTGCAATTTAAGCTCATTGCTTCTTGTCCTATCCTCAGAGGTTAAGGAGAACAATTTTTCCTCTCTCTTCTTGTAACAACCTTTTACATTATCATGTCCCCCCCTGTCCCCAGTCTCATCTCAAGACTAAACAAACCCAGTTTTTTTCAATCGTCCCTCATTGGTCATGTTTTCTAGACCTTTAATCATTTTTGTTGCTTTTCTCTGGAATTTCTCCAGTTTGCCCACATCTTTCCTGAAATGTGGCACCCAGAACTGGACACAATACTCCAGCTGAGGCCTAATCAGCATAGAGTAGAGCAAAAGAATTACTTCTCATGTCTTGCTTACAACACTCCTGTTAATACATCCCAGAATGATGTTTGCTTTCTTGTAGCAGTGTTCACTCATATTCATCTTGCGTGCTTTCAGGTTGGCCTTCAAGGTGTCTTTATATCTGAGGATGGGTCATTCCTTAGAGCAGGTTTCCATGCTCAGCTGGCCATAGAACACCACTTTTGGTATATGGGAAACCTCCATGCGGCCCAGGGGTCCTACCCAGCGAAGTTGAGACCTGATGAGCATACTCCGGAAGCCGGAGATTAGACATCTCTCAAGGACTTCATGCTTAGTTCTGTGGCAAACACACCATTAAAAATCCTTTATAACCTCTAATTCAAGATACAGGAAAGAAGAACAAACAGTTAAAGCATTTGAAATGCAAAATATTAAGGAGCTTTTCTTTTAACCACGGCATTGTTCTCTTGCCCTTGAGCTGCAAAAAGTTTCTAGAAAGAAAACTTCTTTGTTTGTTAGTCTTCTGAGATGGTATCAAAGATGGTAATAGCTGTCCTTGTGGGGGGAAAGAGCCGAAGTCGACTGAGATGGGCTGGAAGTGCTGGTGCTAAAGTCCAGTTCTGTCTCCTAAGACAAGAGAAACACACCCAAAAGGGGAGAGAAAAAGAGCAGCAAAGAGAGAAAATGCAGCGTCTGCCTCTGGGGCTGACTTTTTGCACCCGCAGTGCTGGAAGGATGCAGGCCCAGCACATGGTCTTGGTCTTATCACCCACCTGGCAAACTCGTACCAGAGTCGGGCTGCGTACAGCACTGCTTTTATCTGCTTCATTCTGGTCACAGACTTGCAGCTGTGTTGCAAAATACAGCCCTGGCTGGCTGCGCCCAGCTCTGATCAGACAGCACTGAAAAGGAGAGGGATAGGAAAGAGAAGAGATAAGGGGAGGAAGGAAAAGGACACCCGGGGGACAGGGACGGGGGGCGTTACAAAGTCGCACATCCCAGGAGGTGTTTGCTATTCAGCGGCGCTAGCAGACATAGCGATCTCAGCTGGTCCCTCTCTCGGCCCAGTGTGGTCAGGACATCTCTTGGGATCAGGACAACAAAGGCGGCCCCATGGTGTTGTGATGGATCCTGGGGTCCCAGGAGTTGGTGGGAGTGGCAGCCATGATGGTAAAGCTCACTCCAGTGATCGTTGGCAGACAGCTGCTAATTTGCCCCCCCGACACCTTTTCCTTTTCAGAACCCCAGAAGGGAGCGATGGGCGGAACAGCCCATCCCCTCATTAGATCGTACACCGATTCGGCCTCGTTTACCACACGCCAAGTTTGGTTCATTGATTTCCCGTCCCGCGCTGCTCTGGTTTGATTCATTGATTTCCGGTCCCGCGCTGCTCTGCTTTGGTCCATTGATTTCCGGTCCGGCGCTGCTCTGCTTTGGTCCATTGATTTCCGGTCCCGCGCTGCTCTGATTTGATTCATTGATTTCCCGTCCCGTGCTGCTCTGGTTTGATTCATTGATTTCCCGTCCCGCGCTGCTCTGGTTTGATTCGTTGATTTCCGGTCCCGTGCTGCTCTGGTTTGATTCATTGATTTCCGGTCCTGCGCTGCTCTGGTTTGATCCATTGATTTCCGGTCCCGTGCTGCTCTGGTTTGGTCCATTGATTTCCGGTCTTGCACTGCTCTTCCTTGGTCCATTGATTTCCGGTCCCGTGCTGCTCTGCTTTGGTCCGTTGATTTCCAGTCCCACGCTGCTCTGGTTTGCCAGGTGTGATCTTAACCCAGTGCTTGAGTTATATCTGGAGGCCTTTATTGTGTGGTCCCATTGGCTCCGTCTGGCTCCCTTTTGCACCTGATCCCATCGTCGTTTGTTGGTACAGGTCACTGTGACCCTTCAGAAACTTTCATGCGCTTTGCCCCAGTTGAGCTCCCAGTGAGGCTGCCTGTGCAGGCCGGTTACCACGACGTGCCTCCGGGGCTCGAGGGCCCCAGCAGCGACCATGGCACTGCCAGCACTGGGTACGATAGGGCTGGTATTGGCAGCTATAGGCTGGGTGCCCAGGGCTGGAGTTTGTGCGCTGCCCCCTTCTCACTTGGCAGCTTCGCTCCCACATGCAGAACAGCCGTAGGTGCCTCTGGACTGACCTTGTGGGTCCCATACTATTGGTTTTTAACCCTTTTCTGGCTGTTCTTGTCCTGTCAGGATTATCGACAGGGGATCGGAATCACCTACATTGAGATGAATGTGGGGAACGTGAAGGACGTGGACAGAAGAGGATTTGATCTGACGACGCCTTATAGGATCTTCAGGTGAGGGGGGGTGGTCTAAGTGCCGTGCCCCAGGGGTGCTGGTCCCTCCCCTGCCGTAGAGCACGGGGCTCCCCCCGGCCACCCCATTCCCCCACACGACTCTCTGGTGTCTTTCAGCTTCTCGGCAGACTCGGACCAGGAGAAGGATGAGTGGGTGGAGGCCATGCAGCAGTCCATCGCCGAGGCCCTCTCCAACTCGGAGGTCGCGGAGAAGATCTGGTCGGTGGAGGCAAACCGGTTCTGCGCAGACTGCGGGTCGCCCAAACCCGACTGGGCCTCCGTCAACCTTTGTGTCGTCATCTGCAAGAGATGCGCAGGTACGGGCCGAGACTAGGGGGCACGAGCTGGGGGGACGATGATGGGCCAGTGAGCTTAGCGCATGGTGCACCCCTGGCTTCAGCAAGGGGACCAGGCTTTGCCTCTTCCCCCGTCACCCCGGACTGGGCCGATCCTTCACGCCCTCCTCAGGAACTGCCTAGACTTGTGCCTGTCTCAGCCATTTCGGAGGAAGGGTCAGGAACCCCCCTAGTGGACACTTGTGGAATTGCCTCCTCCAGGGGGAGATTCATCCTAACTCAGAAACAGGGACCTCAGAGTCCTTCTGACGCAGGATCCATGCAGGGGCCGTTTCAGCCTGGTCCAGACGAGGCTGCTCATTGCCCAAGTGCACGTTCCAGTCTGCGGGGGGCTCCAAAGCCAGGGCGGGACTTCACTGAGCAGCCCGGCAGCCGCAGCAGAGCCCTGAGAGGCCCTTTCAGGAGTGTTTGTCATTAAGCATGTCCAGGCTTCTGAGTTTTGCCAGCCTAGCTGGGTTGGCTAGAAATGTGAAACAAATCACCCCCCTCACCGACACAGCTGTGCCGGCAGCTCCCCCGGTGGAGACAGCTCTGCTGGCAGACGAGTGCTTGTGTTGGCTTTGCTAATGTCCGTCAGGGAGCTGGTGGAGCTCTGCCAGCCAAACTCCTTTTGCCTGCATGCGCCGCCTCTCCACTAGGGGGCTCTGCTGGCAAAGCCGTCCAGGAGTAGCTTGACCAGCAGAGGCCCTGTAGTGTAGACAAGCCCTGAACGGACGGTATTAGTCCACTTCCCAGCGGCCAAGGCAATGGGCTGGAAATGACCCAGCAATGCAGATCTTGTTCCAACTCTACTAGCTGTGATTCTTTGGCAGTTGTCTGCATTAGAAAACTGCCATGGGTTGGAAAAACCAGGGAGACTGAAGTGTTCTCCTGTCTAGAGCGGCACCCTCCAGGGTAAAGGGGAGGCATGAGGAGGGGGGATGCTTACCTGGCACTTAGCAGGATAACCTCGCCTTAGCTGATACTGTTATCCTCTTCTGCAGATGGGGAAACTGAGGCAGAGAGGCTACAGCACTAACCTGAGGCCACCGAGCAGAGCCACTGCTTGGCTGCCGGAGTTCCTGGCTCTCAGACCATGAGGCTGTGCTGCTGTCTCTAATGAGATGTTTGCTTTTGTTTGTCTGACCCACAGGAGAACATCGGGGGCTGGGACCAAGCATCACCAAAGTGCGGAGCCTGAAGATGGACAGAAAGGTGTGGACAGAGGAGCTGATCGAGGTATCGGTGCAGATTCCCATTGGCTGGCTGCTGGAAAGGGGGCACTTTCGTAGCCATCTGTGAAATCGAGCCCTTATTTGATATTCAGACACTTGCGGGGCTTGTGGCAAATGGTACAGAGCCAGAATGACTGGGTACCTGCTTCTGGGAAGTTCAAAACTGCCAGTCAAACCCATGCGGGCTGATTCTGAGCTCCCGTACCCCTTGGTATCTGTGTTCCCTGACGGACGCTGCTGTGACGTAGAATCGCCAGCTTTGCTTCTGTAGCTTCCACCCTCTGGAAACATTCCCTATTGCTCCCATGGATCTGGAAATAAACCTGCCCCGATGCCGCCATTCAGAGTGCGAGTGTGTCCGGGACCAGGAGCCCGAATGTGCCTGGCTGCAGATAGCCGAGCTGGCGGATCAGTCACTGCCGAGGAGCTCGGGAGTGGGGAAAAGGGACGTAAGGCGTTAACAGCGCCCCTGCACAGCTTTGTTTGGAAGGAGGAGAGGCCGAGCTGTCAGGAGTCAGAAACAGCTGCACTGAGAGCAGTGGGAAAGCTGCTGATCCAGGCACGGTGACTGTATCTGGAGTAACCAGAGCCCGGAGGGCGCGGGAGGCTGTTTTGTTCCTGCAGAAATACCGAGGATACGTTCTCAAGCAGCAGAGCCGGCTCAGGAGGTGATGAAAGAGGCCGTCCTTTCTTAGGGTCCAGTCTGGAACTGGCTGAGGCTGGCCAGCGTCTCAGGGTACGTCGCCACTGGATCAGAGGTGTGACGGCTGCCTTCGTGGACGTTCCCAAGCTCGCTTTGCCGGAGCTTGAGGCACAAACAGTGAAGCTGTGGCAGTGCAGGCTAGCCATTGGACCTCATGTGCCCAGGGTCCCCTGCGCTGCTGCTGCTTCGCTGCCGTTGGTACCTGCTGGCGCGGGGGTGTGTTCGCATGCCGCTGTCACACCTCTCCCTGCGGTGGAGACAGACCCTTAGCGCTGTCACTTCCCCGTGTGGCTGCCTGAGCTCTTGGCCTGCTGTAAGTTTTATGCTGCGCCCATCACCAAGCTCTTTGGTGGCCAGTGTGGAATAGATTGCTGGCTCTCAGACGGGCTCCTGGTGATCAGAGTAGGACAGGATTCTCCCCGGCAAGGAGTCTTGATGTTCCCTGCTTCCTTGCAGCCGCTCCCTGGATGTGTGCACCTCTCGTAGTCAGCCTCTACTTAAGTTCCCTGCCCAACTATGGGGGGGGCAGGCAGCTCCCACAGAGCCAGACTTGGGTGGGACTGCGGGGAGCGAGATTCTTCACTTGCGAAGAGCGAATGGAGGCTGCTGTCTCAATCAGCGCTGACTGTGAATCAAGAGTGCAGCGCAAGTAGGAAGAACAAAACCGAGGTCTGCAGGAGAGAGCGCAGTGTGCATATGCATCTCCTCTGACAATCTGCACAGAGCGGGACACAACATGGCTGCCTCTTGCTCTCGGCAGGCAGCCGTGTGCTTAGCGAGTTCAGGAAGGGATTCCTGTACCTCCCCCTTGAATCAGATTCAGGCCACCCCATCGTTGTGTTCCCTGCAAACCCTAGACTCAGAGACTTTAAGGCCAGAAAGACCCATGGTGATCATCTAGTCTGACCTTCTGCACATCGCAGGCCACAGAACCTCACTCATCCCACCTGCAATAGATCCAAAGCCTCTGGTGAGTTACTGACATCCTCCGACCCTCTCTGCACACCAGAAAAGACCGTACACATCCAGCACATGGATCTGGAGGTGGGGTCTGACCGTGCACTCAAAAGTAGGCAGGAGCGTGGAGGGAGCTGGCAGAGGAACGCAGACACCCATCGATACCTAACGCCTGGATGCTCTCAATAAACATTCCCTGACATGAACGGAGCCAGCGCTGCATTCTGAGAGTGCTGGCACCCAAGACGCCCCTGGCTACCTCTTGCGTCTCCACCTGATCTGGGGCAGGGGCCATTTCGCTTCCCCATCTGCCCCCCCACCACGGTGACCTTGGCCCGCCGAGGGGGTGACGGCTGAATGTGTCGCAGGGGGCTGCCCATTTGGGAAGCTGTGTTAGCCACAAGGGAGAGCCTGGCTCTGCAAAGCCCTGCATAGCCTGGGCTCTGGCTGTCTGCCAGAGCGCCCTACGGTCAGCCAGCATGCCTGCGCCAGCAGCCTCTGATCAAGGTTCTGGGGCAGGTCGTGTGTCTCCTCTCATCCTCCCTGTCGCTGCACCTGTGACCTGGCAGGGATCCCACCTTGGCCTGAGACAGCTGCTGTCTCTTCACATTTGGACCTAGCGTCTGCTCGTGGGAGGTAGATCACTGGCTGCACAGGCCTCAGCACGGCTCTGCCTCCATCACACACCACAGGGACTGTCCCCTCTTTGGCTGTTCTGAGGCAAAACTAGACAGTCATCGGCCTGCCTGAGTCATACCCATCAGGAGCCCGGCGCTCCCAGCCCCAGGCAGGCTGCTCCTCTTCGCCGTCCAGTCAGACTCAGGGCCCCGCGCCAAGGAGCAGCCAGGCAGGGGCTGAGCCTTCCCCGCCCTTCTCCAGGACAATGGGATCTGGAAGCAAAGCGTGGCATGCTGGGAGATTCATCTGCTACCAGGGTGGCCAAAGTTGCTTGCAGCTCGACCCGTGTCCATCCGGAGCCTGGCTGTGTCCGGCCTCTGCGTTCCAGACACCTCTCCCCGCCCCAGAGTCAGCTCCTGCCTGCGCCTGCTTCCCACGGCCGCATCCTGAAAGTGCTTCCAGCTGCTCTCCCTAGCTGTGGGTGGCAGGTTTCTACTCTTCCTGCTCCAAGGCTACATTAACCCCCAATGGTCCCCGCCATGTGACGTGCAGAGAAATCAGCTGACAGCAAAATGGGGATGTTCCCCCCATAGATCTCACCCCCTTCCGTACTTCCGCAGCTCCCTCTCCCCCCAGGGAGAGACCAGGATCCTCCACCACTGTCGGTTCCTTCTTAGACCTTCTCCTGACTTTCTAGTCCCTTCCCTCTCCCCGCTCTGATACTTGCTGTCTTGGGAAGTGTTTAGCTGTGGTGATGATGGCGTTTTCTGTGCACTGCCCTGTTGAATTACAAAGGGCTCTGTTCACTGCCGAGTCAGGCAGCCATTTTGTGTCCAGGGCAGTGCAGACAGTCAGACACACACACGCTGCTCTCTCCTGGAATCTGCATCTTTGTTCTTCCTTGTGTTCACCACCAACAGTAAAAGCAGTGCCCTTGGCCTGTGCTCAGGAGCAACCCTACAATAACAAACCAGTATGTGAAGTCCTGTGCTTGTGAACAGCCCTACAATAACAAACCAGTGGGTACAGCCCAGCACTTAATTGCAACCTGACAATAACAAACCAGTGTGTGTGGCCTGGAACTCATGAGCAACCCTTTAATAACAAACCAGCATGTACAAACCAGTGCAGGAGGAAGAACATCAGTAAGGAAATGTGTGACTCAACGAGCAGAGGCTGCTCTGGGTGAAAATGAGGAGCAATCGCTTTAAAACGTCAGTGTCCTTTTTGTAACCTGCAGCTGGAGCCGACAAGCCTCCGTGCGGCTCAACAGAGGTTATTCTGCGGCAGGAAAGGGGGTGGGGGATTGGCTGCCCTGCCAGACCATAGGCTCAATGGCTGAGCGGTGTTCTCTGGACTGAGATCCATAGGAGAAGTGTGTTTGGGCCAGCCAGGGCCCTCGGGGCAGGGAACAATCCCAGTCTGGCTGAAGGAGCGGGGAGATGAACGAACAGCCTGACGATTAGCTGGTCTCCTTGTCTGTCTGCAGACACCACACAGTGGGGGATTTCACATATGAACAGCAAACGGGACTCCCACATCCGTGCTGGGGCATTCAGTTACCAGCTCTCTCCCCCCTTCCCCTGGTTCTTATACTGCTGCCCCTCCCCGTGGTATCTGATCTCCGATTCATAGGTTGGTACGCCACAGAGCCAGAAGGGGCTGCTGAGATCACGTCATCTGATCTCCTGTTGAATCCAGGCCGTAGGAGTTCCTGGGATTCATCTGCTTGTCTGTCCGTCTGTCTCTTTGTTCCATGTGCACCTGGCCCCTTGCCCAACCTTCCCCACTCAGCCCACCCCTTGGGAAAAGCCTCAGGGAACACACGGGCTTTGCACGTGCCTTTGGGTGAGCCCATTGGGCTGTTGGACTGAGTGTTAATGACGGGCAGGTTGGTGCTGTTCTCCCCCTTTGACCACACCCAGAGCTGTGCTAGGCACCAGCCCTACACGGTTTGTCTCGTGTCCAGCGGAGATCCATGGGGGATGCAGGAAGGGTAATGGGGAGGCGGTGGCACTGGCACAGAGGTGCCAGTCTGTGCCACTCACTCTGCCATCACTGTTTTTTATCCCCAGCTGTTCTGCCAGGTTGGGAACTGCGTGGCGAACCAGTTCTGGGCAGCCAACGTGCCCCCCAGCGAGGCCATCCATGTGGCGAGTGGGAGCCAGGAGCGGAGACGCTTCCTCATAGCCAAGTACAAGGAGGGCAAGTATCGGCGCTACCACCCACTCTTCGGCAACCAGGAGGAGCTCAACAAGGTTGGTGCCTAGTGGTCTCGAGATCACATTCAGGGGAAGGACTGGTCTGCAGGCCTCTGTCCCGGCAAGGGGTTTCCATCGCCTGGAGACGGTGAGCGGGTGGGGCCTTCTCCACCCAGGGCCTGCGTGCTAAAGAGCCTCCTTCAACACTGGATTTTCCTCCTCGTCTTCCACAGAGGCAGCACGACCTAGTGGGAGGGGCTCAGGCCTGGGAGCTGGGATCTCCTAAGAGTGGTTCTGTCTGACTCGCTCTGGGAGCTTTGCCCAGCTGCCAAAGCCCAAATGTTCACAAATGGGCCACCGATGGTGACACTGATTTTCAGAGGTGGAGGTACCCACAGCTCCAGTCGATAGCACGAGAAGCTGTGGGAGCCCAGGCAGTGGCCCGAGTGGTGATCCTCATGTCTGACCTCCTCTGTCCCTAAAATCTATGAAATCAGCTCCAAGGTCTTGCAGGTTGATCACCCAGAAGAGGCTGCCTGGCTCCCTGCTTCAGTTTCCCCCATCTGTGAAATGGGCATGCTCCTGTCTGACCAACAAGTGCTCAGTGTAATTGTCTGTGATGTGTGTATTGTATACAGGGGAGGTGTGATGCACGGGGGCGGGAGGAGTGGCTCAGGTCGGGCTCTGTGGGGGTGGTCAGGTAGTTTGCCTGGTGCTTGGTTAAATGTTGGTTTTCAATAAATAGATGTTAAACTGACGCCTGGCCTGCTCTTAGCCTAAAGATCCCAGGTCTCGACCTGGGAGGGTAATCCAATTGTTCTGGCCAAATTCCAGTTAAGAAATAACATTCTGTCTCTCTGAAATTCCCTCTGCAGTGTCTCAGGTATGGTTGTAACGTGTCATGAAATGTTGCTGTGTGCTATTCAGTAGCTGCTGTGTGCCACCCCAGAGGTGACTGCATTTCAGACCTGAATGAAGTGATTCCAGTGTACAGTCTGTAGCTTGCTTTGTGGCAAATGGGGTCTGTATAATTGCCAGTTCTTTTCCTCAGCACCAACAGTGCCCACTGAGCTCTTGATAAAAGTGTGTGGGGTAAACAAACGCTTTAAGTTCTCACGTTGCAGTGACCCTGTGGGGCAGTCAGAAGGCTCCTTGCACGGCAATGGAATCCAGACCAGGACTTAGGTGAGGCCGCGCAGACTGTGCCAGGGAGTTAGAGAGCTCTGGAGAACCACAGGGTCTGTCTGTGTCCAGCAGCCTTAGTATCGAATTCAATGTATAATGTTCCTTGCAGACCCTGGCTGGCTTTGGAGGAGAGCTGGCACAAACACTTTCCTTTTCTCTGTCCCAGAGATGGCAGCTTGTGCCTTCCAGTTCAGGCAGAGGCTTCCGCTCTGAACAGCGCTCAGAGTCTCTTCTCTCTCCCCCTGGCTTTCTGCAGGGGATTTTGTCCCTGGCTGCATCTCTACTCTGCAGATGGGGAGCTGCTTAGAGGTCCTGAGATCCCAGGTCCTCCCCGGGCTGTGGCCAGTTGGGAGGGAGGTGGCTGGAGCTTTGCTCTTTCTTGGAGCTAGAAAGAAAGGAGAAGGCACAAGCTAAAATAATCCACTCGGCAAACCCAGCAGGATACCGCAGGAGGAGCTGGGTGGATGGAGTGATCAGAACATCGGGGTCTGGAGTCTTGGCTCACCCCCTCCCACCTGGACCTCTGGCATCATCCCCGGCCCATTATCTGGGCAAGGATGGTGTCTCTGGCCTCTGCTTGCCAGGAGCTGGGACTGGACGACAGGGGATGGATCAGTTGGTGATGACCTGCTCTGTTCATTCCCCCTGGGGGAACCTGTCAGTGGCCACTGTTGGAAGACAGGACACTGGGCTGGATGGACCTTGATCTGACCCAGTCTGGCTACTCTTATGTTCTTATGTCACCCAGGCCCGTTCTCCCTGAGCATAATGCTGCATTTGCTTTCTTCCCGTGATCCTATCCACGGGGCCAGTGTCTCCCCTCGTAATGCTGGGAATAGACCATGCCTGAGGATCCCGGCTCCTCCAGGCCCGCCATCCACTCCTGTGCCCCACTAGCCCCTATCCCTGTACCTCGCATCCTGTTCGTTCATGCCCCACACGCAGTCCGCTGGCAAGGCTGGTCTCACTGCTGCGGCAGGGGTGCTCTTGCAGTATTTGCCCCAAGTGCGTATTGGCCTTGGCTGCAGCCTGTAGGGAGAGAGGCTGAAACCAAATGTCAAGACCATCCAGGCACCTGGCAGTTTCATTCATCTCTTAGCCCAGTACAAAGGTCTGAACAGGACAGACTGAAACTTTCATCTGGCCTAGATCCCATCCTCCCTGAGGGCTAGTGGCTTTGTTCAGCCTGAAAAGAACTGATCTTGACTGAACAACAACTCGAGGGTTGGGTCTCCCGCAGGCACCTTTGCCCTGATCACTGTGTGTGTGCAGCTAGGAACCGCATGGGAACCTGGTCTATTCCAGGTGTCGACAGTCCCTGAACACCAAATGGCTTTTGAGCCCCCAGCTCATTACAAGTTCCTCTTGCAAAGCTGGCCGAGCTTGTAAGCATTGCAGGGCAGGGGGCAGGAGTGGTTGGCCCAAGTGTAATACCCCTCTCCTCCCCGCGCCATGGGTGGACAGCGGGTTTTGAACCAGGGCGCTTCAGCACCGAAGTAGGCTTGAGCTAAAGGAGTAGCTCCTCTAGCAGTAGTAGACTGTTATCCTCTAGTGGCTCAGTCACTAAGGGGCAATATGATTCACACATTGTGCTGCCTACTTGTGTTGCTTAATTCCTGTTATTGGCCTCTCACACCAAGTGAGTGAAGTCTACTGGGACTCAAAATCACTGCTTCGGAAGGGTCATTAGCACCGTAGCCCGGGCCTCTGCTGCTTGAGCAAGAGGAATAACTTTTGGCTGGTAGTGGTAGTAAGAAGTTATCCTCTAAAGAACCAGCCACCAGAGGGGGATGCACTGTTACCCTGGGGGCCTCCAAATGACCTTCCTAAACATTGCAGCATAGCAGACCAACCCCTGTGATACTGTTCTAAAGGAATTCTTTCAGGGCAGGCTATTTCCCGGGGGCTCTATCAGGGAACTGAAATATTTTAAATGAGCTAATTTCAGAGAGCTATGTTGAGCATCCCTTTAAGAGACAACTTGAAGCCCTCACTGGTAACGGCTGGTGACAGACATGGCACCAAACGGGAAAGCGGATTTTTTTTCCATGCTCCAGGCAAAGTTGGGGGGACGGTGGGAGGAGCATAATTCGCTTTTGAACTCTTTCTTTTTTCCTTTTGCTTCACACCCGTGGTGAGGATTACGTGGGAGCAGCGACTGGGCTGCAGAACAACAGAAACCAGGCTGGCCGTTTCAGATTGCAAGCCGCTTTCCCTCCTGGGCTTTGTATTTTTGTTTGCTTAGGAAGTCCAGTCCCCGCCCTAAGCCTCTCTTGGCTGGCTGGGAGTTGGAGAGGCGCTCTGGAATTCCACATGTGGGCTTGCTTGTTTTCTCCCTATACAGAGGCCGTCCCACCCTCTCGCTGTATGACTTCACCCAGGGCTCCGTAAAGGAGGGATTAAAACCAAAACTGCTCCAAACTTTCTCCCCCAGTTCAAGCCCCTTTCCCTTCCCCAGCTGGCCTGGAAGCCAGCTCTCAGCTGCAGCAATCAGCAGCCCTTGCCTGTGGCACTTTCTGCCTCTGTCCATCTTTGGTTTCCAGACTTTTGCTGAGCTCAGCTCGGAGCCCCCACAGCCTGCCCCGCTCTGGGTTTTAGCTGGTGAGGGGGCTTTGTCATTCTCTGCTGATGCTCTGCCGTGTCTCCAGCGGCGACTGGACTCATCTGTTGCTTTCCTTGACCTGTTGCAGGCCCTGTGCGCTACGGTGACGACGAGCGACCTGGCTGAAACTCAGTCCTTGGTGTTCTGCGGGGCGGAGGTGAGCTGCTTCTCTGGGGACCTCGACTTCCCGAACCCCATCTCCTTAGCCGAGCAGGCTGGACAGAAGCTGCAGATGGAATTCCTGCTTCATAACAAAAACTCAGGTAAGAAGAGCAGGTGGGACCGGGCAGTGGAAATGCTGCCGCTGAGCTTGCCTTGCCTGAGAGAGACAGGTGGGCTGGGCTAGTGGGTAGAGCATCAGACGCGCGGGCTCTGTTCTCTGCTCCGTTACTGACTGGTTCAAGGTCACACACCGAGTCACTTCGTGTCGTTTCTCTCATCAGTGAAATAGGGCTGGGTACACTCACATACCTCGCTAATGAGGCTTGGTTTGCAACGTGTGCCAAGTGCTTTGAGATCCTCCGTGCTATGGAGGAGGGGCCGAGTGTGGATAGCAAAGTTGCAAGAACTCTGAAGAGATCCTTCGTGGGTTTGAAGCATTAGCTTGGAGCTTGCTAGGTCCCTGGCAGAGCTATTTGAAACTGGGCGGTGTCGGTTCACATGAGCCAGGGCTTTGGTTCTGTGGGTCCCATGTGAACCCAGAACTGCCCTCGCCCCGTCCCTGGGCCTGCTCTGAACTCTCCCCTGCCTCCTCTTGGCCTGACTCAGAGCTGAACCTCCTAGCCCCAGTGTGGCTCAGGTTTCAGCCCCAAAGGACCAACTTTGGCACAAACACAGTCTTTGGCGTGTAGCTGAAATCAGGCTAGTTCTGGTCAGGCTTCCAGGAAAGTTTCCCCCACCCTTCTGGAGAAAGTGTGAGAGGTGTATGAGCACAGGCAGTGGGTATGAATGAGGAGGGGGCTGGTATGGGTATATGTTGGTGTCAGCTGTAACACACATTTAAAACTGTGTTTAAAAGGCCCTTCTTACCCAGAGAAAATGCAGCAAACAGCCCAGCTGCAAAGGCACCAGGAGCGGCGCCTTCTCTTCCACCATTCTCATGGGCTGGTTGGAATCTGCCTGGAGCATCTTTCCGTGCTGTCCTAGCATGCCTCAGCAATCTAGGGCAGCGTCCGATGGGAGGGAGCCCCGTGGAGCCGGAGCCTGCAGTCCCTCCCCTGGGGGTCTGAAAAGTGATAATCTCTCCCCTGTTTGTCCCCTGTGCTCCATCAGTATGAGATGAGAAGGAGTCAGGCTTGATTCGGCTCTTCGCTGCAGCAGTTTAAATCAGGAGCGACTCTGCTGAAGTGGGAAGGAAGGGCAAGCTGGGTGGTGGTAGGAGCTGCTGGTTCCTATGCTGCCTGGTTGCACTCTGCCTGTTCTCAGTCACACAGTCACTGGGAGACCCAATGTGGAGCTCCGCCTTCCTGCCCATTGCTGGGACCTCTCCGGATGCCAGCACCCCCAGCGTCTGCTCCCGTGAAAGGCGATGCAAAGCTCCCGCCGACTGCCATGGCCCGCGCCACGCTGTTCAGGGCCCAGCTGGTTCTGCTAGAGGGCTGTCACCGTGCTGCTGGTTCTTGGAAGCCTGTGCATTCAGTGCAGCAGGATGATGGAGTGCCAGCGGCAAAGAGTTGTCTGCTGTCAGGTTACTACCCGTTAAGGCGACAGACTCAGGTGTTTTCAGGTGCTCGGGCAGATGGCTGGGGGAAGCGTGACCCATCAGCTGCCCGGTATTCACCAAAGCGATGCTCTGCCCTGGGCTGCTCTGCATTTCCCGTGAGGGTTTCCGCCCCCGTCAGTGCTTTGCTGGGGTCTGACCTGTGTGCCCTGAGCACCCGAGCTCCCAGCTGACTTCCTGCTCAGCATGGCTCATTGCTTTGCAGCATGAGTGCGTCAAGCCACATACGAGCAGATCCTGGCCTCCAGGAGAAGATCCACTGTGTGCGTTCAATAGAATCCCTCCTCACCCTGCATCGCCACAAACATTTACCCACCGGCCGCGGCCCTGCAGCGCTCGATGTTAGATCCCGGCAAGCTAGCGCTAGGGCACAATGCCCATCTGCAAACAAGCCCAGGTTATGGTTCTCTTCTGGCTCATCTCTAATCTGCAGCTCTGGTTCCATAGGACAAAATCCTCAAGTCAGTCAAAGGGCGTCTCATTCTAAAGGCTTCCTCCTGGTTCTGGTATGTCTCTGGAAAACTCCCATTGATTCGGGTAGGGACCCGGACTTTGCAGAGGGGAAAAAGGAGAGGAAATGTCCATCATCCGGAATACAACGCCTGGGAGCACAGTGCGGGCCAATCGATCTCTGCTGTTGATCTCTAGTCTAATCTATAGACAGCTCGCTCATGACCGTAATATCTGGGTGACCTATAAACCTCTTGAAGTTGTTGGATTTATGGGAGGGGTGGAGGGAGGAGAGGGGGAGAAATCTGGCCCAGTAAGTTTAGAAATGTCAGCACAAAAGTAAATCCAGCCGGTGGGAGCCCTCTCCAGCCTGTGCATGATGAATCAGAGACATCTGAGAGCTCTTAGATAAAATAGTCCCTCTCCTGGGGCCATCCCGAGCTTGCTTCCTGCTGTTTGCCTGCAGTCCAGTGCGCTGAGTCGTTTTTGCAGAGTACATTTCTGGCAAGGACATAAGGGCCCTGTCTATGAGGGATGGGCAAATCAGGCTGGAGAATGTGCAGTCCAGGCTCAAAACTCGCACAGAGCAAGAGCCCAAATGCTGATGTCTCCCCCATCGATCATTTGTACAGCTGGGTTCCCGATGAGGCCAAAAACATAAGGGCTGAAGTACCACAGGAGGGGCTGTTCGCCGGGTATTTTCAGCCAGACCAGAAAGAGGGAGAAGCAGAGAGCTCTCGACAAAGCTGCTATGCCCAGATTGCCAGCTGGCAGAGCCAAAGGTTTCAGATAAGCATCTCTGCTGTAAACAATCCTGGGCAGAGACCTCGCTTCTACACCACCCTATCCAGCCCCTGCTCCCTGGGGAAAAGCAGTAACCCCAGAGTTTGCACCTTTCCACCCCAGATCTCTGAGCACTGCACCAAGGGGCCTGAGTATTGCCACCAAGGGGGAAACTGAGCCCTGGAGCCATGAAGCGTCCATGGCAGTGCTGGGAATAGAACTGAGATCAGCTTTTAAAGCAGGCCCGTCCTTTGGCCACCTGCAGGATTTTGTCCCTGCCCTTGAGGGCCGGGACCTTCTCTTCCGCTGTGGTTTGGAAAGCCCTGAGCACTCCATCGGCATTGAAGAAATACTTGTTAGAGAGAACGACCTTCTGCCCTGATTCCTGAGCACCTTCCCTGTGAGGAGCTCAGCGCGCTCCACTGACATGGGTGATTTCAGCTTGAATGGTGTCTCTGCGAGGAAAGGAAGGAATATCGTCTCTGTTTTAAAGATGGGGAAACTGAGGCACAGAGTGGCGACGTGACTAACGCAAGGTGTCTGTGGCGGAGCCGGGAATAGAGCCCAGCTCCCCTAGCCCCAAGACCATGCACCTGACTAGGAGAGTCTTTTTTTTTTTTTTCCCCTTTTTCGCCTCCTCAAGGTTAGCAGTGAATTCAGCACTAGTGCCGTGCCCCCGGGCTGGCGTCGCATAGTGTGAGGATATGGCTTTTGTCTCCTCACCGGCCTGGCTGTTGGTTTATGTTAGATAAACCAGGCCCTGTCTCTGTCCGGTTTGCGTAGCTCAGGAATCCCTTCCCCGACTTGCTGGTCACGAAGCAGCACAACAGAGCTGTCAGCTCGGAGAGACAAGCTCCGGCTGATTGCGCCGGCTCCTTCCGTTAACAGAGCGACGACAAGGGACTGTAACAACAGCGTCTCCCCGGCCAGTCCCAGGGCTATTGTTGTGGGGCTCTGTGACAGCCTGGTGGTGGGCCATTTCCGATGCCCTGCTGCAATCCTCACACAATCCGCCTGCCCCTACGATTGCCTTGAATGTGCCCTGCCACACTGGCACCATCCCAGCCTCCCAAGCAGACCACCAGGCCTGCCTCCAGGGCTCACACGCCCAAGGAGGGGACCTCTATGCCAGGATCTCTTCTCCGGGCCCAAGCAGCAGAGTAGGAGAGGTACCACTGCAGTGGTGCTGCCTGGGGAGGTTAATTTACTGCTCCCTTGTACCTGGACATGAACTGTTCCCTACATTCAGTCTAGCAGTCCTACTGCTGGAGCCTTCGGCCCGGCCCCGCCGCAGCCCCGCTTCTTAGCACCAGGCTGGTGGGAAGAGATGAGCCTCGCTGCGCACTCTGAAAGGAGCAAGAGCCTGGCTAAGCGCGATCATCAGCGGGAACAGTGGTACGGCCACGGCTCTGCGCTGAGATCACCCGGCCTCCAGCCACAGCAAGTCTGTGCCTGGCCTCAGTCAGCATCCACTCACTGATTTAACCCACCTGGCTGAGGGCTGGCGTCCCCCGTACCTGGGCATTGCTCCTCATAAGGATGTAAAGAGCAGCTGGGCAGGGTGACACTGGAGGGCAGTTTAGCTCGGGCCGAGGGGCGCAGGAAGCGCCCCGTGTACACCTTGGGAGGTGGCAGCAGGAGGGGACGGGGCACTGAGTAGTAGGCGGTGAGAGGGTAACCGGAGGAGCCGTGAGGTGGCACAAAGCCCAGAGCTCCCAGGAGCGGCCTGTGTCGGCCGTTGCTAAGAGCACCAGCTGCAGCACGCAGGGCAGTCGAAAACTCGGAATAACATGCAGACGCTGCTCCCTACAGAGCACCTGGTCTCCTACCCCCTTCACCCTGCACAGCACGTCGCGTCTCAGCTTCCTATCAGCCCCCAGGGGAGACAGGAGGGCCGTCTCCCCTATAGCTGGCTAGACATCGCAAAGCTAGGGCTGTAGCCCAGAGCTCCCCTCCGGCTGCCCTGCTGGGATAAGCCATGGCTGCTCAGCCCCTCTGCTTCTTTCTGGGGTGCTGACTTATCGGACATAAGAGGGGGCTTGGGGCAGCCTAGGCAGAGGATGCTGTGGGTATGACTGAGGTCTCTTCGTTGGCAGGTGAGGGGTTAACACGTCTCACTCAAGCAGGACGGGCCGCTCAGAGGGCTGGGAGTTGGATATGGTGTCTGAGCTCTGTCCCCCCCGAGGGCTGTAGGGTCTGAAAGCTGACAAGCTGCTGGCTGTTGGGCAGCCTGCGCTGTTGGTTTCAACCCAGCTCCGAGAGTGCACGTAACAGCTGTTTGTGGTCTCAGCAGAGAGGCCAAGGGTTAACTGAGCCCTGAAGACTGAACCCCTCTCTCATCCTTAGCATGGGTCCCTCCGGGCCAGATTGAGTCCTGCAGGCAGCGACGGGCACCATGACAGCTAGCACTGGGCCTGCTCTAAGAGTGGTCTCTGGGGCTGCCCGGGGGTACGATAGAAAAGTGGCAGAAAGCAGCTTCTAGTCTGTGGCCAAATGGCTATTTTCATACGAAGCTGGTAGGTGGCCCTGACCACCTCAGTGTTGCTGTTTGCCCTGGGCTGCCAATGCCAGAGTGACGCTTGGCTCCTAGCCAGCGAGAGTTCAAATCCCTTGTCCGCTGGGCGCGGCATGCACCCAATGGGCCTTTAATGCTATTTGTGACTGCAGAGATCCCGCGGGTGGAAGTGGGGAGCAGCGAGGAGAAGCACTACTCGGTGATCCTGCCATCTGTCACTCACAATGGCTTCCTCTACAAGACGCCCTCCATGGCCAAGCTGGTGCATGAACGGAAATCCCGGGAAGGTAGGGGCTTCGGTGGTTACCTGCCGGGGAGAGGAGGCGGGCAGGGTTGGGGCAGCATCATGCGGCGTGGTGCAGCGCAGGGCCCGTTGCTGTCTGAGGTGGCACTGTCCTTCTGTCAGGCTACAGCAGCTCGTTCTGTGGCTCAGGGGAAGTGTCTCTTACAGAAAAAAGACCCAGCCCTATGCTGCGGAGAGCAGAAAACCCCAGGACAGATACAGACGCACCCGGGGTGGCTTTGGTGATGGGGTGTGACCCAGGCCTTGTAGGGTGTCAGATGTCTCTGTAGATGCCTAGCATAAGCGGTGGCAGCTCTTGACTTCGGTTAACGCTGCGGTGCCAGCCCAGCTGTGGGAGCTGGAGTCCTGCCTGCACGTCATTAGCAGAGTTGTTTGTGAGCTCCAATGTGCAAACCCAGTGCCAGGACCAGAGGTGGCCCAGAGGGCAGAATTTGGCTGACAGACCCTTTGCTGGCAGTGCGGAGGTGTGGGAAGGGAAGAGCCCAGCTTGGCTCTCGGATCCCCGGGGAAACCTGCAGGCCTGGCCATTGGACAATCCATTTTTTTTGCTTGGAAACTGAGCGGGTTTTGTCTGGGATCCGTAAGCCACAGTTAACGCTGCGCCCCCTTTAACTCCTGTCCCCTGTAGAATTCAGCCGCCGCTGGTGCACCCTCAACGACAGCATCTTCAGCTACTACGAGAACGACCGCAATGCTGTGCCTAACGGCGAGATCAAGATGGAAGAGATCGTGTGCCTGGTGAACAACCCGCCTGACACCCACGGGTAAGGATCTGCCCACCCCGCATGGCCCCAGGGGCCCCCAGCCTGCAGAAACACTCTATAGGGAATGGGAACATAATGACCCCTCTCTGGCAAAGGCTGGAGCAGCAACGGTACCGAGGCCAGTGAGTGCTAATGATGTTGGGAGGGCCCATGGGCGCCGTCCAGCTATTTCTAGAGCTGTGTGCGTAACAAGTGAGTTTGGAACTCCCAGTGTCTGGTCATGGCTCTGCTGGTGACGTGCTTTGGACACATTACTTAAACCTTTGTCTGAGTTTCCCCATTAGTAGTACGGGACTCAGACCTACCTACCTTTGCGGGGATCATTTGCTGCGTGAGTTGGCTGTATCACAATAGGAATTCCTTGCAGCAGCATTAAATCTACCTTGCCTTGGGTCTCAGAAGGGTCTTTCCAGTTCCTGAGGAATTTGTCTCCTCCAGGGAATTGAACCATCTGTCCCTGAATGTGAAAGTAGCAACGCTGTCTCCTAGGCGAAAGCAGAGCCTTCTGATAACTGTTCGTACCCGTAGCAGTGAGAGCATCTTCCAGGCTGTCAGCTGGCAGCGTGCAATTCCTGGGCGTGGCTTACACGGCAGTTGCCTGATTCTCTCCTCACACTGGTGTAAATATGGAGCAGCATCCCTGAAGTCAACGGGGTTCTTGAGCTTGGTCCTGTAGTCTGGCGAGATCCTTTGTGGTCGCTCCGTGGAATGGAGACACTCACAGTGGCCCTGGAGCCGGTCAGGCAGCTCTGTAGATCATCGGCATGTCGGCAGGAAGGGACCTTGAGAGGTCATCAAGTGCAGCCTCCTGCACTGAGGCAGGGCCAAATAAACCCAGAGCAGCCCTGACAGGGATTTGTCCAGCCTGGTCTTACAAACCTCTGGTGATAAGGATCCACAACCTCCCTCGGAAGCCTGTTCCAGAGCTGAACTCCCCAGAGAGTTAGAAAGTTTTTCCTAATATGTATCCTAAACTTCTCATGCTGCAGATTAAGCCCATTGCTTCTTGCCCCACCTTTGGTGGACGTGGAGAACAATTGATCACTGTCCTTCTTTAGAACAGCCCTTAACGTATCTGAAGACTGTTCTTAGGACCCCCTCAGCCTTCTTTTCTCAAGACTAAACTTGCCCAGATTTTTTCAACGTTTCCTCCCAGCTCAGGTTTTCTACCTTTGATCATTTCTGTTGCTCTCCTCTGAACTCTTTCCAGTTTGTCCCCGTCCTTCCTGAAGCCTGGCACCCAGAACTAGACACAGTTCTCCAGCTGGTAGACAGGGACAGTTACCTCCTATCTCTTGTACACACTTCTGTTGATACACCCCAGAATCATGTTAGCCTTTTTTGTGACTGCATCACACTGACGACTCCTGTTCCGTTTGTGACCCACTCTAACCCCCAAGTCCTTTTCAGCGGTACGACCACCTAGCCAGTTATTTGCCACTTTGTGGTAAGGCCTTTGATTTTTCCTTCTTCCGTGAAGTACTTTGCACTCATTTGGAATGAATTTCATCTTGTTGATTTCAGACCAATTCTCCTATTTGTCAAGGTCCTTTTGAATTTTTAAACCTGTCCTCCCAAGTGCTGGCAACCCCTCCCAGCTTGGGGTCATCTGCAGATTTCATAAGCATCCTCTCTACTCCATTATCTAAGTCATTAGTGAAAGTATTGAATTGCACTGGACCTGGGGCTGACCCATGCGGGACCCCACTAGATAGACCCTCCCAACTTGACAGCAAACCATTGATAACGACTCTTTGACTACGGTCTTTCAGCCAATTGTGCAACCACCTTATAGTAATTTCATCTAGACTACATTTCCCTAGTTTGTTTATGAGACTGTCATGCGGACCGGTGCCAAAAGCCTTACTAAAATCAAAGTATATCATGTCTACTGCTTCCTCCTTATCCACTAGGTCAGTATCCTATCAAAGAAGGAAATTAACTTGGTTTGGCATGATTTGTTCTTGGCAAAGCCATGCTGTCTATTCCTTTAAACCCCTTTATCCTCCACATGCTTACACATGGATTGTTTAATAATTTGTTCCAGTGTCTTTCCAGATATTGAAGTTAGGCTGAGTGGTCTTATAATTCCCTGGGTCTTCCTGGTTCTCCTTCGTAAAAATAGGTGTTATATTTACCCCTCCCCAGTTGTCTGGGACCTAACCCAACCTCCAGGAGTTCTCAAAGATAATTGCTAATGATTCCGAGATTGCTTTAGCTAGTTCCTTACGTACCCTAGGATGAATTTCATCAGGTGCTCCTGACTAGAACACATCTGACTTCTCTAAATATTCTTTAACCTGTTCTTTCCCTGTTCCGGCTTGAGTTCCTTCCCCTTGGTTGTCAGTATTGATTGTGTTGAGCATCTGGTCACCGTTAACCTTATTAGTGAAGACTGAAGCAAAATATGCATTCAACAGCCATCTTTTTGTCACTAGTTATTAGTACCTCTTCTCCACTAAGTAGAAGACCTTCACTTTTCTTCCTCTTCCCCTTGCTCCTAATGTTTTTAAAGAACCACCTCTTGTTGCTATTTATGTCCTTGCCAGGTCTAACTCATTTTGTGCCTGAGCTTTTCTGATTTTGGCCCTGCACACGTGTGCTGTTCTTTTGCACGCCTCCTTAGCAATTTGACCAGGTCTCCACTTCCTGTAGGATTCCTTTTTGATTTTCAGGTCATTAAAGAGCTCCAGATGCAGCCGCATTGGCCTCTCACTATTCCTCCCTGTCTTTCCTTTGCATCGGAATAGTTTGCAATTGTGCCTTTAATATTGTTTCCTTGAGGAACTGCCAGCTCTCCTGGACTCCTTTTCCCCTTAGAGTTTCTTCCCATGGGACCTCACCAGTTCTTTAAATTTGTTAAAGTCTCCCTTGTTTGAAGTCCATTGTCCTTATTCTGATGTGCTCACTCCTTCTGAAATCTATCATTCCCCCCTGTTGGTCAGAAGCAAGTCTAAAATGGATGCCCCCCACCCCCTGGTTACTTCCTCTGCTGTTGTCCCTGATTCATTCCAAGAACTTACTGGAGATTTTGTGTTTTGCCATATCACTTTCTCAATCAAAGTCTGGTTGGTTAAACTCCCCCATTGCTACCAGGTCCCGTGGTTTGGATATTTCTATACCAGCCTCCTCCTCCTTTAGCTTCCCAGCAGGTGCCTGGGACTCTCAGAGCTGCTTTTGCAGTGAAGCCCTTGTTGTGACGAAGGAAACTGGGCCTGGGGACTGCAGAGCAATACAGGGTAGTTTGGAGTAAAGGTGGAGCTGGGACCAGAAAGGGCTCGGGGTTAAATGAAATCCTCAGTGTACGTGTCTCCTTCCTTCCTTTGTTCTCACTCTCTCCCTCACGCAGGTTTGAGAGCACATTTGAGGTCTACATCGAATCGGAGAGACTGTACCTCTTTGGGCTGGATAACCCGGAGGCCATTTGGAAGTGGGTCAAGTCCATAGCCAAGGTAAGGGGCACCCCGGCGCTGAGAAGCGGTGGAGGGAATTTGCTAGGGGTTGAATCCCGGTCTGGATTTGAATGGAGCCTGGTCTCCAGGCAGAGGTGAAAATAACTCAAGGGACTTACCGGTACGCAGAGCCGGGGTCCTGAGCAGGCAGAGGGGAGGCCTCAGGGGTGAAGAGGCGTGGCCTCAGGCAGAAGGGGCGGGCCTTTAAATCCCCATGCCCATTAAATTGCTGCCACTACCCCAGGGCTCTGGTGGCAATTGAAAGGGCCCGGGGCTCTGGCTGTGGTAGCGGCGGCTGGGAGCCCTGGGACCTTTAAATCACCATCGAAGGCCCAGGGCTCCTGGATACCGCCGCTACCCTGGGGCTCTGGCAGTGGGGCTCTGGTGGTCCAGGGCTCTGGCTGTGGCCGGGAGCCCAGGGCCCTTTTAAATTGCCCATCTGGGGAAGCTGCCCTCTGCTGGTACAGTCGGCTGTGTACTGGCTCTTGCCGGTACGCCGGACCAGAGCAGATGGGCTTCCTTTCACCTCTGTCTCCAGGACAGTTCCTAAGTGGAGCCCTGCACAGGGTGCTCTGGCAGGTAACTGGCCATGAGCAGCGAGTCTCGAGACTGGGACATTATCCTCGCTGCATGGTCCTGTCCTCTCAAATCACTCTAGAGCCGAGTGTGGGGCTTGTTGACTAGGGCCAAATTTGGAAGCAATCTAGAGCTTACTCCCCTGGAGGCCTGGGGAACCAGATTCAGGGGCTGTGAGCAAGGGCGGCGAGTGAGTCCCAGTCAGGGTAACGCTGCCAGTGCAGGAGAGATTCGCTGCCTCTCACTGGGACGTGGGGAGCTGAGGGGCCCAGCGAGGAGAATTCCCCAGCATGTAGGGCTGCAGTTTAGGACTGTGCCGGGGAGGCCTCTCCACAGCACACGCTGCTCCAGAGATTCTGGGGCCACAGCCCCTAGGCCGCCCTGGGGAAGTTGCTCTCAGTTAGAGCAGCCCCTGAGGCTGCTCTGATTTATGCCAGGTGCTGCTTCAGCTCTCAGCCGGCCCAAAATCCAGGTGGCACAAAGGTGGCTACCGCCAGCTTTCCCCTCCCACTGTCATGCACCCCGCCACAGGAGGTGCAGCTCCTCGGTGGGCTCTGCGTCTGGCTCCTTGTGACGCTCATGGCTGGGTAGCTGTAATGACGCACAAGGGCTCATGGCTTCTCTCCTCTCTTCTCCCTGCCCACGCCTCAGTCCTTCATCCACCCCCGAGCGGACGAGCTGCTGAGTCACGACTTCGAGCGGATCGGACGGCTGCAGTACAAGGGCGGCCTGAACTTGGAGCGGGCCAAGGAGGGCTGGTTTGCCCTCTCCCAGTCCGTCCTCTATGCCTTCTTCGAGGACAGTGACAAGGAGGAGGCTGTGCACCTGAAGAAGCTGCAGGAGCTCTGTATGTACCACACCCATTCCTGCTTTCATGCTGTCCCTCCTCCTGGGCTCCTTGCCTTGCTTCTCCATAGAGAGGGGTCTGGTCCCTGGGCCTGACTGGTGTCATCCCCACCCACCCCACGACTTGCCCCGTCCTTTCCCCTCACCACGTTAAAACTCAGTGCTATGGGTCTGACAGGCCACTGGCGTTTGTACAGAACAATCCATTTAGACAGCACCTGTGATCCTGGAGGATCTCGGAGCAGTTATGGGCCAGGATCACTCCCCTAGTGCTGAAATGCAGCCTGCTCTGGGGAGGAACCTGCCGATTGTTCTCTACTAGCAATGCTCCATGATTACACTCCTAAGCGGAGCAGTGAGGGAAAGCACTCCTCTGATAGAATCTAAAGGTGGCAAGGTGGTCGCCCAGGACGGAGGGGTTAATACCCCTTCTGCAAAAGGTGCCCCAAAATCTTTCAGGTGCATCTCTCCCGTGGCACAATGTCCCCCAACCCAAACTTGGGGCTTGGTTCGGTGCCAACTCCAGGAGGCTAGTGCCAACTGCCGCACCACTGTCCAATGTACCACCCGGAGAGAAGTCTGTTAGTGCCACCTCTCTCAGGGCCCTAGCTCCCTGCAGCACCGCTGTGGGTCTCCTCGTGTCAGCACCTCTGTTGGCAGCTGGGGCTTTGGATGGTGGGTCTTTCACCAGCAAAACCGAGCTCCGACCTCCGCCTAGTCGCAGGTTGGGGAAGGCGAGCTTCCCGTGCTGGTGCAATCTCACGGCATCTCTGCTTTTCATTTCACAGCCATCCAAGGGGACAGTCTGGTTCTGGTGGAGAGAAGAAGGTAAAAAGTCTGTTTGTGCTTCGTGTAGTGCAGGGCAGAACCGAGGGAGAGATCCTTCGGGTTCGTTAGATCCTGCAGGTTCTTAAAAAGTGGCAGAGTTTTAATCGAAAGGGACTAAAAATAACCAGCGGCACTGGAGCTGGGTGGATGATGAGATGGGGACTTCCCTACGTCCCTTGGGCAAATCAGGCCGTCTTAGCAGAGGCAGGAAGCAACTGCCCCCCGCTATATGCTCAGTGGCTCATGTGAAACAATCTGGCTGGCCTCAGTCCGTTTCTGCAGGGGCAGGCGTTCACCACATCTGACATTGAAGACCTGCCCCTGTTTAACACTGCCAGCAGAGGGTGCAGAGGTTGCTGTCTCTCCAGGGAGATGGACAGGGCCAGACTGAGACGCGTCACGGTGGGCAGGGCTGTGGGGAGTAGTGTGAACACGTGGCTGCCCAGGGCTGTTCACCCAGTACCTTCCATCTACGTGGAATTCACTTTAGTGGGCAGGAACCTCTGAGGCTAGGGGTGCTGCAGCCTAGATGCATCAGCTGATGGAATCTCCAGCAAAGCTTACTCCCAGCATGCATAGCAGTCCCGGTTGTTGTTTCCCAGCTAAGGGGCTGTGGGGCCTTGTTTCTCTCCCCAGGACGCTGTACATCCAAGGGGAGAGGAAGCTGGATTTCTTGGGTTGGGTGGCTGCCATCCAGAAGGCTGCGGGGAGCTCAGGCGACACGTTGTCCGAGCAACAGCTCACGGAGTCAGACATCCCCGTCATCGTAGACAGATGCATCGATTACATCACGCAGTGCGGTACGTCCGCACCCAGGAGTTCCCTATCTGTGGGCATGCAGCAGGCCCTCTCCCCCTCGTCTGCATGCTGGGGGCATCTCTGCTTCCAGAGGCAATCCCCTGGCCCAAGAGATGGTTTGTTGCAGGATGGGCCATTGGCCAGCACCGTTACCCAGCACCTCCCTAACCCATGCTGGCAAAGGCTGGGGTTTTTGCCTTCCTCTGCAGCGTGGGGCAGGGGTCACTTGCAGGTTTAAACTAGTATAAATGGTGGATTCTCTGTAACTCAGAGTCTTTAAACCATGTTTTGAGGATGTCAGTGACTCAGCCAAAGGTTCTGGGTTTATTACAGGAGCGAGTGGGTGAGGTTCTGTGGCCTGTGCGGGAGGTCAGACTAGATGATCATGATAGTCCTTTCTGGCCTTAATGTCTATGAGTCTGAGTCTATAATGGAACCGTAGTGACAATTCAGGGGTGCAGACTGTGGCATACCCAGCTCCAAGAGGACAAGGGAAGTGCAGGCAGGTATATTATCACCTGCCTTCTCTCCTTGACCTACTGCAGGATGCATCCATCGCATTAGCAGGCTACCTCACCCCCTCACCAGGCCGAGTGAGGAAGGCTACTTCTGTGGCTGGTTGCAGTGGTGGCCTCAGGGCATTCGAAGTGTTGTGTTGAGCTCCTCCTTAGTGGCCAGGTCTGAACACCCCTTCTGTAGCTGGCTACCCCATCTCCTGCCACGTCCCTTCCTCTGCAACAAATTCCCTTCCTTAAACTCCCTTCTAGCCCATGCTCGGGCCCCTTCCTGGGCTCTTTCTAGATGTGTCAAGATCAGCAGCGCCACGTCTCAGTGTTTTGATGCAGGATTGATGTGGGCCCAGCCCAAGTGTGGGTCTGAGGCTTAAAGGACTGATTATTACACAGGTTTGTTTCCTTTGCTAAGGGCCGGATCCAGAGCCCCTGGCATGCAGGGGAAAGACTCCCAGGGACTAGACTGGGCTTTGGATCCAGCTCTCCGACTTCTACAGAAATCGGTGGTGGTCACCGGGCACATGCTGAGAGAGGGGCATTGATCTTCCCTTCCTTGCAGAGCTCCGCTTGGCTTCTTGTGTCAGGGCAGTGGGAGGGCGGGTGGCCTGTGACTCCCCCTTCACATCGCTGACCTCGAGTGACCTGTCCCGCTCCAGGGCTGACCTCGGAGGGGATTTACAGGAAGAGCGGCCAGAACTCCAAGACCACCAGCCTGCTGGAGATGCTCCGGAAGGACGCGCGCAGGGTCCGGCTCAAGGAAGGGGAGCACCACGTGGACGACGTCTCCAACACGCTGAAGAGGTTCTTCCGAGACCTCGGGGATGGGCTCTTCACCAAAGAGTTCTGCCAGGACTGGCTGAAGGCAGCAGGTAGGGGTCGCTGCTGTCCTCTCTTGGCAGAGCCTTGAATGACAGGAGTGAGGCTGGGTGATCCAGGGCTCCCTTCTGGCCTTACAGTCCGTAAATCTATGAGTCTGACACAAGGGGGCTGCATTGCAGGGAGAGCAGTGGCAGATGGGTGCTCTGGAGTGGGAGGATAATGGGGAGTCCAGGTTGTTAACAGGCCCTGCTTTAGAGAGGAGCGTGTATCCCAAAAGGGGAGACTAATCTGAGATGGGCTTAGATCAAGGGATTGGAAGTCAGGGTTGCTGGTTCCAGTCCCAGCTCTGCCACGTGCCTGCTGGGTGACCTTGGGCAAGTGACTGCCCTCCCTGTGCCTCAGTTTCCCCATCTGTGAAATGGGAGTTATACTATTTACTTCTCTCACACTGGAGTGTATGAAACTTAACTGCTGTCTGTAAAAGACTTTGAGAGCCATAGAAGGAAGGCACCAGAGAAGGACAAATCACTGTCACAAATTCTCACTCCTCTGGCTGCACATTATGTCCTCTTAGAGTGTCACAGGGACAGAACTCCCAGCCTCTTGTTCCTAGAGCTTAGCTAATCTCCATGAGCTGTGAGCCGTACGGGCCTGCGACACACAGTTCAGCAGTTCTGATGCCATCCAGTAGGGGGCAGTGTGACATGCACACACCAGCCAGCTCTCTATGGGATTCATATTGTGATTGATTATTGCAGGATTAGGCATTTCTGCTACGGGTGGAGCTTAATTATCTCAAGTCAGTAGCAGACGACTCAGCCAGACCTCTGCCTGTGTCACTCCAGCACTGCACAGCAGGATGCTACAGCCTGCTCAGTGGGCTCTAGTCTGAGAGTGCCTGAGAACAACTCCAAGACATTCTTTCCTGGTTTATTTAGCCTGGAGAGCTCTGCTGAGCAGGTGGGTGAGACACATAGCTGAGCTGCAGCAGACTAGTGCCACCTGCTGGCTCCTCCGTGGCACCGTCCAGCTGGGAAACAGCATCTGGGCTGCAGATGTTTTGTTTGGAGAACTCTGGGCGGCTTGAGAGCTCTGGTTCTGGGGGTTAGAAGTGGCCAGGCGCAGACAGGGCCATGAGTCACAGCAAGAGAGATCTGGAGCCTGCCCTGACTGAGTGGGGAACATGGCACAGGAGCAGGTCCCTCTGCGGTGGGAGGATCCGAGTCTTCCTATGGGGGAAGGCTGAGGGGAAACGAGGGGAGCAGGGCTGGACTGAGACGCAGGCGGGTCCTGGATCTCCAGCCTCGCTGGGGTGGGGGGTGTTTCTCTTCTTGGTGGGTTTGCGGCAGGTCAGAGGGACGAGGCGATGCTTTGGCTTGTCCAGCACAGCAGAAAGGACGCCGGACCATTCACCCTTTACAGCTGGAGCTGCCCAGCAGCACCAGCACCTGGGATGGGTGAATCCGGCTGACAACCAGCTGAGATCTGAGCAGGGAGCTCAGCCGTGTCCCTTCCCTCCCACACCCCTGCCTGTCCGGGCTGTCCCCTACCCACACCCCTGCCTGTCCGGGCTGTCCCCTACCCACGCCCCTGCCTGTCCGGGCTGTCCCCTACCCACGCCCCTGCCTGTCCGGGCTGTCCTCCACCCATGCCCCTGCCTGTCCGGGCTGTCCTCCACCCACGCCCCTGCCTGTCTAGGCTGTCCTCCATCCACACCCATGGACAGGTCATTGGTGGTAGCAGCGCAGTCAGGTTTGCCCAGTGCGGCTGGCTGGAGGAGAAGAAAAGCACGAGACTTGAATCCTTCCAGGACCCAGGAAGGCTGGGTGGGTCCCAGAGAGTCTCCCCCGAGTGTCTTCACCACGTGGCCCCTTCTGTTCCCCCAGTGCTCTTTCCCAAGTGGGGCCGCCCCCTCTGCCCAAGTATCAGAGGGTAGCCGTGTTAGTCTGGATCTGTAAAAGCAGCAAAAGCAGCAAAGAATCCTGTGGCACCTTATAGACTAACAGACGTTTTGGAGCATGAGCTTTCGTGGGTGAATACCCACTTCCTCAGATGCATGCATCTGAGGAAGTGGGTATTCACCCACGAAAGCTCATGCTCCAAAACGTCTGTTAGTCTATAAGGTGCCACAGGATTCCCTCTGCCCAAGTCTACCCCAGCAGGCAGCAATCCTCTGTGTGCCACACCACCTCCTCTCTGCATCCAGCACGCCCCAGCCCTTCCTCTGCTGCCTCCTCCTGGCTGAACAGCAGCTGAGGGCTTGTGTCTAGGGGTGGGAAGCCAGGGGATCCGTGAGGAGAAGCAGCTGGTGGTAGGGGATGGGGCAGGTGAGGGGCAGTCTGGGAGATGGATGGATGGGGGTCAGGCAAGCAGAGGAGGGTCCGGTGAGAGTCCAGTTCAGTTTGTACCATGGATGACCCCTGGCAGGGAAGCCTAGCAGCCAATCTGGCAGCATTTGGCTGGTAGCCTCCTCCCCCAAACCCAACCGCTCTGCCACCGAGTGGCCCTGCTCACCCTGTGCTCTGCTTCCTTCCCCGCCAGCGGTTGAAAATGAGGAGGAGAAGATTGGCCGGTACCGCCAGCTCCTGAGCAGCCTCCCTGTGGTGAACAGAGCCACAGTCAAAGCGCTGATCAACCACCTGTACCGGTAAGGGGGGCATGGGTGTGGCTCCACTCTGGGCCTGGCCGAGGCCAGTGCTCTCTGGTGGGTGCTGGAGCTATGTGCCCCGTTCTGCCCGCTGGGCACGCAAGGCCTGGGATCCACCCAGCCAGAGAGTCACTCACCAGGCCTCCCTGCTAAGGAAAGAGGCGCTGGGTTTACGTGCTGGTTTGGGATGCAGTGAGATACGGGTCATTCTCTCGCTAACAGGCTGTGGAGGGGAAGGGGCTAAAGCCAGGAATTCAGGAGACCTGGGCTTAATCCCTTGCTCTGCCACCAACTCACCGTGTGACCCCAATCATGTTAGAAGTGAACTTCCGCAAAGGGCGGTTGTGAGACCCTCCTATAAAGGAGGCTCCAGATATGCACAGCGTTGTTAGGATGAAGGCCAGACTCAGGATCCGCAGAGCAGTGTTTGTCTTTCCCACAGTTCCTGGGACAGGTTCTTCTGTCTCCTCTTCAAAGAGCCATGCACCTTTTATGGCTAATGGGTCCCACCTGCCAGGTCTGTGTAGCCATTTATTTTATTAATTGTACTACAGTGGGTTCAGCTCTGGCAGCTGCAGTCTCATGTTCAGCAGACCTCTCTCTCTTTGTTCTGGATCTAGAGCCCACAGGAACACTTGAAACCACAGGCAGGTAACACAGACACTCACAGGAACATCTCTAAAAGCAGCAAAGAGTCCTGTGGCACCTTATAGACTAACAGATGTTTTGGAGCATGAGCTTTCGTGGGTGAATGCCCATGTTGCATCTGATGAAGTGGATATTCACCCACAAAAGCTCATGCTCCAAAACGTCTGTTAGTCTATAAAGTGCCACAGGATTCTTTGCTGCTTTTACAGATCCAGACTAACACGGCGACCCCTCTGATACTTAAGAACATCTCTGTTAGCTGTTTTATTAAAGTTACCGACAGAGTTCTAAATGTCACATGCTTGGCACTTCCTAGAGATAAGTAACGACAGACATGCTCACATCCTCTTAGATGGGGTTCGAGTCTGTTGGCCCTCTCAGGGGCTGATCATCAATACGGGCATGGTTCCTGCTGGAGGTGTCCCATGGGAAGCTCAATTTTTCAGCTCTGGGCACCCTCTTTTATACTGTGATTCTGTCTATACCTACATTCTGCGTGTGTACCTGGAAGTGTCCACCCTCTCTTTCTTACTGGTCTGTGTCCCCTAGAAACACAAGGGACCCCTATAGGCTGGGCAGATTCTCTTAACATTTATGTACCTCCTTTATTTTGTGGGAGACAATATTTGCTGTTACAGCATTTTATCATTTAAATTTAATCTTCTGGCTAAACTTCCACAGTGTTACCGGCTGGTACCTCTTTTTCCATCATCTTTCGGGTTATTTCTCGGTCATTGACTCACGTCAGCATTTCTTGTCTCCATGGCCTAAAATAGCTGAGCTAAAATCTTACAGGCCTCAGCCTACAGATTTTTGCATTTCAGCTTGTCTGACTCATGTCTAGTACATGGTTCCTCTAACTACTGATCAGTCTTGTACTTCTGTAATCCTGCAAATGATCTCTCATTAACATACAATGAATATGTATGATATAAGATGTTAATTAATCATAACATCACACAGTAGGTGGATAATAAACTAAAATCATTGGCTGCGTCTGGCTGGATCTGTCAGGAAGCACAGCTCGTTCTCTTCCACCAGCTGGAGAGAGAGGAACTCCTTTCTACCAGCTCCTTGGTAGTTCTGTTCCCAACTGCCCACCAGCCCTGCCAGGAGCTAGAGCAGAATTCAAACCCCATCCCCTGTTAGCAGCAGCTGGCTCCTTTGACCTAGCAGCGTCCCTGAGCCATTCACCCAGCGGCTGGGGTTTGCCTAGGTCAGAGGTGGAGCAGGGTATGTCTGGCCGAGAGGGTCCCCACCACTAGGGAGCAGAGCCTGGGCCCAGATCTAATAAGGCGTTTAGGTGCCTAGCTCTCATGGAGATCAGTAGAGCACTGCACACAGCAACCCATGGAGGGTCCCCCCAGAAACGCACACCCCGACTGTCCTGGTGAGATCTGAGAGGGCCATTGGGGCAGGGCGGGGAGGCAGCTGGAGCTCTGGGAGGAGCTGTCCTTAACGTGCTGGCTTTCCGCAGGGTCCAGTACTTCTCCGAGATGAACCAGATGAACACACACAACCTGGCGATCGTCTTCGGGCCGACGCTCTTCCAGACGGACGGGAAGGACTACAAGGCAGGGCGCGTGGTGGAGGATCTCATCAGCCGCTACGTGGTCATATTTAGCGTATGTAGCATTCAGAAGCCCTACTTCTCAGCAGAGTGAAGGCTTCCAGGCCTAGAGCCTTCCCCACGTACACTCGGCTACCAGGCACCTATAGAAAACATTGATTGCCTCCTTCGCCCATCCAGAATGAGTGTTCGCACTGTTGTCCATTCTAACGTGGTCTCTATCTATTCAAGCTCTTCTGTGGAGCAGTGTGGTCTGGTGGCCAGAATGTTAGACAGCAAATCAGGAGATCTGGCTTCTACTGCCAGCTCTGCTACCTTGGGCGAGCTCCTTCCCCTCCCTGTGCCTCAGTTTCCCCATCGTACCAATGATACTAACCTCCTTTGTGAAGTGCTTTGAGGTCCACGGATGTTAAGCGCTCGGTGTGATTACTGTTACTATGGCCCTTTGCGCACATTGTTTTACCCTGGGAGCTTCCTCCACAAGGAGGTTTTTTCCTTTGTCATCTCTCTGATCTCCAGCCTCTCTTTTCACCCACCACTCAGCACCTGGCTCCGGGCATACGATTCTGAGCAATACACTAGCCACCAGATCCTATAAAGCACCCTCTGCAAATAAAGCCTAGCCACTGGGAGAAGGGTGACTTTGGAGAGGACTGGCTGGATTTGGGGGATCCATGAGGGGAAGGTGGCTGTGTCTGAGCCATGCTAGAGAAGCCCAGTTTTCTTGGAGGCAAGTGGAGGGTGGGATTGCGTCTCACAGATCAAGGAGAGACACTGATGACACAGAGGGTCCAGCTGTACTGTGGTCAGGGGGTGTGAATGCAGCATGTATGGACGTACCTGAGCTAGCATGAGTAACAATGGCCGTGAAGCCATGGCAGCTTCGAGGACATTGGGGCGGGTGGGGAGAAGCACGGGAAGCCTTGTTAGGAGTTCAACACCATTTGGCAGAGGCGCTTAGGTGCCTTTCCTTGGCCCATGGAGCTGGGCAGGTGGGTGACTCCAGACCAGCACAGCTCAGTTATGGGCAGGGGGCCAGGAACTGATGGGGGAGGCCCGTGTCCTCCCCAGAGCTGGGCCCCATGTGAAGCTGTCCATCTGGCCTTCCTGCTGCCGGGCTGCAGAGGGTTTGATTGCTCTGGCCTGCTCTCCTCTCGGCAGGTGGACGAACAAGAGATGAGAAAACAGCAGGACGAGATCACAGCCATCATCAAGATGCGGATAGCCGGCTCCTCCAGTGGAACCCAGGTAGCCGGCCCGTCCGCCCACTGGTGGAGGAGGAGCAGGTCTCACCTGCACACGCTCGCTCGGCTCTGAGACTTCTCTTCGGAGATCCACTGGGAAACTAAGATCTCAGGAACTCCAAAGGGAACAGGCAGATACAGTTAGTCTCCTCCAGCAGCTAACCTGGGAGGGTCGCTCTCCGCTGTAGCGGTCTGGCTGTAGGGGCTGTTTCCAGTTCTGACACACGTTTCATGGCGCTGTGTGTGCTGGGGCTGTCCATTCGCCCTCCCAAGAGCAAGTCCCCTTTTTCTATTGCTCCCAGAATCCTAGGCGGTAGAAGGGGGCAGCTTGTTAGGACCCAGCTAGCTCACGCCACTTCCTGTTACCCTTTGGAAGCTGAAATAGAAAACATTTTCAGCTGTTTCCCCCTCCCATTCAGCAGCCTCTGGGTCTGTCCTCAGCATCCCTGAATAGACCACTGCTGTACCACCACAAAGCCAGCTAGAAATGCTCCTTGTTCCTGCTGATGGCTTCTTGCGGCTCCAGTGACTGCTACTGCTGACCAGCGGGGCGCTCAGGCAGATGCAATCTATTCTAGTGGGAACAAAGCAAAACTCCTTGTGCTGAATTGCTTGAGAATAGGGGGTGGAAACAGGGTCAGCTGCCTGCTGAGCAGTGGCCTGATTAAATCACATGACCCACTGATCACATGACCTTCCTTTTGCCCACCTATGGAGTTAAGTGTGTCACAGGTAGGGCTTGGGACCCTTCTCCCCTTAAAGGGCCAGCCACCCTGTGATGGGGGGTTATTTGGCTAATAATGTAGGGCATTGAGGGGATCTCTGCACCCAGATTAACTCTGGGGTGTGGCAGGCCAGGCCGGGAGGGGATTCACACTCACCAGTGTAAACAGGAACCTGCTGGTAAAAGCCCCTTTCTTGTTTCCTTCCAGCAAGCCGGGGACTTCATCTGCACAGTGTATCTGGAGGAAAAGAAGACGGAAGCAGAGCAGCACATCAGGGTGAGGCGAGGGCAGGGGCGGTGGGAAAGGAGAGAGGCCGTCGCTGGGCGTGCTTCAGACAGGCCTGCGCGGAGTCTCTGCCAGAAACCGAGTCATGTGCTGTGCGCCCCGAGGAAGGGGAAGCTGGAGGGATACGCCAGGTGGTGGCACGCGATAGCCACAGAATGAACACAAAGGTCCATGGGCTAGTACCCCACTGGATGGTCGGGCTTGCACTGAGGGGTGGGGGGATCTGGAGACATGACCTGCCATGATGCAGACATGAGAGAGGCTTCTTTCTTCTTCGTCTCAGATCCCAGCCACCATGACCGCAGAAGAGCTGACCTTCGAGATCTTGGACCGGAGGAAAATCGAGACGAAGGAGAAGGAGTACTGGAGCTGCTTCGAAGTGAATGAGAGGGAGGAAGCAGGTCGGTGTCTGGGCGGGAGAGAGAATGCTAACCTGCCAGGTGTAGAGCGGGCAGGGCATTGGGTCCAAGAGCTGGATGGATAACCTATAACAGCTCTGGCGAGCAGACTAGAGAGGGCATCGGGAGAGTCTTGGCTCTGACATTGTGACCTCGCAAGTCACTTAGATCGAACATAAAGGCAAGCGTAAAGCACTTAGTTAGGAAGGAAAAATCAAACACACAACTACAAAGTGGGGAATAACTGGCCAGGCGGTCGTACTGCTGACTGGGATCTGGGGGTCAGAGTAGATCACAAATTGAACGTGAATCAACAATGTGATGCAGTGGTGAAAAAGGCTAATATTTCAGGGTGTGTTAACAGGAGTGTTGTATGTAAGACATGGGAGGTAAATGTCCTGCTCTACTCAGCACTGGTGAGGCCTCAGCTGGAGAACTGTGTCCAGTTCCGGGTGCCACACTTTAGGAAGGATGTGGACAAATTGGAAAGAGCCCAGAAGAGAGCAACAAAAATGATCAAACCGAGCTGAGGAAAGGTTAATGAGCTGGGCGTGTTTACCCTTGAGAAAAGAAGACTGAGGGGAGACCTGATAAGTCAGGGGCAGACAAACTTTTTGGCCTGAGGGCCATGTCGGGTTACTGAAATTGTATGGAGGGCCGGTTGGGGGAGACTATGCCTCCCCAAACAGCCAAGTGTGGCCCAGCCCCCGCCGCCTATCCGACCCCCTTGCTTCTCGCCCCCGACAGTCTCCCCCCAGGACTCCTGCCCCATCCAGCCTGGAGGATGGTGTGGACTGCACTCTCATCAAGTCTGTAGGTGACACTAAATGGGAGGATACGCTGGAGGGTAAAGATAGGATACAGAGGGACCTAGACAAATTGGAGGATTGGGCCAAAAAAAACCTGATGAGGGTCAGCAAGGACAAGTGCAGAGTCCTGCATTTAGGATGGAAGAATCCCAGGCACTGCTACAGACTAGGGACCGAGTGGCTAGGCAGCAGTTCTGCAGAGAAGGACCTAGGGGTTAAAGTGGGCGAGAAGCTGGATATGAGTCAACAGTGTGCTCTTGTTGCCAAGAAGGCTAACGGCATTTTGGGCTGTATAATTGGGGCATTGCCAGCAAATTGAGGGACATGATCATTCCCCTCTATTCGACATTGGTGAGGCCTCATCTGGAGTATTGTGTCCAGTTTTGGGTCCCACACTACAAGAAGGATGTGGAAAAATTGGAAAGAGTCCAGCGGAGGGCAACAAAAATGATTAGGGGTCTGGAGCACATGACTTATGAGGAGAGGCTGAGGGAACTGGGATTGTTTAGTCTTCAGAAGAGAAGAATGAGGGGGGATTTGATAGCTGCTTTCAACTACCTGAAAGGGGGTTCCAAAGAGGATGGATCTAGACTGTTCTCAGCCATACCAGGTGACGGAACAAGGAGTAATGGTCTCAAGTTGCAGTTGGGGAGGTTTAGGTTGGATATTAGGAAACACTATTTCACTAGGAGGGTGATAAAGCACTGGAATGGGTTACTGAGGGAGGCGGTGGAATCTCCTTCCTTAGAGGTTTTTAAGGTCAGGCCTGACAAAGCCCTGGCTGGGATGATTTAGTTGGGGATTGGTCCTGCTTTGAGCAGGGGGTTGGACTAGATACCTTCTGAGGTCCCTTCCAACCCGGATATTCTATATTCTAATCTCCCCTGTTCCCCTACGCACCCACCCCCCAGGACCTCTGACCCATCCACCCCTTCTTGTCCCCTGATGGCCTCTGGGCCCCCCACCCCTGATTGCTCCCTGCCACCCCATCCAACCGCCCCCCTCCTTCCTGACTGTTCCCCTGGGACCCCTGCCCCCATTCAATCCCCCTGTTCCCCACCTTCTGACCACCCTGACCTGACCCCTATCAACACCCCCGACCCCTGACCACCCCCCTGAACTTCCCTGCCCTCTTTCCAACCCCTCCCGCTCCCTGCCCCCTTACTGTGCTGCCTGGAGCACCGGTGACTGGCAGCGCTACAGCCGTGCCACCCAGAGCACCAGGACAGGCAGCCGTGCTGTTCAGCAGGAGCCAGCCATGCCACCGCCAGCACAGAGCACCGGGTCAGGCCAGGCTTTGCAGCTGGGCTGCCCCAGGAGCTCGCAGCCCCACCGCCCAGAGCACTGCACCGGCGGCAAGCTGAGGCTGCGGGGAAGGGGGAACAATGGGGGAGGAGCTGGGGGCTAGTCTCCCGGGCCAGGAGCTCGGGGCCGGGCAGGAGGGTCCCGCGGGCCGGATGTGGCCTGCAGGCCGTAGTTTGCCCACCTCTGTGATAAGTCTTCAAATACGTGAAGGGCTGTTACAAAGAGGACAATGATCAGTTGTTCTCCGTGAAGGTAATACAGAAGTAATGGGCTTGATCTGCAGCCAGGGAGATTTAGGTTAGGGATTAGGAAAACCTTTCTAACTCTCAGGGTAGTGAAGCTCTACAATAGGGAGCTTGTGGAACTTTTAAGGGAGGTTGTGGAATCCCCCTCACTGGTGGGTTTTAAGAACAGGCTGGACAAACACCTGTCAGGGCCGGTTTGTGTTGACTTGGTCCTGCCACAGTGCAGGCAGCTGGACTAAATGACCTCGAGGTCTCTTCCCGCCCTCTATTTCTGTGATTTCCAGAGCAGCCACTGAGTTTATGTGGGTCGGTTTCTAGGTGCCCGTCCTGACATTTGGGGCTTGAATTTGCAGAAGTGCTGCAAACCAGCTGCTGGGGGCCAGATCTTTAAAGGTGTTTAGGCACCTACAGATGCAGAACAGCCTTCTGAGAGAAGTAGTGGGGGCAAAAGACTTTTCTGGCTTTAAGACTAAGCTTGATAAGTATATGGAGGGGATGTTATGATAGGATAGTTTAATTTGGGCAATTGATCTTGGATTATCACCAGATAAGTCTGCTCAATGGTCTGCGGGGAGATGTTGGATGGGATGGGAACTGAGTTACTGCAGAGAATTCCTTCTTGGGTGCTGGCTCGTGAGTCTTGCCCACATGCTCAGGGTTTAGCTGATCGCCATATTTGGGGTCGGGAAGGAATTTTCCTCCAGGGTGGATTGGCAGGAGCCCTGGAGGTTTTTCGCCTTCCCCTGCAGCGTGAGGCACGGGTCGCTTGCTGGTGGATTCTCTGCAGCTTGAGGTCTTCAAACCAATTTTGAGGATTTCAATAACTCAGTCCTGGGTTAGGGGTTGTTATAAAAGTGGATGGGTAGGGTTCTGTGGCTTGCCTTGTGCAGGAGGTCAGACTAGATGATCATATTGGTCCCTTCTGACCTATGAGTCTATGAGTCTATGAGATAAGCATCAAGGACTTTAAAAAAACCCACTAGGTGCCTCTCGGCATTTTGAGGCTCCTCAAAACCTTTGAATATCTGGCCCTAGGTGTCCAGCTGGGCTCCCCAGCTGTGTGGCATCCAAAATCAATAGCCACTTTGAAGTTAGGCCTTCCCTCACTGTGCCCTCAGTTTCCTTTAAACAGGGAGGGTTATAGCTATTCACCTTTGGAAAGTTCTTTGAGATCCTTGGATGAAAGGCCTCACGTTAATACTAAGTAGCAGCAGAGGGCTGAATCCTGCAAAGAGCTGAACACCCAGGAAGTCAGTGGAAGCCGTGGGTGCTCTGCAGCTACTCAGGACCTCTCCGGATTTTGCCCGGCCATGCTATGAAAATCCCAGTGGCAGTAAAGGCTTTACACGAGCAGTGTTTCCTGACCTCCAGATGGCTGAGATGCCTTCAGGAAGGGGAAACCGCCTGACCCATTCGGCTGAGCCATGTGTCATTAAAGGCCCATCTGTCTGCAGTAACAACTCCCCTTTGCCTCCCTGCGGGGTGTGGGGTGAGCTCACCTCACGTTGTGGCCGGTGCTGACATACGCTGTTGTTTCTCCTTTAAAAGCTCAGTCTTGCTTCCAGTGAAGTCACTGGCAATACAATCAGTGAGACCAGCAGGGGCAGGATCGCAGCCATGATGGGAAAGTCACTTGTACAGATTTGAAGGCCCGAAGGGATCATTATGATCATCTAGCCCTCTTTGGGCACGTCTTCACTTGAGTCAACTCGGGTTCTAACTCGGTGTTTGACCCTGACCACCTCCTGTCTACACACACAGCCGTCTCACCTGAGCTTAGTGGTGCTTTCAGCCCGGGCTCGCAGGTGCACCCTTGGGTATAGGTTAAAACCCAGGTGAGTCTTTCACTCGGCCTGGTAACCTACCCACTTTACAGAGGACACAGGCTAAATCTCTGCAGTGCTGATAGTCCTCCAGCACGTTCTCACAATTCCCCTCATGTGCCCAGGACAGACAAGTCCTCCCGCAATTCCCTGGGAGAGAACCATAGTGTGGCTCAGCGTCTGCGGCACGAAGAACCCGGGATCATTCCCCCTGGTGACACACAAGGGAAGACAGAGTAACGTCGGTGAGGCTTTGCGGGGAGATTCTCACCCCCGGGCAAGGCTGACTCAGGTGCCAATCCCGAGTGAGCTCTGCAGCAAAGACAGCCCCTTTGGCACCCAGCTCTGATCCGTGGCCTTTCATCCGTTGATCTCCAAGCTCCTGACAAAAACTGGAGTATCATTAACCCTGTTTGCCCTCTGATGGCAGCAGCACCCAGAAGCTGCACTGGCTGTGGTCTGCAAGTACCTCTTTTTCTCTTCATCTGCCTTCTCCGTCCCCTCCAAGTGGGAGCACAGTGCCAAGGAGCTCTGTCAGAGAGCTGGGCTCTCCACAGCGGAATGGGACAGGAGAACTTGTTAGAAGGGTGACTGTCCCACTCAAAAGCTGTTTGTTAATTGATTGGACTAGTTAATTCACGCTGCACCATGCTTACTATTGATTTCCCATCAGTAGTATAATGGTGTGGCCTGCTCCCTAGTGTTTTTCTGGTTCCCTGGCTGTATTGTTTTTACTGTGGCTGATACGTGATTCTGTCAGATCGCACAAGCTAAGCAGGATCTGGCCTGGCCAGTACGTGTATGGGAGACCTATAGCAAAGATTTCGGCGCTGCATGACATGGCACGGATGTTTTTCCTCTGAATCTGTATTGAAGCAGTTACCCAACATTGTGCTAGGAGGCGCTATGCTGATGATGAGGCAGAAAGCCTAGGGACTGAACTCTGTGGTCATTAAAAGCCCCCAGGCGCTCTTTGCCAGAGAAGATGCATGAGGCCTTGGTGTCCAGCCTGAATCCTCACATTCTGCTTCCCTAACTCCACCTTGCAGCCTCAGCTGGAAAGGATTTCATTCACTGCCTCTCCTAAGCAGTTGGGTAGTGTTGCTATAGGCTGTTGAACAGCCGCCCACATTCCACCCGAGAGGTGGCTGCATTCTGGTGATGGGGGAAGAGATGCTTGGGTATAGTTGGTAAAGCACTTGAAGAGGCTCTATACATGTAAAATGATGATCCTCCCCCAAGGGGTATTTAGTTGGCTCACAAAGAGTTGAGTTAAAACATGCAGCTTTGGTCACTGTCAGCATGCTCGCGGAGTGGGGAAGCCAGATGGGGGCATTAATACACCTGTTCCTCCTTCCCCGTGCAGAGCGGCCCTTGCACTACTCTGAGAAAGTCCTGCCTATCTTGCATGGCCTGGGGACAGACAGCTACCTGGTGGTGAAGAAGCAGCTGTCCATGGAGAACATGCTTATCTATCTAGGTAGGTGGTTGCAGGGGTGTGTCGGAGATGTACCTCAGTGTGGATGGGATCCAGGCCGCTCAGGGTTCTCGCACTTCTTAGTCTCCATTGTCCAAAAGAGAGAGCGAGCTGGCTGGTCTGATGCGCGCGGCACAGAGACACGTGCCCTGCGGGAGGTGCAGTGTTCGTCAGGGTAGCCTGCAGTATCCTCCAGACGTGGAGCCCTGGAATTCTGTGAGTAGAATCCTGCACCCAGATGTTCCTGGGTCTGTCTAGGGTTCTGCGCTCTTCCTTTGTCAGTACTGGGTTGTGCTAAGGGGCTCCAGGCAGCAAACCGATGGTTGGGGAGCAGGAGGGAGGGAAAAAGGAAAGACCTAGGAACGTGCGCACGCCAGCCGGTGCCAACCAATGGCAGGGAGGAGCTTTTCAACCCGACAGATGGGCTCAATCAGAGCTGATCCTGCAAACAGAGGGCAAAGAGACATGACATCAGCGTCTTTCTCCAGCGCCTGCCCTCCTTCTCACTCACTCAGACGGGAAGCCCGTTTATTATCAAGCCCTGCCCTGGTCAGTTTCTGCGCAGATCATTTGCCATGTCTCTGCCCAGCTGGGGCAGTGGGACTCTCTCCCGCAGCCCTGCCCCCTGTACCAGGTATGGCAAATATGGCCTGACCCTGCAGCTTCCGTTGGTGGTTCCTCAAAGAAAGAGGAGACTCCATTGAAGAGAGAGCCTGGGACGCAAGGGAACAGGGTTAGAAACCTTCAAAGGGAGGCCTGCAGTGCCCCACAGAGAGAGTTGTTAGAGGACTTATTCCTTCACCCTCTCATTTCCCCGGTCCGTCTTGCATGAACAGAGCAACAATACCCGAAGTCCGAAGGTACAAACAATTCAGTGTTTCCTGAGGGGAGCTTCCAGCAAGCATGATTCCAGTTTCCTTCCTCAGTGTCCCCCTTCCCAGCTCTGACACCACAGAGGCTTCCTGTGTCCCTGTTCCCATTCCCTGTTCCCATTCCCCCCTCTTAGCAAAACATCATTCCAATTGCCCCGCCCCCATTCCCTGTTCCCATTCCCCCCCTTACTTCCAAATTGACTGCAGACTATATAGTAAAACTTGAGTTCTGCTTAGCTATACCTTAACCAATCATTTTACTGAAATTTAACCAACCAATCCTAACATATTGTAACATGATTATCTAACCAATTATATCCCACCACCTTAATTGGCTTACACCCAACAAAATTAATTATACAGCAGACAGAAACAGTCACAGAACCAGACAGAGATTATGCAGACAAACAGTAGGGAAGTGGAGATGATAGAACAGTACAGAAATGAGGATATCACACCCTAGCTATTGATAAGTGAGTTCTTGCCAGACAAGAGTTCTTGAGTTCTTGCCAGGGGAAAAACAACTGAGGAGAGTTGGCAGTTTTTCAAAGGGACGCTATTAAGGGCCCAAAAGCAAGCTATTCCGATGGTTAGGAAAGATAGAAAATGTGGCAAAAGACCACCTTGGCTTAACCACGAGATCTTGCGTGACCTACAAAATAAAAAGGCATCATATAAAAAATGGAAACTAGGTCAGATTACGAAGGACGAATATAGGCAAATAACACAGGAATGCAGAGGCAAGATTAGAAAGGCAAAGGCACAAAATGAGCTCAAACTAGCTATGGGAATAAAGGGAAACAAGAAGACTTTTTATCAATACATTAGAAGCAAGAGGAAGACCAAGGACAGGATAGGCCCACTGCTCAATGAGGAGGGGGAAACAGTAAAGGGAGACTTGGAAATGGCAGAGATGCTTAATGACTTCTTTGTTTCGGTCTTCACTGAGAAGTCTGAAGGAATGTCTAATATAGTGAATGCTTACGGGAAGAGGGTAGGTTTAGAAGAGAAAATAAGGAAAGAGCAAGTAAAAAATCACTTAGAAAAGTTAGATGCCTGCAAGTCACCAGGGCCTGTTGAAATGCATCCTAGAATACTCAAGGAGTTAATAGAGGAGGTATCTGAGCCTCTAGCTATTATCTTTGGGAAATCATGGGAGACGGGAGATTCCAGAGGACTGGAAGGGGGCAAATATAGTGCCCATCTATAAAAAGGGAAATAAAAACAACCCAGGAAACTACAGACCAGTTAGTTTAACTTCTGTGCCAGGGAAGATAATGGAGCAGATAATTAAAGAAATCATCTGCAAACACTTGGAAGGTGGTAAGGTGATAGGGAATAGCCAGCATGGATTTGTAAAGAACAAATCATGTCAAACTAATCTGATAGCATTCTTTGATAGGATAACGAGCCTTGTGGATAAGGGAGAAGCGGTGGATGTGGTATACCTAGACTTTAGTAAGGCATTTGATATGGTCTCAGATGATATTCTTATAGATAAACTAGGAAAGTACAATTTAGATGGGGCTACTATAAGGTGGGTGCATAACTGGCTGGATAACCGGACTTGGAGAGTAGTTATTAATGGCTCCCAATCCTGCTGGAAAGGTATAACAAGTGGGGTTCTGCAGGGGTCTGTTTTTGGGACCGGCTCTGTTCAATATCTTCATCAACGATTTAGATGTTGGCATAGAAAGTACGCTTATTAAGTTTGCGGACGATACCAAACTGGGAGGGATTGCAAGTGCTTTGAAGGACAGGGTCAAAATTCAAAACGATCTGGACAAATTGGAGAAATGGTCTGAGGTAAACAGGATGAAGTTCAATAAAGATAAATGCAAAGTGCTCCACTTAGGAAGGAACAATCCGTTTCACACATACAGAATGGGAGGAGACTGTCTAGGAAGGAGTATGGCAGGCAGAGATCTAGGGGTCATAGTGGACCACAAGCTTAATATGAGTCAACAGTGTGATACTGTTGCAAAAAAAGCAAATGTGATTCTGGGTTGCATTAACAGGTGTGTTGTAAACAAGACACGAGAAGTCATTCTTCCGCTTTACTCTGCGCTGGTTAGGCCTCAACTGGAGTATTGTGTCCAGTTCTGGGCACCGCATTTCCAGAAAGATGTGGAGAAACTGGAGAGGGTCCAGAGAAGAGCAACGAGAATGATTAAAGGTCTTGAGAACATGACCTATGAAGGAAGGCTGAAAGAATTGGGTTTGTTTAGTTTGGAAAAGAGAAGACTGAGAGGGGACATGATAGCAGTTTCCAGGTATCTAAAAGGGTGTCATCAGGAGGAGGGAGAAAACTTGTTCACCTTAGCCTCCAATGATAGAACAAGAAGCAATGGGCTTAAACTGCAGCAAGGGAGATTTAGGTTGGACATTAGGAAAAAGATCCTAACTGTCAGGGTAGTTAAACACTGGAATAGATTGCCTAGGGAAGTTGTGGAATCTCCATCTCTGGAGATATTTAAGAGTAGGTTAGATAAATGTCTATTAGGGATGGTCTAGACAGTATTTGGTCTTGCCATGAGGGCAGGGGACTGGACTCGATGATTTCTCGAGGTCCCTTCCAGTCCTAGTGTCTATGAGTCTATGAGTCTATAAGGTCCTATCAAACTAAGTTTCCTTTTACATCTTCTAGGCTCTACCCTTTCTCTGGAGGTGATGGAATATCAGGACAGGATTGTATTCCTAACAGCCCAATAGCACCTTATTTTAGTGTGACTAGTTTGGAACGTGAGGATGTTACCGTTCACTTCCCAGCTTATGGCTGCCTCTGCTGCTTAGCTGAAGGCCTTAGCTTAAGTACAGGGCCTCAGACTGTCACACTAAGAGAAGGCCCTTACACAGACAGACAGTGATTTTGATTCTTTCTTTTATACCTCTGTAACTAGCTAAGTGATAAGAATACACCTACATTCTTAAAGTATAGGCCTTTGCAGCAGGCTTGACTATCTATATCCTAACAAGAGTGTGTGTGTGTCTGTGTGTCCGCGCCTTTCCTTGAGGCCACCGCTCCCAGTGGAAATCCTCATTTGCCAATTATGGGACCAGTAGGGCAGGTTCTGGGATCTCTCATCTCACCCCACTGCACTGTGCATTGTCTGCCAGCTAAAGGCGAGATGGGAATTACCCTCCATCTGGTGCTGCGTGGGCTGCAGCCTGTGTCCCCCTGCAGCCGTGTGTTTAACCCCTTGCAGTCTGGCTCTGACAGCTCTATGCTTTCCCCAGCCAGCAGAGTGAGCGACAGCAAGCACGGCATGATGAAGTTCCGGGAGGAGAGGAACCTGCTGGGGCTCGGGCTGAGCACGGGCTTCCACGACCGATACTTCATCCTGAACAACAGCTGCCTGAGGCTCTACAAGGAAGTGCGGGTGAGCTCCCTGGGCTGCCACAGTCACCTCCCATCCCGGCACACCCTCCTTTCCCAGGCCTCCTGGCCAGCAGTGCCCCCTACTGACCAAAGCCGACCTGCGCGAGCATCCTTTTTTCTGGCTCCACTTCCCTTCTGTCATCCACTCTTTGCCTCTCCTTACTGGTAGCTGTAAGATCTCTCTGGGCGGGGGTGGGGGACTCTTCCTCAGGGCGACGCTGTGGTCAGTGGCATTTGACTGCAAGCATTTCAGTTGGTTTCGTTTCCAGTGTACGCAGGCGAGGTATTTCCAGCTGCGATACGGACATATCACTGCCTGTGTGCAAGGCACTGGTGAGACCTCATCTGGAATCCTGTGTGCAGTTCTGGTCACCCATGGTGGAGAGAGAGGGAGCAGGTGCAGAGAAGAGCTGTGAGGATGATCAGGGGAGTGGAGGGCCTGTCTTAGGGGAGGAGACAGAAAGGGCTTGCCTGGCTTAGCCTTGCAAAATGCAGGCTGGGTGGGGATTGGATTGGATTGCTCCGTAAATACACCAGGGAGGGAGAAGAGCTATTGAAAGGATGTTGGCACAGGAACGAATGGGGATGAACTGGGCATGAGTAAATGTAGTCTGGAAGTGAGAAGAAGGTTTCTGACCATCCGAGGAGGGAGGTTTTGGAACAGCTGCCCAGTAGGAGCAGTGGCGCCAACAACTCAGCTACTTTTAAGATGGAGCTTGTTAAGTTGATGACCGGGATTATATGACAGAGTTGCCTGTGATAGCCAGGACAGGACTCAGTGACCTAGGAGGTCATACCAGTCCTATGTTCCTATACAGCAAACTGCCTAGTATGTGTGTGCACCACTTCCCTCTACTGGATGGAATCAGAACTGCTTCACTGTGTCTCATGGGTCCCGTACTGCTAGCAGCTAATGGGGAGTCTCCTTTGGCTCAAGGGCAAAGGGCCTGTGCTTTTGGATTCATTATAACACATTGGAGGCTTATTTACTTCTCATTCTCAAGTCCCATTTATAGCAGCAGAGATGAAATGAAGAGTAAGCATCTGTTTACACTGTGCAGTTTCTGTGAAGACAGCACCAAACTCTGTTATAGCCATGTTGTCAAACTGTGTTAGCCTGGGGACTGTGACATGTCACCATAGCGGGGTCACAATAATACTTCACCTTGGTATCCAGCTTTTCACATGTTGCAGTCCAAGCGCTGTGATCCCCATTTCAAAGATGGGGAAACTGAGGCACAGAGCAATGGCGTGACTTGTCCAGAGCCACACGGTGGGTCCCTGGAAGAATCAGGATTAGAATCCCAGTGTCCTGACACCCAGCTCTAGGCTCACTCCACTCGCTGCTTACAACCCAGTTTGGTCCTGCCCTTTCAGTCTCTGGGCCTTCCTGCCCACATATCACACCCTTTGTGGCCAAGTGCCCAAATCCCCCGTGCCCCACTGCACAGATCCTTGCAGCTTCTGTTCCTTGCTCCAAGGGAAGTGAGACGCAGATCCACATTGGCTTTACAAGCCCCTTGTTTTGTGGCCGTAGTGGGGTAGAATAGGGGATTACCCGGAGGGTGACACTTCACCCCCCAAAACACACAAACCTCTCCCCGGTCTGTGGCTTGATCCTCTGTGTCTGGTTTAACCCCGATCCTTTATTAAACAGAGCTTGAAGCAGTGGATGCCTGCCGTGGAAACCGTGAGTAGAGAAGTGTGCTGTGTGGCAGCTGAGCGGGATGATCCGGGGGCTTTGATTTACTCTCTTGCCTTACAAGGTTGCCCTGGGTCAAACCCAAATCCAGTGGCTAAACACACTGAAGGGTGTGTTTGCGTGAGACACATGAGCACGTGGTTTTCCTTATCTGAAAAAAAAAATGGATTCACACCGTCACAAAGGGAAATCATGGGAAAAAATACGGCAGTATTGTGTAACAATGATACAAAACGATAGATCTCCTGCTGGTGCCTTGGGCTGTTCCTGTACAGTACCACAGTGGTTTTTTAGGGTGTGATCCAGCCCTGCTGAGTTCAGTGGTCTCTTGTAAGCGATGGAAATGTCTTGCCTGCTGTGTGCGGACACCTCCTCCCCCCGGCGCACACCCCTCCACCCTCAGACCTGTGTTCCCTAAGACACCTGACATTCACTGTAACTAGCGGCTGTCACGAGAGAGTTCAGGTGTGAGTTGCCATGGCCAGGGAAGTTACACCAGCAACCTTAGGGAACGGGCAGAGACAATGGGCTGCATGAAAATCACTGATGCAAAAGAGCCTGTGAAAGCAGGGTGACTTATTGCCGAAATGAAATCAGGCCTAATCTTCCAAGGGTCAGAGCCAGAGTCAGGGCTCTGATGCTGGTCCAGGCATCTACCCTAGGGCAGGATTTGGCCCAACCCTGTTACCAATGGCCCTTTCCCAAGGTTGCTGAAAGTCCCCCGTATCTCTGTTACCACAGTATCTGAGCACCTCACAACACCCCTGGGAGGCAGGGCAGGGCTGTTACCCCTCTTGTACAGGGGGGAAACTGAGGCACGGAGGCTAAATGACTTGTCCAAGGTCACACAGGAAGTTAGGGTGACGTGGAATATTGAAAAAGGAGGCTTTGAGCAGATTGTCACCACCCGGTGATCGAGGGGGCACTACAGCCAGCGCAGCTGCTGCCATGTGGGCACAATTTTGGACTTCTCGTATATGCAGGGGTGGCTGAAATATTAAAGTGTCTGTTCCCCTCAATAATTTGTGAGCTTGCCGGGACTGCAAACACTTGTGTAATCCACCCCCAGCACTCATTTGGCCATCAGGGAAAAGGTATTGTTCCCAAGGTTAACGAGGGAGGTCTAATTGTCCCTCTGAGGAGTGCATCTGGCTGCAGTGCCGTTCTGTGGTAGCAGACTTTCCCAGGCAGGAGGGTGTGAAAGGATGATGAATGGGAGTTAGACAGTTTTTCACTGCTTGCCTGTCCCGGGGCTAGGGGAGGATGGAGTCTGAGAGACAGTGGATAACTAGAACCATAGAAATTATGTGTGAAACAAGGCTGCTGTTAGGTCATTCAGTGCATTTCCCATCTAGTGCAGGAGCGTTCCCCACAATGTGCCTTTCGGGCCTTTGTCCAGTCTCGTGTCAATGTCCTGTGCAATGGGGCATCTCTCCCTTCCCTTGGGGAAGCTATTCTGCCGTCGAGCAGAGCTCGCCAATGAGTGGGGGCGGGGGGCGGCATTCAGAGGATGGTTCTGTCCCATCACTCCTAGTTACACACACACACACACACACACACACACACACACACACACACACACACACACACACACACACACGTCTCCCTCGATCGGACGCACGTAGGCACTGCTGGCTGGCATGCCAATGCTGATCTTTCCTGCGTGTAATCACATCATGACCCGGGGCACTTTTGTAAGTGGCTTAGTGTGAGATCGATGGTTTTGTAATTACAATTTGCCTTTTCTGTGTGTGCAACCTGCCTGCGACTTGACTGTGTGACCTGCTTCCTTTGGGTCTTGTACATACGAATATAATTGGCCATGTTCATATGGGGCCTAAGCAGGACCAGCCTGGAGACTGTGCCCCAGCATATCTCAGAACCAGCCCTAGTGAATAGAAACCAGGAGTCCAAGCTGCCAAGTGCTGGACGGTTCGAGAGCCCAGAGATCAGGTCCGGGAGTTGGGTTTGACAAAATTCAGATCCACACCCAACCTTCCCTAGAGTGGAACAAAGCAGACATGGGGTAGATGTGCATGCCACACAGGTAGTGTGTGTTGTATCGCTGAACTCCTGTGACCCACGGCACGAGCTGACCTGAAAGTGGCTCTTTCGTAGGTAACACGTCTGTAACATACCATTCCACACCTGGAACGCAGTCCCGTCTTCCGCATAGGCAGAGCTGCAATTTCGGTTTGAGCCATTCCAGGCCAGCATGCCTAGGTCTTGATGCAGGCTTGTTGGTGGGTGTTTGGGGACTGAACCAGGGCCGGATGTACAGGAGGACTGGCCTGGAGGTGAAGGCACTAACTCCATTAGCATGGAGTGAGGAGCAGGCGAGTGGGGCCGGCTGGTGGAGGGAGGCGTTTGGATTCTGGGGTGTGGCTGGGACCCTTCTCCAGCAGCCGGGGTCATGTCTCTCTGTTCCACCGCACTTCTCACCCCTGCTCCTTCCTCTCAAAGGGGCCCTGACACTGCACTGTGCTGCTTTCACCTGCGTCCTCCATCCCTCTCTCCTTCAGCCTGCATCCGTAGAGATGTTTACATGGAAACGGGAGCTTTGTGGATTATAGCTCCATCTGCTGCCACTGCCTGGGCCGCGCTGAGGCCCTCACCTGCTGTTGGACCTCACAGTCTGTAGGGATTGTTGTGATGTTACAGACAGGTTGGGGGCAGGCAGCAAGTGCAGCTGGCCCTTTCTGTTTGTATGCACCTAGCCCCAGCATTAAACACAAGTCTGTGTCTGTGCTCGGGGAATCCCACCCCCAAGCCCAGCTTCAGTCCCTGACTTCTGGGGCCCAGGCAGAGCAGGAGTGCACATACAGTGACTTGCGGGGCAGTGTGAACAAGACCCTAATGCGGGTCAGCCTACCCCCAACCAGCAGTTGGGGTTGCATACACACATCTGAGGACAGGATTTGGTTCAGCAAAGTCGGTGAATGGCAGAGCTCCAACCCTACTGTCTGCACAAGACACACACCCCGTGCTCCCATTCCTTCCTGGCATTCACCTCTATATTTCAGAACAAAACATAAGGAGCTGCCTCCTGTTCTTTTCTGAGCAAGACCTTCTGTGTCATCCCCACTGCCTCTTTACTTAACCCTTTGATACCCTGAGGCTGGAGCTAATAGGACCCACCTGGTCTGGTTGCTGGGTGAATCCGGAGAACAGCACTGCACCATCTGCTGGCCCTTGGTGCTCTGTTGCAGGCTGGTCTCTAAGAAGGCCTTATATTCATGTCTGTCTGTCCCAGAAGGGTGTTTCTGTTGTTGGAGGAAGAAAACCCTTCCTCTTTTTGTGTGTTGCTTTGGCATCATTCAGAGTTCTGCTCACACTGGCGCTGAACTCACCAGAATGGACTGTCCCCTGCAATCATAACTGGAAGGCTGATCCAGATTGTATACGTCCGCACCGTGGCAGAGGGTTCACTGTCGATGTTGGGATGTTTCTCCCTGACTCCCTCTTCTTCTTTTGTCTCCCCAGAGCCACAGGCCGGAGAAAGAGTGGCCAGTCAAGAATCTGAAAGTCTACCTGGGAATTAAGAAGAAACTTCGCCCTCCGTCCTGGTGAGCAATGGGTCGGAGTTTGAACAGCGGCACTTCTCGTGGGTCCTGGGCTCAGCCCTACCAACAGGAAGCCATGAGGCCACCACGGCAACGCAATGAGCAAAGTCTAGTAGATAAGAGCAGAGGGATGGGGAGCTGGGAGCTCTGGGTTCAACTCCTGGATCTGCCAGTGAATAGCTGGGTGACCTCGGGTGAGTCACTTCTCCACTCTCTGCCTCGGTTTCCCCATTTGTAAAAGAGGGGTACAGCTGACTATGAGATTGCGAGGTTTCATTCATTAATGTTCTGAGCACTGCGCCTGGTGCCATGAGGATCCTGAACGGAGCCTCTGGGCATGACCTCAGTACAGTAATAACCAATGGAATGGAGTGCTGCTATCATCTCTTCTATCAGGATCCATTCCAGTTCTTCTTCGAGTGCTTGCTCATATCCATTCCAGTTAGGTGTGCGCGCGCCGCGTGCACGTTCGTCGGAAGATTTTTACCCTAGCAACACTCGGTGGGTCGGCTGGGCGCCCCCTGGAGTGGCACCGCTATGGCGCCGGATATATACCCCTGCCGACCCAGCCACCCTTCAGTTCCTTCTTACCGCCTGTGTCGGTCGTTGGAACAGTGGAGCGCGGCTTAGCTGACCTCCACTTTCCCAGCTACTCGTAGTTCTCATGTATATAGTTACGTAGTTATAATCCTTTTATATATATATATATAGATAGATAGATAGATAGATAGTTACATGTTTTTTCTTTACTAGCATAGTTAGCTTAGTAATAGTTAGCGGGGTTTGAGGAGTAGCCCCTTCCCCACACCCGGTGTCGGAGCCCATGCCCAGCTAACCAGGTTTTAAACCGTGCTCGGCCTGCCACAAGCCGATGCCGACAGGAGATCCACATGACTCCTGTTTGAAGTGCCTCGGGGAATCGCACTTCACAGCTAAGTGCCCCATTTGCAAGGCTTTTAAGCCAAGAACAAAATGGAGCGGGACTTTCACTTACCCCTCCACCTTCGGCACCGAGCGCTGGTCAATCGGCGGGCAGAAGCGCCTCCCCGGCACCGGACCCTGCCGGCACTGCCAAGGCCTCTTGGCACCGGCCGTCGCTGGCACCGAAGTCGACTTGGCATCGCTCCCACTCTCCAAGGTCGCGAAAGCCCACGACTCCCCCTGCCAGTGCCTGACGGCTCCCTGGCACGCGCCGTGGTTGAGCTCCCTGCTCCTGCTGCTTCCGTGCCAACTGCACTGCAGCCAGAGAGCTCGTCCAAGTCAGATCGCCCGGTACTGACACCGGCAGAGGCACCGACAATGTCGGCACCGTCGATCCCGGTCCCACAAGGGCTGTTGAATCCAGTGCCTGACTGCTCCCCGGCACGTGCCGTGGTTGAGCTCCCTGCTCCTGCTGCTTCCGTGCCAACTGCACCGCAGCCAGAGAGCTCGTCCAAGTCGGATCTCCCGGCACCGACACCTGCTGAGGCACCGACGACGTCGGCACCGTCGATCCCAGTCCCACAAGGGCCATCGAATCCAGTGCCTGACGGCTCCCCGGCACGCGCCGTGGTTGAGCTCCCTGTTCCTGCTGCTTCCGTGCCAACTGCACCGCAGCCAGAGAGCTCGTCTAAGTCAGATCACCCGGCACCGACACCTGCCGAGGCTCTGACGACGTCAGTACCGTCGATCCCGGTCCCATGAGGGCCATCAAATCCGGTGCCTGACGGCTCCCTGGCACGCGCTGTGGTTGAGCTTACTGTTCCCTCCACGCCAGAGACATTCCCAGCGGCGAGGGATCTCATTGCCATGACAGAGTAGATGCTGTCTGAACCCCCGGCACCACCGGTGCAGGTAATACAGTCTCTTGGCAAGACTCCCTTGATATGACCATCCTCTGTCAGCACAGCAGAGTGGCACCGTACATGATCATGGTCCCGCAGACGCTCCAGGTCCCGTCGGCACTCCCGCTCCCGACGCCGCTCGCAGTCCCCGTACCGTTCTCATCCTCGGTATCGGTCGCACTCACCGCATCGGTCAGTGTCCCGTTCGCCGACCCGCTACTCTCTGCACCGTTCCAGCTCCCGGCACCACTACAGGCACCGTGACTCCTGTAGCCGCTCCCGACATCGAGCCTCAAGATCTCGGTCGACCTCCCGATACCGCTCTGATCGCAGATCCAGATCTTGTTCCAGGTACCGATATGCCTCCCGGTACCAGTCCCCGGTGCCGAGTTGGGCAAGGTCCGGTAGAGTCAGAGACTCTGACCATGATTTTTCAGCCTCCTAAGGAGGGTAGCACTCTATATGGACCTCCAGGTGGAGGAGGTCCTGGAGGTAGGGAACACGGTAGTGGACATTCTATCGGCGGTTGCCCCGCTAGAGGGGCCCTACCCGTTTATTCGGACCATCCAGGTGAATGCCGATACTCTATGGGGGGGATACAACTACTTGTATGTCCATCCTCCTCCCTGCTCACTAGTCGTTCAGTCCGTTAAGGAAAGGGAACGGCATGGCCAACAGGCGCCAGCCCCGAAATCAAAGGAGGCTAGGCAAATGACCCTACTCAGCCGCAAGGTGTACTCTGCAGGGGCCTTATAGCTCTGCGTGGCAAATGAACAAGCCTTTCTTAGCCCATATCATTATAACACCTGGGTGACGGTGGATAAGTTTATGGTCCTCGGTCCATACCTTTGCTTCGCATTATGCTCTGGTTCAGCAGTCAAGAGATGCTGCAGCCTCTGGCTCAGCAGTTTACATTCTGCCACATCTCACTGCGACCCCACCGCCTAGGTAAGGCTTGGGAATCACCTAACTGGAATGGATATGAGCAAGCACACGAAGAAGAAAAGACGGTTACTCACCTTTGTAACTGTTGTTCTTTGAGATGTGTTGCTCATATCCATTCCACACCCGCCCTCCTTCCCCACTGTCGGAGTAGCCGGCAAGAAGGAACTGAGGGGCGGTTGGGTCGGCAGAGGTATATATCCGGCGCCATAGTGGCGCCACTCCAGGGGGCACTCAGCCGATCCACCGAGTGTTGCTAGGGTAAAAATCTTCCGACGAACGTACACACGGCGCGCGCACACCTAACTGGAATGGATATGAGCAACACATCTCGAAGAACAACAGTTACAAAGGTGAGTAACCGTCTTTTATTTACTACTGTGCTGCAGTCGTGCCTTGGAACCCCGTTCAGGATCCAGGCTTCACTGCAGTTATTGATAAGTAGCTGTTGACTTCTATGGAGGTGACGGTCATCCTAGGCCAATAGCACTGTCTCCATTTCACAGAAGGGGAAACTGAGGCACAGAGAAGGAAAGTGGAATTGCCCCAGGCTGTGCAGTGACAGATCCTGGAGGGCTGAGCTCCCAGCCCCTACACGCAGTCCACTCGGTCTCTACTGACCCACAGCACTGTCACGCTAAAGCCAAGCTGCAGCTCTCGGAGCCATCTGCTGCCTGGATAATAGTGCTGTGGTTTCCCGGCTGTGAACACCGTGTTAGCGACTGTACCTTGCACGTGGAGCAGAGCCGCGTGCCAGGAGGTGGCCAGTAGAGAAGCAGAGGTGCGTAAAACCCCTTGGAGGTGCCTTTGCCCTGGGCTGCACAAGACTCAGCTGTCTCGCGGTTGTGCTGTAAGCTCCGAGGTTTGCTGCTCTTCTCTGCTGTTCCCACGGGCACATGAAAGCTGGGAACAAAGCCCAGGTGTGTTGTCAGTGCTGCAGGCATCAGGACTGCCTCCAGCAAAGGAACCGCGCACGTCCCACAGTCGCTGGGGCTTCTCCTGTTCTCTGGCTTCTTGCCACCAGATGGCAGAGCAGCCTAGCAAGCCACAGTCCTCTTCCTCTGGCGCCTCAGGCAGTGTCTGGGACACAGGGCTCCTCTCCATCCCTTCTCTGACATCCCCAGGCCCCCCAGAGCCCCAGCCTGCCAAGGGATTAGCACGTCCTGGGAGGAAAACCTGCTCTCAGCAGCACTGGGAACAACGTCGTGCTGGCCGGCCCCTTCCATGCCTTCTGCCCTGATTCCATGCCAGCCTAACGGTCCCTGTGCCCCGCTCTGCGTGGCGGGTCGCTGGGAGGTGGCGGGTCTACGCCTGCCCAAAGCTAAAATCTCGCCCCCTCAGCCAAGGGGAAGGAGTCGCTGACCACAGGCCACAAGTAAATACTGGGGACAACAAATGAAAAAACGGGCGGGAGTGAAGGTTAAAGGGTTAAAATCTGAGATCCAAAGGCGGAAACTGAGCCGAGACCCCCCCCCGACAGCGCCCCCCGCTCCGCAGAGGAGTCAGTGGGCACCGTCCAGGGGCACTCTGCCAAGAGGCACGGTCAGAGACAGGACTGGAAATAGGGACCCCCAGTCTCTGAGCAACCCCCCCACTCCCACGTCCAGCTTCGTCCTGCTGGGATGGACCACGGCCATCTTGGCAAGCGCTAGGAGGAGGTTGACAAGGAGGCCAGGGATGCGGTGTGCCTGGATCAGAAAGTGGGGAAAAGTTCAGCTGGAGCCTCAGTAAGAGGTTCTCAAGCAGCTGCAGCCTGACGCCCTCGACATAGAGGTGCGCCAGGGTCTTCCTCTCACTGCAAGAGGCGCAGGTATCGGGGAGTAAGTGATCCCCGCCAGGTGTACACACATGCTGATAGCTCTGCGGAGGAGCTGCCAGCTGATAACCCTGGAACCAGAGTGGAGAACAGGCTCCCCCCACCCAGGTTTCTCACCCTCCGCAGCTGGCAGCAGGCCCTGGCGCTTGGTGCCAAAGTGGGCAGGAGAGAATGGCATGGAGCACGAGCAGATACAGATGTGTCCTTGGTGCAGTTTGGAGACAGAGCCAGTCAGCCTACTCAAGCAGTGTGTTGGAGATGGGACACTAGCTGGGGAGGGCTCTGAGTTACTACAGAGAAGTCTTTCCCAGGGGTCTGGCTGGTGGGTCTCCCCCACATGCTCAGGCTCTAAGTGATCCCCCTGTTTGGGGTTAGGAGGGAATTCCCCTCCCTCAGTCATATTGGTAGAGACACTTGTGGGTTTTCGCCTTCCTCTGCAGCGTGGAGCACGGGTCACTTGCAGCTTTAAAGACTTCGAGTTACAGAGAATCCATCATTTACACTAGTTTAAACCATGATTCGAAGATGTCAGTGCCTCAGCCAGAGGCTAAGGGTGTATTACAGGAGTGGGTGGGTGAGGTTCTGTGGCCTGTGATGTGCAGGAGGTCAGAACAGATGATCATGACCCTTGTACCCTTAAAGTTTAGGAGTTGGGCAGGCTTGCTGGGCAATGGCCCAGGGACAAGTTGCAGAGAGCAGCATTACTCTCCAGGTTGGAATCTGACTAAGGCACCCCAGCTCTGGTACAAAGCAGCTGGGGGTGACCTCAGACAAGCTTCTTGGTGAAGCATTGCCCCATGGGTTCAGTACTGCCTCGGAGGAAAGGGCCACTTACTGGAGCATCAGCACTGTCAGACGCCCTTCCAAGTATTGATCTGGCTGGCCCCTGCTTAGCTTGGGAGGCGTGACAACAGCACTGCTGGGGGCGGTAAGGCTGCAGCTGTAGCTTGAGATGCGTCTTTGGAGGTCTGCAGGTGCAGATGTTCTTCCAGTTTTTTATTCCGTAGGGCAGTAAGGGAAAAGGCAGGAGCTATGAAATAGACCACACAGGCTGTCTGCCAAGGCTGGGGAGCGCAAAGCACCAGGGGAGGAATGCCCAGAGCACAGCATGACAATGTGACACTGTGTTATTCCAGAGTGATTTATTCAGTACATCACACTGGGGATTAGACGGCACAGGTCGGGCAGGCCTGCTGCGGGGGGCTCAGCCCCAAGGCTGGGTCTGAACTGGGAGCAATTCTGTCAGGTAAGAGAGGGCAGGGAGTGGGCTGGAGACTTGAGGGGCCACCTCCAGCTAGCTCCATTGTTCAGATTCTGGCAGGTCTAGGCTCTTGCCTTGGGAGTGATGGGGTTTGGGTTGGCCCTGGTGCCAGGCCTTACTAAAAATGAGCCTGAGCCTGAGAGATGCTGAGAGCCCAGTAATGTTGGGGCCTGATCCCAAATGCCTAAAGATCCTGGTTTTCACGCTGGCACAAATCAGATTTACGATGCTGACCAATCCCATCCATCAGATTCAAACATCAGATTCATGAGCCAGAATCAGTCTCTCCTTGCTGCAAACAAACCCAGGCTTGAAAGGAAACCAGAGTGTCACCTCTTGGGGGAACATGTCACGGATACATAAGCAGGGAGCCCTGCAGGATCCCAGCTCTCTCTAGAGACAGCCCTGCCTCCTGCTCCCATGGGCAGCCGGTGCCTCGTGGAGGGCTATGGAGCTGGCATCTTTGCCAGAGCTCCACTCATGCCTGGAAGGTCATGATGTTGATTTGGACATCACTGTCTCACTGGCTGGTTGAGACACCTGTGCTTGGGGGGCAACTTGTGGGTTGGACACTGGCATAAAACTGGGATGACTCAAGGCTAATGTCTTTTGCTTTACTGGCCTACCTTGCTGTGTAATGTTGCATTGTGCTGTTAAACATCCTCCACCCCAGATGTGGCTGCATTTAATCGACAGGCAAACTTGAGATCAAATGCGCCACAAAGCGGTGGGAGAGGATGATTTTATGGCACGTGGCAGCCTTCCGCCCTTTGCGGGGAGTCCCTCTCATCGCCGGAGGCTGCTAGCAATAGACTGAAGAGCCATCTGGCCTCTCCATAAGCAAAGAGCATGGAGGAAAGTGCCTGGCGATGGTGACAAACCACAACAGTTTGCCACAGTAACGCAGAGAGGCTCGTGGTTGCTGGGATACCAGGTTTGCTCTATTGAAAAACTTATTAACCTAAAGCTCGTGGAGCTGATTGGGAGAGGAAACCTTGGAATTCAGCGTTCTGTTTTCTTCTCTCCCTGGCAGCTGGGGATTCACGGTGTTCTATGAAAACGAGAAGCATGAAAAGCAACAGTGGTAAGGAGCTGTGGCGTTTCGGGGGGCTTTGCTGGAGGAGAGCTGTTTGCTAAGCTTAGCCAGGCCCAGGCCCAGACCCTGATCCGCTGGAGTTCAGGCAGACAGGGATGGAGGCGGAGCTCTTTTCAGAAACAGAACTGTGTTCACGTACCAAAGGGGTTCTGGGACTTCCCTGCCACAGGAGACTTGGGGAGGAAGAGTCGTTTCTGCACAGAAATGTCCCTGGCCAGGATCTGGCTGTATGGTCTGGTACGGTTATTATTGAAACAAATTCATCGCCAGCCCAGATCTCGCCGTGCCAGACTGTAGCTACTTAAAACCCCCATCTGTGGGCCCTTGTCACTGGAGCTAAATGAGACTCTCTATTGATAGGAGTCTCTGAAATACAGTCCAGCAATTCTAAGTCCATCCAGGACAGAGGAGTGGGCTCTCTGATACTCCCTCCCCGAGCCTGTTCAGCATAATTTTATTTAAAGGAGACACTATCCATTTCTTCAACCATCTGTCCCTCTAGATCAGTAGTTCTCAAACTTTTGTACTGGTGACCCCTTTCACACGACAAGCCTCTGAGTGCGACCCCCGCTGCCCCATAAATAAAAACACGTTTTTATATATTTAACACCATTATAAATGCTGGAGGCAGAGCGGGGTTTGGGGTGGAGGCTGACAGCTCGCAACACCCCCATGTAATAACCTCATGACCCGCTGAGGGGTCCCAACCCTCACTTTGAGAACCCGGTTCTAGATTCACTCCCTCTGGCTCTGCCTGTCTAGCTGCCGTCCCTGTCTAATTATCTAGAGCTCGGAAGCAGCTTTCATCATCCGACACTCCCGATGTTCTCTGGTCACTAATGATGACGTCAGGAACAGATCACTCGACACAGCTGTATTTCTTAACCACAGTGATACCATGTACATCCACAGCCTGACAGCCAGGACCCCATCCTGAGAGTTGCTGAGAGCCCAGTAACGTTGGGGCTGATTCCAAATGCCTAAAGATCCTGGTTTTCAAGCTGGCACAAAGGCCGGATCAGATTTGTGACTCAAACCAATCTGATCCATCAGGTTCAGAATCAGATTCACGAGCCAGAATCAATCTCCCGGCAGCAAACAAACCCAGGCTTGAAAGGAAACCTGTGTGCAGCCTCTCGGGGAACATACCACTGATACATAAGCAGGGAGTACTGCAGGGTCATGGCTCTCTCGAGAGATGGCCCCGCCTCTGGCTACACCAGCAGATCCAACCGCACTGGTCACAAGTGCCACGGCTGGACCCAGGGCAGCCGGCAGCCCCTGTGCTGTCCGTGCCCTGTGCTGGGCGGGAGCCGTCAGCTGCTGCCTGGAATAGCAGCCACTGAGGCAGCTCTGATTGTGAGCGAGCGAGCCGGCCTGTAGGGCCAGTCGTGTTTCACATCTGCTGTGGGATTTCTGCCGCAGGTGGCTTGCAAGTAACTGCATTCCCTACGCTGGACGCAGGGAGGCTGGGTGGGAGGCAGGGGAGGGGGCTCGTCTCGCTGCTCACGTCACCTCCAGCCAGATGCGCCAACCCTGACCTCCGCTTTGATCTCCTCCCCAGGTACCTGTGCTGCGATACCCAGATGGAGCTGCGGGAGTGGTTCGCATCCTTCCTCTATGTACAGGTACCTGAGCAGCAGGCGGCCCCTCAGCACGCCTTACCATCCTTCAGGGTGGGAGGGGCCTTTCTGCATGGCTCGGCTGTACCCCCTGCCGCGTGGGAGGTCTGCCAGCCTCACAGGACAGTCACATTTCACAGCCCACACAGCCAGCTCACCATCTCCCCCAGCCAGCCCAAGAAGGATGGTCTGGTGGCCAAAAGACTTGCTTGAGGTGTGGGAGAGCAGGGTTCAATTCCCCCCTTTCCCCCCAACATCCTGGATGACCCTGGGCAACTCACAGCCTTTCCAGGCCTCAGTTGCCCCATCTGTACAATGGGGACACAGAGATGGAAGGGAATAAATATAGTGATGGGGGCCAGATAAGTACGGCAGGTAGGTAGCTGAGCAGGTGTGTTGGAGAGGGGCAGAGTTGGTCATTGATCCCTTGAACTGACTGTAAAGCCTTTGGCTACTAGATTCCCCACTCTGGACCTGGCCCTGCTCAGTAGTGAAGTCTCTGATCTCTGTTTGGAGCCGGATGTGAAATGCTTTGATGCTTCAGTGGCTCTCTTAGTTCAGCTCCTTATGGACAAGAGCTGGCGCAGCATTGCAGTGGGCTCTGGTTGCTCTCCAGGCTGAGCAGAGGCCAAGGACTGAGTGGAACTTGGGGGTTAGAGTTGAGGCATGTTGGCCGGACAGCATGGAGGGCTTCCGGTGCCACTCTGCGTCTGAACTAGAGAGCACTCAGTGAGGCCCCGTTCACTGGCACACTCAGATCCCAGGCTTGTGCCAGCAGCGCTGGCCGCGTCCCTGCCCTATCTGCTCACTCGCCACGTCTGCTCTCCCTCCCCAGAATGGTGGGAACGTGTGGCCCTCCGAATCCTCCAAGGTGCGGGCGTCGCGGACGCAGCAGGACTCCAGGTTGGGTAACATCTCGCTCATCCCTCTGCGGGGCAATGAGAATGAGATGAGGAACAGTGTGGCTGCTTTTGCTGCTGATCCGCTAACTGTGAGTGACAGCCAGTCGGCGCTGGGTTTCACGGTGCAGGGAGCGGCATCCCGCTGGCGCGTAGCATCACGCCTGCCGGGCTGGTGGGACGGGGACAAGATCCCCACGCATGAGATCAGAAGGCGAGAGCTGGGTGGAGTTGGCGAACGCTGTTAGTCTGGTTCCCGATCCTTTTCCAGGTGGGGTCCTAGTCATTGACTCAGAGCAAACAGCCAGGAGGACAGTGCTGGGTAACTGTCCCCAGCAGGCCTCGGCAGCCATTATCCAAAGATCGGCAGGGAGGTACCTGCAGGCGTGATGCAGCAACAGGGGATGCAGCTCGGCAGATGATTTCTCCTGGTAACTGGGGTCGCTGCTTTGAAATTCCTTCTCAGTTACAAATCAGCTCCTCCCGGCCCTCTTCTTGCCTGTCCTGGCTCTGGACTCTGTCCACACGCAATGGCAGCACGGGGGAGAGGCTACTGCAGACTGTGATTTGTCGACTGTGTCTTCCACAAAAGTGGAAACCTCTCAGATTCGCTTGAGCAACAAGGCCCAAACCAGCAGTCGGCGACTTTGATAAGGACGAGCTGAGTGTAGGGGGTTAGCAAAGAGCTGCTCTTTATCTGGTCGCCAACGGACTGATCCTGGGGGGCCTTATTGCTGTTATAAACCTGACCAGAAGCTTTTCTCCTGGCCCCAGAAAGCAGGACAGCTGGATCTGAGGAATGCAGCTGGTGGCCAGAGGGAAGGCACTGGCAGCTAGCAGCATTCATCCTGGCCAGCTCCTCCTCCATGGCTTGGGGACTGGGCGATGCTTTCCAGCTACCAGCCCGGGTTGGTAGGGACTGAACCTCAGTACTGCTCAGTGGCTTGGTGTTAAATGAGCTTGGTGGGTCTCACACCAGTTCCTAATGGATGACCCTCCAATGGGTGGGGGCCATGAAACGAGCCGGCGGGTCTCAGCCCAATGGCTAGCAGACAGGCGTTCCTACACAAACAGCGTCTTCACAGGGGGCCACTAGCAGAGAAGCCAGGGACTGAACGGGCCTCTCTAGAGGGGCCAGGTCAGGGCAGGGTCGTGGCACATCGGCCAGGCATCCGGGGGGAAGCTTGCCCCACTGCTGCCCAGGGTGTATCTCCGCTGTGGGTCAGGAAGGGACCAAGACTTCCCAGCACTGAATTCACAATGTCCGTGTTTAAATGTCTGTTGGTACAAGCGCCCTTTGCCGAGGAGATCCAGCACCCTGGGCCCAGCCTTCCTTCAGGTTTATAATGACAGCTGCAGTGGGACAGGATCCCCAGCGCGGCTCTGTGCAATGGGATGCATCTGGCTTTTTGCTTGGCAGAGGGGGCAGGGAGAGATGCCCTCCAGCTCTCCACCCGGGGGCACGATCGGACGCTGCTTCGTGTTTGCTTCCCCTCTTCTGCTCTTGCTCGGTACAAGAGTTTGAGGCTAACCCTGAAGCTGGCAGCCATTTCTCGTCTCTGGATGTGTCCGCAGGCCAAACTGCGTACAGTGGGTGCAGCACGCCAGGGAAAGGGCAGAGAGTACAGGAGCAGCATTCGATGCGAGTCCTGGCCAGGCCGCCACCAGCCTCAAGGGTGGGGAGTGTAAGGGCCCTGCGGGGCTTAGTCAGCCCAGATCCCCCCGTCAGCATGCAGCATCACAGGGAAGCCCCTGGGAGCTGCAGCTTCTCAGGAGATTCCCCAAATTAACAATCCTCTGCCCTTGTGCACATCATCAGTGAATTCACCATCACCAAACCCAGGGGACGTGGGCCAGCATCATTAGCCCTATTTGACAGATGGGGAAACTGAGGCATAGAGTGTTTAGGTGACTTTCCTGGGGGGCGGGGGGGCACAGCAAATCTGTGGCAGGAATAAAACGCATGACTCAGACTCCCGTGCTGTAACCACTAAGCTAAACTGTCTGCGGGTGCGGTATAATTTCTAAAAGGATGGGACTCCCTTGTATAACCCCCCCAGCATGCTCAAGAAATCTCTCCGCAGTGTAGCAAGGCTTTGAGGTGCTGAGTACACTGAACCAGGGTCTATTTGCCTAGAGCTGTTGTCCACTTGTTGTCTGTTGTGCGTTCACTCTGAATGCCTGGTGCTTTAAGCAAGGAAGGGCTTGAGCTGGCCGACGGAGAAATGATTCTGTCTCCAACCCCCTTGCTCTGAAAGCTGGGGCCGAAAGGAATCGTGAAAGGGGGGCTTGATGGGGCGGCGGGTGGGAAAGCTGCTGAGTCCCGAGGAAAAGTGCTGAGTCTTTGAAGAGTAACTGGTGCCGTGCCAGCAATGTTCTCTCCCCTCCTGTTTCTGAGATCAACCACAGGGTGCCGGGGCTCTGTATCCGAGCACAACCCTCTGGCTGCGGGCCGGGGCTCAGGAGCACATGGGCAGACAAGTGTGTGTGCTGGTACAGGCAGAGCTGGGTCGCGGCCCTGCCTCCTTCCTGCCCCTCTCAATGTGATTTTGCTTCCCAGAGGGAGCAAGGAGCAGCTGCTGAGGCTGGACAGTGTGTGGATGAGGCGTGTTGCATTCCCACCACTGGGCTGATCCTAACCTGGCCCCTTGACGCTATGGACAGTCTCTCGGTGCATGATGCACTTTCACCGCAAGCCCCTGCCTCCCCATCCAAAGCTGCTCGGACCTATTAGAATCTGTCGTTGGGTGAGACTGTTCGTCCCCCAGCTGATCTGAGGGGTCAGGATTAGAAACGGCATCTTCCTCCTTCCTCTGGTGCTTTTGTGCCAGCCCCCTGGCAGCAGGTCTGGTTCAGCAGCAATGGGACAGCTCAGCTTGGCTGATGTTTGTACCATGGCTCCAAGCATTTGCCAGGCTATTAAACTTAGTGCCTCTTTGTTCCTCTGATGCAAAGGTTGCCACATTTTCCGGCAGCTGCCGCTGCTGGGGTTGTTACTTGTGCAGCTGCGTGGATAACACAGGCCGTTTTCCCGTGGATGTGTTTGCGGCACATCTTGTGGTCACTGCTCTCAGGTGTGCGAGCGAGGCAGGATGGTTGTGAGGTTAAGGTGCTGGACAAAGATCTGGGTTCAAGTCCCAGCTCTGCCACAGACTGACCTTGGTCAAGTCACTGCATCTCTCCGTGCTCGTAGTGACGAACTGGGAATGTTCTTAATGTTGCTCTGAATACTGTGTTGGTGCCTCAGTGTCCCCATGGCAGTTCTTAATATCTAGGTGGTAGAATCAGGGTGTGTGATTGCTGCAGAGCAAAGGGCCAGTGCACCTAAATGCCTGGCACTCTGTCTCCTAGCAACTGATGGCCTGGGCCCCTCCTCTGCAAAGGTGCCAACTGAAGGTGTTGGAGACAAAGGGATCAGGTGACCTCCTGGCCCAGGAAAGGAGCTGAGCAGAGAGGAGGGGCTGGAGGGGTTGTTAGTCTGGAGCTGGCTGAGGGCAGACGTGGGGGTCTGGCTCACTGCCCCCCAGAATGGACCCGGCCGAGGGGTCCGGTTCTCTGTACCTACAAGCTCTGTTTTAGACCCTGTTCCTGTCATCGAATAAACCTCTGTTTTACTGGCTGTCTGAGAGTCACATCTGACTGTGAAGTGGGGGTGCAGGACCCTGTGGCTTCCCCAGGACCCCGCTGGGGCGGGCTCGCTGTGGAAAGCGCACGGAGGGGCAGAGGATGCTGAATGCTCCAAGGAGAGACCCAGGAGGTGAAGACGTGTGAGCTTCTTGCCCTGAACAAGTCTGCTCCAAGGGAGAGGAGGCTCCCCAAAGTCCTGACTGGTTTTGTGGGGAGCAGTTCCCCCGGGGACTCCATGACACTCGTGCTCCCCATGTGGCTAAACAGGGATAACAAGTTACCGTGTAGGAGGGTTGTGGGGTGCTCAGACACTGTGGCAGTCTGGGCTGAAACGTTTGATGGGCACACCATGCTCGCAGGAAGGGATTTAAAAAGTCACACTTGCAAGTCTTTGTGCGGGATGCACTTAGGTTCTTCTCCAGTCAATATCACATGATTTTTTTTGGACCAATCCCAAAGCTGCACAGTTTGAGTTTCCAGTATCCCCGCTCAGACTGTGAAGTAAAGAAAAGCGGTTTGAGTGTGGGGCCGTCGCAATGCGTGAGCCAGCCAACTGCTAACAACGATTCCCTGTGACTCAGGCCTGGGTTGTAGCTATTCGCTGTGTGTCTTTTCCGAGTCAGGGCCTTGGGGCCATTAGGTGTTATCATCGGTTTCCCGTGTACCCTGTTTTCTGCAGGAGGATGGGGCATTGCCCCAAGCACTTGGGGTTTGCAGCACAGAGCTTGCTACTCCTGGGGAGGGTGGATGCTGGAGAAATTGACATGTCCCCAGACAGACAGGACTATGATACAGTGGCTCTGGTTCTAAGGGAGCACCCTGGTGAGGTTTATGCCTGCACCATCCCCAAGAGGGTGTGAACAGTGTGAGGTGCTTTGTCCATAATGCGGGTTGTGTGGGGGCGGGAGTAGCCTGGCTAAGGGACATGTTGCCGGCTTCTGCCACTGTGTTTCTATGAGCATGTGATGTGCCGGGTGCCTCTAAAAGAGACAGAGGTGCGCACAGGGCTGCCCCTGAGATTCGTGGGTTTGCAGGATTCAGCCGGATCTGGAAATTTCACTGCACAAGGCCTGGTGCGACGCCATCATCCTTGGTCACGCTGGCTGATGTGGTGGTGCTCAGTAGGCCATGGGGGTGGAGAGGGTTGAGACCAGCAGCTGAGTTCTCTCAGTTCCACTGCTGAGCTCCCATCTCAGGCAAGTCATTTAACCTCAGCCTCTGCCCCTGCAGAATAGGGTGGTGCCTGTCCTGCACTCAGTGGTATCTGGGAAGCGCTCAGGCATCCTGGAGTGAAAGATGCTCGAAGAGACCCAGATAGTGGCCACTCTCGGCTTCATAGGGTAGTTCCAAAGTGAAGGTCACCCCTTCGCCCTCTCCCAGGCAGGCAGCTAATTGATACAGGTACACAGCGGGACGGGAAACTGAGCCAGAGTTAACCCTTTGTTCCTCAGGGAGCAGCCCTGTCACCTTCATCTAATTACCCACAATTGTTCCGAGCCGAGGCTCTTCCAGCTACTTAGCGCCCCCAACGGTACATGTCGGAGAAGGAAAACTAACCCCTTCCTCCTTATTTTCTCTCTCTCCAGCTTCTTCGAAACGTATGAACCGGAGGCCTAACACGTCAGGTAATTTCAAGCCTTCCTGCTTGTCTGCTGTGCTCTGCACCACGATGTGTGCCGGGGAGATCTTCCCCCAGCTCCCAGGACCCAGTGGCAGCTCGATGGCCAGACTTAGCCCAGAGCCGCTTTCGTCTTCTGAGCAGAGCTACAGCTCACAGCGACTGCCTGGGCAGATCCCACACCCTGGCCCGCTCCATCTCCCCGCAGGTGGCCGCTGCTCAGATCAGGAGGTCACATGACAAGCTGGGGTCTGTGTAATACAGATCGTGGAGTCTCCAGTTTCCATCTCGATCCCAGCTGCCCCTGGCCAGGCTCTCTGTGGGGTTCAGACCAGGAGGTCTGGATCTAAAAGGCATGTTCTGGTGCTACCTGATCTATGAGCCGACCTGAAGGGTCAGAGAGGTGCTAGTGTGGGTAACGCCAGCAAGCCGGCTCCTGCACAGTGCACAGGGGTGGAGACGACATCTCCTGCCTGGCTGGTCCTCAGCACTTCTGAAAACCTGGCCGAGTCTATTTGGGAACTTGGGGAGGGTCCTGGGGCCTAACTATGGGCACCCACATTTTAGCCTGCGTGGCTTGCTCAAAACCACTCAAGGGAAGCAGAGTCAGAGCCAGGAGAAGGACCCAGGAGCTGATCTAGACTCCCAGTCCCCTCCTGAACCCCCACAACTGTGCCAGCCTCCCCTTAACGACGTAGCGAGCCCATCTCCAATGAGGGGGCGGAAGGGGGCCGCAAAGCACTGCCCCGGGCCATGCAGGGTGGAGAAAGCAGCCCAGAGAGTGCGAGACATGAGTAGGGAGGGATTGCAGGAGCCAGCGAGGCAGGGAAAGCGCCCGGAGGAGCCGTTTGGCTGGCCAGCGATCTTTCTCCCTGGGAGTCAGCCTGGCATCTCTCTCTTTTTGTCCCCAGGTCCATTTGCGAGAGAGGGAGGCAGCCTGAGAGCCCAGGAGCACACAAGTCACGTCACGTTGTCCCTGCTCACTCAGCGGGGTCTGCACGGAGACGGGGGGCTCTCTGAATGCGTGCCAGCCCCTTGACCCAATCATCTCTTTCTACGGCAACGCCAACAGCAGCAGCAAAACAATAAGCAACCATGTTTGATTTAAGGAAAATGAATCCATTGGCAATGAGTGAGGGACCCAGGAGCTGCTTGTAAAGGGTTAATTAGTCAAGCAAACACCGTCTTATCAGTCGTCTTGCCAGCTGTCAGCGCCATGACCAGCCGAACCCCAGAGACAGGGCAGAGGCTGTGCTGGGGCGGGCTGTTCTGGACCCATCGCTTCACCTGGGAGTGTCTTTCTCCCCCATCACCAGCTGCTTCTTGCTTCTTCTTGGGTCCTGAATGAAAACTGGAAGGGTGCAGGCTGGGCTGGCCCCTCTCTGGTGCCGGCTGCTACTCCGGGAGGGGTTAGGGGCTGGGGAAACTCTTGCTTTCTTTAAAATCTCTCTCTCTCTATTTGAAACCACAAGACACGGAAAGGCGGCAAGGACCGTCCAGCCAGTCCAGACAGAGACGTTCCCACGAGGGTGCTTCTGCTGGTGGAAGCATTAATCCTTCCCAAGGAGGAGCGGCGGGCTAACCCCGGCCGTTCTGTATCACTACGTTGGAGAAGGGCTGCAGACGACCCACAGGGGGAGCGGATCAAAGGCTCCCATCTCTGCTGCTGGCCCCTCAGAGACGCACGTTGCTTCGCTCCTTCTCCCAGGCTGTCCGATCCCGTGGCCACATGGGCCTTTCGGGCGAAAGCTTCGCGAGCAGGGCGTTAGATGGGGAGAGTCCAGCACCCAGCCATGGGCATGTACAGATGGCTGAGTGGAGCCACAGCTGGGACACATGGCTTGAGGGGCCCTGGTGGAAGCAGCAAAAGACTGGGGCGGGGAGGTGGAGGGGATGGGACTCTGGACCAGCCTGAAGTTGAGCTTGGCATGGGACCGTTTGTCCTGGGTGTCTATTGCCTCATGGTGTATAGGAAACTGCAAACTGTGGCTGCTGCAATGGCTGCGGGCAGGGAGAGGGGCCAGCGCTGCCCTGGTCAACAGCGTCTTTGGTTATTGTTAATATTAAATGCCTGGGGAAGTCAGTGTGATGGTGTCCCCATGATTCTGGGCTGCAGGGAAAAGAGAGGGGCTGGCAGCTTGAATGCATCAGGCCGATGTCGGGGATGGCCCTTTACCCCCGGGCTGCAAGCTGAGGTAAAGGGGCAAAGAACCGTGGTCTTGGGGCTGCAGGCCGAGATGGGGGAGCTGGGGTGGGGGGGAGGGGCAGTTGCTTCCACTAGAGGTGAAGATGGAGGCGCATGAGCCCATTGTTTTAGGGCCCCAGGCCAAGGAGGAGAAGCAGTGGCCCTCTTCATCGGGACCGTAAGTCCGGACAGAGAGAAAGAGGCCAGTTTCTGTCTCCATCAGTGTTCAAAAGTGGGTGCTCAGAGAGCTGAGCCATCCATTGCTAAGGCACGTTATCAGGCAAGCCAGAGTGTTCTCCAGTTGACTAGCTACATGGAAGAATTCCTCTGTTTAAAAGCCTCCCTTTTCTTTAAAAGCCTAGGAGATTCTAGACAAAAAAACAAAACAAATTATGTTAAAAGAACATTACATCTACATGGTCAAGCACTCAAAAGCCAAGAAATGTCAAAAGTAAGGTTATCCAGGCAACCTTAACTCTGCCCCTTGAACACGTGCATTATAGTTTAGTGTTTAATGATGTGATCACATGCCATTCTCTCTGCAAACCCTCTGTCCCATTGCTTGTTTGGGATCACACAGTGAACAGCTGTCTCGTTTGCTGCATGCCAAGCAGCTTGTGCCCTGAATGAGGCAGGTGCTGCAGGAGACCAGTGTGTGATCCTGTAATTAAAGAGTGTTTTGTAACCCAAACCCAAGGGGAAGAGTTAAGGTTATGTAGCAATTTGTAACCACGTAACCTTAACGTAAGCGTCTTTTTGGTATGGAATAGAGTAGTCATATTCTGTCTACATATAGCACCTTTCAGCTGGGGATGGCAGAGCACTTTATCCTTATCCTCCTTTGTAATGTTGCTCTTTCTATCAGGGCTTGCACTCTAAAGAACAGCTCTGATGCAATGCCCTGGAAAACTGAAGTTAGAATTAAGCACGGCCATTTATTTATCCTGTTAACCTGGGCCAAGGGAAGGGGGCCATAGGGATAATAAATGTTTTGCACTTCCTTAGCCTCTTTTGCCCAAGGATCTCTAAGCACTAGAAGAGCCCCATTGTAAGGGTTAGGTCTGGGGGGTTCAGATCACGTTTCACTCTCCCTCACACACTCAGACGTAGCCAGCGTCAGGACTGGACACAGCTGCTGTTTAACATCAGCGTCTCACTCCACGTCAGGCCAGGAAGTGAAGATGAATGCCATATTCTGCTGAAGCTACAGGGGGAATTTAAGGAGGCCAATTGGAATGGTCCAAGTAGAAATAGGCCCAGGAGCCTGGTTTTAACACCCCCTACTCTTGGGGAAAGTACCAGGCAAGCTGTGGCCGGTGCTAGAACCTAGTTTCTCGCATAAAGAAGCTGAGAGACCAAGGTGACGGGTTGTTCAGAAACAGTATGTCCAGTTAGCTAGGGAATTCCATTCTATCCTGGTGGAGGATGACCTGGCCTCAGTTTTTCAGGCCTTCCTCACCTCTCCTCTGGTTTACAGCAATACGATACACCTGGGCATGAAGCCTTCAGGGTTTAGGAAACTTCAGCTAATACAGAACATTGCAGCATGTCGTCTTAGCAACACGGGCTACCGCAAGCACATCAGACCTGTCCTCCACTTCCCACAGAACACTGAATCCAGGTGCAAGGTCCTTATTTTCAGAGCAGTCAATGGCCTCAGCCCAGGGTATCTAAAATAGTCTGCGGCTCCAGGAGGAGGACTGGTGTGGAGCACTTCACTCCTCTGGTACAGTAGAACTTGCCACCATTATCTGTGCAGGAGACGGAACTTTGTCGGGCTGGTCCCAGACTGCGGAGTGAACTTCCCCAAGAACTAAAGACCATCATAGACCTCCTCACCTTCCACCCCCAGGGAAATAGGAGCTTCTCCAATCAGCCTTCTCGAACAGAGAGACATGGTGGAGAGTGCCACTTGGCCCTAGCATTAAGAGGTGCAGCTGAGGAGCTGCTCTAACTTACACCCGTGGTGTAAGGTCCATAAGAAGACAAGACACCAGTGCTCCATGGGTCTTGCCACCTCTCAGGATTTGGCCATAGGATTGTAGGAAACAGCTGCAACCATGCATAGGTCTAAATTACCATACCAGGGCTGGAGCAGTTAGTCATCAATGAATCTCGTTTGTTGGCTAACTGGAGTTTTTTGAACCAGTTGTCAGGTTGGTTCTCATTCCCCAAACCGCTCCTTGAAATGTGCTTCTGAAGCAGACACTGTGTGCAGCTGGCTCAGCAAAGCCAACATGAATAGCAGATGATTAATGGAATGAATGCTAGGAGTAACTGAGTCCCCCAGGGGCTGAGAGATAGAGAGCGATAAAGAGACCAACTCAGGCCGCAGAGAGACAGGCATAGAGCCAAAAGCTATTCTGGTTGGAGATCCAAGAAGCTGGAAGCAGCTCACTGCTCTGCTTGGCGAAAGATTGAGACCCGTGTTTATGCCTTGTGGGCATAAAATGGACTGAAGTTGGGGCCCATACGTGCTGCTTGGGGTTTTACACTCTGTGTCGTATGCATTGTGGATGGGAAAAGTCCATCTATTGAAGGGAGATGGTCAGGCACCAGATTTTCCATTCTGTAGATCTTTTTTTTTTTTAATTTCTGTTCCTAAATGGAACAAAACCAAAAAACATTGACATGTCCTGAAATATGAAATTTCAGGGGAATAATTTTAGGTCAATTTGAAACATTTCGTTCCAACTTCAGCTTTTTCAATTTGCTATGATGTCATCTAAGATAAAATAAAGAAATGGCAAATGGTTTCTAAAGGAGATTCGGAGCAGCTGGCCGTTGGGTTTTGGTTTGGTTTTCCTAAAATGAAATTTTGAAATCAACGCGTTTCCACAAAACGTTTTGCTTTTGACAAAGCAGCATGAAAAAATGTCCTGTTGGAAAATTCCTGGCTACTGTTGGGTCTGTCTCTACTCTTGGGATGAATCTGGCTGTCCTCCTGTAAGCACATGCCTGGTCTCTAGCACCTGCATGGCGATGCTGGACCCTGTCATGTTGTTTTCAGGCCCTGGTCTTTAACCCATCACTACTCTGAGGAGCCCTAACATGAGTCTCATTCGCCGACTGCCCCCTCTCTTTGTAAAGAGCCCCCATGTGCCCCACCTTCTGGGAGAACCAGCTGGCAGAGAATGACACTCTCCCCATCTTTCTTCAGCTTAGCCCCTGCTAGACATGATCACAGTCTTGAGTATCCACATGGGGAACAAATATTTAGTAACAGGCTTGGTCTGGCAGAGAAAGGTCTGACACGAGCCAATGGCTGGAAGTTGAAGCTAGACACATTCAGACTGGAAATGAGGCATAAATGTTTAGCTGTGAGAGTAATTAGCCACTGGAACAAATTGCCAAGGGTCGTGGTGGATTTTCCATCACTGACTATTTTTAAATCAAAACTGGCTGGCTGTCTAAAAGCTCTGTTCTAGGGATTATTGTGGGCAGGTCTCTGGCCTGTGTGACACAGGAGGTCATACTGGACCATCACATTGGTCCCTTCTGGCCTTGGAAGCTGTGAATCTAGAAGGGGACGTCCATTCCCCACAGGCCGACGGAGCCGCTAAGGCAGGTCAGCAATTCCAGTCAGGGCGGGTGGGACGGAGGTACAGGAGGAGTCGGGCAGAGTCAGAATTAGCACTCAGGAGCCTTGCGGCCCATAGCCCTGTGCACAAGACTACTAGCCTCTTCCTAGAAGGGGCTCACAGAATAAAGCCAAGGCCATGCCATCCTGTGCAGGGCTGCAGAGACTGCAGACCCTGGGGCCACCGAATAGATGACAGGCCGGCTGGCCATATGTGTGTCCTGCATACCGTGACTGGCAGCTACAACCAGAGAATAAAGGCGCCAGGACACTGGGTAGAGCGCTGCCCTGCCTCCTGCTGGGAGGCTAAACACGTGAGCGGCAGGGGTGGTCTCAGAGATTAGGCAAGTGAGACCTATATAAGTAGATGTCCCTGGGAGATGACCATGTCATTGCCCCCAGTTGTGCCCTGCACCTTGGAACACGCAGAGTTAACAGCGTCACCAGGTCGGTGAGATTCCTGACCTTGGAGGAGAAGAGCTATTTTTGTTCTTTAAAAGCCAGAGCTATTTTTAAGAGGTAGCCGTCATCCTTTAAGTGAAGACGCCAGCGATGGTAGCTTCCGCTGCTAATGGAAGAGCTCTCCTGCATGTGTTCTAGGCCCCAGGCCCCATTACCGTCACTCAGCCATTAGCAGGTGGGAAGGCAGAGCTGGAATTGGTTATGTGTCAGGAACAGCTTGGGCACAGAAGATGGAAGGCAAGATAGCTGCTTTCACATTTACTTTAGGAAGGAGTCTGAAGAATTACTCCTCCTCTATGGCTTTCCACACAGTTGCTGTCTAGCCCCCACCCTCCAAGCCCCTTTTGGCATGGGGGATGGAATGCGTGCGCATCTGCTCTAGAACCAGTGGAGCTAAAGGAAAATCCCTCAACAGTCAACAGAAGTAGTAGGTCTTTTATCTACTGTCGACCTCAGTGGAGCATGTACCCTGGAGGTTTTACCTAAGCAAGGCAGCATCTAGAGATAGCCGGTGTTCGTGTTAGCTAGTGCAACACAATATGTATCATGGGGAGGTGGTAGCATTAAGGAATTAGACAAGGCTGCTGCCTAGCTGTGACGTACGTCCCTATGGTGCAACCTGGAATGGGGGTATCACTGAGCCCACTGGCATACCACTCTGGGCTCCCTCTCACATTGTGAGGCTTGACAAGCTGCAGTCCTCTCCAGGTCTTGCACTTCCACAGCCATACACAGCCAGGGACACACCCAACTGCAGTTACACAAATGCTTTCGCTAGCCACTCATGAACCAACAATAGGTTTCATCCAGTTCCCCCCCAGCCTAGGACCCCAGAGATGTACTATCGGACTGGTATAAGTTATTATCTGGTCCTCAATGTGGAGAGGACAATGCACCAGCCCCCCGTTCCTGAGCAGATTTCCCTTTGCACTTCAAACCACAAACTGTATTAGGTAAAAAATATAAAACAGATTTATTAACAACAGAAAGATAGATTTTGAGTGATTATAAGTAATACCGTACAGATCAAAGTTGGCTACCAAAATAATTAAACAAAATTGCAATCTAAGTTCTATACACAGGATTTGAAATGAGCAGTGTCTCACCCTGATGATACAAATGGTCCACCAATCTGTCACACACAGGCTGGGATTCTCTATTTCCTGCCTGGGACCACCTCCCCGGTTCAGTCTTTGCTCCTGAGGTGTCTCCAGGTGTTGAGTTGTGGGGAGAGTGAGGCCAAGTGACAATGTTGCTTCCCCCTTTTATAGTTTCTTCCCAAACAAAGCCCCCGGAGCAGTTAGTGGAAAAGTACAGGTACAAAATGGAGTCCAGAGTCACATGAGCTAGTCACATGCCCTCACATGGGTCGATGAGTCATAGCAGCCATTGGCCATATATTGGCTGGAACATTCACAGGAAAGTCCATCAGGTGGGGATAAGCTTGTGTTAATGGGCCATGACCTTGAATGGTTCATCCACAATGTGCTGGCTAGACTGGATGTAAACTACCTTGTGGGTGTCACCCCAGCAGCAAATACAATTGAAATACTGGTACATAGTCAATATTCATAATTTCAAATACAATGACAGCACATACAATCCAGCAGGATATTGATGTTCAACAGATCAAGACTTTTAGAATGATACCTTATGAGGCAGACTTTGCACAAAACATATAATGATACCACCAGAGTTAATATGGGGGTGCCGGGGTGTTGTTTTGGGGTACAGAAGTCACACCAGCCATTTGTGAAACGTCACAAACTGGCTGTAGAAGAGGAGGGATAAGAGTTTATTTCCCATCTGTACCTAAGAGCAAAGGGATGTTGATTCTGGAGTGTCTCTCTACTCAATGGTTTTAGCATTGTGAGAAATACTCCAAAACTGGTGGTAATCCTCCTCTCTGAGCCTGGAAACGTGGAATCCCAAACAGCTGGGCTTAACAGTGCCGCAGGTGTGTGGAGTGTCCATTGACTTCAACGAGCGTGCCACAAGGATGGTGAAACCAGCCACATCCCTCCTTCCCCGTGAGGGACACTGTCTTGATCTCTTACCCTCTTTCAGACCCACCTTCAAACAATTACTCCTCTGATCCTGGCACAGGCCTTTCAACCCTGCCAGCGGCTAGAAAAATGCTGAATTTTCCCAGGTGGCTGGTACGTTTCATTGCTTGGAGCTAAGCCTCGGGAAGCCAGAAACTAGAGAGCCAGACCTATGAGCCCGTAGTGTGAGATACATGGGAAGTCCCAGTGGACGTCTTCCCCAGAGAGCCCTCTACAGCCAAGTAACCTAAGACGTGTCAGCACAGGGGCCTGAGATTGCTCCTGTGCAGATGTACAGATGTGTCAAGTGGAGATGGGTACTTAGGATGGGAATGGCCATCTCTCAGCACAGCAGGTGTGAGAACTTTGGGCTAATATCCTTTGCCTGCCAACACAATGCTCTGCTGTCCTCACCAAGGAGGAGAGAAGAAGAGCCCCTTGACCCCTGACTGAGTTGGCTTCTTCCTGGGCTTCATGGATGTGCTCTCAGAGCGAGCACCAGCTGATCTTTGCCTGCATGTTCGGGGCCAGGTGAGATTCTCAGGTGTGTGGATACTGCAGAGATGGGTGCATTAGCAATGTCAGGTAAATGAGTGGTCCCAGCTGAGCGCTGTTGACTTTTCTGTGTGTGAACACTAGACAGCTTTTCTAGATTAGATGTATTTTGAAAGTCCATCTGTCTTGCTCCCACCCAAAGTAATCTATCCAGAAAGTCGCAACAGACTTCCCCCATCAAATACCACCATTTTGCTCATCTTCACTGCTGTAGCCGCTACACGAGTGCCCTTGTCTTCAAGATTTTTCATTGCCATGTCCCCATCTATCTCTCTGGCCTCCCATTCTCCTGCGGCTGGGTCAGTGCTGTCATCTTTCTATCTAGTCATTTATCTACATTCCTCTGCCTGCTATCTCAGTGCCTCCCAGATCCCCTCTTCTGTTCTCTGCCTTGTTGGAGGTTGATCCTTTCCTGACCCTCTCTCCATCTCTGATTCTCTCAGCTCTTCTCCACAGCCCGTTGTTGACCTGTTCCCTGTGAGGGCACTCAGCTCGTAGAGAGCCATTGTGTCTCTCCTTTTCCCCTCTCACTCTAGACTTTGCATTGCTGCAACCTCTGGGCACTGCAAGACTGTTCTGTTGAGAGCAGTGCTGTCTTTGCTGTTGAGTAGCCAGGGTTTCATGAACATGACTCTCATAAGCAAGAATACACAAAGTTCCTCTCACTTGAATTTTCAAATCATTGTGCTTTCCAAATACCAGCCATACCAGCCTGGAAATAAATCCGTACTAAAAATGTCAAGGCAAATCTCTGTGGGGGAAGGGATTTGTTTGCGGAAACTCATTTTCAGCATCAACCGGATTGGGCAGAAGAGTCTGGGGTCAGAGATTGTGTGTGATAAGCCAAAACTTGTCCCCACATGACATAACACTGAATCTGACCTGGGGATTGGTCCTGCTTTGAGCAGGGGGTTGGACTAGATGACCTCCTGAGTCCCTTCCAACCCTGATATTCTATGATTCTATGACCTGGAGAGCTGATGAATCAATCTGTTCACTGAAACTGTAGCTTGATGACTATTAACTGTCAAGCCAACGTTTGGGAGCGAAGGGTGGCTTATGCACAGATATAATGGGTATTACGTTATGTTTCTCTCCTGTTGTATCAGAGAGCGCCATCCTTGCTCCTCGTGTGTCTGTCGGCTTCTCTCCACTGCCCTTTTCCCATCCCTGGCCTCTTCCCCAACCCCTTCTGCCTTCTGTGTACCCGCACGTCAGCTCCTTCTCCAACTCTTCCCACCAGGCCCCTCCCTCTTTCTTGAGCCCTTGTCAGCCCTTTGTTCATTGCTGGGCCATCGCCCCTTGTCCTGATCTCCTCCAGCTGGTTCTCCAGCCACCCAGCTTCCTCCCTCCTCTCTTTCCACTTCTTTTGGCCACCACTGCCGGGAAGCTGGTGCGTTTCATTTCTGGACTGCTCTCAGCTGAGGAGCCAAGTCCATCTCCTGGGTTCCCAGCTTCACCCCCCTCCTTCACTGTGTCGGTTCTTGGTGCTGCACATCTCTGGGACACCCCACAATCAAAGGAGCAGCTTGCCCACTGGGCAGGGCTGCTGAGGCTTAACAGCTGGGCCCACCTTTCTGTCTCCCTAGGGTTTTATAGTCACACGTCACACTGGTATCTGAGTGTCCCCCTGCAGGACAAGTGAACACAAACGTCTGTCTCATCCAGTCCTGCTGGTAGGAACCAGCTTAAAGACTCTTGTTGCTGGGACGGCTCTGTATTGTGGGTGGGAGGATGCTGAGGGGCCCAGACATTTAGCCCTGCGTGCAGCATGGCTGTCGGTGGTGATTTCATCAGCCACTTCTGCTGGATGCTGGTATCCTGCACAGATGTTAAGGCCGGCACGGACCGCTGGGATCAGATGGTCTGGCCTCCTGCCTAGCACAAGCTGGAGGATTTCAGCCAGTCACTGCTGCTCCAGCCCAGTGCAGTGAGGTTGAATCAGAGCAGGTTGTGGTCGTGACACCTGGAGTTTACAAACGCCTGGCTCGCTGTGGCCAGGTCAGTGTCTACTAGGAGCAGCGTCATCCCCTGGCCAGACGCAGGTGGAAACATCTGTCCTTTGTCACCACATCGATTCAGGTATCTAATCACATTGCCCAGCACCAAGGCTGTGGACAGATCTAACACCCAGAGCATGGTACCTTCAACCAGCAAGGGGCAGCTTTAACTCCAGTGCATGGAACTGCTTTGATTTTCCTAATGCGAGAGAGTGCAGCTAGGTAAGGGACCATCTAACGTTTGAGTCTGGGGCATGGCAGTAGGCAGCTAGATCCCCCTACTCAGATCAGCCCGTGGCCATCACAGATCCATCCTGGCAGACAAGCTGATGGGCGCAGGATGGAGGGATGAATATAGATCTGTAAAGCTGGGATTCCTATAAATGCTCCTTCCTTTAATGGGGCCTGCTGAATGGTAGCAGGTTCCCCTGGTAACACCACCAAGGTTACCATGGCAGTGTCTTGGCTACAGATTAAATAAACCCCACCGTGGGATTCTTAGAAAAAAGGAAATGGAATAAATTGCCCATGATCCATAAGGGGGGTGCCACGAGCTGCTGTCACCCCCCAGGGGGCGTAGATGGGGGTCTTGTCACACTGGCCGTGCAGCACGCACACACGCCTGGCGCACTTGTGCATAGGCAAGCACACACATAGTGCACAATTCTCAGGATCCCCTGACTTTTAATTGAATAATTTTCATGCTGGTGCCATGTTCTCCTCTCCAGTTTGTTCCTCCATGTGACTCAGCTTAACCCTTCCCCTGCTGGAGCCCCTGCTGTGCTGCCATTGTCTATTATTGTTCCATCAGGGGCAGGGCCAGCTCCAGGTTTTCTGCCACCCCAAGTGGCAAAACAAACAAACAAACAAAAACAAAATAAAAAACCCTCCAAAACAAAACAAAACAAAAAACAAAAATACCCCAGCACCGCAGCAGCACAATTACGCTGCTCCACTCTTCGGTGGCAATTCAGCAGAGCGTCCTTCGCTCCAAGAGGGACCCGCCGCCAAATTGCTGCTGAAGACCCGGATGTGCTGCCCCAATAGCGGCAGGAGGGCTGCCCCTTGGTATTGGCCGCCCGAAGCACCTTCTTCTTTAGCTGGTGCCTGGAGCTGGCCCTGATCCAGGGACATCTAGGTTGCCCCTGGCATGGTCAGCAGCAGCAGCAATCCCTCCCTTCCACTTTCCCCATCCCCAGCTAGACCTACTAAATCTGCCCACCCCTCCAGTTCCCTGGCCCCAACCGGAGCTGCGAGGCTCATGCTTCCCCCAGCATCCATCCCACCTCCAATTCCCTCTCTCCAGCCACAGCAACTCAGCATCTCTCCCCGCCCCATTCGCCATCCCTGCTCCATCTCCCCAGAACCACCAACGCCAGGGATGAGCCTTCCCTGCAGTGATGAAGTGGGGATGTCCAGAATGTTTTCTCTGAATACTGTGTGGGTGCCTCAGTTTCCCCAATGCATTTCTTAAGTATCTAGGTGGTGGGATAAGGGTGTGTGACTGTTGCAGAGTCCCAGAGGGCAGGGGTGTGGGGGGGTCTGCCCAGAGAATGGCTGACACACTGTCTCCTGGCAACTGATGGCCTGGGCCCCTCCCCTGCAAATGCCAACTGAAGGTGTTGGAGAACAAAGAGATCAGGTGACCTCCTGGCCCAGAAAAGAGACAAAGGCCAGAGGACGAGCTGGAGAGTTTCAGTTTGGAGCTGGCTGGGGAAAGAGAAGGAGGCCCAGAGTCAGGGCCTGGCTTCCCTGCCACCCCAAGATGGACCTGCCTGAGGGGTCCTGTTTCCTATAATTACAAGCTCTGTTTTGGACCATGTTCCTGTCGTCTAAGAAACCCTCTGTTTTAGTGGCTGGCTGAGAGTCACGTCTGGCTGTGGAGTTGGGGTGCAGGGCCCTCTGGCTTCCCCAGGAGCCCCGCCTGCACGGAGTCGCTAGGAGAAGCACACGATGTGAGAAGGGGACGCTGAATGCTCCGAGCTCAGACCCAGGAAGGGCGAAGCTGTGGACGCTTCTTGCCCTGGAGACGAGTTTGCTCAGAGGGAGGAGGCTCCCCCAGAGTCCTGCCTGGCTTCGTCTAGAGTCGTTCCAGAGCATCGCCCGGTGATTCCGTGACCACCTGCTATGGGAGGGGCCCTGCAGCTTTGCAGCAGGGATACCAGGCCCGGGGAGCCCCTGTGTGTGGGGTGAGGCTCTCTGGCTCTAACTCGGATGGTGCCAGGAACTGCCTGAGCCCGCGCCGGCTGGCGATGTGCCAGGGGAGCAAAGGGCTTCCCCCAGGCATCTGACTCCCTGCAGCGGGCCTGTTTCTTCTGCACCTCATGGGCTCCAGTCTCTCATTATTCGCTTTCAGCTACACAGTGTGGCTGGTACTTGCCAGGCCCAACCCCACAGCAGCCTCGGCACAGAGATAATTGGCTGGGCTGGAGATGGATCAGGTGTGGGGGTTCTGACCTGGGGCAGGGAGTTGGGGGGTGGCAGGGAGTTGGGTGGGGGAGGGGGTTCTGACCTGGGGCAGGGAGTTGAGGGGGGAGGGGGTTCTGACCTGGGGCAAGGAGTTGGGGGGTGGCAGGGAGATCGGGGGGGAGGGGGTTCTGACCTGGGGCAGGGAGCTGGGGGATGGGAGAGAGTTTGGGTGGGGGAGGGGGTTCTGATCTAGGGCAGGGAGTTGGGGGGTGGCAGGGAGTTCAGGTGGGGGAGGGGGCTTGGGAGTGGGGTTGGGGTGTGGGAGGAGGTTCTGACCTGGGGCAAGGAGTTGCGGGGTGGGAGGGAGTTTGGGGTGCAGGCACTTATATCAGGCGGTTCCTGGTTGGTGGGGCAGCAGGGCTAAGGCTGGCTCCCTGCCTGCCCTGGCTTCACGTGGCTCCTGGAAGTGGCTGGCATGGCTGGCTCCTGGGCAGAGAGGCCAGGGGGCTCGGGGCGGGGGCAGCGTGTGGAGCCCCTGTGGCCACCCCTGCACCCAGGAGATGGCCGGTTCCAGGAGGCACGCGGAGCCAGGGCAGGCAGGGAGCTGGCCTTAGCCCTGCTGTGGTGCTGACCGGACTCTTAGCAGCCCGGTCAGCAGTGCTGATTAGAGCCACCAGGGTCCCTTTTCGACCAGGCGTCCCACTCAAAACCCTGGCAGCCTTAAGCAGGGTGCACGGCTGCTTCAGGGGAAGATACAATAACCCCCCCCCCCCCCCCCCCCCCGGGGACACTGCTGGAATGACCTCGAGTTAGCGGCTGGTTTTGGGCGCTGAAATGTTAATCCTTATTGGGTGACCATGCTAAGTCCATCGTTGTGTGTTGTGTGGTTGTGGCTGTCCCAGGCTATTAGTGAGATTAGGTGGGGGAGGAAGTGTCTTTTCTTGGACCAACTTCCGTTGGTGAGAGAGAGGAGCTTTTGAGCCACACCAGCCCTCCTTCGGCTCTGGGGAAAGGACTCCCAGCAGCCCAGCGAAATGCAAGGTGGAACAGATGGTTCAGTGTTGGGAGTTAGTTCCACCCATTTTGCTGGGCCGCCGGGAGTCCCTTTGTCTCTGAAGCAGAGCGCTGTGGGGCTCGAAAGCTTGTCTCTTTCACCAACAGAAGATACGCCAATGGAAGCTATAAGCCCCCACCTCCCTCTTCTCATGCTTAGGCCAGCAGTGCTGAGTCACTGTACAAACCCCACGCAGTACAGGGGCTTTATGACCCCAGCTTCCCGCAGCTCACCTGCAACGAAGCTGGCGCTCTGCATGACCTGTCACCAGAGGCAGCCCCTGGCAGCTCAAGGCCACGGAGCTGAGAACAAACCACAACCACAAAACACCTCATTCACCAGCATCACAAACCAGGCTGCAGAGAGAGCCGGGGTCAGGCTCGGAGCCAGAAAGCGGGACTCCAGAGGAGGGGCGAAAGCTGCAAAGCGAGGGCACTGCACACGCGAGAGGCCCTGTTCCATTCTCCGACTACTCCGATTGTACGGTTTGCCGGCCAGGGTGGAAGATGTTTTCAGCTCCATCCTCCCAGCCCAGCTCCGGAGCAGCAGAGCAACGAAAGGAAAACCCAACCCCCAGGCGCCCGGCGGGATGGTACTGCCTGGACGGGGGTGGCCAGCGATCACTCACCCCTAGAACCATCCCTCAATATCGGGCAATCAGGTGTCCTGCAAGTGTGCTAGTTCCCCATTCTTTTACAGTTACCACTGTGTGCGTTGCAGTGGTACCTAGAGGGCCCAGCTGAGCTCGGGGCTTGGTTGTGCTGGACGCTGCCCACGCACTGAGCTAGAGCCAGCCCCTGCCCCTGTCATAACTTTAGTCCCAGATTTGGACCTTAGCGTCCAAAATATGGGGGTTAGCATGAAAAACCTCCAAGCTTAGTTACCAGCTTGGACCTGGTACTTGCTGCCACCACCCAAAAAATTAGAGTGTTTTGGGGCACTCTGGTCCCCCTGAAAAACCTTCCCTGGGGACCCCAAGACCCAAATCCCTTGAGTCTCACAACAAAGGGAAATAATCCTTTTTCCCTTCCCCCCTCCAGGTGCTCCTGGAGAGATACACAGACACAAGCTCTGTGAATCCAAACAGAGTGACTCCCCCTCTCCGTTCCCAGTCCTGGAAACAAAAGCACTTTCCTCTTCACCCAGAGGGAATGCAAAATCAGGCTAGCAAATCCAACACACACAGATCTCCCCCTGATTTCTTCCTCCCACCAGTTCCCTGGTGAGTACAGACTCAATTTCCCTGAAGTAAAGAAAAACTCCAACAGGTCTTAAAAGAAAGCTTTATATAAAAAAGAAAGAAAAATACATACAAATGGTCTCTCTGTATTAAGGTGACACATACAGGGTTAATTGCTTAAAAGAAATATGAATAAACAGCCTTATTCACAAAGAATACAAATCAAAGCACTCCAGCACTTATATTCATGCAAATACCAAAGAAAAGAAACCATATAACTTACTATCTGATCTCTTTGTCCTTACACTTAGAAACAGAAGATTAGAAAGCAGAAACTACTTCTCCAAAGCACAGAGAAAGCAGGCAGACAGAAAACAAAGACCTCAGACACAAAATTCCCTCCACCCAAAGTTGAAAAAATCCTGTTTCCTGATTGGTCCTCTGGTCAGGTGCTTCAGGTGAAAGAGACATTAACCCTTAGCTATCTGTTTATGACAGCCCCAGAGAGTTTACACTCTAGCGAGCCAAAGGAAGGAGTATGCCCATTTTACAGCTGAGGAAATGACTTGCCTCTGGCAGAGCTGGAAAATGGACCCAGATCCCCTGAGTGCTACTCGCATGCCTTAACCACTAGCCCAGCCTTCCTCTCAGCTTAGCCTACTTGCAACAGGAGAAAGGCCAGCCTCACTTTATGGAAAGCATTGCCCAGTGGTTAGGGTGCTAGTCTAGGACTTGGGTGACTCAGGTTCAATTCGTGGCTTGGCCACACGCTTCCTATGTGACGCTGGGTACTTCTCCATGCCTCAGTTTCCCCAATGGGGTTAACAGCCCTGCCTCAGAGTGTTGTGTGAGGATCCCTATATTAAAGATCACATGGTGCTCAGAAATGGGAATGGCCAGAGAAGTACTGTAGCTAGAGTCCACTCTTTGATCAGTGCACTGGTGTGTTCTCTCTTTAGGGCAGGATACTCAGACCTCAGTGGTTCAGGAGACAAATTAGCAGTCAGCATTACCCAAAAGAGGCCCAGGCAGGTGTATTCCTTGTTCATTTACTGTAGTACTATAGGTTCTTATTTAAACAGCGTGACGGGAAGTATTTCATTTAGAAATCTAGATATTATTCTCCCAGAAAAATGACTGGCCAAGTACTGTTATTTTACCAATCACAGTTTGTTAATAATAACCTAGTAAAAGCATCCCAATTGGTTAATACTGTCGCTTGGTTAATAATGCGATCACACCGTGTTTTAATATCATGTGCTGCAAAGAGCTGTGGGGGCCGCATTAAAGAGCCAATTGCCAGCCTCCGGCTGAGTATCACTGCCTATGGGCATGTATTTGAATCCTGTCCTCGGTCACTGTGTACAACACCCCCACAACAGCCGAGCCTCCCGTGGGTACACGTCACGGAATGAGGATTTTGCTTGGAAGCGAATGTAAGTCCTGGCCAGATGGGGGATTGCCCTGATTTTCGGCCAGGCACCAGTCCAAGCCGCTGCCAGTTGTGAGTTCCAGGGGGTGGCTTCCCCTGGGCTCAGGAAAGCCAGCGGCGTGGCTGCTCTGCTCCAGGGCTTTGTGGGTAACGAGGGGTTGGAGCAGCTGCCCGGGTGGGTGAAATAGAGCAGATAAAGGGTTGGTCACGCCCTTTGCGGCCTGCCTGGTGGATATTAGTCCAGAGTTACAGCTTCAGTCCTTGAAGGAGCACAGGCCTGGGCAGGACCGCCTGGGTCACAAGTCCAGGCCCCTCTTATCTCAGGCAACCGCAGTGCAGCATCCTGTGTGTAAACATGGCGGCCCAGAATTGTGCACAGTATCCTAAAGGTCTCCCCAGGGCCTTGGCCAACGGCACTACTATGTCCCTGTTGTGACTGGACATGCCTTGCTGGAGCTATCGGGCTGCTTTCATGGCCATAGCACATCCTGCCATTTCTCCGTGGAGCAGGGGTGACCACCATAGGGGGCGGACACACGTTCCCCTTGTGTGCTGCCCCCATCCGCCACTGCCCTCTGCTGGAGGGACTCGGGATTGCTCGGCTATGTCCATCAAAGTCCCGCCAATAGTTGATGGTGACGCGCAAGGGGTAGACACCTGCTGCTGGAGAAATCTGTTGCCATTGGGTTGCACAAGACATCTCACATCCTCTCAGCTGGAAACCTCTCCCTGTCACCCTTGCCGACGGCTGCTGTGCCCATCACAATGTCTTTGCCAGATGCTACTGCGCGCTGTGGGGGATCCAGAACCAACCTTGCTGAAGCTGGCCAGCAGGTGGCACTGGAAGAGCAGGCAAATGGAGTTTATTTCCTCACTGATTTTCCCAAGTGCACATTGCATTGCCAAGGGTCCCCTCAGCCCGGTGTGTGCGGCTGCCCAGTTCCCCTCCCCACTGGTGCTACAGAGGAGCCGACCGGTCCCTGCGGTCTGGACAGGGAGCACCCTGCTCAGTAGCTAGAGGGAAGGGAAAGCTGGGCTGCAGGGCAGGGTCTAACAGCCTTGCTGGGGGAAAGGATGGAGCAGCAGGGTGGGTCGAAGCCTGGAGTGACTGAGACCCATGTTCAGTGACAGGTCACTTGGCCTCGCCATGCCTCAGTTTCCCAGCTGCACAATGGGGTGAACAGCCCTGTGCTGCCTGTCGGGGCATGTGAGGATAAATACATTACAGATTGCGAGGTGCTCAGACATGGGGGGTCCAGGTGAGGCTCAGCTCTAGAGATGGCCACGCTGTAATGGGTTGCACATCTACAGCTGTCATAATAGCCCCATTTTATGCATGGGGAAACTGAGGCACAGAGCGAGGCAAAGGGCTTTGGCCAAGCCCACACAGCAAGAGTCATGGCGTCTAGCCATGTGCTCTAACCACTGAATCATGCTGCCTTCCAACCTAGTGTCAGTCACCACAGTGGCTGAGTGCACGAATACATTTCTCCTCCCACTACATAAGTGAGGTAGGCCGGCCATTTTGCTGTGGGGGAAACTGAGGCACAAAGAGATTAATTTACCTAAGGGCAGAGAGCCTGTGGGCAAGCCAGTGTTTGGGCCCATTTCCTGCTACCTAACTCAAGTCCTTAACCACAAACCCCACTCAGCGCCTCCTGCGTTGTTTGTTTGGCTGATAGGTCCTGAGGCAAACCCAGCTGTGGCCACGTCTCTGGTGGTTTCTGCCAAAGGCGCTGCAGCAGCATGATGTATATCGACTTCAGAATTGGGCCATACTGCTCTGTGAGAGCCTGTGTAGGCCTGTCTGACACTGTGTGATGGGCACAGGATGGCGAGGAATTCCCCCACCTCGAAGGCAGTGGCCAGGAAAGGGCACGGATGTGCGGCAGCATTTTCCTCTGCCCATAAATAACATATAACACCTGTCTCCGCTTGGGGGTGATGCGTCTGGCGATGGGCATTGGCGGGTGGGCGAGGTTGATGGGGCTGCTAGGGAAGCACGAGGAGAGGCCCCGGGCATGTGGCTAATGTATCTCAGCCTTTCCTGCCAGCGCCTTCTGCTGGTCTGGCCCTGGAGCCACCTTCCTAGTCCAGGCATGACCGCCTCCATGGCTCTGCCAAGCCATCCTGCTGCTGCACATGCCCTGCTGTGTGTGCCACTCTGCCAGCGCTGCTCTGTGCTGACCCACAACCCCTGACCCTTGCTAGTCCAGGCCTAGCCATGCCAATGCCCCTCCGTGTAGCTTTGCCAACCTGCTGCCATCTCTGCTTTGCTCCTTCTCCACCAACGTAGCACAGGCGTGATCTACCCTGCACCCCTGCAGCTGGCTGCTGCGTGGCTAGACCAATGTCACTACAGCTGATGTGCTGTACCCCAGAGGTGGCTGCATCGCAGCGACTTCAGGCCGTACGCTCTGGGCTCATTTGAGTTGGACCCAGCATATAAAGGTGCAGGCTCAGGCCAGATCCTCAGCTAGTGTTAACAGGCTGTGGAGTCAATTAACACCAGCTGGGGCTCTGGTTTGTTACTCTCAGCTTGACTGTGCTCTTTGCACCAGGCAGCCCCCTACAGTCCCCAGGCGCAGGGGGAAACCAGCCTTCCTCCTCCTCCTCCCTTGGCCACCCTTCGCTCAACTGGCCTTATCAACGTGCGGTGTGAGCAGCCCCACTTCCCTGCTGACCTTTCGGCTGGTCTATTTATAGGGACATTTCCAGGCGAGAGACCTTCAGCTCAGCAGCTTTGAAGGCAGCGCTTGCCACGGGGGGCTCTGGGGCAGGCGCAGAGCTGCCAGGTTTGGAGGCAGGGCAGGAGATCTCAGGAGTGTCCCCAGAGCATGGCGCAGGCCTCAGAGGCAAAGACAGGGAGTGGCAGAAAGCCGAACTGCTGGCTGGAGAGCTGGTGCCTTTTATTTCATACTTGTGTGTGAGACTCGAGTGCATCCGCGTCCCTGCTGTCAGTCGTTGGGTGAGCTGGACCCCCTGAGGCCCCCTGTTCTGCAGAAATCGTTTCAGGTTCATCTGAACCACAGCTGCCCTTACACTGGTGAAGACAACTCCAATGGCAACTGATCCTCATGCTTCAGGGCCCAGCTACCAACAGCAAAGATCAGGAAGAAACATTCCCCAGCTGTACAGGAGCACACAAGCAGGGGACTTATGATGGACTGAAATCCTTCCTCTGAAGCAGCTGGCACTGACTGCTGCTGTAGACAAGGCGCCAGAGTAAATGGGCCATTGGCTTGTTCCGACAGGGCCGTGCTGGAGAATTAAATCTGGAATGTAAATTACCTTCTCTCAAAGTCCAGGGAGCGCAGGATTTACCCCTTTGTAACAGCGATCAACGAGATCCCTTCCCCCCTCCCCCTGAGGGTCATCTGCTTTCACAGCTCTGCCTCATGTGTCAGACGCTGCTGCACAGTGACTTCCAGTTCTCATGTGTCCAATCCATTCTGGCACAGCCCCGTGGCTGGGCTCACAACTGGGCCCAGGTACCCTTGGAAGTTCCTGACAAACCTGAGCTGAGTTTGCCAGGAAATCGGCCGTGTCTTGGGTTCCGTTGCAAACGTTGGTGCAGAGCCGTGGTTGACGGTCCTCAAGCATCACAATATTAGACCAAGGCACTGTCAGGAGAGTGCCAGGGAGCTCCAGGAGAGCTCCTAGCAGCAGGCACTTTGACTAAGGAGACATGACCCTCACGCTCGGGATCGTGGGTTTACTGAAAGATTTCGAGAGGATGCCTGGTTTACGTTATATACAAAAGCTAATGCCTTGAGAACATTGCCAGGTCATTAGTGCTGACTGCTGCTGCGGCTCTGTGATTGCGATTGAACTGGTGCCACAAAGATACAGACACCAGGGCCTGTCAGCGGGGATGGAACCTGGGACCTTCAGTAGTAAAAACTCATCTGGGAAATCCTGTTAGATGAGAGGGATCAGCAGGCTCTCACTGTACTGTGGGGCCAGCCACCAGGGGGTGACACAAGCACACAGTTCCCAGGGAGAAATTCTGATGGGGCAAAACCCCACCTGTAATAGACACAGGCTTCAATGCCAAAGCCTTTCATTAGAGCACTGTGAGCAGTGGTCTCCTAGATACCGCGACAACCCCTGGGCTCCTTGATCTTCCTGATGGAGCCTGACCAAACCATCCCCCATAAATCAGTCCTGGCTGCAAGAGCCACGTCGCTCCTGGGTGGCGTGCCAGGGCTGTGCTTGGAGCAGAGGCTGTGCTGGGCCCCATCAGTCACCCCACATGTTGGGCCATGGGGCCTTTCGCTGGGAGTGGCGTGAGGCCCGGTGATGTATGGTGAGCTCTGTATATGTTCCCAGCACAGGAGGCAGCTTCCTTCCCATGGCGCACCCAGGCCACTCAGACATGGCACCTTCCTTAGAACTGCAGCAGCCCCGGTCACTGCAGTCCCCTGTGCCCCGCTATGCCAGTGCTGGGGCCCCACACTGCTCTGCTGATGGCCTTCGCTCCCTGTTATAATCTCCTGGATCCTCGCACAGCCCTGCCCAGTGCTCCTCTAGCTGAACTTGCAGCCCCTCCCATTGCTATCCTAGCCCCATTCTTCCCCCACAGCCTTGCCAATCCAGCTAAATTCTGCACCTGGCCCTGGGCTTCCCCTTACAGCCCTGCCGGTGCCACTCAATCCCGGCCCGCAGCCCCCCGCTATCTCACCTCTGGGCTCCCCTCGCACAGCTCTGCTGGTGCCCCTCAATCCCAACCTGCGGCCCCCTGCTATCTCACCTATGGGCTCCCCTCACACAGCCCTGCTGATGCCACTCAATCCCAACCTGCAGCCCCCTGCTATCTCACCTCTGGGCTCCCCTCACACAGCCCTGCTGGTGCCACTCAATCCCAACCTGCGGCCCCCTGCTATCCCACCTCTGGGCTCCCCTCACACAGCTCTGCTGGTGCCCCTCAATCCCAATCTGCAGCCCCCTGCTATCCCACCTCTGGGCTCCCTTTGCACAGCCCTGCTGGTGCCACTCAATCCCTGCCTGCGGTCCCCTGCCACCCCACCCCTGGGCTCCCTGCAAAGCTCTGCCATTGCCCCTCAATCCCAACCCGCAGCCCCCTCTAGCCCAGCCCTGGGCTCCCCATGCACAGCTCTGCCAACGCATCTCAGGGCTTCTTTTTTTAAAGGTCTATTAAACATTTATGAAGAAACACAAAAGCAAATGGGAAGGAAGCACATGGTGGAAGGTCTCAGAGGGGTTATCTTCCCAGATACGGAGGCAGCTGGGAGAATAGATATTTGAAATTTAAGGCTCATTATCCTTTTCCTCATGTTGTAGGGCAAAGCTGATCTGATTCTGCGCTCGTGCTGGTTTTACACCAGCAAAACGCCACGGATTTCTAAGGAGCCACTCCCAGTTCCCACCGCGGTGAGGGAGAGCTGAATCCGGACCAGCAGCGCAGCCGTCTGGCCTGGAAGGAGACATGCACAGAAGAAGGGAGTGACTCTCACTTTGGGCGTCTCATCTATCCCGGGGACTTACGTGGCCCCTGGCACTGGTATCGTCGCCTCTCACAATACTTAGTGTATTTAACCCTTGTGACGTTATTGATATAAACTGGGACCATATAGAACATGGTTTGCAACCAAAGTCCTGTAGTGGCACCAAATCTTATGTAAAGGGGGTCATAGAAGGTGTCTAAGACCAGGTTATGGGTTGCTGGTTATGATTATGATGTCTCTATGTCTGTATCATTTTGTAGTTGAAGTTATAAGTATTGGCTGTATACTGTCTGTATTTCAAATTGGTGCTGTAGTTCTGGGTGACACCCCAGACAAGTTGGTGTTAGCTCTGCCTAGCCTGCTTGATGACCCATTAAGGACCATCAGCTACACAATTGACCCATTGAGAGGAGGCAGATACGCCTACCTCTGGAGGGACTTTGCTATAAACTGAAGCTCTACACAAGGGAGTGATGACCCATCCCAGTGGCGTACTGTGACAATGCGGTTCTGGTGGGACCCAACTGAGAGTGCCAATTCAGGACCAATTGCTTAAACAGGGCAGTTACAGCCTTAGGCTGGGGTTTTTCCACCTCTAAGGCAAACCAAACCAGCCAGACAAAAATGACTTTGGTTTCACCCCACTGGCTAACCACAAGTCACACAAGCAATTTCCTTAGACACTCCAGTCTCCCAGTATCACCACCAGTGCCACTCATCCTGGGGATGAATGGTTATGAAAACCAACACCCCAATAAAAGGAAAAGGTTCTCTCGATCCCAAAGGACCAAGCCCCAGACCCAGACCCAGGTCAAAGATTTATACGATCTGAAGAGAAACCAGATCTTACCCACAAATCACGCTGTTGCCAATCCTTTAGAATCTAAAATCTAAAGGTTTATTCATAAAGGGAAAAAGATAGAGATGAGAGCTAGAACTGGTTAAATGGAATCAATTACATACAGTAATGGCAAAGTTCTTAGTTCAGGCTTGTAGCAGTGATGGAGTAAACTGCAGGTTCAAATCAAGTCTCTGGAACATCCCCTGCTGGGATGGGTCATCAGTCCCTTGTGCAGAGTTTCAGTTTGTAGCAAAGTCCCTCCAGAGGTAGGAAGCAGGATTGAAGACAAGATGCAGATGAGGCATCAGCCTTATATAGTCTTTTCCAGGTGTAAGGACACTTCTTTGTTCTTACTGTGGAAAATTAAAGCAAAAAGGAGTTTGCAGTCACATGAGCCAGTTTCTGCACACCCTGCTGAGTTACAAGGCATGTCTGCCTCCTCTCAATGGGTCAATTGTGTAGCGGATGGTCCTTAATGGGCCATCAAGCAGGCTAGGCAGAGCTAACACCAACTTTTCTGGGGTGTCACCCAGAACTACAGCACCAATTTGAAATACAGACAGTATACAGCCAATACTTATAACTTCAACTACAAAATGATACAGACATACAGACAGCATAATCATAACCAGCAACCCATAACCTGGTCTTAGACACCTTCTATGACCCTCTTTACATAAGATTTGGTGCCACTACAGGACCTTGGTTGCAAACCATGTTCTATATGGTCCCAGTTTATATCAGTAACGTCACAACCCTCTAGCAGCTCCTTAGCCCCATTGTATAGATGAGGAACTGAGGCATTATGTGACTGACCCAGTGTCACTCAGGGAATCTGTAGAGCAGGGCCGTGAAGCCTCAGCTCCTGAGCCCCAGACTGGCCCCCCAACCTTGGGCTATTTTGTAGCTCCTTTACACAGGCCCTGCCATCTGAGTCAATGGGAGCCCTCTCCCTGGGGTGAATTATACACCGATGTTGAGGATCATCCTGTCACATTATTGACTTGAACTGGAATCATATAGAACATGGTTGCAGCCAAGGTCCTGTAGTGTCACCAAATCTTGTACAAAGGGGGTGAAATGAGGTGTCTAAGACAAGGTTATGGTTTTCTGGTTATGATTATACTATCTGTATGTAACCCCCAAGGAGATTACATAGATTCCTGGAGCTCTATCTGCTGGCAGCTCAGGGACGAGGAGCCAAGGCAAACTCAGAGTCTGCCCGGCAATGAATAGGGAGTGGAGATGCCTCTCCCAGGGAGTTCAGGAGAGGAGAGAAGCCATTTTGAGGAGAGGCTGGAGCCAGCCAGGGTAAGGGCCAGACTGCCTGTGTGAGGAGTTGGTGAGTCCCAGGCCTGCAAGCAGGGTTCCCCCTGAGAACTGGCCTCTAGGGACCTGACCGCAGATCCCTCAGCTGGGTTTTCCTTCCCCACGGATGATTCCCAATTGTTACGTTTGCTGAGAAATTTCCCCAGCCAGGCTGGGTTCACCTCCAGCTCCCCTGGTGAGATCAGTCCCCACATGGTCAGCGCCGCTAGTCCAGGGCTGCTGCCTGCGGAGTGTGTGACTGGAGGCTGGGCTAGGAGGCTACAGTTTGGATGTTAGGGTAGTTGTATAACCTACACCTTGAGCCCTGCACCCCTTTGTGGTGAGGGGAGATCCTGGGACCAACGCAGCCTGAATCCTGCATGAGGAGGATCCCTGTCAGCAGACAGCAGCCACTCTGCAGTGACTGAGGAGTCCAGCGTCATCTTCCAACCTGAAGGTCATGCATGGAGTTTGTGAGTGCACCAGCTTTTAGTTAGTTAGTCAGGGAATTTGTTTGGGGGGCCCCCTACTCCCTGAACTGTGTCTTCAAACCAGTGAGTAAGGGTTTGAGGATTTTATCACCTGCTGCTTGTTACACCTGTGGAGGGATTCACCACCTCCTCCCACTTGTCAGTCCTTTGGGCTGTACTGAACCCAGTCAGCCACACTGCTAAACCACTGCAGAGAATTTTATGTCATCAAGGGCTCCAGCAAAGTACGCGTACCAACGGGACACTAATTGTACACATGTTACATCAAGTCATGGGTATTTTAGGTGACCCTAAAAATAGTGTTTCACCCTGTTATGTTGTATATGTTGCCTGTTTAATATAATTATTGTGTTGAATATATTTTTATGTGTTGAGTTATTTCTTGGAAGTCTCTAACTATCTGGCAGGTAAATGGGATTACTCTGTAGTTAGAATTTTCCGCCCAAGCTTCCCTGGTGACCCTGCCAGGAAGGAGAGAGGGGGGTGGAGGCACCGCCAAATAATTTCATATCAAAAAAGAAAAAAGATTCACCCAGCTGAGTGGGTGGCGGGATCCAAAAGGACCCAGACCTGTCCATCAAAACCTGTAAGCGGATTGCCCTTAAAGGAAGTAATCAGGTGGAGGGGGGGCGCTACATATATGTGTGTATCAACTTCACAGTTGAAGTTATGAATATTGGTTCTATACTGTCTGTATTTCAAACTTGTGCTGTGTTTCTGGGAAACATCCCAGACAAGATGGTGTTAGCTCTGCCTAGCCTGCTTGATGGCCCATTAAGAACCATCTGCTATACAATTGATCCACTGAGAGAAGGCAGATACGCCTTGTAACTCAGCAAAGTATGCAGGGACTTGCCCATGTGACTCCAGGCTTCATTTTGCTGTAATTTTCTACAGTAAGGACAAAGAGGTTCTTACACCTGGGAAAAGACTATAAAAGGCTGATGCCTCATCTCCATCTTGTCTTCAATCCTGCTTCTTACCTTTGGAGGGACTTTGCTACAAACAGAAGCTTTACACAAAGAACTGAATGACCCATTCCAGCTGGGGATGTTCCAGAGACTTGATTTGAACCTGCAGTTTATTCTATCACTGCTACAAGCCTGAACTAAGAACTTTGTCATTACTGTATGTAATTGATTCCATTTAACCAAGTCTAGCTCTCATCTCTACCTTTTTCCTTTTATGAATAAACCTTTAGATTTTAGATTCTAAAGGATTGGCAACAGCGTGATTTGTGGGTAAGATCTGATTTGTATATTGACCTGGGTCGGGGGCTTGGTCCTTTGGAATCAGAAGAACCTTTTTTCTTTTACTGGGGTATTGGTTTTCATAATGATTTGTCCCCATGATGAGTGGCACTGGTGGTGATACTGGGAAACTCGAGTGTCTAAGGGAATTGCTTGTGTGACTTGTGGTTAGCCAGTGGGGTGAGACCAAAGTCCTCTTAGTCTAGCTGGTTTGGTTTGCCTTAGAGGTGGAAAACCTCCAGCCTTGGGCTGTAACTGCCCTGCTTTAAGCGATTTGTCCTGAATTGGCACTCTCAGTTGGGTCCCGCCAGAAGTTACACAACCTAAGGGAGCTTGATGTTGTTTAGACCTTGCGCTGGAGTGAGCTTCAGCCCTATGGAGAGATCTCGCAGGCTCGGCTGCTTCGCTTGGGCAGTGGTCAAAGGGACGTGCCCCTACGGCCCAGGTGTTAGGAACACACTGTGTTTGTAGCACACAGACACTGGCCCACTTAACTCGCGGGCATTGGCATGATGCTGAATGGGGAGGCCACTCAGAACATCAGCCTGGCAATGGGGAGAGCCCAGCACCTGCTGCAAATCCAGGCCTCCATCCCTTGGCAGCAGCATGATGCAGCTGAGGGCCTAGGACACACAGCTAAGCCAGTCTGCGGCCAGTTCAGTTCAATGCTGCTCACGCTGGCACGTGAAAGACAGACATTCAGTGCTCCGAGAGCCAAAGCCTTAGTGGGTGGCCAGCAGTGTAGCTCCGGTGAATGCCCTGGCTTGGTGCTGACTGACACCAGCTGGGGCTACAAAAGGCCGGTGTAAATCAGGCTCATGTACTGCAATGGACGCATAAGCTGACTGGACTCTCTGCCTGCAGGATTGGAGCAGTGAGCCCTGAGCAAGCTGCTCTGGGATGACATCCCCATAAAATCAGACTCAGGAGCACCGGGGGAGCTTTTCTTCTCGCTGCACTCCGGGGCTGACTGTCCCCAGCCGTGTGGGCTATGACAGCCCAGAGAACGTTCCCGCTGTCATTAAGGGGAAGGCAGGTCACTTAAACCCCTTCCAGCATCAGCAGAGTCACCGAGCCGCTTTCTCCTCTTGTTCTGAGTGGGGCCCCACCCCACCCACGGCACTGATGAGGGTCACTCCAGCGTTCCACCAGGGGGAGTGAGCAGGGAATCAAGCACACTGCTGGCTGCGCCCTGGCTTTCTCTGCTGGAGGCTGGGGAACAATCTCTCCTCCAGGCTTGTTTCAGCCTTGCCGGTGGCGTAGTCGGTTCTGCCAGCTGGGAACCTCTCCCAGCAGTGCGGAAGTTAACGCCATCAGCCTCCAGTGCTGCTGCAGTGAGTTTAGTCTAAGTAATAAGCTCCCAGGCTTGTCACCTGTCTGTGGCTCATGCCAAAGCCTGGAACATCTGTTGAGCCTGTGTGAAGGGATGGAAACAGGCTATAGGAGCAGCTGAGAGCTCTTTTTGTTCAGCGAAGCTCCAGGCTGAATCGTCGCTGGGTTTCCCAAGCTGTTACCGGCCACGTTTTACGTTCATAGACAGTTCAACTTTACAAATGACACCCATGCGCTAGCCAGACAAGACTAATGGTAGAAGAAAGGCAGGATCATTGCCTCTGTTTTATAGGGAGGAAACGGAGGCATGGATTGATTAATACGTTTCTGCCCCCTGTCTTGGCTGTTTAAACTCTTCAGGGCACGGGCTCTCTCTCTCTGTGTGTAGGGTGTGGGGGGTGTGTCCTTAATCTCAGTTGGGTCTGCTGGCTGCTGCTGTAATATAATCAGTGATCTTGTGCTTGCAGGGAGCTGGGCTGATTGAAGAGACAGGACTGGCCCATCATTAGCTGCTATGGGTCTGTCGTCCTTGCGTCACAGTGGCTTTGTCATCATTCGCACCTGTGCAAAGTGCTCATGGCACACTGCCATTCTGAGCCAGCATGAGCTAGTGGGTAGTGCATGGAGCAAAGAACCTGGGGGCAAGTCCCAGCTCTGCCACTGACTGCCTGTGCAACTGCTGTTAAGTCACGTCACCTGCCTGTGCCTCAGTTTCCCCTCCCACCCTTGCTTGTCTTAGCTCTTCGGGGCTGCAGCGCCTGACACAATGGAATGCTGATCTCAGCTGGAGCCTCTGGCTGCTGGAGTGATATGAATAACGCTCTTTTCGTGTTTCACAGCCATTTTGCACATGTGTAACTGACAACACAAGGTCGGAGGTCTGGAGGCATGGGGACTAATGACTAAATGCTTTTGAGTTCAGTGTGAGCAGATGAGAACCTTCCTCCTGGAATCAAGATCAGTTGAAAAGGGCAGCGCTACTGGCAAATTGCCAATCACAAAAAGAGGGTGTATTTTTTGCCCAAATATGGTCTTTTTTAAAAAATGAAACTTTTCACCCTCATTTGTCAACACTTACAATGGTTTCTGCTTTTCACATTATGTTCTGAGATATTTTTAACAGAAAGTTGTATTGAAAAATTGGTCCAGACATTTTTCTTTGATCAAAACCGCGGTTGGCAGTTGAAACAAATGCAGTTATCGGTACACAAAGCTGATCTCGTCAAAAAGTCCACTGAAATGTCACAAATACCAGAAAATTCATCCATTTTAACCCCTGTGTAAAGGAAATCAATTTGAAATTGTTCATAAAATCATTTGTCACAGATTCATAGATTTTTTAGACCAGCAAGGACCCCTCGATCGCCTATCTGATCTCCTCTGTATCACATGCCATTATGTTTCCTCCCGTTACCCTGTGCTGGACCCCAAAACTTGTGTTTGGCTTAAGCATGTTTTCCAGAAAGGCGGCCAGTCTTGCCTTGAAGACATCTAAAGATGGAGACGCTCTTGCTGCCCTTGATCGTTTGTTCCAACAGTCAATTACCATCACTGATGGAAACTTGTGCCTTATTTCATGTTCGAATGTGTCCACGTTCTGATGCCAGCTGCTGGGGCCTGTTGGGCCTTTCTCTGCTAGAGTCATTTTTAGAAATTAATTTTCAGCCAGTTCTACTGGAGGAAGATTTGTCTGGATTTTATAACGCCCCCCAAATTGGTGTGGATGTCAAGATGTTTCAGGGCTGTGGGACGGGTCAGGTCTCTGTGCCGGGGAAACAAGGAATTCAGCTCAGGCAGCCTTGCGTTCCGTTTGAGTTCACAGCGTGCAGTACCTGATTGAAAGTTAATTTGCACCAGCGTAACTTCTTTTAATGGTGTTGCCCCGGGCGCTTGGTTCCTAACGCTTGTTGGTGAGCTCTGAAATCCACCTGGTACAAGATTCAGCCTGCAAATCAACCGAGAGCAGCTTCTGACCTAGCAAACGTGGCCAGGAATGAAAAGCAGATGACAATGCCCCTGCTTAATTCGGTATTTCCAATTTTCTTCTCTTGATTGGGCTCTTCGTTTTTAATTTGATTTCCGTGCTTTCTGTTTATTTCACTGAATACTAGGGCAGCTGAGCTGGTGTCTGATTTATTGTGTCTTTCCCCTCCCTCCCACGATATGCCCCAACCAATTTATCACTGATGACAGAAAACAAGGGCATTAATAACAATCCAGGGAGAAATGGCTTTCATGTGTCAATTTCAGCAGCCACCTCTATCCCCAGCTATGATGTCCGGGTCCCTGCTTGGGATGGGGGCTTCTCACTCTCCTTCTCTGTAGAGGTTTGTCCTTGCAAAGATTTGATCCTGTCCAGCACAAGCACAGAGCATGATGTTAGAAAGTGCTGGGCAAGGGGTGGAGGAGACCTTACTTCTGCATTATGGAGAGCTCTGCTGCTAAGCCAGGCCCAGAGGTGCCGGGGCTAGGGACTGACAGGCCCACGTGCCGGACTATGAACTGCCAGGCCCGGAGGTGCCGGGGCTCTGAACTGCCAGGCCCAGAGGTGCCGGGGCTCTGAACTGCCAGGCCCAGAGGTGCCGGGGCCCTGAACTGCCAGGCCCAGAGGTGCCGGGGCTGTGAAATGCCAGGCCCAGAGATGCCGGGGTCCTGAACTGCCAGGCCCAGAGGTGCCGGATCTGAAATGCCAGGCCCAGAGGTGCCGGGGCTACGAACTGCCAGGCCCAGAGGTGCCGGGGCTGTGAACTGCCAGGCCCAGAGGTGCCGGGGCCATGAACTGCTGGGCCCAGAGGTGCCGGGGCCGTGAACTGCCGGGCCCAGAGGTGCCGGGGCTCTGAACTGCCAGGCCCGGAGGTGCCGGGGCTCTGAAATGCCAGGCCCGGAGGTGCCGGGGCTCTGAAATGCCAGACCCAGAGGTGCCGGGGCTCTGAACTGCCAGGCCCGGAGGTGCCGGGGCTCTGAACTGCTGGGCCCAGAGGTGCCGGTGTTGGGGACGCACTTGGCATAAACCAGGTAACTCGAGAGAATGGAAGCCCATGACAGCCGATGAAGTCCTCTTGCTCTGAGCCATAGTGTACCAGCTCTCCTCCAGACTCCATGTTTGACCCCAAGTTGCCCTTGTTGGGAGGGGCTATTCCTACTCCTACAGTTACTAGGCAGACTTTGGCCCTGGGCGGGAAAACTGGATGGTTACTAGGCAGACTTAGCCTTGGGTGGGGACAGTGTGAGTGACAGATAATGTTGTAACATGTAACAGTTTTCGGTTCCAGTATTAATAGTTAGGTAAGCTGTTTGTTTGCGTGCTTTTGATCTGAGCCCTGCGTGACTCCTAACGCCTATTTGAGATCTCAAATAAAGTCTGTTTACTTCTCCACCCTGGTGTGTCCTTTTGGCTCGGCGCACACCGGGCAATGAACCCAACCGTTGCCTCCCTCGGGCACTCTGTGCTGGCAACACCGGGGCTGTGAACTGCTGAGTCCAGAGGTGCCGGCTCTGAACTGCCGGGCCCGGAGGTGCCGGGGCTCTGAACTGTCAGGCCTGGAGGTGCCGGCTCTGAAGTGCCAGGCCCAGAGGTGCCGGGGCCGTGAACTGCCAGGCCCGGAGGTGCCGGGGCCATGAACTGCCAGACTCGGAGGTGCCGGGGCTGTGAACTGCCAGGCCCAGAGGTGCCGGGGCCATGAACTGCCAGGCCCAGAGGTGACGGCTCTGAACTGCCAGGCCTGGAGGTGCTGGGGCTGTGAACTGCTAGGCTAGAGGTGCCGGGGCTGTGAACTGCCAGGCCCAGAGGTGCCGGGGCCATGAACTGTCAGGCCCAGAGGTGCCGAGGCCATGAACTGCCAGGCCCAGAGGTGACGGCTCTGAACTGCCAGGCCTGGAGGTGCTGGGGCTGTGAACTGCTAGGCTAGAGGTGCCGGGGCTGTGAACTGCCAGGCCCAGAGGTGCCGGGGCCGTGAACTTCCAGACTCAGAGGTGCCGGGGCCGTGAACTGCCAGACTCGGAGGTGCTGGGACTCTCAACTGCCAGACTCGGAGGTGCCGGGGCTGTGAACTGCTGGGCCTGGAGGTGCCGAGGCTTTGAACTGCCAGGCCCGGAGGTGCCAGGGCTCTGAACTGCCAGGCCCGGAGGTGCCAGGGCTCTGAACTGCCAGGCCCAGAGGTGCCGGCTCTGAACTGCCAGGCCCAGAGGTGCCGGCTCTGTGAACTGCCAGGCCCAGAGGTGCCGGGGCCGTGAACTACCAGGACCAGAGGTGCCAGGCCGTGTTTCCATATTAAACATCTCTCAGGGAGGTCACACCATACTCGATTAGTTCTGTGGCGTGTTGAACCCGGGAAAGCAGATCAGATGATCCCAGCAGTCCCTGCTGGTCATGGAATCCATGAATCTATTTCACTGTTAGAAGAAAATTCTGGCAACCTTTTCCCATAGCCCACCGACCTTCCCCCTCTGCCTCCTCCCTTCTCGCTGCAGAGACTGCGGACAGATCCCTTACGAGTCGCTCCCTCCTCGAAAAGGGCTTGGGGATGAGTCATGAGTGGGAGTAGTGCTGCCAATCAGTCTAATAACCAGGGAAACCTGACAAGGGCCTTGGATTTGCCTAGGAAAAGCTGGAAATTTAATCAGCGAGAGCTTAGCAACGAGGGAAGATTTCATAGCCAAGGAAGATGAATCAGGGCTGCTCGAGATGGGAGAGGTAATACACTGGGTCACCCCAGGCGGGCGTGGTCCCTACAGCTGGCTTTTGAGAGGGCTGCGTTTCAGATCCGTTTGCTGGGCTGAAGCAAGGCTGTAAATTGAGCTGGGGTTCCCATGAATGGAGACTTGGCAAACTGCTCCCTCTTGCTTTCCTAGCTCCCCCTGTGCCTGCCCACCGGTCCCTACCTGCCTGGCAGTCTCCCGGGAGATCGCATGCTCCCCCAGGGTCCTGCTTCCTCAGCTCAGATGTGTTCTGTAGCATTAGAGGTGTGGGCGGGCTTATAAACATCCATATCAGCTGTCCTCAGGCCATGGCTGGGTTCTGACTGCGGCCACACTGCCCTGGACTATGTTGCCTTATCGGTAGATTACACTGCGCTGCAGGGCATAGGACTCGCTAATCCAGCCAACCAGTTCAGCTGTTCCCAGCCCCAGGGCAGAGTCCTTCAGTGCCAACCCACGCCCTGCGAGGCCACAACGTCTCCTCTCTGCCCAACTAACCATCCGGCCACATCATTGATTCCCTTGCCCCATTCCAGGAGCCAGACATGTTCAGCACCATTGCTTCTCCAGCCCTCAACTGGCTAGGCTTTCAGTGACATGCCTCTTCAGACACTCCGATTCTGGCCTGAAGAATGGGAAAGAACTGGGTACCACCAGCGTGCCCCGGGGTGCAGAATACAAGACAACAAGACCAGGTCAGACCCTGCAATAGGCTGAGCACCCTCCCATCCCATTGCAGGAGCATGTCTTCCTGAAAGATCTCTCGATCCAAGAATCACTGGGTGAATTATCTGGCCTGGGCTATGCAGGAAGCCAGACTGGATGATCAGGGGTCCTCTTCTGGTCTTCCTAACTAGGAATCTTTCTGTGCATTCCTTGCGGGAGGGGGGCTAGGGGGGTGTATTTGGGGATGGGAGTTAGTGTCACAGGATTGGAAAAGACCTGCTGGGCCATTGAGCCCAATAAAAATGATATCAAATGATGGGGCCTAAATGAGTTGTTCCCACTCAAGAAAGATGTTGGAGTCATTGTGGACACTTCTCTGAAAACACCCACTCGATGTGCAAAGGCAGTTAAAAAAGCAAACAGAATGTTAGGAACCATTAGGAAAGGGATAGATAATAAGACAGGAAATACCATAATGCCTCTATATTAATCCATGGTACGCCCACACCTTGAATACTGCGTGCAGATGTGGTCACCCCATCTCAAAACAGATCTATCAGAACTGGAAAAGGTGCAGAGAAGGATAACAAAAATGATGAGGGGGCTGGAACAGCTTCCGTATGAGGAGAGATTAAAAAGACGGGCTTTTCAGCTGGGAAAGGAGACTACTAAAAGGGGATATGATAGAGGTCTATAAAATCGTGACTGGTGTGGAAAACGTGAATAGGGAAGTGTTACTTACTCCTTCTCATAACACATGAACTAGGGGTCGCCAAATGAAATGAACAGGCAGCAGGTTTAAAACAAACCAAAAGAAGTATTTCTTCACACAACGCACCGTCAACCTGTGGAACTCATTGCCAGGGGATGTTGTGAAGGCCAAAACTATAATGGGGATCAAAAAAGAATTAGATAAGTTCATGGAAGGTAGGTCCATCAATGGCTATTAGCCAAGATGGTCTGGGATGCAACCCCGTGTTCTGAGTTTCCCTAGCCTCTGCTTGCCAAAAGCTGGGAGTGGATTGACAGGGAGCTGATCACTTGATGATTCCCCATTCTGTTCATTCCCTCTGAAGCACCTGGCATTGGCCACTGTCAGACAACAGGATGCTGGGCTAGCTGGACCATTGATCTGACCCAATCTGGCCTTTCTTATGTGCTTATGTGCCCTGCGAAAACTGACAGGTGCCACCCACAGCGTGCGACCTATGACCCCATGGAAGCACCACCTCCCAAGTCTGGGGCTCAGGCTGTCCCACAAGCTGGGCTGGCTGCCATGTGTAGGCAAGGACCCCAAGGACAAACAAATGCTGTTAAAGCACTAACTGGCTGTTAATCAAAGCTAAAGCGATTCCAAGCAGGCAGCCAGGAAGGGAGGGGGCTGAGCCCAGAAGATAAAAGACTTTGATCATCCGTGTCAGCTGGCCACTCCAGGAAAGGGAAAAAACCCAGCATTCAGCACTGATCAATACACACGCAGCCCATTTATTTAATTACTGCAAGCAAGTGGAAAGGCGCCTTCGTGAACCGCTGCCACGCTCTTGACATGTCTACGCAATTAGTGGAGCCCACCCAGCCAGCATGTAAGGCGTGAGTATGGCTAGAATAATGAAGTCTGAGTCCTCCGGATGCCTTCACTGGCCAACGTACAAGGGATGGGGATCGTTAAAAATGACGTGCCCTAAGAACCCAAATAAATCAAAGCTGAGGGACGCAGCTGCTCTCATTCGCTGTTTCCACTTACTGGGGAGTTTGGTCCATCCCTTTTCCAGCTTAGAGAACAGCGAGTTCATCAGGGCAATGGGATGGATCCTGGCCTCAAGCCTATGGTATTGTATAGGAACAGGGTAGGGGCACTTTAAAACCTTGGTGATCCTCCAGCGGTGCTCACTGTGTTTTGTGTTTCTAAAGCCAGCCAGAGATGCAGTGTGTATGGAGCTAGGCCTGAGGTGTTGGGATGTCGTTACAAAATGTGGGATCTGGGACCCAGCTGAGCCCTGGGGGGTTTCTTATTGTGTAATGAGCAAAAGACGCATGGAGCAGGATAGGACCAGAAAGCTCCTCGATTGCTTGTTCTCAATGCCCAACAGAGTCCAACTACCTTCCTCTTCTTCCCCGGTCCTAGGGCCTTTGTTGCCCAGCTGAATCCCGATCAGCCACAGCCCTCCTCTAGATCCTTTCCCCTCGGGTCTCTCTGGTCTCTGCACCTGGCTGATTCACTCTCGCGCCAGAGCCATCTCTGACTGCAGATCAGCGGCCATGTTCCCCGTGCGCTGTCTTCCTCTCAGGTCCCTGCAACGTGCCTGAGTGACTCCCTGTCCTGGCATTCTGGGCTTTCTGAGGAGATCCTGCCATTCAGAGTCACAGCCACCCCCTCACAAATGTCTCCAGCAGGTGCCGCCTGCCCGAGTGCTCAGGACTGGGCAGTACTTGGCAGCACGCTGCAGATTTGGGGGGCAGGCATGGGGCAGAGTGACAGGTCTGGGGTCAGCGTCTCTGCCCTCTTCTTAACCCTCCCTCTTTGTCCAGCGCGTTCCTCGTTCACGTGTGCCTCACCTATTTCAGCTTGGTGCAGCGTGGTTAATGGCTGTGGCAGATGCTGGATAGGCAGCGCTGGTGCCGCTGGTGTAGGATGGTGAAGCTAATGCCATTGATCTGGATTTCTAAACCCATTACTGGAGTAGGAAGAGATCTTGAGACATAAGCCCTTGTATCAGAGGCCTGGTATGAGGCAGGACCTGCTCACAGAATCTGGCAAGAACAGGGCGGCTGTTGCAGAAATACACATTCCTAAGACATGCTAGGCATAGAGAACTCGCGCAAACACATCCCGATATCAAGTGGTACCAGAACGTCCCGATATCAAGGATGGTACAAAAACATTCCTCAAGGATAACGGGAACACACTGACCCTCCTGAAAGATAAGGTCAGGATGACAGTAGGTAATAGAAATGTTTTGATCGAACCAACATGTACAAGGTGATGAGTGATAACTAGTCATGGCTGGAGGCAGTAACTATGTCAGAGTGACAGTACTAACTAGTTTGTCTCGGGGTATAAAGATGTATCGCAGAGGGAGTATCTTTGTCTGGCCTAGGGAGGAACGGAAAGTCTCGCCATTCGCTGAGCTAGTTCATTGTTACGGGCATACATGTATTAGTGGGCCAGTAAAGTCTGCGGGATACTAGTACCGTGCTTTGTTGACAATAAACCTGGCCGGGTGCCTTCATCCCTTAACAGATCTTGTGGTCATTGGACGGTTTGCTCAACGTCTGCCATGCCAGCTCTCTGTGCAGGGCTGGGGCAGCACAGAAAAGAAACACACACACACACAGCCAAACATCTATCAACATCTAACTACACTGGTGACCCATGACCACTGATCTGGTGAGTAAGCGCACTGCCCTCTGGAGGAATCATGATCTAACATGACAGAAAACCACAAGCTAGGGAACTCCCTAGGCACAGACACACAGCATACCCCATGCATACCACCCCTAGTGTGGGCTACACACACATACATAGCAAATGCCCACACCCACACAACCCCATGCACACACACAGTCTCTAGCATGGCCTACACACAGCACACACCCTCCGCACACAACCCTTAGCATGGGTAACCTCGCCACATACACAAAACCCCTACTTTGGGTTACCTCAACCCTGCATGGGTGTCCCCCCACCCACAAGCCCTGCATATCTGCCCCCTTATGCGGGGTCCACGCACTGACTAATTAGAAGAAGTCTCCCTGCGCCTTTCGACCCAGACAAAACTTTCGGGGCGATTTGGCTCTAGGGCTTTGGGCTGGCCCATTCCAGTGAGCCATCTCCCGTGTGCTCACATTGCCACCCAGCCCTGTGATGTCCAAGCTGGGGCACTGTTGTGAAAGTCCGTCCCTTGGGTTTGGGGTTGCTTGCTTTGGGCTTCGTGTCTACCCCGGACACCCCCACAGCCAGGCTGATGGACTCAAACTGTGGTTGAGTTGCTCAAGGTGACAGCCCCCTGATGCCCAGCATAACCCTTCTGCTTCTGCTTTGATAAACGCACCAACTGTTACCCTCTGATAAGGGCTTGTCAACGCTGAGACCCCATCCCTGTAGTGCTGCAGTGAAGACATGCCTACGCCAATGGAAGAGGTTCTCATAAGAACATAACATAAGAACGGCCATACTGGGTCAGACCAAAGGTCCATTTAGCCCAGTATCCTGTCTACTGACAGTGGCCAGTGCCAGGTGTCCCAGAGGGAGTGAACCTAACAGGCAATGATCAAGTGATCTCTCTCCTGCCATCCATCACCACCCCGTGACAAACAGAGGCTAGGGACACCATTCCTTACCCATCCTGGCTAAGAGCCATTAATGGACCTAGCCTCCATGAATTTATCTAGTTCTCTTCTAAACCCTGTTATAGTCCTAGCCTTCACAACCTCCTCAGGCAAGGAGTTCCACAAGTTGACTGCGCTGCGTGAAGAAGAACTTCCTTTTATTTGTTTTAAACCTGCTGCCCATTAATTTCACTTGGTGGCCCTAGTTCTTATATTATGGGAACAAATAAATAACTTTTCCTTATTCACTTTCTCCACACCACTCATGATTTTATATACCTCTGTCAGATCCCCCCTTAGTCTCCTCTTTTCCAAGCTGAAAAGTCCTAGCCTCTTTAATCTCTCCTCATATGGGACCCTCTCCAAACCCCTAATCATTTTAGTTGCCCTTCTCTGAACTTTTCTAATGCCAGTATACCTTTTTTGAGATGAAGAGACCACATCTGTACACAGTATTCAAGATGTGGGTGTACCATGGATTTCTCCCCTTCAGCACCAGCATTGTCTCCCTGCCCCGGCCTTCCAGGAAATAAATATGCCTGCAGAGGCAGCCACTGGGGGCTGCTGGCACCGATGGGCTTAGCATCTCTATAGGCTGCTGTGCGTTTAATGTGCCAGCTGCTCTCTGCTTCCCAGCCAGGTTGATGGGCGAGGAGGAAGGCGCTGATGTCTGTGGGGAATGCTTTGTCACTCTTGGCACCATCGGCTCCTCTGAGCCCAGCCTACATGTTTATACATTGGAGGACGCTATTGCAGGGCAAACGGCTGCATCAGCTCTTTGCCGCTTCTTAGTTTGCCCTCCATCCAGGTGCCAAGCCCATCAGCCCCTGCGGAGCTCAAGGCTGTATGCACATGGGGTGCCATGGGGGAGCCATGGCTCAGGGCATCCAGAGAGCTGTATGGTCAGATTTGAATGCTGGTACCACCTACACCGAGTTTCATTTTGAATGGGTGGAGCTTATTATATGGGCAGAGCTTGGAAGAGCATCACCATCTCCCTGTCCCAGTTTGACCTCTGCTTTGTACCATCAGGGCCCATTGAGGGCAGAAGGGGGTGTCCTCCTCGGAAGGGGGCTATCAAAATGGGCCTGACTGGCCCTCTGCTTGGCTGTCTCCGCAGAGGGGCCAACTTGCCCTGGAAACTAATCTCCCCTTTCACTGGCGGCCCTGTCGGAGAGGGTCGGGTTGGCCTTGCAGGGCTCTTGAGCTACGCCCCCTCTGGCCAGCCAGCAGCATCCTAAGCGCAGTTCAAACAGATCCTCGGGATATGTGTGTCCCACTTGGGCTACGGCCGGTCTGCAGGCCTGTCTGACTCCAGCTGAGAATGACTTGCTCATATGTCTCTCTGGTTCCTGGGTCCATAGAGGTGGAGGTCAACCATAGAGCCTTATAAAGAGGTATTGGCAGGGGGGAATCACTGTTAAGAGGTAGAGGGTGCAGAGAGGGTGTGCAGAGGTGTGGGGGGAGAGGCGCAGAGACCTGGGTACCCTCCCCCCAAGTTTGCCTACACCCAGAGCACCAGAAACTGTAGGGCCAAGTTCGATGTATACATAGGGGGTGGGCGGGGGAATAACCGACAGTTCAGAGCTGCCTGTCACTCAGCAGATGCAGTTTTCAGGGTTTCATTAGCACTGTTCTTCATGTTCACATCCATTGTTCACAATCCCTTCCATTCGGGTTCAACCCACCCTCAAGGTGAAATGCCCCAAAGCTGCTGAGTTTGGCTTGGTTTCGCTCGGTTCGGCTGCCATGACCTTGCAGGGACTGGGCCCTGTGCTGTCAGGGGCCATGGACAAAGCCTGGGTAGATGGATTTACACCTCCCCCCACTTCTCTCTCGGTGTGTGTACATACAGATACAGAGGTGATCTCCGTGTGATACATTGCACAGACGAGCGATCAGTCGCACAGGCATGTAATAAGCAAACATATCACATCCCTGTGCATTTTAGCACGTGCCCATGTGAGCGCATCACTTTGCCACCAATCCATTTCCCCTGGGGCTTCTTTTGACCTTCCTAACCCCTTACCAGCTTTAGTTTTAAAACCAAACAAACCCAGTCTGGAGTGGAAACGTCTCTAGCAAGCTCTAGTGCTGGCTTTTCAGGGTATCAAAATGCCATGGCTGGCTTCAAAGCTCGGTGTTACCCTCGAATCCCTGCTGGAGCTGGGAGATTGATCTCATGCATGGGGGGAACAGCAGGGAGTTAGTGGCTAGGCCGGGGGAATATGAGGATCCTTTTGATGCCAGGCGCTAGAGAACTACTGTCTTGTTGGTATTAATACTTTTGTTCATTGATTAAATGTACTAAGTAAATGCCAAGAAATATCCATTAATTTTCAACGTAATGTAAAGCAAACACAAGTAATTGTATTACTTACTACCAGCCACTAAAAATGATAGAGGGATCCACTGAAATCTTGCCACAGGCTTCAGTGGGTTTTGGGTCAAGGCCCAGGCATTCTTTTCTCGTTGAACAGGCTGTTAGCTCAAAGGCAAGGCAGCACTGTCTAGTGGTTAGAGCAGAGGATCAGAAAGTTAAGTCTCCCCAGACCCATTGCCGGCTCTGCTGCTGGCTTTCTGTATTGGTAAGTGGTTGTACTGCTCTGTGCCTCCATTTCCCCACTGGTAAAAGGGGGGTTAATCATACTGCCTTCCCCTCACTGAGGGGCTCTGAGGCTGAATTGAGTTTGCACAGTGCTTTGAGATCCACAGATGGGCGGAGCTGTAATGGTAAGGAAACAAATAGACTGTTAAGATACAAAATGTAATTGAACGTAACTCCTAACCAGGGACTTAGAGGCTGTTCCTAGCTCTGCCACTGCCCTGCTGGGTGACCTTGGGTGAGTCACTTTCCTCACCCCCTGCTTCAGTTTCCCCATCCTGACCATGGGAATAACAATCCTTATCCATCTCCTAGGGGCACCATGGGGTGGTAAATTCACTGATGTCTCCAGGGTGCTTGAAGACCCGGCAGGTGGGGAGGAACAGGCTGTATTATGATAGCCTGGACTGTGACCTGTAGGGAAGGAGCCTGGAATGTCCTCACATGACCCAACAGCTCCTTCCTCTCTCTGAGCACTATGAGCCTATGCCAGCAGCTGTTGCGTTAATGAGCCCTGCACGCACAGCATGCAGCAGCTGTGCTGGCGGTGCCCCCCCACGGAAGGTTTGCGCTGGGGTTCCCCACTCCGCAGCCTGATTATTCCAGTTTAATTTGCTCATCAGCACAGATGCTGCCTTGTTCTGCACTTCATCCTCTTCAAAGAGCGAGCAGGACAGCCGGTCCTTTGCTCGGCGCTGCGGTCCCTCGCCTTTAATCATGCCAGCAGCCAGCGATCTCCCTCCACGTCCTTACAGCTCGCTTCTCCCTGCAATTAGACCAACCAAAAGGAACACTGGGTCAGGGATCGAGCTCCTAATGCTGGATGCAGGCTCCAGCCGTGAGAGCTTTAATGATAAGCTGCTGACTGAGGAGGTCACGGTGTCCTGAAATCATAACTCATCTGCGGTGGTTGCCCTGCTCATAGCCTGCTCTGCAGAATCAGAGAGGCACAGGTTTTAGCCACCGGCTCCCTCCATGCCCATGTCTGGATGGATTGATCCAATGTTTTAAAGCTGATCTTCATTCTAGCAAAGGGCGGGGGATTCTGCCCCACAGCCTGAAAGCAGGTGTAATGCCAACAGACCTCGGTCGTCGGTCGGAATTGAACCGTGGATCTCTAGAGCTTAGTGCATGAGCCTCTACTGCATGAGGTAAAAGCCAACTGGCTGTAGCAGACTCATTTTATCTCTAAGTGGTCTTAGTGCCACTAGATGGGACAGCACCCCACACCCAGGTGTGTGGGTTACACAGGGAGAGATGCTGCTATTTGGGAATCGGAGTTCAGCTGAGCCTTTTCCTCATGTCTAAGCAAGAGGGCTTTATTAAACCACCCTCACCCACAAACAAATCGCTGGGCTTCCCTGTTCGGTGTCACTGTGTTGGTGGATTCCTCTTGGGCTGAGTTACAACCCCATTTCCCTAGAACTTCCCATCCTCAAAGCGAATTAATCCTCAGTCCTTCTCTTTCCCTGGTAGGGAATCGTCATTGTTGTCCTTGTCCAGGTGGGGAGGCACACACTGATGTCACTCACGTGGGCCTGGATAAAATAAATCAGCCATGGTGCGTGGCTGCTGATGGCTTTTTTTTTGTTTTTTGACGGTGCTGAGGGCAATGTGGAGGTTGAGTTTCAGTTTTATATGGCACCTGGAAGCTCAAAGCAATGCCTCTTACCTTGTAAATCTCTGGAGAAATAAAGAGATCTAGCAATTTTCCTGGGAAAACTGGCATCTCCAGCTTCTAGGAGATCCAGTCCATTTTTGTCAGATTATCAGTAGCCCCATGAGGTTTGGGGGCTATTGAAATCAACATCGCAGATGGACCAGGGTTGGGCAAGGTGGGGTGGTCTAGGCTTCATCAAGAGGTTTGTAAACAGTTGCACCTTTAAATGAACCAACCCTTACAACGTCCCAGTGAGGCGAAGTAATTGACCAGGCCTCTGGATCAGCTTTCATCTAAAGGGCTCTGCCACATTGTCCATCGCGGTTGTAAGTTACAAGGTTACTGGCAGGAGCGGCGCCAGGGTTTTTGGCGCCCTAGGCAGGAGTCCTTCCACGCTCCCGGTCGGCGGCAATTCTGCGGCAGGGGTCCTTCCGCGCTCCCGGTCTTTGGGACACTTCAGCTTGGGTCCCGGAGCGAGTGAAGGACCCGCTGCAGAATTGCCGCCGAAGACCCGGAGCGCGGAAGGACCCCCCGCCGCCGAATTGCCGCCAAGGGCCGCAAAATGCCGCCCTCCCAAATCCTGATGCCTTAGGCGACCACCTAGGTAGCCTAAATGGAAGCGCCGGCCCTGGTTACTGGCAGCCAACCAGTGCATTTCCTGGAAATGAATGACATTGACCCCCCCCCCCCAACAGGCTGTGAGTGCTTTACTGGTACCGAGTGCTTGGAAGCTGACGGCCCCTTGCCATTGAGTCGAAGAATGGAAAGTGAAGAACTAGCAAGCGTTGTTCCAGGATCACTGGAGCCAGATCTGAATGGTCCAGATTTGGTCTGTTATTTGCTGCTTAAGTTACAGGATGAGACTGGAGCAGCACTGTGGTCCCACCTGTACTCTGGTGTAAATCAGTAGCTGCAGTGAAGTCAATGGACCGGGCTACACTAGGTTAGAACAGAATAGAATCAGACCCCCTGGATTTGCTGTGACAATCAAGTGGCGTGAGACTGAGCTGGATTGAAAAAAAGAAGTGCCCCTCAGTGATCATGACAGCAGGGATTACAAATGCCATAGTAACCAAGCCAGCTTGTGCAGTACCTGCTCCCCCTTATAATAATAATGATACATAAATAAATATAATTAACAGTCACCTCTCTGGCTATGATGCTTTCAGCTCAGAGAAGATGTTGAAATTAGGTCTCTCATATCCTCCAATACTATAAGATAGTCTCTCTCTCTTATCAGAGTCGGAACCCAAACCAAGATTCTCATTAAAGTTCCTACCCAGTCTGAGCCCACTGATTACTGTCCGTATATCCCTTCGTGTGCCGAGTTACAGAAACCACTTAACAGCCATGGCTATGCACAAAGCATAAAGAAACTCCTAATTACATGGCCTGAAACACCTCTTGGAACTGCTTTGAAGCAAGTGATCATTATGTGCATTAAACCTGTCAGTGGGTAGCCACATTTTCAATTTCCCCCTTTTCCCCCATAGGAGGTGCCAGAGATCTTTTGTTCCCCACAAGCCTTTGAGTATTGGGGCTGACCTCATTATATGGTCCTCTCTACAGTGTCTTTCATCTGGGGATCTTCAAAGTGGTTAAACCTTGCTAGCCTGAAGGTAGGCATTATGACCCCTATTTTACAGCTGGGGAAACTGAGGTTGGGAGAGGGAACCTGGATAAACAACCTGATCTAAGTAATAGCCTAGTGACTAGAGCACTGGGCCAGGACTCAGAAGACCTGGGTGCTAGTCCTGGATCTGCCACTGGCATGCTGAGTGACCATAGGAAAGTCAAGTCCCCCCTCTGTGCCTCAGTTTCCCCATCTGTAAAATGGCGATAATGATACTGGCACCTGTGTGAAGCATTTTGAAATCTATGGGTGAAAAAAGTGAGGGACTGTAAGGATCACACACTTGAATGAAACACCATAGACTGTGCTGGCCTGAGTGTAAAAACGGCACCAGTGAACTAAGGACTTCTCTGTACACAATAACATTGCAATCAGCTGCTTGCAATGGTGCTGGAGTCAGTGCAGTGCCCTCAGGGGGCTTGATCTGCAGCTAGTGATGGGGCCGAATGGCGAGGTCTCTTTATTCAGGCAATACCGCACCATGTTCCCGGGGATAAACAATGACACACCTAAAGCTTGCTGGCTTCCCTGGCTGTTCCATGTGTAGTTAGCCATAAATATCCAGGGGAAACAAAACAGGGATATTTTTAAAAAAGTGATAGATTCCTAGATGCCAAGGCCAGAAGGGACCATTGTGATCAGCTAGTCTGACCTCCTGTATAACACAGGCCAGAGAATGTCCCCAACATAATCCCTAGAGCAGAGGTTTTAAAAAAACAGCCAGCTTGGATTTAAAAATGGTCGGTGATAGAGAATCTACCACAATCCTTGGTAAATTGTTCCGGTGGTTAATTACTCTCACTGCTCGAAATGTTCATCTTATTTCCAGCCTGAATTTCTCTAGCTTCAACTTCCAGCCATTGGAGCCTGTTAGACCTTTGTCCGATAAATTGAAGAGCCCATTAGTAAATATTTGTTCTCCATGTAGATACTGAAAGACTCTAGTTGAGTCACCCCTTAATCTTCTCTTTGTTAAGATAAATAGGTTGAGCTATTTGAGATTATCACTAGAAGGCAGGTTTTCTAATCCTTTAATCATTCTCACGGCTCTTCTGTGAACCCTCTCCAATGTATCAACACCTTTCTTGAATGGTGGGCACCAGAACTGGACCCGGGATTCCAACAGCAGGCACACCACCGCCAAATATAGAGGTAAAGTAACCTGTTTACTCGTACTTGAGATTCCCTGTTGATGCATCCCAGGATCGCATTCGCTCATATTCAGCTAATTATCCACAACAAACCCTCAAATCTTGGTCAGACTCACAGCTTCCCAGAATAGAGTCCCCCAGTCTGTAAGTATGGCCGGCATGTTTTGTTCCTAGATGTAGACAGTTACATTTAGCCGTATTAAAACTCATAATGTTTGTGTAAGCAGAGTCAGGATAAGCTCTACCCTGACATCTGGTGGAAAGAATTTCAGAGAGTGTATTTGCATAGGCACGCCTACCCTATCCCAGACTGCCGAGCTGTGGGACTGCTTGGTGACAAATGACTCACCCTCAGTTGGATGGTACTTGCTAGACAAGGGACATAGGTTCCAAAAGCCAGTGAATTGAGAGAGGCTGGGGATAGGTATCTGTGTCTGGTGGTGCAGTCTCCTTGTGGAGCCAGAAGCACCAGTTCCACTCTCCACTGTGGAATGTCAGAGTTGATTTTTTATTCCCTTAAGAATCCAGATACAGGTTACTGAGCTGAACTCACTTTTGGCTAATGGTGCACTAGCACTGCGGCTCCCCTACTATGAGTTGAAATCATAAAGAGCTGAAATTACTGAGCTGAGAGCACTGAGTTCTGTGCTAACTAGTGGGGAGCCTGAAGCTATACTGTGGAACAGAGCAGCTGGCGGAGTGGAGCAGTTTGTGGGGACGGCTGGAGCGGATCACGGGACAGCTGGTGGAGCAGAGTGGAGTAGCTGTGGGTCGGGTGGAGCAGCCCACAGAGTGAGCGGAGCCGAGCAGTTTGCAGGGACAACTGGAGCAGCTCACGGGACAGCTGGTGGAGCAGAGCAGTTTGTGAGGACGGCTGGAGGAGCAGAGTGGAGCGGCTGGTAAAGCGGAGCAGTTCATGGAGAAGGCGGGAGCAGAACCCACGGAGAGGCAGGGCAGTTGGCCCCGGACCATGTAAGGTGCCCCTTTCTACCCAGGCTGGGGGGAGGGACCTCTGCAGATAGACTCTTGAACTTTGGGGCTGCACTGACCCAGGACAGAGACTTTTGGATTGTGGGACTTTTGGGACTGTGGGTGATTTGGGGGGTTGCTGGACTCAAGAGCCCAGGAAAGAGGACACAGCCCAATTTCCTGGGGTGGGTCTTTGCTCACGGTTTGGTCTATGAACTCTAGTTGAGGTGTTTTCCCAATTTAGTGTTTGTTGTTTATCTCATGTATTAAATCTTTTCTGCTACACCGAGACTCTGTGCTTGCGAGAGGGGAAGCATTGCCTCTTTGAGGCGCCTAGGGGTGTGTGTAAGATTTTCCCAGGTCACTGGGTGGGGGCTCGAGCTGGTTTTGCATTGGGTTATTGAAACGGAACCCCTGGATACTGAACCCGGCCCTTGTTGCTGCCAACTCGGAGGGGCAGAAGGGTTACATTTTGGGGGCTCGTCCAGGATATCCTGGGTCAGTACCCCTCATAAGCACATTTTGAGTGATCCATTGAATTGGGAAAACCCCTAATTACCTTGTTGTTTTGATCTGTTGTATTGGGAAAAGATTAGAGTTTGTATAATGGCCCTACACTTGTTAGAGGATTGGTGCAAGGGGATGAATATTGACCCCAGGAACTGTCTTCTGGTAACGGGGGTGCTGGAGGCAGTCGATGAGGGCTCAATAGAACCTATGTTAAGGTCATCTACTGAGTACCTGTGTAAGTGCCAAATGCGTGGGCGCATTTTTGTGAGGGAAGAGGGCACTTTTGCTGTATTGTGTGAGCTGCCCTCGGCTGTGGACCCTCTACAGGTTCCAGGCATGATAGCAGTGGATGATGATGAGTGGAAGGTAATAACCACTGGGAGTCAGCCCTCACCAGCTCCTACCCCTGATGTAGAGTTTTTAAAGAAAATGTCGGACTTTTGGGGGAAAGAGGGAAAAACTTTGGCTGATATGCCGGGTCTGTTGGGCCTTAAGCCGAGAGCCCCACAACAGGAGACTGCTCCTTCACCTGATGAGTGGGTGAAGGCTTTGGGGCAAGAATTAGGGAAGGTCATGCCACCCCACCCTGAGTCAAGCCCCTATCCTAAACTGAGGTTGTTTTCTGGGGGTCCCACCCCAATACCTGGGGAGGAAGCATTTGAACCCTGGCTGGAGCACACCACGGAGATGCTGCAGGAGTGGGCGGTGCCTGAGGCTGAAAAGAGAAGGCGACTAGTAGAGTGTCTACCAGTTCGAACGCATGCCACAAGGGATTTCTGGGGCCCCTGCCACATTTCAACGACTTATGGAAAAAGTCATGGGAGACATGAATTTACTGCAGGTGTTAGTTTACTTGGATGACCTGATTGTGTTTGGAAGAACCTTGGAGGAACATGAAGAAAGACTTCTTAAAGTGCTCGATAGATTGGAGGCATACGGTTTGAAGCTTTCAATTGATAAATGCCAGTTCTGCCAAACCTCAGTGAAGTATGTAGGTCACATCGTGTCCCAAGAGGGTGTGAGTACTGACCCCGATAAAACAGAAGCACTCACTACCTGGCCACGTCCCAGTAACTACAGAGAACTCAAGACGTTTCTTGGATTTAGTGGCTACTACCGCAGATTGGTGAAGAACTATGCTACGATTGTAAAACCTCTGAATGATCTTACCAGGGGATACCAGTCCAACAAGAACAAATCTAAGACCCAGAATAAGCGAAGGCCTCCAAAGACTCCTTTGCAGAGACACTATGGCCCCTTCGAACCATTTGGGCCGCGGTGGGATGAAAGATGTGAGAGGGCTTTTCAGGAAATCATTACTCGCCTAACTCATGCTCCCATCCTAGTCTTTGCTGACCCAAGCAAACCGTTTATCCTGCGTACTGATGCCAGTTTGGAGGGTCTGGGAGCAGTACTGTATCAGGAAGTGGAAGACAAACGCAAACCGGTAGCCTTTGCCAGCCGAGGACTGTCCGACAGTGAAACTCGCTACCCTATCCACAAGCTGGAGTTCTTGGCCTTGAAATGGGCCATCACTGAGAAATTTCGAGACTACTTGTACGGTGCTCAGTTCCAGGTGTGGACAGACAACAACCCACTGACCTATGTGTTAACAAGTGCTAAGTTGGATGCTACAGGCAGAGATGGGTGGCCGCCTTGGCTAGCTATGAGTTCAGCATTCAATACCGATCAGGGAGAAGCAATGTAGATGCAGATGCATTGTCCAGACGTCCGCAGGCACCTGACGTTGCTGTGATACCCACGGATGGCGTGAGAGCTATTTGCAGTGTGAGTCGCCGAGAGCCGGAGGATGTGTTGCTGAAGCTTTGGGCCTGCCCCGTGAATGCGTGCCTTCTGCTTCAGTGAACTATATTGCTTTGGACCAATCTCCCTTGCCCATGCTCAATACGGCTGACTGGCAGGAGGCTCAGCTGCAAGATATTGACATTCGTGATACACTACTTGCCAAAAGAGAGGGGCGAGGCCCAGCTGCAAACCCCAGAGGGCAAACTACTATTGAGAGAATGGACCAAACTAAAACTGATTCAGGGATTGCTACACCGCATGACCACAGACCTTCTACAAAAGCTACGGAATCAACTAGTGCTGCCAAAAGAGTACAGAGCCCTGGCCATGAGGGCCCTGCATGATGACTTTGGACATTTAGGGATGGAGAGGACCCTGGAACTTATCCGCAGTAGGTTCTATTGGCCTCGGATGGCCGAAGATGTTCACAGAAAATGTGACAGCTACGCTCGATGTGTTCAAAGGAAAACTCTGCCCACAAGGGCCGCGTATCTGAAGAACATCACCAGCAACAAACCTCTGGAGCTGGTTTGCATTGATTTCTTGTCCTTAGAAGTAGACAAGAGGAATATTAGGAACATTCTAGTAGTGACCGACCATTATACGCGATATGCGCAGGCATATCCCACACGTGATCAGAAGGCCACCACTGTCGCTCAAGTACTGTGGGAAAAATATTTCTCAGTTTATGGATTCCCAGCCCGGATACACTCGGATCAGGGACGAGACTTTAAGAGTCACCTTCTGAAGGAGGTGCTGAGGATAGCAGGAATTAAAAAGTCAAGGACAACACCTTATGGCCCACAAGGTGATCCTTAGCCAGAGAGGTTCAACCGAACCCTGTTAGATATGTTAGGGACTTTGCGGCCAGAGCAGAAGGCAACCTGGAGCCAACATGTCGCATTTCTAGTGCATGCCTACAACGCCACAAAGAACGACGCTATGGGAGTCACCCCATATCTCTTAATGTTTGGGCGAGAACCAAGATTACCCATAAACCTGTGCTTTGGTGTATCCGAGGATGGAGATAGCTATGAAACTCACCAGCAATATCTATCCCGACTATGAGAAAAGCTGCGGGATGCTTATCACTTAGCTACATCTGCAGCTCGGAAGAATGCAGGCCGCAACAAACATTGATATGATGCTAGGGTACGTCTGCAAGAGCTCCAGCCAGGGGACAGAGTCCTGCTACGAAATTTGGGTATTGCTGGCAAACACAAGATAGCTGACAGATGGAAGGCAATACCTTACTTAGTGATGGAAAAGCTAGGAGACCTGCCGGTTTATAAGATCAAACCTGAAGAGGGTCCAGGGCAGACGAAGACCGTGCACAGAAACCTTTTGCTCCCTGTGGGTGAATTGGTAATCAGCCCTTATGAGATGGGCCACAACAGGGCAACTGGGCAGAACGAAGGTGCTGTACCAAAGCCGCCTTCCAACGTGGACAGCCGGCTCCCTGCAGCTAACCTACCCCTACTCAGCACATCTGAGAGTGAGTCTGAGGAGGAAGACACAACCATGGTGTATCCTGGGATGAAGACAAGATTTCAGTCTCGATCCGCTGAATCAAAAGAGGGCACATCCTCTTCTGCCCTAAACCCCATGGCAGAAGTATTTAGGCCCATTCCTGACACTCCTGAGCCACTGGTGGGACCCCCGTGTAATGACATACACAGGCTATTGGACAGTGGCGACATACAGATGGAGGATGTCCAGAGCACCTGCGACCCTCCACTGTTAGAACTAGAAATGCAGGGGCCTATGCCAGTACCCGAGGGGAACTCACAGGAAACCTCCCCATCCGCCACTCAAGAGGATGTCCCCCCCTACCATAGCAACAGAGATTCTCAATAGGCGAGACAGGGTAATAAAACCAGTGAAACGGTTAACTTACGATGCACCTGGGGTGATTAGTGAGGAGCCCATACATTTAGCACACAGGTCTGTGAAAGCTAAAGTGGGCTATCTAATGCCCTTTGGAGGGGACCAATAAATTGGTGTAGTAGAGAATGTGATTTGTCGGGACGACAAATTCTCGGCTGGGAGGCAGATGTTAGCAGAGTCAGGATAAGCTCTACCCTGACATATGGTGGAAAGAATTTCAGAGAGTGTATTTGCATAGGCACGCCTACCCCATCCCAGGCTGCCGAGCTGTGGGACTGCTTTGTGACAAATGACTCAACCTCAGTTGGGTGGTACTTGCTAGACAAGGGACATGAGTTCCAAAACCCAGTGAATTGAGAGAGGCTGGGGACAGGTATCTGTGTCTGGTGGTGCAGGCTCCTTGTGGAGCCAGAAGCACCAGTTCCACCCCCTCCTCTCTCCACTGTGGAATGTCAGAGTTGATTTTTTATTCCCTTAAGAATCCAGATACAGGTTACTGAGCTGAACTCACTTTTGGCTAATGGTGCACTAGCACTGGGGCTCCCCTACTATGAGCTGAAATCACTAAGAGCTGAAATTACTGAGCTGAGAGAACTGAGTACTGTGCTAACTAGTGGGGAGCTTGAAGCTATACTGTGGAACAGAGCAGCTGGTGGGGTGGAGCAGTTTGTGGGGACGGCTGGAGTGGATCACGGGACAGCTGGTGGAGCAGAGCAGCTGGTGGAGCGGAGCAGTTTGTGAGGACACCTGGAGGAGCAGAGTGAAGTGGCTGGTAAAGCGGAGCAGTTCGTGGAGAAGGCGGGAGCAGAACCCACGGAGAGGCAGGGCAGTTGGCCCCGGACCACGTAAGGTGCCCCTTCTACCCAGGCTGGGGGGAGGGACCTCTGCAGATAGACTCTCGAACTTTGGGGCTGCACTGACCCAGGACAGAGACTTTTGGATTGTGGGACTTTTGGGACTGTGGGTGATTTGGGGGGTTGCTGGACTCAAGAGCCCAGGAAAGAGGACACAGCCCAATTTCCTGGGGTGGGTCTTTGCTCACGGTTTGGTCTATGAACTCTAGTTGAGGTGTTTTCCCAATTTAGTCTTTGTTGTTTATCTCATGTATTAAACCTTTTCTGCTACACCGAGACTCTGTGCTTGCGAGAGGGGAAGCATTGCCTCTTTGAAGCTTCTAGGGGTGTGTGTAAGATTTTCCCAGGTCACTGGGTGGGGGCTCGAGCTGGTTTTGCATTGGGTTATTGAAACGGAACCCGTGGATACTGAACCCAGCCCTTGTTGCTGCCAACTCGGAGGGGCAGAAGGGTTACATTTGCTTGCACCCAGTGTACTAAGTGATACTGGTCACTCTGACTCAGTGATTTGTTCTCTTCTGATTTTATGTTTTCTTCCAGGTCATTGATAAAAATGTTGACTAGCATAGGGGCAAGAACCTGCTGGACCCCACTAGAAGCACACCTGCTTGATGATGATTCCTTATTTACAATTACATTTTGAGACCTATCAGTTAGCCAGTTTTTAAGAACTTGCTGATTTCAAAATGTCTAACTTTTGTAGCTTCCGTTTAACATCCTCCAGGGATACTAGTGGAACGGAAAGAGTGTTATCATCGTCATATGATGAGACTGTATCAACTGTATTACCCCCCAAATATAGAACAGAAATATTTAATAATATTTATTATTTATAATATGTATTAATTTATTTATAAAACTCTGCCTTTTCTGTATTATAGAATCATAGAAATGTAGATCTGAAAGAGACCTTGATAGGTCATCTACTCCAATCCCCTATGCTGAGACTGGGCTAAGTATTAACTAGTCCATCTCTGACAGTTGTTTGTCCAACCTGCTCTTAAAAACCTTGCTCCCACATAAGGAAGCTGGGGGTTCACTGTCCTTCAGCCCATGAGGTGTTGCTCCCCTTGGCACATGACAATACGGGGTGCCGGGGAGTGGGAGAATCAGGCCCAAAGATTAACATTGCCCTCCCGAATATCTCTGCAGCCCCTGTATGCCAGCCAGGCTGGCGTCAAGGAGCCGTAGGACAGGCCAGGGAACTCCCCCAAGGCAGGACATCTGTAGGAACACAGGAGTGTTCTGAGGCTGGATGGGGCATAGAAGGGAGGGGATATGGCCGAGGCAAGCTTGTGCTTGGGAAGGGATAAGTCAGTGGTTTGAGCATTGGCCTGCTAAACCCAGCGTTGTAAGTTCAATCCTTGAGGGAGCCATTTAGGTATCTGGGGCAAAAATCTGTCTGGGGATTGGTCCTGCTTTGAGCAGGGGGTTGGACTAGATACCTCCTGAGGTCCCTTTCAACCCTGATATTCTGTGATTCTAAGTCTGCACCCCAGGGGCTGTGCCAGCTCTCATGGCCGCCCCCCACCACCTAAAAAAGGAGGCTCAAATCACCCCTCCTCCACCCAGGTGTTGAATCTACCTTTAAACACCTGCCAGAGAAGGGCCATGTTAAAGTTACAAATTGCCTGGAGGTTTGGCACTCAGCCGAGCTAATGGCTACCTTAGCCCCCTTCAATCACGTTCATCCATGGGAAAAAATATATACCTGCCCTAGGTGAAGCTGCTATCCTCCCCCTGCAACATGGTAATAAACTCAGCAGATTACTAGCTACCTCGATTTAATAGACGTACAGCTGCACTCTGGCAGACTTTAAAACAGTCATTATTTCATCAGCAGCCCCATTAAACCGTCATGTGCTTGTGCAGCTGCTTTTCCCATCACAGTTTATTCTCACAGGCAGCGATGCTACAGAGTGAAGGCATGAAGCACCATGCCACCTACGCCACGCCCCCAGAACTGGCGCGAGCATGTCACTCTGTGTCTGGGGTTCTGTTCTGGCTGGATGTGCCAAACTACTGTCTGATTGGATCGTTTGCAGTGGGAAGCTGTTGGGAGAGCATGGCCTAGTGGTTAGCACAGACATCAGGATTCCTCAGGCTGATGTCCTATGGGGACTTGGAGAAGTCATGTCCCTCCAACACACACACAAACACCCTGCCTCAGTTTCCCCATCTGTAAAATGGAGATAACACTGACCTACCTGCAGTAATAAGCTTAGGACTATTACGGTAGCACTCCAGCCACTCCTAAAGCTCTATAGAGAGGTAGCGAAGTAGCCCCTGACAAGGAAAAAGAAGCGGCAGTTCTTCTTCGAGTGATTGCTCACATCCATTCCAGTTAGGTGTGCGCGCCGCGCGTGCACGTTCGTCGGAAACTTTTTACCCTAGCAACTCCAGTGGGCCGGCAGGTCGCCCCCTGGAGTGGCGCCGCCATGGCGCCCAATATATATCCCTGCCGGCCCACCCGCTCCTCAGTTCCTTCTTACCGCCGTGTCGGTCGTTGGAACTGTGGAGCGCGGCATAGCTGTCCTCCACGTCCCTAGCTCTCCTTGTTTTTCTATCGTTATCTCTATTGTAGTTGTTAATTAGACTGTTAGTTAGATAGTAGTAGTTAAGTGTTAAGTAGTTGTAAATAGTTTTTCGCCGGGGGCTTAGCCCTTCCCGGCACCCGGCACCGGGCTCATGCCTGGTTCGCCGGGCTTCAAGCAGTGTGCGGCCTGCAAGAAGCCTATGCCCACGAGCGACCCCCACGACGCGTGCCTGAAGTGCCTGGGGGAATCGCATAGATCCGACAAGTGCCGCATCTGCAAGGCTTTTAAGCCAAGGACTAAGAAGGAGAGGGATCAAAGGCTCCGGACTCTCCTCCTGGAGGCGGCACTTGACCCGGCGGCTTCGCAGGCCGTGATGTCGGCGCCGGCACCGGATCGCGCCGGCACCGAGAAGACTCCCCGGCACCGACCTTCTCCGGCACCGGGGACAGAGCCTAGGCCGTCGAAGTCCACTACTCCGGCCAGGCACACCCGAGTGGAGCGCCCGGCCTCAGTATCGGCCGCGGCGCCGCCGGCACCGTCGACTCCGGGCCCGGCGGGTCCGTCGAGTCCGGTGCCGCCAAGCTCCCCCATGACATCTGGGGTTGAGATAGTGGTGCCATCTACACCAGAGGCCTTCGCCTCGGCACGGGACCTCATAGCCCTGACCGAGCCCACGCAGCTACCACCCCCGGTACCTCCGGTGCGGGTTGTGTCCAGAGGCAAGCCTATGATGTCGGCACCGTCCCGGGACTCTCGTTCTCGCTCCAGGTCCCGACGTCAAGGTCGCTCCAGATCCCGCCGCCGCTCGCAGTCCCGGCACCGCTCCCCTCAGCGGTACCGGTCGCACTCGCGGCGCCGGTCGACACCGAGACGATCGCGGTCGGACTCCAGCCGCCGTTACCGGCACCGCGAGTCCAGGAGCCGATCCAGACGTTCGCCGCACCGGTCGACCTCCCGGCGCCGAGCTGGTGGCAGGTCCCGGTCCCGGTCGACCTCCCGGTACCGAACCGGTGGCAGGTCCCGATCCCGGCACCGAAGCGGCGCCCGGTACCGATCCAGATCCCGGCACCGTGGCAGAACTCGGTCCCGCTCCCGGCACCGTTACGACTCCCGGCACCGGTCCCCGGCACCGAGACGATCGCCCGTGCCGACCCGCGCGGACCATTACCATCCAGGGTCCGCTCCGCCATGGCCCTCGAGGCAGCCGTCCGTGTCTTCGCTGGCGGACAGTGGCTACGCGCTGGGCACCGACCGGCAGGCGGCGCTGTTCAGCGAGCCTCCACAGCAGGACGCAGCCCCACAGCAATGGGGTTTCTGGACACCCTGGGCGTATCATCAGGCCCAGGGCCCCCAACAGCTCCCTGCTAGGCCGCCGACTGCAGAGCGCAGGGCACCTGAGGCCTCGTTGTCTCGCCCCCCTCCCTCCCCGGATGGGGAGGAAGGATCCAAGCAACAGGACTCCACTTTGGCTCCTGAGGCAGAGGCGAGGGCCGAGGGAGACCCCCCTTTAGACACCCTCTTGCCGGGGGTCTCCTCATCTTCTTCCCCTGATGAAGCGGTGGCTGGGACCTCCTCCAACAGCCCCCCCCCGCTGGACCTCAGGGCGCACCAGGACCTCCTCCGGCGAGTAGCCCAAAACCTGAGTCTACAAGCCGAGGAGGTCTCGGAGGTAGAGGACCCTATTGTCACCATCCTCTCCGCAGACGCTCCCACCAGGGTCGCCCTGCCGTTCATACGGACCATCCAGGCCAACGCCACCACCATCTGGCAGTCCCCGGCCTCCATTCCTCCCACTGCGAAGGGCGTCGAAAGGAAGTACATGGCTCCTTCTAAGGGCTACGAGTACCTCCACGTACACCCGACTCCGTGTTCCCTGGTGGTCCAATCTGTCAATGATAAGGAGCGTCATGGCCAGGAGGCTCCAGCCCCCAAATCCAGGGAGGCTAGGCGGATGGACCTCCTCGGCCGTAAGGTGTACTCGGCGGGGGCGCTGCAACTCAGGGTCTCCAACCAACAGGCCCTGTTAAGTAGATACGCCTTTAACTCCTGGGTGGCAGCAGACAAATTCAAGGAGCTGTTGCCACAAGACGCTCGTCAGGAGTTTGCAGCCATTTTAGAGGAAGGCAAGAGGGTCGCACGCACGTCCTTGCAAGCCTCTCTGGACGCTGCGGATTCGGCTGCCCGTACCCTCGCGTCGGGTGTAACAATGCGTCGCCTCTCCTGGCTGCAGGTTTCCGGCCTTCCGCCGGAGCTCCAGCACACAATACAGGACCTTCCTTTTGAAGGCCAAGGGCTGTTTTCGGATAAGACAGACCCTAGACTAAAGAATCTAAAAGACAACCGCGTCATCATGAGGTCACTGGGGATGCACACTCCAGTGACGCAGCGCAGACCCTTCCGGCCGCAGCAACAGCAACAACAGCGCAGGCCGTATCTCCAGTTCCGCCAGCGGCAGGACCTTAACAGGCGCCGCGGCAGGAACGGAAGGCGCAGGCATTCGGGGAACCAAGGGGGCCAAAACCAAGGCTCCTCTAAGCCCCCGCCTGGTCCCAAGCCTTCATTTTGAAGGTGCGCCCGAGGGCGCAGTAACAGTTTCCCCATTGGATCCTTTCCCCCCGTTTTCCAACCGCCTTTCTTTTTTCCTCCCGGCGTGGTCCCTAATAACATCAGACCGCTGGGTTTTACGCACGGTGCAGTCGGGATACCGCCTGCAGTTTGTTTCATTTCCTCCTCCCCGCCCCCCTTCCTCGTCCCTCTTCAGGGACCCCTCTCACGAGCAATTCCTTCGGCAGGAGGTGCAGACGCTCCTCCGCAAAGGGGCTATAGAGGCGGTGCCGGAGAACGAGAAAGGCAAGGGGTTTTATTCCCGCTACTTTCTGATCCCCAAGGCCAAGGGAGGCCTCAGGCCCATCCTCGACCTGCGAGAGCTCAACAAGTACCTGGTGAAATTGAAGTTCCGCATGGTTTCCTTGGGGACCATTATCCCATCCCTGGATCCGGGAGACTGGTACGCCGCCCTCGACATGCAGGACGCGTATTTCCACATTGCTATCTGGCCACCCCACAGACGTTTCCTTCGCTTCCTTGTGGGGTCTCTGCATTACCAATTTGCAGTCCTCCCATTTGGCTTGTCCACGGCCCCGAGAGTGTTTACAAAATGCATGGCAGTTGTTGTGGCGCAGCTTCGGCGCAGTCGTATCCACGTGTTCCCGTATCTAGACGATTGGTTGATTCGGGGCACGTCGGAACAACAAGTCTGCAACCATGTCCGTGTGATCACCGACATGTTCGCCACTCTGGGCCTCTTGGTGAACACAGACAAGTCCACCCTGGCCCCCACACAAAGGGTGGAATTCATCGGGGCCGTCCTGGACGCCACTGTGGGCAGGGCCTTGCTGCCATTGCAGCGGTTCCAGGCCTTGTCGGCAATCGTGCAACGACTACAGACAGCCCCCCTGACGTCAGTGAGGACGTGTCTAACCCTGTTAGGCCACATGGCGGCCTGTACTTTCGTGACCAATTACGCTCGGCTCCGCATGAGGCCACTCCAGTTGTGGCTCATCAGTCATTACAGGCCGACAAGACAGCCACTAGATATGTTAATCACGATCCCCCAGAGGGTCTTAGATTCTCTCAGCTGGTGGCTGGACCAGTCAGTGTTGTGTGCGGGTCTCCCCTTCCACCCATCTCAGCCCTCGGTGTCCCTAACAACAGATGCCTCAGATCTCGGCTGGGGGGCCCACGCAGGGACCCTGAGGACGCAGGGCCTGTGGTCCCAGGAGGAGGTGGGGCTACACATCAACATGCGGGAGTTGAGAGCGGTCCGTCTTGCTTGTCAAACGTTCTGTCATCAGCTCCAGGGTCGTTGTGTCGCGGTGTTCACCGACAACACGACGACCATGTATTATATCAACAAGCAGGGCGGCACCAGATCCTCCTCCCTGTGCCACGAGGCGATACGACTCTGGGACTTTTGTGTAGCCCACTCCATTCACCTCATGGCTTCCTTCCTCCCCGGAGTACGGAACACGCTGGCGGATCGATTGAGCAGATCCTTCCTGTCACACGAGTGGTCCCTTCGCCCGGACGTCGCCCTCTCCATCTTCCGGAGGTGGGGTTATCCCCGGGTGGACCTCTTCGCGGCCAAGGGGAACAGGAAGTGCCAAGCGTTCTGCTCCTTTCAGGGCAGGGAACCCGGGTCGATAGCGGATGCCTTCCTCATCCAGTGGTCGACCCACCTGTACTATGCATTTCCCCCATTCCCGTTGGTCCACAGGGTCCTTCTGAAGGTGCGCAGGGACAGGGCTCATGTGATCATGGTAGCCCCGGCGTGGCCCAGACAGCACTGGTACCCCATGCTGCTGGACCTGGCCATAGCCGACCCAGTTCCCCTGCCCCTTCATCCGGACCTGATTACCCAGGAGCACGGGACCCTCTGTCACCCGGACCTGCAGTCGCTGCACCTAGCGGCGTGGCTCCTGCGTGGCTGACTGGCTCTGAGCTGCGCTGTTCCACGCCGGTGAGGGAGGTGCTCTTGGGCAGCAGAAAGCCGTCCACAAGGGCGACATATTTGGCCAAATGGAAGCGCTTCTCCTATTGGTGCGTGGAGAGAAATCTCCGCCCTATGGAAGTTTCAGTAGCCAACATCTTAGACTACATTTGGTCCCTCAAAGGGCAAGGTCTGGCCATATCGTCGTTACGAGTCCACCTAGCGGCTATCTCCACCTTTCACCCGGGTGCGGATGGTCACTCTGTTTTTTCCCACCCGACGGTGTCTAGATTCCTTAAGGGGCTGGAACGTTTATACCCTAACGTCCGTCCCCCTGCTCCAACCTGGGATCTTAACCTGGTGTTGTCCCGACTCATGGGGGCCCCCTTTGAGCCGTTAGCTACTTGCTCCCTGCTTTATCTCTCTTGGAAGACGGCCTTTCTAGTAGCTATCACCTCAGCTAGACGGGTGTCGGAACTCCGGGCTCTTGTGGTAGACCCCCCATACACGGTCTTCCACAAGGACAAGGTGCAGCTGAGACCACACCCTGCTTTTCTCCCCAAGGTGGTCTCAGCCTTCCACGTCAACCAAGAGATATTCCTCCCGGTTTTTTTCCCGAAACCTCACTCCTCAGGCAGGGAGCAGCAGCTCCACTCGCTTGATGTCCGTAGGGCTCTCGCGTTCTACGTGGAGAGGACCAAGCCCTTCCGCAAATCCCCCCAGCTTTTCGTGGCAGTAGCGGACCGCATGAAAGGGCTTCCTATCTCCTCCCAGAGGTTATCCTCTTGGGTAACGTCCTGCATCAGGACCTGCTATGACTTGGCCCACGTCCCTACGGGCCGTGTGACTGCGCATTCTACCAGGGCGCAGGCGTCGTCGCTGGCTTTCCTCGCCCGTGTGCCCATCCAGGAAATCTGTCGGGCAGCGACCTGGTCATCGGTCCACACCTTCGCGTCCCACTACGCCCTGGTCCAGCAGTCTAGAGAGGATGCGGCCTTCGGATCTGCTGTGCTCCATGCCGCGACTTCTCACTCCGACCCCACCGCCTAGGTATGGCTTGGGATTCACCTAACTGGAATGGATGTGAGCAATCACTCGAAGAAGAAAAGACGGTTACTCACCTTTGTAACTGTTGTTCTTCGAGATGTGTTGCTCACATCCATTCCACACCCGCCCTCCTTCCCCACTGTCGGAGTCGCCGGCAAGAAGGAACTGAGGAGCGGGTGGGCCGGCAGGGATATATATTGGGCGCCATGGCGGCGCCACTCCAGGGGGCGACCTGCCGGCCCACTGGAGTTGCTAGGGTAAAAAGTTTCCGACGAACGTGCACGCGCGGCGCGCACACCTAACTGGAATGGATGTGAGCAACACATCTCGAAGAACAACAGTTACAAAGGTGAGTAACCGTCTTTTGCCCTGGATTATTAGCAGTCTAGGGTATATGACACACTGTCAAACAGTTCCAAATCTGTCCTGTAGAGAGCAGCAGTGCCCTTGTGCACTGGCCCCATTTACGATGCTATTTGGCAGCGTGCCGCGGTGGCTTCCCAGGCACCGCTCACTCCCTTGCCTCGCCCCCATCATGTTCTTGCAGAGACCATCTGGAGCTGCCGCTCAAGGTGGAGTCAGGTGCTTCTCTGCCCAGAGCTGAGCAGAACTTTATGCTTCTCTGCAAAGCAGTGTTTGTACAGCACCTAGCACATGGGGGCCAGGCCCAAGGCTGGGGCTCCCAGGTGCTACAGACAAGCAAATAATAAATAATCGTAATGAAGGTGTGCTCCGTCCTGAGTCCAAACCTGGGAAAGTGTTGGAGGAGGGGACGCTGGGCGCTTGGGAGGCAGAATGCCATGGAGCCTCCTTGCCCCGGTACGGTCACTCCTGCGCCTCTCTGCTAACAGAACTGGAGGGGTCAGAGGATCCATACAGTAGTATGCAGCTCATGACTCTTTACTGGGGCTAGGTGTGACACCGGGCCAGAAAGGGTTTAGCAACTTGCAGGCTAAATGACCCAAATTCAGCCTTTAAAAGACATATTAAAGAAGTATATAAATGGAGTAGGGCTATACCTTATAAATAGCAACATAGCCACATCCAATCGACTAGAGCTGTGAAAGGCAAATCTATATTGTTAGCGAATTAAAGAGAATACTAATTGTATGTGTTTACTTATATCTTATTAGATGTTAGCCATGTAAACAGATGGTTCCTGTCTGTTACTATACCTGTTGATTCAGAGATCAAAAGGGAATATTAACATTTAGATGAACCTTGAATATAATAATGTCATTGTCTATATGTCTCTTGGAAGTTCATAGTAAACTTTCTATGAACTGCTTAGTGGATAATTACTTTATGCTGATGTATGCAACTAGTTACCTGTGTATACATAGGAAATAGGTAATTCTATTTTGAAGCTACCATTCTTCACCCAAGGAATACCTGCTGGCAAGAGGCGAGCATCACCTGCCAGTGACCTACATACAGAACTCTTGGGCACTGATCCTTTCATCTCCGATCTGCTTAAGCTTTATCAGGGGACGTTTGAGTCTCAAGCCTGATGTCTCCAGTTCCGTTCTGGATCGCCCTGATGTTGGATAGTTGGACATTGGATGATAATCTGATGCTGGAAAGAACTTTTGCACCTCAACAGCTCACCATGTCCACTATGAAACTGAGCTAAGAACTCTGTTCACATCTGCGTGTGTTCTGAGCTTTTAACCAGTACGCTCTCGCTTTGCTTTTTTAATACCTTTTAGTTTAGTTAATGAGAATTGGCTGTAGCGTGTATTTGTGTAAGAGCTCGGCTATTCAGTGACCTGGGAGGTAAATGCGTCCGAACCTTTGGGACTGGTAGAACTTTTTATATGATGAACAAGATTTTCATTAATCCTCCTCATATTTGACTTGGCCGTCTGGATGGGAGTCTAAGGCTGGGTTGCTTTAAGGGAGCTGTGGTTTTGGCTTCTGGGTAAGCAGTGAGCTATTGTAGAAGCTGCTTTGTTGCTGCTGTGGTGAATCAAAGTATTGGAATAGCTACCAGTCTGCCCCGTTCTTTGCAGTTTGTCCCACTTGGGCAATCTTAGCGTGGCCCCTTGGGACCCCAGTCACACGAGGTAACTGGTCTTGTGTGTTTCTGGCCTGTCCAGAAACACTCAGAATCTCTCCTGTTCTCCTGAGACTTCTAGTCCTGGTGCAGCAGGGCCCAAGAGGTTTCTCCCGTCTCTCATACTTTCCCCTCCAGGTCTCAGTCTGTTATCTTCTGTGTGACGCATGGATCCAGTGTTCTTTGGTCTCTGTACAAAGCTCATTGCCGTCTTTTCTCCCTGGTAAGATAGCGAGCAGCATGTGAGAAACTTCCTGCAGAGAAACCAGCGAGCTCTTTCTGTGAGCCATGACTTGGCCACAAACATCCCTCTAGATGGAGATGCAGCTGCTGACATGAGTGTGTCTGATTTTATAAAGCAACTCTTGATTCCTTTTGGCTAGAGATAGGCCTAGACCATTACCAGTGGGAATATTTGAAATCTGAACCCCGTTCCAGCTCCACATTTTGCATATGGTCTCTATAGTCATACTCTATGGAATCAAAGTCCATCTAAAACAGCCACACGCTATAGATACAAACAAGTTTCCACACAGCTTGAGTTCCAACTTTGCTTCCTTTGTTTACCAGGGACCACACTCTGTCTAGACTTCCAACTCAACACACAGAGAAATCAGGTGGCTGAATCATATACTGCAATTAAACATATAATTTCATCCATCTTTTATGGTGAGTTGAACAAAAGCCCTGGATCCAAGTGCCACCAAAACCAGGTTATTCCAAATCCAAATGTTTCCATCTTGAACCCAATCTGTGCTACCAACTACAGTTAAACTTGAAACCTTCCAGCCTGACAAGCTGCAGATTGGTTCTCTTCCCCTCCCTCTGTTATTAGTTTTCTCCATAAACAAATAGTATATTTTGAATCTAGATGTCTTTTAGATTAAAAGGACAATACACTCAGAAAAAGCACATGCAAAGTCTCCAGGAGAGAGTGCAGTGGGTGTATCTCCTCCAACAGTCTGCATGGACCCGAACACAAAATGTCTGCTTGTCTCTGCAGGCAGCTGCGTCCTTAGCCGTGTAAAGATGCAGTATACACAGGACACAATATATAATTGCTATCAAATAGATAAATACAACCTGCACAAACACGGTGGCTTAGAGCCACCTCAAAAAGCTCCCATCATCTGAAATGGAAGCAGGGATTGTCTGAGAATTAGGAGTGTTTGTAGATGCCATTAACCGTGCACTATAATCCCATTATATAATGTCCATAGGCTTACTGCCCCATCCATCTAGCTAACTGGGTTTTTGCATCCCAGTCCATAGCTGCACTCATGAGACAGCGTTGCTGATTTCCTTTTCCCTACAACTCCGTGGCCTCATTCTGTGAGTCTGTAGCCCAGTCATGGCCAGAGAAGCAGGGCTCAAAATGCCTCCTTCCGACACACCAGAGCTGCTCCTGGTGTGCCCTTGGGTGGCACCTGCTCATGACGTTACCTACACACCCCTGTTAGCTCTGCCGAGCAGCTGCAGCAATGGGTGAGCAGCAGGCCAAATTCAGTTCTGCCGCATGCCTCTGTAGCCAGGACCAGCCGAGCTGACTGACATGGAGGATTTACAGAAACACAGCTGCACCAGATCTGTTGTATGGCAGCAGGTGCTCAGGAACGCTGCAGAGTGAGTGCTGGACTGGCCTTTTTGATTCCTGGCAGCTGTGTCAGCTGCTTCATAGTAAGTGGCAGGCCGAGATCAGAAATGCGACTATTCATAGCTAGGGCCCTCCCAAATTCATGCTCCAGTTTGGTCAACTTTATGGCCATAGGATTTTAGAAATTGTAAATTTCATGATTTCAGATATTTAAATCTGAACTTTCACGGTGTTGTAACTTTTGGGGTCCTGATCCAAAAGGAGGCTGTGAGGGGGTTGCAAGGTTATTGTAGGGGGGATCATGGTATTGCCACCCTTGCTTCTGCACTGCCTTTAGAGCTGGGTCACCAGAGAGCAGCAGCTGCTGGCCAGGAGCCCATCTCTGAAGGCAGCAGCGCAGAAGTAAGGATGGCAGGTATGGTATTGCCACCCTTACTTCTGTGCTGCTGCTGTCAGGGCGCTGCCTTCAGAGCTGGGCATCAGGTCAGCAGCTGCGGCTCTCTGGCTACCCAGCTCAGAAGGCAGTGCAGAAGCAAGGGTGGCAATACCGCAACCTCCTACAATAACCTTGCCACCCCTCATGACCTGCTTTTGGGTTGGGACCCCAGTTTGGGAAACGCTGGTCTCCCCCGTGAAATCTGTATAGTACAGGTGTCATGGTATAATTCCCCACTCTGAACCTTAGCATCCAAAAAGATGGGGTACCAGCATGAATTTGTCTAAGCTCAATTACCAGCTTAGTACTTGTAGCGCTGCCACCAACCAGGAATTCCAGTGCCTAGTACACTCTGGTCCCCCCCAAAACCTTGCCCGGGGACCCCCAAGACCCAGTCCCTCTGGATCTTAACACAAGGAAAGTAAACCCTTTCCCTCACCGTTGCCTCTCCCAGACTTCCCCTCCCTGGGTTACCCTGGAAGATCACTGTGATTCAAACTCCTTGAATCTTGAAACAGAGAGGAAAATCCACCTTCCCCTCTCCTTCTCTCTCCCCCTCCCAGACTCTCCCTGAGAGAGAAAGTAATCCTAACACAGAGAGAAAATAACCTTTCTCTCCCCCTTCCCTCCTTTCTCCCCACCAATTCCCTGGTGGATCCAGACCCAGTCCCCTGGGGTCTCACCAGAATGAAAAAAACCAATCAGGTTCTTAAACAAGAAAAGCTTTTAATTAAAGAAAGAAAAAAACAGTAAAAATTATCTTTGTAAATTTAAGATGGAATATGTACAGGGTCTTTCAGCTATAGACACTGGGAATACCCTCCCCGCCTAAGTATACAAGTACAAATTAAAATCTTTTCAGCAAAATACCAATTTGAACTCCTTCCAGCCAAATACACATTTGCAAATAAAGAAAACAAACAAGCCTAACTCGCTTTACCTACCTAGTACTCACTATTCTGGACTTATAAGAGCCTGTATCGGAGAGATTGGAGAGAAACCTGGTTGCACGTCTGGTCCCTCTGAGCCCCTAGAGTGAACAACAACCAAAATCTAACAGCACACACAAAAACTTCCCTCCTTCAAGATTTGAAAGTATCCTGTCCCCTGATTGGTCCCCTGGTCAGGTGACAGCCAGACTCACTGAACTTAACCCTTTACAGGCAAAAGAGATATGAAGTACTTTTGTTCTATTAACTCTTACTTATCTGTTTATGACAACAGAGTAAAAATACACAAAAGACCAGACTGCACAGTCCATGATGCGTTTTTCATAGCTGTCAAGGTTTTTTCCCCACTTTGAACTTTAGAGTACAAAAAGTGGGGACCTGCATGAACACTTCTAAGCTTAATTACTAGCTTATATCTGGTACGCTGCCACCAGGCAGAATTTAGTGTCTCGCACACTTGCTGTTCTCCCAAAACCTCCCCTGGGGAACACAGATCCAAACCCCTTGGATCTTAAAACAAGGAGGAATTAACCATCCCCCTCCTTTCCCCCCACCAATCCCTGGTAAATTCAGACCCAATCCCTACGCTGCCACCAGCCAGAATTTAGTGTCTGGCACACTTTCTGTTCCCCCAAAACCTTCCCTGGGGAACCCAGATCCAACCCCTTGGATCTTAAAACAAGGAAAAATCAATCAGGTTTTTTTTAAAAAAGCTTTTCATTAAAGAAAGAAAAAAGTAAAAATTATCTCTGTAAAATCAGGATGAAAAATGCTTTACAGGGTACTTAGATTTATATAGCCCAGAGGAAACCCCCTCTAGCCTCAGGTTCAGAGTTACAGCAAACAGAGGTAAAAATCCTTCCAGCAAAAAGAAACATTTACAAGTTGGGAAAACAAACATAAGACTAATCCGCCTTGCCTGGCTATTACTTACAATTTTGAAACATGAGAGACTGATTCAGAAAGATTTGGAGAACCTGGAATGATGTCCCGTCCCTCTCAGTCCCGAGAGCGAACAACGAACAAAACAAAAAGCACAAACAAAGACTTCCCTCCACCAAGATTTGAAAGTATCTTGTCCTCCTATTGGTCCTCTGGTTAGGTGTTGGCCAGGTTTACTGAGCTTCTTAACCCTTTACAGGTAAAAGAGACATTAACCCTTAACTATCTGTTTATGACAATAGCTGTGAATTTGGTAGGGCCCTATTCATAACCAACACCAGAAACTGCTGCCATCAGCACTGTTTTTGGCTTCAGCTAGTGCCTTTTTTGGTAGGGACTTATTATCAGGGTGGCCGACCAATGAATTCCAAAGAGTATTTACCAAGGATGCCGTGACACGGCAGGCGATCATGTGGGCACCAAAAGCATTGGTGGCACGACTAGGTCGCCAGTTGCGGATGTAGACTGAGCATCCAGCCAGCCCCCTTTAAGGACCGAGCTAGAGATGGGTCTCGGTGGTGTTTGATTGGCAAGGAGACCACTGCCCTCCAGGGTGTGCCATGATGAAATTAAGCGACGAGTGGACCTCCTTCCCAGAGCTCACCTCCCGGAGGGTGCTTGGGCACATGTGCAGACACAAACACAACAGCAATAAAGAACAAGCACTTTGCACCTCAGCGGTGGCTCTCCAAGGTCAGTCTCCTAACAGCCCTGGGAAGCAGGGGTAGAATTCACGCCATTCACTTGTAACCCCTTTGGGGTCTAGAGGTCCTTTAAATCTTTTTCCCGGGGGTGAGTAAGAAAAAGGAGAGAAACTCCTGGGGGCGGGGGCTGGAGCTCCAGGGATGGAGAGGGGCAGCCGGCAGGTCCTGGAAGAGTGAAGCAGGGAGAACCTGCCAGAGGCCAGAGGAAGACAGGCCCGATCGGGGACAGCCCAGGACAGGAGTCCGGAGGAGCACTGTGCCGGAGGGAATCGCCCGAGAAGGGCAGGCTGGAGCTGGACCCAGTATCACGGCTTCCCAGAGCTGCATGGGGCTGGGAGTACTGGGGCTTGTGACTCTGCATTGGGAACAAGGAGGAGGCTGCTAGAGAGTTAAGTGGGGAGGTGGTCGCTCTGTGTGGCTTTGCAGAAAGCGGCAGAAGAGGCACCGGAGGAGTTTGCTGGGGAGAGTTCATTGGCACCAAAGATAATCAGGAGCACCCAAGACTCACCACTGGACTGGAACTTTGCTCAGGACTCCTGAACTCTGTGTGCAGACCAGGGCCGTAGCAACAAAGAACGTGGCCCCCTCCGAACGTATGTCCGGGGCCCCTTACAATGCAGAAACGATAAAAAACTAAACAACTAAATTAATAACATTTATCCGCCGACCGCCATTATGAACGCAAATACACATTCTTTGAATGGGTCCAACTAAAATTCGAAACTGACCGACAGAGGCTCGCTACGCCTCTGGTGCAGACACATTGCTCAGTGTTTGCCCTTCCAGACTGTGCTACCACTGGGCCTGTGGGGCTTCGGTTTGGATGCAGCCCTGTTCTACAGCTCCCCCTATATTTCCCCTTGTTGTATTTCTCCTCTTATCCCTCTGTAAATAAATACCTCCCTTTGTTATATCCATTGTACTTTTCCTGTGCGTGGGTGTGTTCACTCTGGGGGGGTTGGAACAGGCACCCCTGGGGTAGAAGGGATTTCTCCTGCTACATTCCTGCGCGCGCCTCCTCATGGCCAGAGCTGCCTGCAGAGTACACTCCATCTTGGCCACGAGGGCGCTAAAGTTACACACTTCACACTCCGTTCTGGGAAAATCCTTCCAACCCTGCAGGCAGGGAAAACCTATGGACTTGGTCACGGCACCCAGCAACGCCACAGCATAGTCTAGGACAGGACGTGAAGGGGAATATTGGATCCGACTGAAACCACATGTGGGATGTAGGGAGCTGGCTGGTTGGAAGTTGTTCAGGAAACTATGGCGAACTGCTGCTCCTGCAGATAGGGCCATGGTAACGTTGTAGGAAAGCCCAGAGAAAGCATCTACTTCTGTTCTGCAAGCATCAGCTCCCTAGAGCAGCTACAGGCCCCTAGCAGGTCTCTTATCCACTTGCCGAATGCTGCTTCGTTTGCAAGAACCACAGGGAAGCCCAGCACAGGGGCCTATGGCTGCAGGCTGGAAACCGAGACTCCAGAACTGTTAATTTCAAGCATCATTAAAGCAAAGTGGGTGGGGATCACAATGGGAATGTTTACAGGGGAATAAAAGCCACTTGGAAGCTTTTAAGAGCAAGCACCTTGCATCGGCGTCTGCTAGGAACCCACAGGCACGATTCCTGTCTCCTCCCCCCGCCCCGCGCCATTCTCTTTTCTCCTTCTCCATTAG